>NW_028088370.1:0-592645 GCF_014824575.4 Sturnira hondurensis | reverse complement strand
ATGCTTCTAACCACTGTGCTCTCCTAAAATCTCCTGGAGAGGGGAAGATCACTTACAACAGTTTGGGGATGAGAATGGTCTCAGACTTCTCCACAGCAAATTGGAAGCTAAAATCCAATGAAGGGATGCCTTCCAAATTCTCGGAGTAGATGATTTGCTATGTAGAATTTTATACCTGCCTGCATTTTTCAAAAATGTAGGATAAACATATTTATAGACATGTTAGGTGTCCAGGTGGTTTCACCCATGCACTCTTTCTCAAGAAACCACTGGGAGATGTACCCCAGGAAAACAAGGGAGCAAACCAAGAAAGAAAGAACATGGGGTTCAGGAAATGCAACTCAGCAGAGGAGAAAGGTGAAGGGAGGTATCTAGGGAGAACAGGCCTGGAGAACACAGTCCATGCTGGAACAGGAGCCTGGGAGGCTTCTGGAAAAACAAAGTGGAACAGATACAATAATGATGCATTGAGTTTTGTAAAAAGTTGTATTGGAAGGTTAATGGAAGATGTAAAAAGAATTAGTGATAATTACATAGAAAACCTGTGGGTCCTAGAGCAAATTAAGCCTGAAACATCAGGGGAATAAAAATGACAAAATCAAATCTGTCCTGTGTTGGGCACAGCATGAAAAGTCAGGGTTCCTTGGAAAAGGGGATAATGCCAGGAAGAATAGAAGGCAGCAGGAAAAGAGGAAGACAAAATAGGAGATGGATCAACTCAGTAAAAGGAGCCATAGCCATGAGTCTACAGGAGCTGAGCAGGGCTGCCGGGGGCAGGACACTGTGGACATCACTCATTCAAGCCAGGAGTTGCAGCTGACCCAATGGCATGTAACAACAATATAGAAACCAGCAAAGGGAAAATTAAAAAAGAGAGAGAATGGGGCACATCAACTCTGGACAAACCGAAACCTTGTATAACAAATTAAATGTAATCATATATAGTACCCAGCAATGAATTTTTATTGGTTCTTTTTACTTTTAAATAGATTTTATAGATTATGCTAGTACAGTTGCCCCATTACCCCCCTTTATTGCCCTTCCTCCCACTTGCATTCTCCCCCTCAGTTCACGTCCATGGGTTATACATGTAAGTTCTTTGTCTTCTCCATTTCCTATACTATGCTTAACTTCCCCCTGTCTATTTTGTACCTAGTATCTATGCTACTTATTCCCTGCACCTTTTCTCCCGTCTTCCACCCTCCACCTCCCTGCTGATAACCCTCCATATGATCTCCATGGCAATAAATATTTACATAGCTAATAATGTAAATCCACTTTAACAAAAAAAAGAGAATTGATTGATCACATCAGTTTTTCTTCTACACAAATCTCTCCAATGGCTTTTCATAGGATTCCTGCTACATATCTCCAGCTTTATCTCATGGCACTCTCCCTGCCTTTCTCACCAGACTCTAGCCCATCAACTTTTCCACGGTGCTTTAAACAAACCAAGATCCTCTGTACTTCCAGTTCCCTCCATCTGGAGCCTCGCCTAAGGCTCTCTACCTGGCTGCCTCACAGTCCTGGCTCTGCTCAAAAAATCCTCTTCATAAAACCCCCTCTGACCTTAGCCAACACCTAGCTAACTCTCCCTGTTAACTGGCTTCATGACTCTTATCCTAATCTGTAATTATCTTGAGACTTGTTTAGTTTACTTAATAATTATCTCTCCTTCTCTGCTACCATACAAGCTCCAAGATGGCAGGGAATGTTCTGTATTCCCAAGCACCTAGAGCAGTGTCTGGTCCATAGTATTGTCCAGAAGTTACTCAATGAATGAATGAATGAATGAATGAATAAGGGAGGTACACATGTGGGGACCCTAGCACCCTCTATGTTCACATTTTCCTTGCCCTTGTTGTCTCCTAGCAGTAGAAGCTGAAACCACCAATCTCTTAAGACATGCTGTGGGGAAGAAATTTGGACATTGATTCTGTTTGCCCACTAACACACCTCTCTAACCGGTTCATTTTCTAGCTTGGGGTGGGTGGTAGAAAGGGGAGGAAAATGACTGGGACTTCTCTGGCCTGGGCTCTCTTAATTAATTTAGAAAGAAAGGGGTTGAGGGCAAGTACATATCCAACTTTTCCTTGGGAGGGGCTAGGCATCAAGATTAAGGTACCAGTGCCTTGGGTGGAAATTAGAAAAGAATCACAGGTACACACAGAGGTAAGGATGGCAATGAAGGAAAAGGAAGAGGAAGAAAAGGATAAGAAAGCCAAAGGTACAAAAGAAAAAGGGACGTTGAAGCTTGAGGAAGATGAAGAAAAGGGACAGAAAGGCAGAAGAAAAGGCAGTGAGTAGCTGACCTCGGCACAGACCATGCACGTATGAGTGGCCTCCTTTACTTACTTGTGGGAGTTGGGGAGGCTCCTTTCATTTGCTGAGGAGCATTGAGGAGTGTGATGCACTGCAGCCTATGCCTTTCTGGGCAATTTCAGATGAGGCTCTGAATCTCAGTCTTCTCATCCATAAAACAGGTGCAGCCATACCCGCCTAGGGCAGGGAAGTCAGAGAACAGATCCCATAGGATATACTTCAATCAATTAATATTTCTTTGATCTAGTCAAGTACCAGGCCCTGGTGAAACAAAAGCCTGACACTGCTTCTGTTTTCCAGGAGACCCACTCTAGAAGGAGATTTAGAAAAGGGACATCAGTCATCTCCAGAGTAGGTGGATAAGTGGTAGTACCAAGAGAGCTAGTGTGGGTGAACTGCTAGAGATAACTAACTTGGTGATCAGTGCTCACAGCCAGTCCTTGCAGCTGACTGGCCTGGGTAAATCCTCCCAGTGACCTGCCCACAGCACTCAAGGCTCAACTACAAGAGGAGGGCTGTACTCAGCCCACATTAAGGGAGTACCTCGAGTTTCCAGATTGGGTGCTATGGGAGACTGTGCCATTTGACCCTGTGGGACAGTGACTACATTAGGCCATGCTACCAAGACAGGGACAGAGAAGCTCTATGGAAAATAGAGCAGCAAACACAGTGAGGTTGCCAAAATGAGGAGACAAAGAAACATGGCCCAGATGAAAGAACAGACCAAAATTCCAGAAAAAATAACTGAACAAAATGGAGATGAACCGTCTATCAGATGCAGAGTTCAAAACACTGGTGACACGGATGCTCAAGGAACTTAGGGAGACCCTCAACAGCATAAAAAAGATCCAGTAGACACAAAGGATACACTAACTGAAGTAAAGAACAACTTACAGGGAAGCAACAGTACAGTGGATGAAGCCAACAATCGAAGCAATGATTTGGAACATAACGAAGCAAAAAATAAGCAATCGGGACAACAACAACAAGAAAAGAATCCAAAAACATGAGAACAGTGTAAGCTGCCTCTGGGACAACAGCAAGCATCCCAGCATTCGCATTAAAGGGGTGTCAGAAGGAGAAGGAGCAAGGACTTGGAAATCTGTTTGAAGCAATAATACAGGAAAACTTCCCTAATTTGGTGAAGGAAATAACCATGCAAGTCCAGGGATCAAAGAGAGCCCCAAACAAGGTGAATGGAAGAGGCCCACTCCAAGACACATCATGATTAAAATGCCAAAGGTTAAAGATAAAGAGAAAATTTTAAAAGCAGCAAGAGAAAAGCAGTTAGCTGCAGGAGAGTTCTCATAAGACTGTCAGCTGATTTCTCAAAAGCAGCTTTGCAGGCCAGAAGGAACAGCAGGAACCTGCAGCCAAGATTGCTCCACCCAGCAAAGCTATCATTTAGAATTGAAGGGCAGGTAAAGAGCTTCCCAGGCAAGAAAAAACTCCAGAAGTTCATCATCCCCAAACCATTAGTATATGAAATGTTAAAGGGACTTATTGAAGAAAAGGATATCAACACTATAAACAATAAAATGTCAACAAATACCTATCAAGAATTGAATGTAAAAAACAAACTAGGCTCACTAGAGGAACAGAGAGAGAATCATGGATACAGAGAGTGTTTTGATGCTTGCCAGATGGGAGAGGGGTGTGGGGAAATGGGTGAAGAGGTGAGGGGATAAAGAAGTACAAATAGGTAGTTACAGAGTGGGCATGGGGAATGTAAAATACACAATAGGAATGGAGTAGCCACAGACCTTACATGCATGGGCCATGGATTGAACGATAGTGTGGGGATTGCCTGAGAATGTAGGGGGCAGTGCTGGGTGGAGGAAGGCAAAGGGGGATAAATGGGGAAAAACGCAATACATAATCAATAAAATACAATTTTTAAAAAAGTAAACAAAGTTATTTCCTTTGGGAAGGAAGTCATGGAAGCCTTCCCAGAGGAGGTGGCTTAGAAAAATGGCTGCCCAGATGGAGGGGAATTTGGAATTGGATATGCAGAGAAGGGTAATGGGCATTCCACAAGCAGTGAACTATGTGAACTTAGGCAGGAAGCGGGAGAACAGGGAACATCTGGCTGAATTTCAGCATGTGTGGAGGGCACAAGGTGGGAGAAGTAGGTCAGGGAAGGAGTTCTAAAGAGTGTCCATGACTTATCCCAAATAGGCTAAGCCAGAGATTTCTAAAAAGCCTCTGTCAGGACTCCTACTGAAACATTTAATAAAAACAAACACTTTTATTTATTTTTTAAAGATTTTATTTATTTATTTTTTGAGAGAGGAGAAAGGAGAGAAAAAGGGAGGGAGAGAAACATCAGTGTGTGGTTGCCTCTTGCATGCCCCCCACTGGGGACCTGGCCTGACACCCAGACATAGGCCATAACTGGGATTGGAACCAGCGACCCCTTGACTCCCAGGC
This sequence comes from Sturnira hondurensis, assembly GCF_014824575.4. Classification (NCBI taxonomy): domain Eukaryota; kingdom Metazoa; phylum Chordata; class Mammalia; order Chiroptera; family Phyllostomidae; genus Sturnira; species Sturnira hondurensis. Next base: position 587,893 of record NW_028088370.1, on the reverse strand, counting down.
CAGAGGCACTCAGTCCACTAAGCCACCCAAGCCAGGGCAAGAACAAACACTTTTAATTGTAGCAACACTTTCTCCTCTGCCCCAGTACAAAACCATCAAGGCCTATGGCTCTGCCTCCAGTAAGAAGAGCACTGCAATAATTTGGACATACAACCATGAACACAATATATTGTCCTGGTCCTCCTGGCATACCACGAAGGGTCCTTGAAGGCCATCAGTGTATACATGGGGAATTGAGGCTCAAGACAAGAAACACTCTTCCCAACAGCATTGGTCAAAGGGATCCCAATCACCTAACTCCCAGTTTCCCATCACGCTCTGTGGTCTGTGGGATCTCTGAATGGCCCAGGTTCTCCCACCACAAAGCCACCCACCCAGCTTATGGGCCTCTACTACTTTGTGTGCCAGCTGCTGCCACCAGTTCCACTCTCCAGGGCTTCCCAAGGAGCAATGGAACATCTTGGGAACCTGGGCTTTAATGGGCAAGTTGGCCAAACTCTTTTGAGCAGCAGAAGGCCATTTGTTCTCCTGGAAATGAGTTCATTTATACTTTTGCCTGTCTCAGACCATCCATCCTACATCAAACATTTATTGGCCTGTACTGAGGAAACACCTTTAGTTTGGGAAGACTAGGACACTGAGTCCATTCTCTGGAAGGGCAGGGGTAGGCTTAAAAATAGCTAATCACAAAGGTGGAATAAAACACAAAACCAAGTATATTGAGGCTCTGACTAAAGCAGAAAGGTCCCGTTGACTAGATATTTCTGAGAAAAATGGAGAACCTTGACTGCATGTAGTGGTGAGGCTGTGAAAAGGGCCTGGGATGAGGAGTCCATGTGATAGGTATAATCATATGTTCCCTCTCCCACATGAGGGCCTTCCCTGTCCCCCAACTCCATCCTGTGCTGGAGCTGGGTTTAGTTGGTCTTCAGAGGATGATGCTGTGGAGCAAAGACTTAGATGTCCCCAAAGGAAACTTCACAAGAGCCTTACAGCTCATTCGCACATCTCCTGGGAGGAAGGTAGAGACATTTCCAGAGAGAATGCCTCCTCCTTCTGTCAGTCCCCAAGGACCATCTGTCCTGTGAGCTCTAGAAGTTCCAGTCCCTGGCTCTTCAAAAACTCAGAGATGCAGAAGACTCCTGAAAAAGGTACTTTCCAAGTGTGCTTTATACTCCAGTAAAAGAGTTGGGTTTTATATCTGGAGAAGCTTAGCAAACACCAAGGAAGGTGCTGAGAAAGGTCCTTGGCTCTTGAAACTTTCAGTTCACAGATCCCTAAGATAACTCAATGCTCTGAATGTCGGGCCTCTACGTTCACCTGCCTGCTGTACATCATCTGGATGTCCTGGAGCCATCTTGCACTCCATGTGTCCCAAACTAAATTTGTCATTTCCCCCCACCCCAACTTCCAGGGATTCTGTGTCCTCTCTTCAGCAGTTAGCAAAACTCTCCTTCCATTTACTCAAGCCACAAACTAAAACAGTTACCCAGGACTCCCTCTGTTCCCCTATCTCTCTTATCCAACTTCCATGATGCCTAATCCAGGGGCAAATTCAGTGTTTTCACCTAACCCAGCAGCTCAGCAGCACCCAGATCAAGTGTCCTCTCATTCTGAAACACTCTCCTCTCTTAGCCTCCTTAACAACACATTCAGCCAACTTTCTTCCTGCCTCACCTGCCTCTTCTCCACTACTCAACTGCTAATCGTCAGAGTGCTGCAAGTCTGGTGTTGTCTAGCTAGGTTCTTGTATTAGTTATGCTTCTCCAATTCCATGACTTTCAAGTAGTGTCTAAATGTCTGAAGCTACCAAATCTGGATCTCTCCTATCTCTCCACTAAAGCTTAGGCTCATAGCCCCAGCCAGTGTGGCTCAGTTGCTTGGAGTCATGCCATACACTCAAAGTTTGGGGAGTCAATTCCTGGTCAGGGCACATACCTTGGTTAAGGTTGGATCCCTGGGTGGGCCACGTTTGGGAGACAACCACTCAATGTTTCTTTCTCTTTCTCTCTCTAAAATCAATGGACATATTTTAAATGGTTTTTAACTTAAAGCTTAGGCTCATAAACACACTTGACAACTTGACATGCATCTTCAATTTTCTTTGTCATAAATCAAACTGCTGAGGCCACCTGTGTTCAGTCTTGCACCTCATCTTCTTTCTCCCAGTATGAGTCTTCTATCCACCACATTGTTCAACATTCACAACCTGTAAACCATGCTCCATTCTACCCTTTCTCTCATCCCTCTAGTTCAAAACTAACAAAGCCTATATATAGATCTACCTCCAAAATATCTTCTCAATCGTCCACTTCTCTCCATCTTCGCCCACCATCAGCCTGGCCCAAGTCACCATCATCTCTTGCCTGGACAACTGCAGTAACCCATCTCCCTCCTTCTACTCCTGCCCTCCTCCAGTTCATCCTGAACACAGCAGACAGAGGGCTCCCCAAATACAAAATATAATTATGTGGCTCTCCTGCCTAAAGCCCACAAAGGGCTTCTCTAATACTTAAAATCCAAAGTAATAGAAAATTCATGGCTATTTGATTTAATCTGGCCTCAGTTTACTTCTCTAAAGCCATATCCAACCACTCTCCCCTTTGTCCACCACATCCCTGCCATACTGGAATTCCTTTGTCTTTAGAACATGATGAACTTTTCCTGCTTTAAGCATTGGCATTCTCTTTACCTAGAACTCTAGTCCACTTGATTTTTGCATGGTTCAAATGTCATTTCTGAAAGCCAAGTAACAGAAAAACAAAGTAAAATGTCTTGACCAACAAAGCGATTTATTAACTTACATAGCCAGAATCTTTTTTTTTTAATTTTTTTATTTAATTATTTTTCAAGTACAGTTTTCTGTCTGTTACTCCCATCCCATCCCATCCCCCATCCTCCCCCCTCCCTCCCATTTCCACCCTTCTCAGTTGTTGTCCATGTATCCTTTATATAGGTTCCTCTAAATCCCTCCCTTATTTCCCCTGAAATTCCCTCCCCTCTCCCCTCTGGTCACTGTCAGCCTGTTCTCTATTTCAGTGTCTTTGGTTATATTTTGCTTGCTTGTTTGCTTTGTTGTTTAGCTTCCTGTTAGAGGTGAGATCATATGGTATTTGTCCTTCAACACCTGGCTTATTTCACTCAGCATAATGCTTTCCAGTTCCATCCATGTTGTTGCAAAAGGTAGGAGCTCCTTCTTTCTTTCTGCAGCATAAAATTCCATTGTGTATATGTACCATAGTTTTTTGATCCATTCATTTACTGACGGGCACCTAGGTTGCTTCCAACTCTTGGCTATTGTAAATTGTGCTGCTATGAACATTGGGGTGCATAGGTTCTTTGGGATTGGTGTTTTAGGGTTCTTAGGATACAATCCCAGCAGTGGAATTGCTGGGTCAAAAGGCAAGTCCAATTTTAGTTTTCTGAGAAAATTCCATACTGTTTTCCATAATGGTTGTACCAGTCTGCAATCCCACCAACAGTGGACCAGAGTCCCCTTTTCCCCACACCCTCTCCAACATTTGTTGTTTATTGCTTTGTTTATGATAGCCATTCTCACCGGTGTAAAGTGGTATCTCATTGTAGTTTTAATTTGCATCTCTCTGATAGCTAGTGATATTGAGCATCTTTTCATGTGTCTCTGGATCCTCTGTATGTCCTCCTTGCAGAAGTGTCTGTTCAAGTCCTTTCCCCATTTTTTAATTGGGTTAGTTGTCTTCTTAGAGTGAAGTCGTGTGAGTTCTTTGTATATTTTGGAGATTAAACCTTTGTCTGAGGTATCATTGGCAAATATGTTTTCCCATACAGTTGGTTGTCTTTTTATTTTAATGCTGTTTTCTTTAGCTGCGCAGAAGCTTTTTATTTTGATGAGATCCCATTTGTTTATTCTTTCCTTTATAGTCCTTGCTCTAGGGGACATATCAGTAAAAATGTTGCTGCGTGAAATATCTGAGATTTTCCTGCCAATGTTCTCCTCTAGGACTTTAATGGTGTCATGGCTTATATTTAAGTCTTTTATCCACCTTGAATTTATTTTGGTGTATGATGTAAGTTGGTGCTCGAGTTTCATTTTTTTGCATGTAGCTGTCCAGTTCTCCCAACACCATTTGTTGAAGAGGCTATCTTTACCCCATTTTATGATACTGCCCCCTTTGTCGAATATTAATTGACTGTAGAGATTTGGGTTTATTTCTGGGTTCTCTATTCTGTTCCATTGGTCTATGTGCCTGTTTTTATGCCAGTACCAGGCTGTTTTGATTACAGTGGCCTTGTAATACAGTTTGATATCAGGTATTGTGATCCCTCCTACTTTGTTCTTCTTTCTTAACATTGCAGCTGCTATTCGGGGTCTTTTATGGTTCCATATAAATTTTTGAAGTGTTTGTTCTATGTCTGTGAAATATGCCATTGGTACTTTAATAGGTATTGCATTGAATCTGTAAATTGCTTTGGGTAGTATGGACATTTTGATGATGTTAATTCTTCCAATCCATGAACACGGTATACGTCTCCATTTGTTTGTGTCTTCCTTGATTTCTGTCTTCAGTGTTGTGTAATTTTCTGCATACAGGTCTTTAACCTCCTTGGTTAGATTTATTCCCAGATATTTTATTTTTCTTTTTGCTATATCGAATGGGATTTTTTTCTTGATTTCTGCTTCTGCTGATTCATTGTTAGTATACAGAAATGCCTTTGATTTCTGGATATTGACTTTGTATCCCGCTGTTTTGCCAAATTCATTTATTAGTTCCAGCAGTTTTTTGGTAGAGTCTATAGGATTTTCCATGTACACTATCATGTCATCTGCAAATAGTGACAGTTTTGTTTCCTCCTTTCCGATTTGGATGCCTTTTATTTCCAGAATCTTAAATTAGGGCATTTGTGGAACTTGTAAAAAAAAAAAAAAAAAAAACAAGTGGCCCGGCAATACCATCAAGGATCCAAGTCTTTTCTATCTTTCGATCTACCAGCCTCAGCTGGTGGGCTAGCTTTCTTCTCAATCCATTCCTCACATACTAACATCAAAGGTAGAAACTTCCTGTGTCCTTTTTTGAAAAAGAACCAGGTACTTTCCCCAGAAGATTCCAATGTACTTCCTGTAACTGCTCATTGTCAAGAATGGGCCACATGCTCACCCATAAACCGACCGATGACAGGGCAAAGGAGACAGACACATGATCAACCCAGTGGAGAAGGGTGTATTCGAGAATATAACCACGGTTCTGCAAAGACGCAGGCGTGATATGGGCAGTTGAATAGGTAAGCAACAGTGCTTTACCACATCTTCCCTGGACCACACAACCTGAAGTTGCCCCCTTTGCATCATGTTTAAATTTGTTTACATAGTACGTATCACCATTGGATGCAATAGAGTGTTCACCAAAAAGACTTGGAGGCCAAACTGAATTTGAAACCTGGCTATCACTTTCCTAACTGTTAAGTTAAATTACTCAATGAAATTTCGATTAAATGGGAATGAGGATGGTGAACGTGATGATGGAATTACCTACTGTTGTGAGGATTAAATAAGTGAAATGCTTAAAAGAGCTACTCTAGCCTCAGTTTATTCATAGAGCCCAGCTGTATTCTGCAGATAACCTTGTAGCGGTACAATAAATAGCCTCCTCCCTAAAACCCCGCATTTCCGGCGTTTCGCACCGAGCACCCCTCCTCTTCCGGTGTCGTCATTAGGCAGGCGCTGGTAAGTGATGTGACGTGCTGGTGTCCTTCCCGCCTCCTGCCCTTGTCTCCTCCCCTGGTGGTAAGTGGGTCCGTAACTACACCTTTAAGATGCTTGGTCAGGTCTGAAAAAATTCGAGGGCAGAGGTCTTGGAGCGCCCACTTGAAACTTGCTCAATTGGTCCAGGCCGCATAAGGGGCGGGCTATAGCAAACTCCGCAGAAGTGATGGGCCTTCCTTCGGCTCCGCCCAGGGAAGCTTTCACTTGTCTGATTTGTGATTGGTGAGATCCTCGGGAGGCGGGCCCCAAGTTGAGCGCGAGTTTCCTCCGTGTAGTGGAACCTGTAACGGTGTGCGACATGTCCAGTGTTGGTGGGGAAGAGCGTGGGGAAGCCGGAAGAGAGGGCACCGTTGCCGCCAGTCTCTTCAGATTCAGCTCGGAGCCCACGCTCGAGGATATGTAAGATGTCGCTTGAGGAAATCTTCCGTAGCCTGGGTTGGGGAAATCGCCCCTTTTCTTTCTTTTGATTGGGAAGGGTTGCTCCACGTGGTCGGAAGCTAGCCCCTGTGCTAGTGACCCAGCTCTCGTGTTCCAGCTCTGCTGTGTGACTTTGGCCGAACCTTCTACCGTCATATGCAAAAAGAACTTAGCAGTGCACACTGGAGGCAGGGTAAATGGTGACCCTGGGTGAAGAATGTTAGAAGCAGCCCTGAGGGGAAATACTGGTTCCTTGCTGCTTCTGCCTCTGCCCCCCAGGAGTGGGAGGTAGAACGTGGCAAATGCAGGGAGACCTGAAAGGCACTAATTTCTTGGTGGAGGAATCCAAGGAAGAGCTTCTTAGGGGCAGTGCCGGTTTGCCTGCATGTTTTTTTTAAGACCATAGGATTTAGATATGCAGAGATAGGGGTGTGTCTGGTGGAGGAAACTGCAGAAGCAGCAGCAGGAGATGGAGTGGAGAAGAGGTTATTGTTAGGTTTCCATGGAGTTTAGGGTCTATGTAGGGGTTTGGCTATTATATAGTCCCATAGAAAAGAGATGACTTGTTTAAGGCCATCTAAGGTGTTAGTGGCAGATTCCCGCTGGAAACCCATGTCCCCATTACATACCACTGAGACACCCGCCTGGGCCCTCCTCCCCCACCCCTAACCCTGGGTGGGATCTGTACCAGGGTTACATCCCTTTTTCCTGTGCCAGCCGCCGCCTCCATGCTGAATTTGCTGCTGAAAGAGACTGGGACCAGTTCCACAAGCCTCGGAACCTCCTCCTGGCCTTGGTGGGGGAAGTCGGGGAGTTGGCAGAACTCTTGTGAGTAAATGAAAGGCTTCATGGAAGAGTCTTTATGTTGTGGGGGTGGGGACATTTATTTGGTCATCAAATATGTATATTTTCAGTTTCCCCTTTTCACTGCAAGGGTGTGATCTTCCTGCTGGTGATACAGAGATGAGTCCCTGCCCTCTAGGGGCACCCAGCTTCCTGGGAGAGAAAACAGCGAGGCAGATTCAGGTCTAAGAAAGGGTGGGTGGCAACCTTCTGTTACCCATGCCTTTAGGGTGGAATGGAAGGTGTTCTGTAGAACAGGGGGCCCCAACACCTGGGCCACAGACCAGTTAGGAATTGGACCACAGCGAAGGAGGTGAAGGGGAGTTGGATGTGTTTCTAGTGCCTGGCACACAACAGATATTCAGTAAGTATTATTTGAATAATTGATAGGGCTCTGGAGGAGTGGGATGGAATAGAACTGATAATTATAAAATTGGAGTAAGAATTGCTGGAGTTTGGACAGAAGACATGAACAAATTTGAATGGTAGAAAGAGCATTGTGCCTGTAGGGTGCATTGGGTCCCCAGAAGAATTAGAGCTAGGAAAGCCCAGGGGGTATTATTCAGTTGGTTGTAGTGTGCTTCTATGAACCAAAAGTTCAATTCCTTGTCAGGGCATGTATAGGAAGTAACAGATTGATGTTTTTCTTCCTCTCTCTCTCTTCATCTCTTTCTACATCAATGAACATATCCTTAGGTGAGGATAACAAAAAAAATTTTTCTAGATAGAATTAGGGCCCTGACCACTGTAGCTCAGTGGATTGAGCTCGGGCTGCAAACCAAAGGGTCCCCAGTTCATTCCCATTTGGGGCACATATCTGGATTGCGGGACAGGTCCACAGTGGGGGTCATGTGAGAGGCAACCACAAGTTGATGTTTCTCTTTTTCCTTCCATTCCCCTCTCTCTAAATAAATAAATAAATAAATAAAGACTTAAAATAAAAAGAAAGAAAGGACAATCAGGGTGGTATGAGACTAGTGAGGGGACTAGTGTAGATCAGGGGAGAGGTAGTGAGGTCTCAGCCAGTGAAGTCACTCTGGGGATGGAGAAATGAGGGCACAGAGATGTGTGTGAGGGCAGGCCGTTCATTTACTACAGATTTACGAGCACCATCTGTGTACTCAGTCTTCTAACGTCAAGAGATGTGGCCTTCCCAGGGATACACATCATTCCCATCTTCACAGTGCAATAAGATGGACAACAGATAAGCAAACTGATGTTAAAATATTGGAAATTGTGATAAGTTCTATAAGGAGAATAACCCAAGGTTGTGGGAAGGAAGGAAGGAAACAGGAAGACAGCTTTTCTAAGGAGGAGAAATGTGAGCTGAGACCTGAATGACAACAGGAAGGAGCCAACCATGGGGAAGTTCTGGGGGGAGCAGGGGAAGATCATTCAAGACAAAGACATACAAAGGCCTGTGACAGTTTGACATGTTTGCAAAGCAGAAAAAGCCAGACTGACTTGTAGGTGGGGAGTTGGGGAAAGTAGTGGATACTGACATTGGAAGAGGCAGGAGTCAGCTCGTGCGAGACCTGGAGGGCGTGCATGGTCAGGAGTTTAGATTTTATTCCAAGCCCAGCTAGGGGAGATTCAGCAGAGGGAGGACAAAATATAATTTGTGCTTTTACAAGCCGATACTGGGCCAGAGTAGAAGATGAGTTAACAGGCTTCCCCAGGGGTCCAGGTCTGAGATTTAGTCTGGGGTAGCAGTTTCTAGGCCTGATGAGAAGTAGAATCGGGTCTTCATGAGTAAAATGATCTCTTGCCAACTCTTTGACTTAGGTGGGGACACAGAGGTCTGGGTGAATCATATGTTGGTGTCTCTTCCCCAGCCTGGCTCTATCCAGGGTGCAGATGGGTTGAGCTGCCCTTGAAGGGAATTTCTAGGAGGTGGGAGTTCAGTGCTACAAGGACTGGGGTTCTCTGAGGGGGGAGGCCCAATGTCCTAGTTAGCACCTGTGTGTCTGTGTTCCACCCCCAGTCAGTGGAAGCCTGACGAGGAGCCTGGCCCCCAATCCTGGCCCCCCAAGGAACGGGCAGCCCTTCAGGAGGAGCTTAGTGATGTCCTCATCTACCTGGTAGCATTAGCAGCCCGCTGCCGTGTGGACCTGCCCCAAGCGGTGCTCTCCAAGATGGACACCAACCGGAGACGCTACCCGGCACATCTGTCCCGGGGCTCCTCCCGAAAATACACGGACTTGCCCCGTGGGGCCACCTCTGAAGACCAGACTATGGGGACTACAGACCTTGCCTGTGAATCCACACGCCAGGCCTCAGCATAGAACCACGGACCCACGATCTGCAACTCAGCATGGCATCTGAGGAACAGATGGTGGCCTGGCCACGGAACCTCATTCTGGCCCTTTCCTTACAGCTCACCGGCCTGGCATCCCAGTGTCTGAGGTCTGAGGCTCAAGAACCTCTGGAAGACAGCCTCTTGCTACTCTTCTCTCTCAATAAAAGTTTTGTCTAGCAACTTCTGGATCCTTCCTGGGGAGGCTCTGTCTCAGCAGGTACTACAGAAGGGGCAGCAGGGCTGCTCTGAGCCCAGCTCCCATGTTTCTCTGCTGCACCTCCCACCTGCTGCACAGAGATCTCATTTCTAGCAGGTCCCCTGTGGGCTCTCCTGCAAGTCTGTCTCCCCTTTGGAGCCTCTAACAGAGGGCTGGAGGCTGTACTTAGTGGTAAAGGCCCAGATTTTGGAGCCAGCACATCAGGGTTCAAACGCTGTATTTGATACTTATCAGCGGGATGATGTTCATCAGTTTCTGCACTTCAAGGGAAAATAATAGTATTTCCCTGATAGGGCAGTAAAGTTTAAGTCGGCTGTTGTAGGTAGAGTACTTTGGACAGTGCCTGGCACATACTAGGTACTTAGTTTGCAGTTATGTGTCTTTCAACTCAAAACACTGGGATCCCACAGCAGGAAATGTCACCAGTCAAGGTAGGCCTGGGCCCAGGACTGAGCCTCAGGACCCAGCACAAATCAGGGCCAGGTCTGGGACGTGGAACAGAACAGGGCTTCCACTGCTCTTGGGCTTGGGCCTGTTGCCCTCCCAACACCAATTTCTCATCCCACATCTCCGCCTAAAGATAGTGTTAGCTGTGTGTAATTCATCTGTTTTGTGTGGCCTCAGGCCCAATCTCTTTTTGAGATTCCCATACCCTGCCTCCTTCATAGGGTGGGGTAACGCTGGGAAAAAGACCTTTAAATTACTCTTGCTGCCCTTATGGGCCTATTTCCCAATCAGTGAGATGAGTCATCCCCTTCAGTGGCCTCATTCCTCTAGTGAGCTTATCCCTCTTAATCAGTGACCTCTTACCAGCTAAAACTACCCAGATTGGAACTGCTTGAGCTTTCTGTTGCCAAGTCCACCCTGCTTCTCCCTACCATTGAGAGCAGGAGCCTTATCCTTTCTGGTTTGATTTCATTCCCTCTCCTTGGTCAATTATCTCCTGTGCTCTCCCCACCCCTCCATCAGCTTCTCTTCCTTTCCATTAGCCATCCCACCAGCACAAAAACAGTCTCCTCCCCATAGACAAAACCAATAAAATTTCCCCAGCTTCACAGCCAAGCCTCTTGAAGAGGGTTGTCTACATCCAGCCGCTTTGATTCCTCATCCTCCCATTGATACCCTAACCCACTCAAGGCTGGCTTTTATCCCTACCCTTCCACTGAAACGGCTCCCCACTTATGCCCACTCCTACAAACAGCAGGCACCAGAGCAGAATCTGACTATGCTGACCATTTTCTGTAAAACTTTCCTCTCGATTTTTCAAACGTGACTGTTCTGGATATCTTTCTACCTGTGGCTGTTCAGATTTTTCCTAGCTGCCCTCTTCTGAATGAGGTGTCATGCACTCCAGACCTGATATCCCCAAACTGTTATTTCCAATCACCTCCCTGACCCCTTCACATTTACCTCACATTCAATATGACAGGACTGGATATAACAGTTGTTGCCACTTCTGCCCTACTCATCTTGTACCATCTCAGCGACACTACCTGTCAGTATCTAAGCTAAGAAATGAGGTCAGCCCCATCCTCCTTCCCAGAATTCTAGCTCCTTAATATGTCCACTTCATCTCTCCCCTCCTATTTCATCTGGCTTCTAAGATCCCTAGTGGTCTAATGCCTGCTAATCTTTCTTTTTGTTCCTACCTTCCACCAGTAAAGGTCTACAAGCTGTTAATTCTGGTAAGCATTTTCCAGAGCTCTCTTCTGCAGTTCCCTATCCCCATCTGTTTCTTAGCCTTCAAGACCACCGGCCACCTAAAATGATCACCTCTGCGAAGAACCTCTAAAATTGGGGACTGCATTAAAGACCTAACCAACAAACTTTCCTCACTTAAGCTCCAAAGACAATGGACTGCAATGCCTATTTACTTGTCCCTGTCTATCCTTCACTGGCTCTCAGATACTTACTCATCTGAAGGAATGGAAATGAGACTTGCTTAACTTTGGGATGTTGAGCTTGAAGATGAGCTGAGCTAATAATAATGAAGCACTTAAAGCTCTAAACAGAGCTATAAAGTATTATTGTCTCTTCATTACACACTGAGCTCCTTGAAGTTCATGGCAATTCACCAAAGCCCTGGAGAACGTAGTGCCTGTTTGGTCACAGTGTGCTGTATTTATGGACCCTTCCAGATATGACTCCACACACACAAAACCAGTTCCAGGCATGCTTTTGGGTTTATATCCCTGCTAGGTTCCATGACAATTCTAATTGCCTAGCCTGGGGAAGACCCCAACTTGGTTCCTCCCCCGCCAACCACCTCTATCACAGACCAGGGGAAGGTGAGGATATACTTCATTTACTAGCAGGGGCTGAGGACTTGTGAGGGGACATGAGCACGGTTTGCAGGGATGCGCATATCTCCCAGTACTGGAAAGCCTGGCCTGCCATTCCACCCTCTCCCAGACCAGGGTGGCGGGGAGTAGTCCGTCACGTTAATTGAGCCCCTATGGGTTCCACCCTCAGAGTTGGTTCAGCAACACTGGTGTATTGGACACTAGCACCCCACAGCGACCAGATAAGAGATCAGCTACTTTTGCACTCTGGGCAGTGCTCCGTGGCAGTGCCGGCTGTGGCTCCAGAGGGTAGCTTGAAGTCTCGCCCACAGCCAGCGCAGATGTACAGACGGCGCCGCATGTGCGCACGACGGTGGCGGATGAAGTGTGAGCTGAGGCGGAAGCGCTGGCCACACTCCCCACACGGGTAGGGCCGCTCACCCGTGTGCGTGCGGGCATGCTCCGCCAAGTTGGAGCGGTGCCCAAAACGGCGGCCACACACCGCACAACGGTGCGGCTTCTCTCCGGTGTGCACACGCCTGTGCTTGGCCAGCGCTGAGCTCTGCGCAAAGCGAGTACCACAGTCAGCGCATGCGTATGGCCGCTCGCCTGTGTGCGTGCGTCGGTGGCGCGCCAGGCACGAACTGCCGCCAAAGGCCCGTCCGCAGTCTGGGCAGGCATAGGGCTTCTCCCCCGTGTGCACGCGCAGGTGCTGTGCGTAGTTGGAGCTCTGCGCGAAGCGGCGACCACAGTGAGTGCATAAATAAGGCTTCTCGCCAGTGTGGCGCCGCCTGTGCTGCCGCAGGTTGGAGGCAGCCGAGAAGCGCTTGTCGCACTCGGGGCACTTGTAGGGCCGCTCGCCGGTGTGTGTGCGGCCGTGTTTGGTTAGCGCCGACTTCTGCGAGAATCCCCGGCCACACTCAGTGCATGCAAAGGGTCGCTCGCCTGTGTGCGTGCGCGAATGCTTCGCTAGCGTGGAGCGGCGGGCAAATGCCCGGCCACACTCTGGGCACGCGTGCGGCCGTGCCCGATCGGCAGATGGCGCTGGTGGCTCACTTGGGACCTACGGGGAGAGAGGGAACAGGTCAGTCCTGACTGAGGCCTGAGAGCTAGGTGTCTGGAAGCTGTAATCATTGAGTTTGCCATATGTAAAACAGGAAAACAAGGGTGCCGGCCTCATAGAATGGCAGTGTGCACTAAATTACATACTGCATTAACGCACATGTCACAGTGTTCTGCGTCATTCTGGCTATTCTTTATGAATTCAACACACATTTATTAAGGGCATACACTGTGAGTCTGTGCCAGACTCTGTTCTACGCACTGGGGATTCAGTATTAAATTTTTTAAATTCCTGCTTTTGGAAAGAATGGATAAGGAGTGCTGGTGTTAGGGGGATGCTGCAAATTTAATAGGATTAAGAAACTACTGGTGTAACAGGAGCAAGATCTAAAGGAGGTGAGAAGGCAGGCTAGGGAGGGAACAGCAAGACCCTGAGGTAGTTTTGCAAAGTTCCAGGAAGAGGAAGAGAAAGTGCCTAGGGCAGAATGCATAAGGGGGAGAGTAACCCATGGGGTGCTCCTGGAGGGGATCTCTTAGCTTAAGCCCTCGAGATATGAATGAGATGCGGAACCATCAGAGGAGATGTTAGAAGGTTTTGAGTAGGGACATGACCAGACCAGACTCATTTCAAAAGCCTCCATCAAGTGGCTGGGGTTGCAGAAGACAAGGGGGCAGAGTGGGGCCCAGGGAGGAGGCTGCTGTGCTGCAGTGTCTGGCAAGAGAGCACAGTGGCTCAGACCCAGGTGCCAGGTGAGAAGTGAAGGTGGTGAGAAGTGGTCTGCTTCTGAATATATCTCTGCCGTTCGATACATAAATCGATCAATAGGTAGATTTGATAAATAGATTAGATATGACACCTAAAGAAAAAGGAGTGAGAATTACTCCAAGGATTTGAATTTGACAACTACCAGGATGGCTGGGGAAGAACAAGTTGACAGGTGAGACCTGTTTCAGATCACATCTGCGATTCTTGACACATCTGGAGCTCAGGAGACAGTCCTAGACCAGACATGTTAATTGGGAAGCCATGGGCCAGAGATGGTTTCTCAAGCCTTGAAACTGAATAAGATTACTCAGGGAATGGGCTGAGAGAACCTGGGATGAGTATGAGTAGGAGCGGGATGGTGTCTTAGAAGCCAGGCCAGGAGAAAATCCAGGCCTTTCAATAACTTTTGAAGATCCAGCACCTACCATTTTGTAAGCTGTGAAGAAGGCAAGGGTAAAACCCAAATACAATTCTGAGGCCTAAACTGAAAATGAGCCGGGTTCATGAAGTCTGGACTGCTAGAGATAAAGTCAGAAAAAGATAGAAGTGTTCTGTAAAAGGCAAGTGAAGGGAAAACGTATTAACAGTATTAATGTTGTATTATGTTAATATTTTGTGTTAACGGTAGAAAGAACATTAATATTGAGGGCATATTGCTCCCTCCCTAGCAGAGAGAAGGCTAATCCCTGCAAAAGTCATTCTGAGTATCTTCTATTGGCCAAGTAATTATGTTCATTATTAATTCATGAATGAATAAATACTCAGCACATACGAAGGACAAGACAACATCAACTTCTTCCCAGAGTGGTTATCACAATACTATTTTATTTTATTTTTTTTGAGATCTTACTTATTTTTAGAGAGAGGGGAAGGGAAGGAGAAAGAGAGAAATACCAGTGTGGGGTTATCTCTCTAGCACCCCCTATAGGGGTCTCGCCTGCAACCCAGGCATGTGCCTTAATGGGGAATTGAATGGGCGACCCTTTAGTTCCCAGGCCAGCTCCCAATCCACTGAGCCACACCAGTCAGGGCACAACATTTTTTTATAGATAAGGAAACAGCTTAACACAGGCTAAGTGACAGTTCAGGAGCAGTTAACACATTATTTTTCTTATTGCAATGAGGGCAAATTCAAGGTCTTGAAAGCTGCATAAAAGGCAGTCACGTTTTGGTAACCAACTCAGAAATTGGAACACAAGGCAGTTGGGGAGATTAGTGACCAGTCAGGGGAACTCTACTTTAAACAGTACGTACAGTGGTTAACAGTGACCCCAACATTACAGTGTAAGGCTTCAACAATGCTATTTTATATACATTATTGTATTAAATCTTCCCATCACCCCCTTGAGTCCAGTGTTATCTTTGCTCATTGAGAAAGCTGAGGTGTGCCCTGACTGGTGTGGCTCAGTTGGTTGGGCATCATGCCTCAAAGCAAAAGGTTGCCGGTTCAATTCCCGGTCAGGGCACGTGCCAGGTTGCCAGCCTGGTCCCTGTTAGCAGCATGTGCAAGAGGCAGCTGATGGGTGTTTCTCTCACACATCGATGTTTCTCTGCCTCTCTTTCCCTCTGCCTTTCCCTCTAAGAATATATAAGTAAAATCGTGGTTGGGGGAAAGGAAGGAAGGAAGAAAACTGAGACGGAGGGAGATTAAATTCCTGTAGCCAGTGGGGGTCAGGACCCTTCACATGTAGTAGGCTACACTGCACCTCCCTGCACTTGCACAGCCACGATGTGACAGAAGACAGACGCCGAGTCCCTGCTACTCTCCAAGAGGGATTCAAAGTAAAAATACAAGTTGATACTTTAAATGGAGAAACCCCCCATAGCAGATTTGGCCCAGTCTGAAGTCAAGGTCATACTTTCCTATCTTGCCTGGGTTTTGACACCTATTGGTTTTATTTCAACACGGCCCTTGCAGAGAGAACTTTCCCTATTATGTCTGTATTTCTTCTGGCCCCTTCTTCTTTGGCCCCCTTCTCTAAGATGGCTTTGATCAGCCTGAGGGCTTCCTTGTGTTCACTGACTTAGGAAGAACTTCTCCACACAAGCATTCTTGCTATCTGCAGCTCCAGGAGGAGGAGCCTGGGGTGCCCCAGGGAAAATCGAGGTAAGAGGGGCTGCGACTAGCTCATTAAGACCCCAGGCAAGTCACTCCCTTCCCAGGCCTCAGTGAACCAAGGAAGGTGAGGGGGGAGGCTAGGTGAGATCAGAATTACCGAACTTGAGGTATGCACACATCACAGGATGCAAGAGGATCCTAAGTCTTCTGTAGGCACACTTTGATGTCGTTACAATCAATATGTACTCATTTTCACAGATATTAGAAACACAATAGATCACATGAAACCCACAATTCCATTAGTAATATGGTGTGTATGAAGGTGGACTTAATGAAAACAACGTGAATCTATCTGAAGAAAAGCATTAAGTAAATGAGGCCAGCCCGTGAGTGATTTACATGGTGACTGGCAAATGCCAGACTAGGTGGTCATTAAAGGACCTCACATGTCTTAAATTCTACTCTACAACTATTAGATTTAAAGTGAGAATAAAAGGTATCTGCACTATATCAAGAGGGTACCAGCCCTGGCTGGTGCAGCTCAGTGGATTCAGTGTGGGCTGCAAACCCAGGGCTCACCAGTTCGATTCCCAGTCAGGGCACATGCCTGGGTTGTAGGCCAGGTCCCCAGGGGGGAACACGTGAGAGGCAACCACACATTGATGTTTCTCTCCCTCTCTTTCTTCCTCCCTTCCCTTCTGTAAAAGTAAATAATTAAAATCTTTAAAATAACAATTACAACTACCATCTATTGAGCAGTCTGTGTGCCAGGGACTGTGCTACGTGCTTTTCACCCATGTTCTCATTTTAAACTCTCACAACCGTTTGGGTTAAGTATCATTAGCTCCACTTTATAAATAAGGAAATAGGCTCAGAAGTAAAGCGACTCTCCACCACGGCCCTACAGCTAATCAATGGCGGAAGCAGGGTCTGAACTAGAAGTCCGTCACTGTCCGAACACCTGTTCTCTTGGTCATGATGCAATTCTGTCTCACAAGTTAGAGGTCCCCTGCATAGCTTACCTCTCTCCGTTGGATGTTTTCAGAACCCTGCTTCTTTTTAGCACCAAGTATAAAGTGTGGTGCCTATCCTCCATCCCCTTGCTCCGGGAAGTGTGGTCCACAGACCAGCACTATCAGGATCACTGGGCACTTGTTAGAATCTCAAGTCCCATCCCAGACCTGATGAGTCAAGTCAACATCTTCACTTTGACGAGATTCCCAGGTGATCTCTATGCATGTTAACCTTAAGACACTGTCTAGAAGAGAGTGGAGAAACTCCTGGAGAAAGCAGGTGGAAAGGTGAAGAGGGTTTTACAGGCTGAAAGACCACATGTGCAAAGTCTGAGCCTGGGCCCAGAAACCCTGCTCAGCGGCAGTTCTCCAGCTGTTTGAAGCTGGGGCAAGGGGAGGGGGTTGGGTGATGAAGCCAGTACACGAGTCCCATGGTGTAGATTTTGAATGCCAGGCTTAGGAGCCAGGCCTTTATCCTGAGGGAAACAGAAAACCACAGGTTTAAGGAGAGGGAGAGTGGGGACAGAGAGGATTGGATGTGCAGAGCGCTCTTTCAGGAAATCTCTGTATTCATTCAAAAGACTGGCTTTTGATAGGCGGTGAGAGAATGCTTCAGCCCCTGCGTGGACCATAATTAAGGCCTGTCCCAGACAGTGACTGGCCTTAGGACTGGGTGACAGCTAAGAGTTATAGGATGTCAGCACTGGAAGAGGCTTTCAAGGTCACCATGTTCATAGAAACTGGGATTCAGGGAGATTCACACCACAAGTTGACGAGTTATCTTGTGGGCACAGTGCAGTTCTAAATGTTTATGGGGTGTGTGTGAGCATTCCTCATTCCCACCCTCTTCCTCCAAAGAGTCACCCAGATGGTACTTAGACTGGCTTTCAAACATCTGACTTTCATCAGCTCATTTTACAGACGAGAAAGCACAGGCAAAGCTGATCAACGGTGTAGTCAGAATTTGAACCAATGCTTTTAACTGCTCCATGTACCATGTACAGTCTGTCCCCACTTACAGCGCATGACCCTCCACCTTCCCATCCTTAGCTCCGGCCAGTCCAGTCAAGGTGCCCAAATATCCCCTGCTTTCTGTCTTGCCTCCACTGCTGTCACTACCTTAGAGCAGGCTACCAGCCTATGAGGCCTGTCCTTCCCACAACAGACAATACATCTTCTAAATAGAAAATCTAAGTCCTTCTGATTTCAGGCTTCGGATAACACGGCACAATCTCACACAACGTGTTAGTTCCTATGCTGGCTTTCAATGCCTTTAACTCTCGGGCCCCATCCCCTCTGAGCCTTTGCTTTTGTTGTTTCCTCCTCCTGGGAGGCCCCTCCTCTGCCTCCATTTGCAGAATCCGCACTAAGCTTTCTCTGTAAAGCCTGCCCCACTGCCTTGAGTTGGTTGCCCTTGGTCCTGTCTGGGCCTCCGTGTTGGTTTCCCCTTTCACCCCCAGCCCCAGGATTCAGCCTAAAAATGCCTATAATAAAAAAGGAGTTGAAAAACCAGCAGAAAGATGACCTAGACCCAAGCCCTAAACTTCAGGTGAGAAAGGATGGATAATAGCAGCAAATATTTACAGTGTTTATTATGTCACACTCAGTTCTAACTCTATGTGTATTAACTTATTTAATCCTCACAAATTGAAGTAGTATGAGCTGTTATGGTTTTGCTCTTACAAATGAGGAAAGTGAGGCAAAAAGAGGTTAAGGATCTTGCCCAAGGTCATACAGCTGATAAGTGGTGAAGATGGAAGTCCACCCTAAGCTCTGGAGTCTTAGGGGTTTTTACTTTTTAAGATTGATTGATTTACAGTGAGGGAAATGGAGCGGGGAAAGAGATGGGTAGAAACATCGATTGGTTGCTTCTTGTACCCACCTAGGGGACCGAATCCACAACCCAGGCATTGCCCTCACCAGGATTTGATCCCATGACCTTTAGTTTCCCAGGACTGAGAAACTAAACTTGGTTGGGTGTGGCCCAACCAAGCAGCACAGGTCAAGACTGGTGTGTGAGTTCTTACAAGAGAAACGGGGAGATCAGGAGATCCACGGAATCAGAAAAGTCAGACTAAGCTAGAATGATGGGCCAATGAGGCCTAAGAAAAACAGAATTAAGTAGTTCTGTTTTACTGGCAGAAGCCAAAGCTACAAGCAGCCTCTGCCTTGTATCCATCAGGCTCACCAGGAAGCAGAAGAACTTTCTGTCTTAGAGATCTGGTTCCTGTGCAGGAAGGAATCAGAGCCTGCTCCCAGACACCTGGCTCAGCTGGAGTCCTCCAGCTGTAAGCAGAGTTGCACTGGCTGTGGGTGGGAGTTCGGGTCTTGTTTATTTTTTTCATCCTCACCCGGGAATATTTTTTCCCACTGCTTTTAGAGAGTGTAAGGGAAAGGAAGAGAGACAGAGAAACATGGATCGCTGCCTTCTTGCATATATCCACACCAGGGATGGAACCCAGCAACCTGGGCATGTGTTGTGGCCAGAAATCAAATCCACAACCTTTGGTCCAATGGACAACGCTCCAACCAACTGAACCACACTGGCAAGGGCGGCAGTTAGGATCTTGAATGGGGAAATCTAACTCATTCTGATATTAAAACACCTCCCTTTTAATTTTTTTAAAAGCTCCACTATTTACACCTTCATCACCCTAAGGATAAAACCCAAATATCCTACCTGACTAGCCAAACACTCTAACCTCATCCATGCTACAGCATGGCTGAACTACCTGCACTTACTTCTCCAAGTGCCTCCTCACTCACTCCCTCTGAGCCACTGAAAGTCCTGTTTCTTCTGTTTGGAGTAGGCACCCACTTCACCCCTCACTCTCCCTGGTCTCACATAAGCCATCTCTTTATTAACTTTGAGACCTTGGGCCAGTCACCAAACTGTCCAGTATCCTGGGCCTCAGTTTTCTCACTTGTAAAATGGAACAAATACTATCTATGTTATAGAAATAAAATGCTTAAAATAGTGTCTGAAGAATAGTAAATAGCTACTAAGAGTCAGAGGTCACTGTTGCCTAACCTGGCCCTGCCCCCACTCAAGTCAGCATTAAGCTCCCAGCGTCCACACTGGTGCCTGCACTCATCACACAGAACTGTAGCTGCGTGCTTACTTAGCAGTCTATCTTGCTACACATCGGGCTCCTCGGGGAACCAAAGACAACATTTACTCTGCATCATCCAGCACAGAGCTTGGCACGGTACGTGTGACATGTTTGACGTCAGCATGGTCAGCACGAGGATGGGTTGCCAACCCTCAGATCCTAAACCCGAGATTCATGGAAAAGTGGGAACAGGATCCTGGCTTCTGTAGCATGGAGACTGGGGCCGAACCAGGTTAGGGCAAACGGGGCCCTAGAGTGTGGGTCACGTACCTCCTTGTTGTCCATGGGGATCTTGAGTTTCACCACCTCATACTTCTCCCCTCCCTCATCCTCCTCACTCTTCACCAGGAGCACCATCTCCTCTTGCATCTCTTCTTCCTCCTCCGTCTGCTGTTCGCCAGGCATCTTGGTGTCCTGGGGAGGGCAGCTGAGTCAGAAGCTCAGGACCCTCCCCCCACCCTGGCCCTGGCCCTGGCCCAGGCAAGGCGTTGCAGCCCTGGTTTCTCTAGCCCGATCCTAGTCTCTGGGTCAGGCTCTTTCCCCTCTCACCCCAGCTCAGCCCTAGGCACCAGCATTTCCCGGGACCAGCTCTGAGGACACTCCTTCGCCCCACTTATTCCAGCATTTAAGACCCTGAGCAGTTCGAACCTCCAGTCTCAGCAAGTCGCCATCCTCCCCTTGCTCAGTCACTCTCCCGGGCCTCGGTCAGCGGCCTAGAGCTCTAGGGTACCAGCTGTAGGCTGGATCGGGGCGGAGACCTAGGGGTTGGAGCACTCACCGCAAAGTCCGCGCTCGCGCAGCCCCAGGCCCGTTTCGGGGCGGTAAGGGTATTCAGTAAGACCCCGGTTCTGGGGGCGGGGCAGCCTAGGGAGCACCCGGTCATTGGTCAGAAGACCTAACCCCGCCCTCTAGGGGAGGGATCCAGAGGACCCAGACGTTGAAGCTGAACTGCTCCAGGAGGATGGGACACTCAGACTGAGTGTCTTCCTACGTCCCTCAACGCGCAGGACCCCATGCCGCTCCACCTCGTCTTTCAAGGTCCTCGCAGTCCGATCGAATTCTACTACCTTCAAGGCTTGTCTCCCGTGGCCGGCTTGGAGGTGTCGTCTGCTGCCGGGCGCGTCCGCTCCGCCCAAACTAGGCCAAGTGCACTCCAGCCCTGGCCTGGGCCTCTGGGTGGCGCCCCGCCTGGAAGGAGGACCCTGTTACCTCCGCACCTCTTCCCTTTCCTCTTTTGCTGTCTTTTTTCCTTCTTTACTAAAAGGCTGTTGCTTTTCCGGTCATCTGGTCCCTGAGATATCTTGCTCCTTCAATACATACTTACCACATGAACAGCCACAAAAAGATACCGCTGATCCGTCTTATATTGGGCCTGCTATGTGCCAGTGTTGTGCTAAGGGCTTCGCACACCTCACGTCTTTTAAAAAAAGATTTTACTTATTTATTTTTAGAGAGAGGGAGAGAACATAGATGTGTGGTTGCCTCTCACATGTGTCTCATCAGGACCGTGGACAGTCCCTAACACAGGCATGTACTCTGAGCGGAATCGAACTGGTGACCTTCCGTTTTGCTGGATGACAATCAACTGAGCCACGCCGGTTGGGGCCACCCTAAGGTTTTTTGTTTGTTTGTTTGTTTTTTTAATTAAATATAATGGGCCCTAGCTGGTTTGGCTGGGAACCAGGAGGTTGCCAGTTCGATTCCTAGTCAGGACACCTATCTGGGTTGCAAGGCCGGGTCCCCAGTTGTTAACCTTCGAGAGACAACTGATTGATGTTTCTTTCCCTCTCTTTCTCCCTCCCTTCCCCTATCTCTAAAAATAAATAAACATCCCTCTGATCTATTGACATTAGTCTCAATTTCCTTTTCCGGAAAGTGGAGGTCGTGATACAAAATTTGAAGCATGCTACTGTACAAAGCGGCTCACGGCAGCACAGTACTCACAGAAGTCAAGGGGCGCTCTGATCTGGTCCCAATCCTGTGCTGTGTTTTCACAAAATCAACAATGGATAGCAATGTTTTTATCAACTATAATTTAAACTTTGTGATTAAAAATATCTAAAAATATAAATAAATAAAATGTTAAAAAAATAAGTGTATTGGGATAAAATATCACGACCCAAAGTCCAGTTACCTTGGGACACCATATATTTGACCGCCTTTACCCTCATCCTCCTCTGCCCACTCCGTTCCCCTCTGTTCTCTGTATCTGAATTTGTTGATTTCTTTTCATATGGACAAAGGTGGGTCCATTTCACAAAGATGGGGCTCATAGTTCTGGGAAGTAAACTATCTCTGACAACCCAGTAGCCTAAGTGGAAAATTGGTAGCTCACAGTCCAAACCCAGACCACCGAAGTGTCTTATTTGACCCTCAGTGTGTTTTACATTTAAAAAACAGCTTCAAAAAAAAAGAGGTGTTTTACACATTTTTATTTCCAACATTTCAAAATTGGGATATTTCATGTAAAAACTCTGTATTTCCCATTTCTCTTGAAAAAGACATCTAATTCTCCCATTTTATGAATGGGGTAACTAAGAATCATATGATGAAAGAAAAGAGAAATAACATTCAGTAAATGCTTAAAATCCCTACCTTGCCTCTCTACAACTCTTTTGTGGGGGTCAGTAATAGTATCTTCCTCTGACAATTGAGGGAACTAAAGCTTGGAGACAGACTTTAAGTAATTTGTTCTAAGTCATATAGCTGTAACAGATTCCAAAACTGGCGCTCTCTCTATTGCATTAAGCTCTCTCTCTCACAAATGAGGTTACATGGGGGATTTTGGTAGCAGAGCCGGGACTCAAACCCAAGCCTCAGTCCTCAGAGCCTGAGACATAATTTGAATGTTGGGATTACATGTGGTCAAACTTGTGTTCTTCCCCAGAGCTGGCGAGAGGTGGCCAATGCTGGGATACTCAACACTCAGGATCCTCAAAGCCACTTTGATTGTGTTCATTCCTTCATCAAGTATTTATTGAACCCTACTAAGTGCCTGGCCCCATTCTAGGTACTGGAGATGCAGGAGTGAATAAAAGAGACAAAAACTTTGACTATTATGGCCATTCTAAGGGCATAAAAAATGTCAACTACAGCCCTAGCCATATGGCTCAGTGTGATGGAGCCCGGCCCCCCACACTGAAAAGGTTGCTGTTGCGGGTTTGGTCCCCAGTCAGGCTTCGAATGGGAGGCGGCCGATCGATGTTTCCATTGATGTTTCTCTCCCTTCCTTTCTCTTTAAAATCAATAAACATATCCTCGGGTGAGGATTAAAAACATCCCAAAACGTAAACAATAAAGATAATTTCAGATACTGATAGGTGCAAGAAGGAAATAGAGCAAGATGATGCACTACTAGGGAGTGGTTTGATTGGGCCCTTCCCTAGTGTGGGCAGGGACTGCATCTCTGAGGAAATGATATTTGAGATGCTCTCAGTGATGAGAAAACATTAGCCATTTGTAACTCCTGAGGAAGTGTGTAGTTCTAAACAGAACTACAGAGGCCTTAAGGTAAGAAGAAGCTTGGCATATTTGAGAAAAAGAAAGGCTTGTGTGACTGGAGCCAAGTAAGTTAGTGAGGGCAAATGTAGTGTGGGAGGTGGAAGAGAGGTATGTGGGGACCAAGTTCTGGCTGGAACCCCACCTCTAACAAAAGGCAAGGCTTGCTTGCCCTGATCAGAGTGAGTGAGGAGACCTGGCTGGGAGCAGGAAGAGCATTTTACTGTGGAAGTTCTTGAAACAGATTTTTTGAAAAGGAGGACAATGACTCCATCCATTTGTTTTACAAGCATGTACAAATATCTACCTAGAATTAGCCCTGGCTGGTGTGGCTCAGTGGATTGAGCGTGGGCCTGCGAACCACACGATCATGGTTCGGTTCCCAGTCAGGGCACATACCTGGGTTGTGGGCCAGTTCCCAGCAGGGGACTCACGAGAGGCAACCATACACTGATATTTCTCTCCTTCTCTCCTTCCCTACCTCTCTAAAGATAAATAAATAAAATTTTTAAAAAATTTAAAAAAATATCTACCTAGAATTAGAGATAGTTCATGTTTCTAATAATCTTAGAGTCTAGTAAAGAAGACTGTGATAAAAAATGCATGAACCCTGGCTGGTGTGGCTCAGTGGAACTAAGTGCCAGACTGGGAACCAAAAGATTGCAGGTTCAACTCCTAGTCAGGGCACATGCCTGGGCTGTAGGCCAGGTCCCCATTAAGGGTGTGTAAGAGGCAGCCGATACATGTATCTCTCACACTAAAATTTTTTCTTTCTTTCTCCCTCCCTTCCCTTCTCTCTAAAAATAAATAAATAAAATCTTAAAAGAATACATGTATTTATAAATAACTTTTCTATATACATGCAAAGGAAACCATAGATGTTCTGGCAAACTAGTGGGGAAAGTGAATAACTCCCTTGAAGGGAGCGGATATTGGGTACAGGCCTCACTGAGGAGATAAACATATAGGTCCTTGAGAGGCGAGTGGAGATTTGTCAGAGTGACAAGGAAGTAGCAGCTTGTGAGATTATAATGTTTTGTGAGGAGCACATCATGGTCCAAGGACATTTCACTAATGTATTTAGTGAGACCTATTGCGTGCCAGGCTCCTTTCAGGACTGGGAGGTTGAAGGTGAATTTGGAAAAAGCTGTCTTACTCATTACTGTTCACTTCACTACTTGCCTTCAGCCTCACTAGAACTTCAGTTCTTGAATCCCCAGGGACTTGGTGCATACTCTTCATTCTGCTTAGAACACTCTGCCTCCCATCCCATCTTCCTCCTCCTCCTTTCTTGCTTATTCCAAGCCACTCTTTTTTTAAAATATATTTTATTGATTAGATATTACAGTTGTCCCATTTCCCCCCTTTTACTCCCCCCGACCCTGCACACCCTCTCCCACCCACATTCCCCTCCTTTAGTTCATATCCATGGGTTGAACATATAAGTTCTTTGGCTTCTGCATTTCCTATACTATTCTCAACCTCCCTCTATTTTCTATCTGCCATCTATATTCTCTTTATCTTTTCCCCTCTCTCTTTCTCCTACTCCCCTGTTGATGACCCTCCATGTGATCTCCATTTCTGTGGTTCTGTTCCTGTTCTAGTTGTTTGCTTAGTTGCTTTTTGTTTTTGTTTTAGGTGTGGTTGTGAGTTTGCTGTCATTTTACTGTTCATATTTTATATCTTCTTTTTCTTAGATAAATCCCTTTAACATTTCATATAATAAGGGCTTGGTGATGATGAACTCCTTTAACCTGACCTTATCTGAGAAGCACTTGATCTGCCCTTCCATTCTAAATGAAAGCTTTGCTGGATAGAGCAACCTTGGATGTAGGTCCTTGCCTTTCATGCCTTGGAATACTTCTTTCCAGCTCCTTCTTTCCTGTAAGGTCTCTTTTGAGAAATCAGCTGACAGTCTGATGGGAACTCCTTTGTAGGTGACTGTCCCCTTATCTCTTGCTGCTTCTAGGATCCTCTCCTTCATTTTTATCTTGGCTAATGTAATTATGATGTGCCTTGGTGTATTCCTCCTTGGGTCCACCTTCTCTGGGACTCTCTGAGCTTCCAGGACTTCCTGGAAGTCTATTTCCTTTGCCAGACTGGGGAAGTTCTCCTTTATTATTTGTTCAAATAAGTTTTCCACTCATGGCTGTTTCTTTCTCCCTTCTGGTACCCCTATAATTTGGATGTTGGAACATTTAAAGATGTCCTGGAGGATCCTAAGCCTTTCCTCATATTTTTTAATTGTTGTTTCTTCATTCTTTCCTGGTTGGATTTTTTTTCTTCCTTCTGGTCCACACTATAGTTTTGAGTCCCAGTTTTCTTCCCATCACTTTTGGTTCCCAAGACATATTCCTTTATTTCACTTAGCATAGCCTTCATTTTCTCATCTAATTTGCCACCAAATTCAACCAATCCTGTGAGCTTTGTGGTAATCCTGATTACCAGTATTTTGAACCATGCATCTGATAGGTTGGTTATCTCTTTGACACTTAGTTGTATTTTTTCTGGAGCTTTGAGTTGTTCTTTCATTTGGGCCCTTTGTTCCCTGCCTTAATGTGCCTATTAGGTAGCAAGAGGCTGAGCCTTAGGTGTTTACCTGGGAGGGGTAACCCATGTTGCTGCAGTTGTGATGCTGGATGTGGGGAAGGGGTCCAAGAGGCAACAATGGTACTCGCTTTGCTCTTTGCCGGATATCAGTCACTTCCCCCACTTCCCCCAAGCAAATTGGGCTCTTCTGGTGCTGATTCCCCGGGTGAGTGGGTTTGTGTACATTCTAGGACCCTATAGGTCTCTCCAACAAACTCTCCTGTGAGGCTGGGAGTTTCTTCTGTTGCTGCCTCAACCCCCACAGGTGTTTTCAATCAGTGGTTTGAGGCTTTATTTCCCTGTGCTGCAGCTCTGGGTTGCGAGGTCTGTCTCACTTCCCAATTGTTCTTCCTAGTTTATCTGCTCACAAATGTGGGACTTCCTGCCCCATCAGCTGCCGCCTTGCCCGTCCCTGTCCTCGAGGTCCTCTGTGCTGTGAGTCCTCTCTGCACACCCATCTCCACCCCTCCTACAGTCTGGATGAGTGTGTCTTTTTTTTTAAAATTTATTTATTTTTAGAGGGGAAGGGAAGGAGAGAAGTATCAATGTATGGTTGCCTCTCGTGCGCCCCCTGCGGGGAACTGGCCTGCAACCCAGGCATGTGCCCTGACTGGGAATCGAACGCGATCGTGTGGTTCGCAGGCCCGCGCTCAATCCACTGAGCTACGCCAGCCAGGGCTTGACTGTGTCTTCTTTTAACTCCTTGTTGTTGGACTTCCATACAATTCAATTTTCTGTTAGTTCTGGTTGGTTTTTGTTTTTAAATTCCTGTTGTCCTTCTTTTGGTTGTGTGAAGAGGCACAGTGTGTCTATCTATGCCTTCATCTTGGCTGGAAGTCTCCAAGCCACTTTTTACCACTTCTTTGGAGAGGCCTTTGGATCATGTAGGATTCTCTCCTGCATCTAAGCTTCCTGCATAGTCCTTACCACACTTGAAATCACTTCTTCCGTGTCACTCCTCTACGTGGAAACTGAGGACAGACTGTCTTACTCATCCTTCTATCTCCACCAACCAGCACACACTGGGTAATGCTGTTGAGTGACTAAGTATCCTCAAGGAGCTCTTGATGGTTAAGTGCTCAGATGAAGGGGATTCTAACAGGATGAGGTTCAGGGAAGGCTTCTGGGAGGCGGTAATGCTCCAGGTGTTTTGACTGGAGAGGTTAATCAAATAGTGTGTGTGGGAGGGAGCATTCACTTAAAGGAAACAGCATTTCAGAGGCACAGGGCTGAAACCACACTAGGGAAAGGCTTTGAATGCCAACTAAGGAGTTTTCATTTTACAGAAACTGGCATTGGCTAGTTTATTAAATATTTTTAATATTACTTGTTTATTTTTAGAGAGAGGAGAAGGGCTGGGAGAAAGAGAGGGAGAGAAACATCAATGTGTGGTTGCCTCTCATGTGCCCCCCCCCCCACTGGGGACCTGGTCATAACCCAGGCGTGTGCCCTGACTGGGAATCAAACCAGTGACCCTTTGGTTTGCAACCTGTGCTCAATCTACTGAGCCACACCAGCCAGGGCTAAATAAATACAATCTTTTAAAACAGGTGAAGATATGGTTGGGTTTTTAATTGGGGGAGTGACAGAGTCAGATATAATTTTGCAAAGTTCACTGCAGGCCCACTTCGAGGCCAATCTGGTAAGGAGGGTGGGCAAGGAGAACAAACCAGCACAGAGGATGTTCCAAGGTCCCGAGGGGCCTCCATTTAGGCCCGGGGTATTTGTGCCAAAGCCTCAAAGAATCCCAGGCCTGAATGCAAAACTTAAGGTTTTGAGTGTGTATAACAACTTGGCAGGGGGTGAAGGACCAGTAGGGACCACACTGTAACAAGCCTTTATTGGTTCCAGGGGAAGTGTGGCCAAAGGGTAAGATCTCACCAGAGAACATCTGTCCAGGTACCAATCCCACAGGCAGATTAGCTGAGATGCCCAACCAGAGAAGTTGCAAAGAAGTCTTGTACTTTATTTCTAGGTGGGTGAACTGCCCTATTCTTTTTTTCCCCTGGCCAGTCGTATCAGTTCTTCCCATCCCTACCTGCCTATTGGTGCCCTCCTTGGAAAAGACTAGGAATTCAGGTTATGCCTCTAATGATACATGAGTTACTACTGGTAAATGCATTTGGCTTTTCCAGGGGATAAAGAGGTATCCCCTTTGCCTTCTCTTTGCTATGTGCAGCCAAGTGACCTGTTTCTTGACACACGTAAAAGGGTCTCAGAAAGGCGGGATTTTGCCGTAGTTAGAGCATCATTGTCAGGGCCTTCTGTGCTTGTACCAGAGAAGCTTGTTGCCATAGCAATAGAACTCACTGAACACCTCCACCCCCTGGTGTCTGTGGATTTTCCTATTAAGGGTGGTGCTGGATGGTGTGGTGCCTATAGGCATGAAAAACCCTGATCTGGGACATGCTGACAGACCTGGTAGATTTATAACCAGATGTGGGAGCTAGAAATCAGCTGAATAAACCAACTTCTTTGACCCGTGCAAAGAGGGCAAGGAACCCACGCAAGTTTATACAGGGCTTGGTGATTTGGCCTTGGTGACTGTTCTATTGGCAGTGGAAGTGGGGCTATTTTATGGGTGGAGAGAAAAGCATTTCATCAGCCCACATGGGAGATTGTGGTGTAGCAAAGTTTATTTGGGTAGAAGGCTGCCCCCGTGTTCCGTTTCTGTGGTTTTACCATGGGAAAACTCCAACCATGTCTTCAGCAAGGTCAAAACAAAGGCCGGTGTCTATAGAGTATCCCTTTCATATTAAAGCTTTGTCCTTCGGAGCCTGCAGGCAGCTGCTAAACCATCTCAGTCCCCATTCCAGTAGCTGAGCACTGTCACCCAGGGTGCCACCTGGAGCCTGTGTTCATTTTATTTATTTATTTATTTATTTACCTCACCCAAGGGCATATATTCATTACTTTTACAGAGAGAGAGAGAGAGAGGAAGAGAAACAGCAATGCAAGAGAGAAACATATTGGCTGCCTCCTGCACACTCCTGGACTGGGGATCATATGCCCCCCAGACTGGTGATCATGGATCGAACCCACTACCTACATATGTGTCCTAACCAGGAGTTGAACCTGCAAAGTTTCAATTACAGGGCAATGCTCCAACTAAGGGAGCCACACCACCTAGGGCTGGAGCCTGAGTATAGAGTCCCTTAGCGCCAGTGGTTATGGATAGAGGCCAGAGAGAACAGGACCAGTATGGGTTTGGGGTGGGATGAGGGATGCTGGGAGCAAGTGCTTCTCTGTTCCCCTGGGATTATATTACTGCAATGTCTTGGGAAGGATCAGGAGCATTTTTATTTATTTTTAAGCCTCATTTGAGGATATTTTTATTGATTTTAGAGTGAAAGGGAAAGAAACTTCAATGTGTGAGAGAAACATTGATCAGTTGGCTCCTGTATGCACCCCGACCAGGGATCAAACCCACAACCTAGGTATGTGCCCTGACTGGGGATCAAACCCACAACTTTTTGGTGTGTGGGATGACATTCCAACCACCTAAGCCAACCTGCCAGGGCACCAGTTTTTGTTTTGTTTTTTTAATAACCAATCAAATTCCCAATCAACTTTCCTGGCTTATGATGGACCTACCCTCTGCTTAGGTTACTATGGCCAAGCACTTCTCGCTGCACCATTTTGACTTCTATTGTGTGTGTACTCACTTCCCCGTTCCCCACCCAAATCAGGTGCTGGACATGGGAATAGAGGGGTGTTAATCCTTGGGGGTGGGAAATGCTGTGATCCTCTGGAGTGTGGGAAACTAGTTTCCTGGTGAGGCAAACTGGTTGATTAAGCTCAATGTCTACTTCCCTCTTTGTTCCCTTTCTTATTAATAATTAGCTATCACCCTGGCTGGTGTGGCTTAGTGGATTGAGTGCCCATCTGTGAACCAAAAGGTTGCCAGTTCAGTTCCCAGTCAGTGCACGCACCTGGGTGGCAGGACAGGTCCCTGGTTGGGGTCATGCAAGAGGCAGCTGATCAATATTCTCTTGCACACTGATGTTTCTCTTCCTCTTTCTCCCTCCCTTCCCCTCTCTTTAAAAATAAAAATAAATTTAAGAAAATAATTAGCTATCTATAACACTTCGCCTTTTCCACCCTTCGCCACGTATACACAGAGACAGGAGCCCAAGCCTCAGACAAGAAGCAGTTTATTGGCAAGGAGACACATGATGTGGCTGTCTGGCCTTGGAGTTTCCCTGGCTTCTCCTTACTCCAGTCCTGCCCTCTCACTTTATCTCTGCTGATGTGCACCAGGACCTGGGCTTGGCACGTAGAACAGAGCAATGTGCCTTCCGCTGTCTCTGGTCTGTTGTGCCAGTGTCCAGCTGTCAGGGTAGGTTTGGGTCCTCTAGGGCAGGTAGGTCTGACCTCTGGCCAAGAGTTTCCTTCCTGGCTAAGACCACGTCCAATGGCCTGAGGCTGGGTACCGCCTGCCATACATCAACACTCTCATCAGAAGGATGATCGAGATGCCCCTGCCTAAATCTGTCACCCTAAATTCCAAGTCTTTGTTGCAGCTCATAAGGGTCAAACAAACCATGGATCAGGATGCTGGTCTTCTGGGACAAGGTTGGGAGGGATCAATTCTTCACAGATTAAGAGGCAGCAGAAATTTAGGGTTCTTTCGGGGCCCTTAGATTAAGACCAGTTTATTAATTCAACAAGTATTTATTGAGTACCTACTGTGTACTAGGCAGTGTTCTAGAAGCTGGGGGTATAGGCCACACTGGCAAGGCCCTTACTGAGCCCAGCTGCTGGGACAGCTTCCTGAGCTTCAAGGTCATTGTCTCCAGTCTCCATCTATCCACTCCTTTCTCCCATTTCTTCCCCTCCCACCTGCTTTCCTTCTCCCTCCCACCACCTCCCAGGCCCTTTCTTCCCTACTTAGGCAAGTACCACCCCTTGGATTTCCTGGGCCTCTACCCTCCCTGTACCCCATCATTCCAGTCCTGCTGGTGGATCCTCTTTGACAGACCTTGCCAGACCATCCCCTGTCCCAAAGGGCCTCAAGACCAGGTGCCCACGCTGGTGCTTGATACGGGCAGAACTGTCACCAAAACCTTTGCCACACTCTGCACACTTGTATGGCTTCTCCCCAGTGTGTGTGCGCCTGTGTTTGACAAGATCTGAGCTCCGGGGGAACTCCTTCCCACAGAAGTTACACACATGGGGCTGGCTGAGTCCAGAGGGCTGGGCCCGGACTCGGGGTCGAGGGGCCATGGGTGCTGGGCCTGGGGAGTTATATGGCCTCAGGAGAGTGGATGGTGGTAGTGGCCGAACCTGTTCACCACGGTGGGTGCGGAGGTGTTTGACTCTGGCTGAGCTGTCAGCAAAACCCTTGCCACATTCAGGGCAGAGGTAGGGTTTCTCCCCCGTGTGCACACGATGGTGTTTCACCAGGTCCGAGCTTCGGCGGAAGCCCTTGCCACACTCAGGGCACTTGTGGGGCTTGTCACCTGTTAGTGGTGGGGGTGGCTCCCCAGCCTGTGGCTCCAAGCCAGGCAGGCCAAAAGGCCCATCACCTGAGTGTGAAGGGCTTCGAGGTGTTAGTGGGGGATTGGTACCAAGAGGAGGCGGGGGTGGACTTGAGCTGGGTGGTGGGCTGGGGATCAGGGAAGCCAGGGGGTAGCCTGGGAAGCCGAAGTCCTGGGGCTCCATGTGAGTCAGGCGGTGGCGGAGAAGGGTGGAGCTGAGGCTAAAGGTGCAGTCACACTCTGGGCAGGCGTGTGGCCTCTCGCCACTGTGGGTGCGGAGGTGCTTGACCCTGGCAGAGCTGTCGGCAAAGCCCTTGCCACACTCAGGGCAGAGGTAGGGCTTCTCTCCTGTGTGCACCCGAAGGTGCTTCACCAGGTCTGAGCCCCGGGCAAATTCCTTTCCACACACATCACAGCCAAAAGGTTTGGGTCCCAGATGACTACGCTGGTGGCTCAGAAGGCTGCAGCTGAGCACAAATCTTTTGCCACAATCAGTGCAAATATATGGCTTGTCCTGGGCTTTTGGTCCCTGTGCAGCTGCCATGGCTGCATGAGATGGCTGCCGCTCTGGCACCATGGGCCGGGGGGGCTGCTCCCCACGGTGTGTCCGCTGGTGCTTTATGCGGGCAGAACTGTCACCAAAGCCCTTGCCACAGATGCCACACTTGTAGGGCTTCTCACCCGTGTGTGTCCTCTGGTGTTTCACCAAGTCAGAACTCTGCCGGAAGCTCTTGCCACATTCACCGCAGATAGTGGGGCGCTCGCCAGCAGGGATCCTGGACCGAGGAATCTTTGGGGGACCCTGAGCTGGCAGTCGAGCTCTGTAGGGCTTTTCACCACTATGAGTTCGCTGATGTTTGATACGGGCAGAGCTATCCCCAAAGCCCTTGCCGCAGACCCCACACTTGTAGGGTTTCTCTCCTGTGTGTGTCCGCTGATGTTTCACCAGATCTGACATCTGCCGAAAGCTTTTGCCACATTCTCCACACACAGCAGCACGATCACTAGCCTGGCCCCAGCGTGATTCTCCCAGGAGCCGGGAGCCTCTGTCTCGAGCCTGAGGTTTCTCTGGTGCCTCTCTCTGGACCCACAAGTCATCCCATGTCTGGATGCCTTGGGGTTTGAGAGAGGCATTTCCTATTTCACGACCTGAGGCCAAATCTTCTTCCTTGAATGCCAAGTCATCCTCCTGTGGGGTATGTTCAAACTCATCCGTCTGAGACATCTCCACATGCTCACCCTCTAGACCTAGGGAAAGAAAAGAGAGTTGTAGACCTGTCCTTAGGCTCAGCTTACGTTCCACTGCAACCTCCCCAGAGGCTTCCTTGACAATCTGTGGTCACAGGGATCTCTGTGAACTTCTTAAGAACTTACTATTGTCTGTGCCTCTCATTAATGATAGTAATTTCCTTTTACCCTGCCCCTAATATGTGCCAATCACTGAACTAAGCATTACTGACCACTTGTAAACTATTCTAGGAGATAATACTGGTACTATGCCCATTTGGAGACTCAGAGAATTTAAGTCATTTGCTCAAGGTTATAAAGTAGTAAAGCCAGGTTTCTAACTCAGGTCTGTCTGATTCCCAAGTCTGTGTTAGTTACTACATTATATTATCTCTATTTGAAAAACCTGTTATTTGCAATTCCAATGATATCTTTTTATATTAGCCCAATCTGTAACTTATTACTTCAGTCGCTCTGTGTTTACCTGACACACACACCTATCCCCTAAGATGCTTAGGGCTGGTAGGAGAGATAAAGTAAAGCAAAACTAACGATACACGTGGGCTCAGAATAACTATGCTGCCACAAGAGAAAGAGAAAATGAAGATATAAGAACAGCTTTCACAGCAAGAAAAAAGTAAACCATGGAGAGGGCTGGAGGTCAAACAAACCATGGATCAGGGTGCTGGTCTTCTGGGACAAGGTTGGGAGGGATCAATTCTTCACAGATTAAGAGGCAGCAGAAATTTAGGGTTCTTTAGGGGCCCTTAGATTAAGACCAGTTTATTAATTCAACAAGTATTTATTGAGTACCTACTGTGTACTAGGCAGTGTTCTAGAAGCTGGGGGTATAGAAGCTGGAAAGGGATGTTGGGACTAGGGGCTGAACTGAACACTAGGCTAAGGCTCTTAATTACTGGGCAAAAAGGAGCTAGGGAGGGAAGACCAGATTAGACCTGGACTAGGATCAGTGTGGCTGCAGGAATGCATCATTGGAGAGAAGAGGGCTGAGGGAAGGCTGTTGCAGCTACCCGGTGAGGCATAATGAGGCCTGAAGTAGTGCAGAGACAGTGAGGACATTGTTGGGGAGGGGGACACAGACCCCTTGAGATGATTCCCTGCCTGGCCTGGTGCACAGCAGGTGCAGAAACATTGACTCCTCAGTCGGTTATTGCTCTTCTCCCCCTCTCTTGGAAGTGCAGTTCATTACTGACTTTTCTAGAGTCCAGCCTCGTAGTCCTCACCCGGCTATTACCTGCACAAGGCGGCGCATCGCCACGAATCTCACCTATTCGGGCACCTCTCAGCTGCTCCCTTCCCTCCGGGCCATGGAGATCCGGATCCCAGGGCTCCACCACGCGCTCCATCACCGGCACGCCACCCTGAGTAAGTGGACAGACACACAATCCGTAGGTCACACAGCCATATGCAGCCCGCGCCCTGCCCCCTCTGCTGGCTGGCGTGAGCACCGGGCAGCATCTGGGTCCAAGGTGCAGGGCGCGGCTCCCAGTGCCCCCACCCCTTGGCCCGCGCCCCTGCACCTGCTGCTCGTTCCGGCAGGCAGCTATCCCTCGCCTTCTGGCCGCCTCCGGCTCCACCACCCCGGTGCTCTCCGGAGCTCCTTGGCGAGGCTCAGGTGCCCGAACCACCGACAGACAGCTCTAGGATGCGGTCTCTGCGTTCAACCGGGGGTGGGAGGGGGTCTCGGCCCCCAGCGTCCCTAGGGCGCCACTGTGGGCGGGGACGGGAAGCGGAAGAGCTGGGCCGCACCGAGCCGCTCTAGGACCTGGAGGAGCTGCACGCCGTTAGGGGCCCACCGGTCCGCCTCAGCTCGGTGGTCGGTGGGTGGCCGCGTGCCACAGGGAGGGCTACTCTAAGCCCAGGACGACGGTGCGAACTCAGTGGTATTAACCGTGTGCCTCCTGGGCTAGAGCTGGGTGATGAGGGCCGAAGGCTGTTCCTAGTTGTCGCTGTGTCTGTGTCGAGCCACCCCGTGGACCTGTGGGGTCGGCTGACAATGCTAAACACCCCGACCTGGAGAGACAAAGAGATCTAAAGATGGTCCCAGGGAAAGGAGGGGGGGAAGACCCAGGCAGACAAAGGGCGGCAGAGACCTCAGATGGGGCGGAGGCGGGGCTCTGAGACGCAGGAAACAAAGCAGGGCCAAGTAAGACTAAAGAAACAAAGCGGGGCTGGTCGGGGAAGCTGTGGGGGATGGGCTTGGGGAAGGGGAGCCACCGAAGTTGGAGGAGAGGTTAGAGGCGAATGCTAATAGGGACGCCTCTGAGGAGAAGCAGGCGGATGGATTCAGACCTGGGTTCCAGAATGGAGACCCTGAGCCAGAGACTCAAAATCGTAACCTGAGAGCATTGAGTCGGAGAAGATGCAAAGGCTGAGAGAGATGAGACAGCGGCAGACCAAAAAAAATCTGAGCTGCCCGAGACAGATATGTAGAAACAGATAAGAGTTGGATAAAAAGTCATTGAAGCTGAGTCAGAGAGCCGCATGAAAAGTCCAGGAGCCGGGAGAGAAACAGGTTTAGAGGCAGAGGAACTAAGACAATGAAACAAGCAGAGACACAAAGAGGACATGGGGAGACTAGGGGACAGGTCGACAGCCCTGCAGAAACCAAGCCGGGAGAGGCTGGAACATTAGTCCCTGTTTTCCAGCTTGTTGGGGTCCTGGCTGGGGCTGTTCCAGGGAACCAGGGGGCACGATCCCCAGTATCTCTACTTTGGGTCCGTGTGCCTTCGGGAAGGAGGAGTGTCTTCGTGTTTCTGATGATGGAGAGGGGTAACCAAATATTAATTCACATTATTAGCAATTCAGTGCTAAGCCAAGAGTTTGGGATAATGAGATAAAATTCAGGTAAGAATTGCCCTTGGGGTGTCAGTTAAGGAACAAACACAAATAGTAAGAAAGAACTATAAGGTGTGAGTTACTCGCACCCATAGTGGGAAAGCAGGAAGAGTTCTAATCTGTGGAAATGAGTCTACTTGATTCTTCGTGCCTGGTATGCATGGATGTTAGACGCAGAAACAAGGACCATAAATTAATCAACAAATACTTAAGGATCACCCACGAATGTCTAGACACTTCCAGCCTTGGAAATGTAAGGAAACTCCTCAGCCCATTAGAGTATGGAAATGTGCGGATGATGTTACGTAAACTGTACTCAAAGTAGCATGCTGCAGAGAGACAGCGAGATACTTCTGTAGAGTTTAGTGGCTGAGAACATTCGTTTGTTTATGTTTGTTTCCTGGCTTTGTCACTTACTATTGTTTGACTGTGGGGAGGTTACTTCTGTTTCCTGAATAGTAAAATGGGAGCAATAATACCTAGTTTGATTATTTATCTTTATTTATTTTTATTTTTTTTTAAGATTTCATTTATTTTTAGACAAAGGAGAAGGGAGGGAGAAACATTAATGTGTGGTTGTCTCTTGCACGCCCCCTACTGGGGGCCTGGCCCCAGGCTAGGCTTGTGCCCTGACTGGAAAGCATACCTGTTGGAAAGCCCGGGCTAAATCCCCTGAGCCACACCAGCCAGGGCTATTTTTTTAAAACTGATTTTAGAGAGAGGAAGAGAGAGAAAGGGAGAGAGAACAAAATGTCAATTTGTTTTTCCACTTATTTGTGCATTCATTGGTTGAGTCTTGTATGTGTCCTGACTAGGGATCAAACCTGCAACCTCAGTGTATCAGGTTGCCACTCTACCCAACTAAGCTACCCAACCAGGACCCATAATACCTAATTTGAATGGCTGAGAATTAATATGTGTAAAACACTTTGCAAAAAATATCAATTATTTCTCCAGCTGGAATAACAGGAAGATGTGGCATTTTTGACCTGCTACTTCAAGAACATGTAAGATTTCGAAGTCCAGAGTCTAGCTGAAATGGGGGCCGAATGAGGAACTCCAGACAGAGGGAATGAAATGAACAGTGGCCCACATACTAACTGAAAACCTACTATGTGCTAGAAGCTTGAGGTCCAAAGATGGTTAAGACCTACCCTCAAAGAGGGAAACAGAATAGTCTTATTGTAATGTGTCATGAGTTTACATAATAGGAAAGCACCTGAAGCTGAAGATGGTATAGTAACTTTATTCATTTGCACCACAAACATTTTTTGGAGGTCCAAAATGTGCCAGGCACCTGTGCTAGCAAACAGGTAAGAAGATACAAAAGAGCCAACCCTTCCTGGAGAAACCTTTCCCCTAAAGCTGACCAGCCCACATGCCATACTCACTTGCAGAGCTGGCTTTTTAAAAAAGACTTATTTACAGAGAGGAAGGTAAAGAGAAAGAGAGGGAAAGGAACGCTGGTTGGTTGCCTGTAGCACGTGCCCCAACTGGGGACCAGGCCCACAAACCAGTCATGTGCCCTGACTGGGAATTCAACCCATGAATCTTTTGCTTTTCAGGATGACACCGAACCAACTGAGCCACATTGGCCAGGGCAGAGCTAGCTTTAACTCTGAGAGACAAACCCTGGCGTTATTAGGGTTGAATCTGAACCAGGTTTAAAGACACAGAAGCCCTACCAGAAATGCCTGGTGCAGTCATAGGTAGCTATGAAGACACTGCATGATTAAAAACAACCAATCCAGAAGAGTATTAAATGGAAAAACTGCTGTCCACCATGAATCGCCATAGGAAGCTCAAGGTGGGAACTTCCTTTTTCTAAACAAGTCCCAGACCTTATCATATGGATGACTAGGCATGATTTGTTGGAGTTAAAAAGTATATAAGTGGAATATTGTGTCACTATCCATTCTTGTCATCTCTGCACTTAACACAAAGACCAAAGGCAAAGCACCATTTCTACAGAGCAGTTTGTTAGGTACAAATGTCTTAAATATGTGACTTCCTTTGATTCAGTAATTCCTTTTATAGGGATTAGGCCCAAAGAGATGGTGGGAAAAATATACAATGATATTGCCATGAAGATGTTTATCCCAGCTCAACATTGGTTATCATAGTGAAGAATGGGAATCAACAGAAATACTAAACAGCTATAAAAGTAATAATGTGCTCTGGCTGGTGTGGCTCAGGGTACTGAGTGCAGGCCTTTGAACTGAAAGGCCATGAGTTTGATTCCCAGTCAGGGCACATGCCTGGGTTTCCAGCCAGGTCCCCAGCAGGGGATGTGCGAGAGTCTACCACACATTATGTTTCTCTCCCTCCTTTCCCCTCTGTCTAAAATAAATAAATAAAATCTTAAATAATAATAATAATAATAGTAATAATGTAGCCCTGGCTGGTATGGCTCAGTGGATTGAGTGCTGGCCTGTAAATCGAGAGGCCACGAGTCAGGGCACATGCCTGGGTTGCAGGCCAGGTCTCCAGCTGGGGGCATGGGAGAGGCAACAGATTTTTGTATCTCTTGCACATTGATGTTTCTCTCCCTTTTTCTCCCTTCCTTCCCATCTCTTCAAGAGTAAATAAATAAAATCTTTAAAAGAATAATAATGTAGATGTGTCTTTATTATCATAGAAAGATGTATAGAACACATAAAGTGATAAAAATAGGCTTCCAAACAAAGTTAAAGTATGATACTAGTATTGTGAGATTATGAATGGGCCCAAAAACCCCACAGAATTTATTTACAAAAAAAATTGTGTATTTGTTCTTACATGTTTAAACTTCAGTCACCTCCAAAGTACCCTGCATTCAATGCAACACACCTACCGAGATGTTTTTTCCCACTGCTCAAAACAGTTTTTGAACTCATCCATTTTGATGCCTTTTAGTGCTTCCGCCTTTTTTTGTTTCACCTATTCCACATCAGCAGAACATTTCTCTTTGAGGACGTTTTTCATCTGAGGAAACAAAAAACAGTTGTTAGGAGCAAGGTTGGGTGAATAGGGAAGGTGGGGCATGGGGAGGGGTCATGCTCTTTTTGGTCAAAAACTGGGGAACACTCAGTGTGGTATGGGCAGGTGCACGCATAAATCACCCATCATGAAATGGGCGAAGTGTTGAAAGAGTCTTAAAAAAAAATTTGCTGAAGCCGAACTCAGCCTCTCACAACAACACCAAATGGTACAGATACAGATGGGTTCCCAGAACATTCATTTAGTGAACCTTTAAAAAAAGAAAGCAAAATGGGGTTATATCATGGCAGTGATATTAGATGTAAATTTCTCTTTTTAAAAAAATTTATTTCTATATATTTTAAATATTTTATTTATTTTTTTTAGAGAGGGGAAGAGAGAGAGAAAGAGAGGGAGAGGAACATCACTGTGTGATTGCCTGTCACACACTCCCTACTGGGGACCTGGCCTGCAACCCAGGCATGTGCCCTGACCGAGAATTGAACTGGGGAGCCTTTGATTTGCAGGCCAGCACTCAATCCACTGAGCCACATCTGCCAGGGCTTTAGTTCTATTTTTTAAATATATTTTATTGATTATGCTACTACAGTTGTCCCATTTTTCCCACCATTATTCCCCTCTGCCCTGCACCTCCCCTCCCACCCTTATCTGCCCCCACCCCCTTAGTTCATGCCCCTGGGTTGTATATATAAGTTCTTTGGCTTCTCTATTTCCTATACTATTCTTAACTTCCTCCTGTCTGTTTTATACCAACCATTTATGCTTCTTATTCCCTGTACCTTTTTTCCCATTCTACCCCTCCCCCTCCCTGCTGATAACTCTCCACATGATCTCCATTTCTGTGATTCTTTCTGTTCCTGTTTTAGTTGTTTGCTCTGTTTGTTTTTGGTTTTGTTTTTAGGTTCAGTTGTTGATAGTTGTGAGTCTGTTGTCATTTTACTGTTCATAGTTTTGATCTTCTTTTTCTTAGATAAGTCCCTTTAACATTTCATGTAATAAGGGTTCGGTGATGATGAACTCCTTTAACTTGACCTTATCTGGGAAGCACTTTATCTGCCCTTCCATTCTAAATGATAGCTTTGCTGGATAGAGCAATCTTGGATGTAGGTCCTTGCCTTTCATGACTTGGAATACTTCTTTCCAGCCCCTTCTTGCCTGCAAGGTTTCTTTTGAGAAATCAGCTGATAGCCTTATGGGAACTCCTTTGTAGGTAACTGCCCCCTTTTCTCTTGCTGCTTTTAAAATTATCTCCTTATCTTTAACCTTAGTTAATGTAATGATGATGTGCCTTGGTGTGTTCTTCCTTGGGTCCACCTCTGGGACTCTCTGAGCTTCCTGGACTTCCTAGAAGTCTATTTCCTTTGCCAGATTGGGGAAGTTTTCCTTTATTTTTGTTCAAATGAGTTTTCAATTTCTTGTTGCTGTTCTTCTCCTTCTGGCATCCCTATAATTTGGATAATGGAATGTTTCAGATTGTCCCAAAGGTTTGTAAGTCTCTCTTCATTTTTTCAAATTCTCGTTTCTTCATTCTGTTCCAGTTGGATATTTCTTTTTCTCTTTTGTTCCAAATCATTGCTTTGAGTCCTGGTTTCCTTCTTGTCACTGTTGGTTCCCTGAATATTTTGCTTTATTTCATGTTGGGTATCTTTTGATTGTTTTTTTATTGTTCGACCAAGCTCAGTCCGTTCTGTGAGCATTTTGATTACCAGGGCTTTAAATTCTCCATCAAATAGGTTGGCTTTCTCCTCATTACCTAGGTCTCTTTCTGAAGTTTTGCTCTGTTTTTTCATTTGACCCAAATTTCTTTGTCTTGGTGCCACTGATAAGTTATAAAGGGGCGGGATGGTTCACCTGGGACGAGCAACCACCCTTCCAGTGCTGCGGTGCTGCCTGTGCAGGAGGGGCCAGAGGCGGAACAGTGCAACTGGCCAACTAGTCTCCAGTGCACTTTCCAAAGAAGTCCTGTGTGAGACTGGGAGCTTCTCTCACCGCCACAACCACCGAGGTCCACAGTCAGCTCTGAGTCTCAGTTTCACCTTCAGCCATCCCTGCCCGCGCGTCTGCTGCCTCACCGTGTTTTTTCTCAGCTGTCCCGGCCTGCACAGCCTTGTTGGAATTCTCTCTGTCCACCCGTCCTACTGGTCAGGTGGTTCTGGTTGATTTTTTTTTGTAATTCCTTGGTTGTTAGAGTTCCATGCAGTTTGATTTTCTGGCACTTCTGGTTGTTTATTGATTTTAGATTGGTTGTTCGCCTCCTTTTGGTTGCATGAGGAAGTGAAGGGTTTCTACCTATCCCATCTTGGCTGGAACTCTTTTTTCCTTGGCTTCTTGAAAGACTGTTTGTCCTCTCTTACACTACGTCAGCAACAATGCTTCCACACTCCCTTTTGGCTGTTTCTGTCTCCCCGGAGGACGGTGACCTTGAGTGATTCACTTTGTTTGGATGCTCAGTAACTGATGTGCAAGAACCATCGCTAGGTTTGAGCTGGTGGCGCTGTCACACCCCTCAGCTCATGTGACAGCAATAACGAGCAGCCTGTGTGAGCCCGCCTCGTCCACCAGGCACTGTACTAAAAGCTTTTTGCGTATTAGAGCGCGTAGTCTTCATCATGACCCTATTATGTAGACTTTATTAACGGTGCCATTAACAGATAAGGAAACTAAGTCACGGGTTAAAGTAAAATGCTCATGGTCACACAGCTAGTAAAATGACACAGCTCTTCATGTTTCTATAACCAGATGAAGTTTGCACAACTTCTGTGAGTTCAGTGTGGCAGACGTTTCCAATCCCATTTGGTAGATGAGGAAAGTAGGGCCCAAAAAGGTGATTGTTCCCAAGGCTACGTGAAGGGATCAATACTAGAAATGAAGTTGAAGTAAAGGTAAGATATACACATGGCAACATGGATAAATCTTTTTTTGATCCTCACCTGAGGATATTTTTATTGATTTTAGAGAGGGAGGGATGGGGAGAGAGAGAGAAGCATCAGTGTGAGAGAGAAACATCAATTGGTTGTCTCCCATATGTTCCCCAATTGAACCTGCAACTCAGGTGTGTGCCCTGACTGGGGACTGAATCAGTAACCTTTTGGTGTACAGGTGATGCTTCAACCAACCTAAGAAACTGGCCAGGGCAACATAGATAAGTCTTAAAAAATAGTGCTGAATGAAACAATGAACAGAAATGTATATTCACATGTATGTATTTACATATATAAAATGATTTGCATAAACATGTACCATATACTACACACTTTTCAAAATTCATATACAAACCCCAAAAATTACTCATTAAGCTCAGTAGAGTGAAGAGGGGACGGGGTGAGCTGTGAGGCTGTATTAGTCTGTTCAGGTTGCCAGAACAGAATACCATAGACTGAATCTTAAACAGACATTTATTTTTGAGTTCTGGAGATTGGAAGTCCAAATTCAAGGTGCCAGCAGGGCTGGTGCTGGTGAGGCCTTCCTTCCGCGGTTGCAGACAGCCATCTTCTCACCGTGTCCTCTCATGGCTGCTCCTCCCTGCAGAGAGAGGTTGCTGTGTCCCTACTTCCGACTCCAGACCTATCGGATCAGGATCCCCCTCTTGTGGCTTCATTTCACCTGAATCACCTCCTTAAAGGCCCTATCTCTAGATACAGTCACTTTGGGGGTTAGGGTTTCAACAAATAAATTCTGGGGGAACACAAGTCAGTCACTGGCTAAAAGGGGAATAATAAATCCATAGGAAGTGGAGAAAGAAAAGAGGACTGAAGTAAGCGTCAGCCGGATCAAGCAGGCCCTTGTAGCCTTAGTACAGAGACGAGCCTTAAAGGCTCAGGGTGGTCACCAAGTTCCCAAATGCTAAGGCCAATTTGTACATAACAGATTAACTCCAAATTTCATGTCATCCGAAACTATTCTGAGTCCTGATAACAAAGTGGAATGTGTGTATTTCATTTTACCATTAAGAACATGGAGTTCAGAGAGGCCAAATGACTTGCCCAAGATCCCACAGGAGGTGGAGGTTCTTTCTGACTTTAAAGCAAGGCTCCTTTTACACGTCCTACAGCCTCCCAGCCTCTGGTCCTAACCGACTTCATTTATTGATTCCTTTATGCTTGCATTCATCTAGTGTACTGTCTATCGGCACCTTCTTTGTGCTAGGCTCTATGTAAGACACTGGGGATAGAGAAATTAGGAAAACATGGTGCCTGTGTTTAGAAAGCTCAGCCATGAATAGAAGAGACATTCAGGTAAGCAAATGTGGTCAAGGAGGGGCGGGTTAAAGGTGCTGGGAAGTCTAGAGGAGGGAAAATGACTCTGCCTGGGGTAATTGCGGAAGATT
This sequence comes from Sturnira hondurensis, assembly GCF_014824575.4. Lineage (NCBI taxonomy): Eukaryota > Metazoa > Chordata > Mammalia > Chiroptera > Phyllostomidae > Sturnira > Sturnira hondurensis. The sequence goes on along the minus strand of NW_028088370.1, from coordinate 545,123 downwards.
TCAAAGGACAAAGAGTACTTTGAAGCAAACCCTTGAAGGATGAAGAGTTCATCTGGTGCAAAAGGGAGAAAAGCTCAATATGGGCAGAGTCTAGGATGTGGGCACTTGCTAAGGGCGAGTGAGTAATGGGGTGATGAGGCCAGATGGGGAAGGCTTTGGCTGCCAGGTCAGAAGTTTGGTTTGTTTCTGAGGTCACTGGGGAACCCTAGAAAGGTTTCAAGCAGGGGAACACATTGGCCAGGATTTCAGGGAAGGTCTTTCTGACTGTGTTGTCCAAAGATCTGATGTCTTTTTAAGGATCCACTGCATTAAAAAGAAATCCACTGTGTGAGCTGGCAGGAAAAACTGATGGCCCCTCCCACCTCTTATCCCATTATTGGCTTTTGACCCACACAGACCTAGGATCTTTTTTTTTTTTAACCATCCCTGTCAAAGCTTTGTCTCACAGCTAGAGAGACTATCCTCCTTCCTTCCTCTCTGCCTATACCTCACCTCGCACCAGAGTGACGTGTGGGACAATGGGGCTTGGGAGAAAGGTGTGCAAAGAAAGGAGGGGTTGAAGGATCCTATAGGGGTAATGGGCAAAGGGATCCAGATGGTGAGGACCCCAGGTGTTCTTGGTCTTGGCTTTCCTTGGGCAAGTTAACGCCTCTCAGCTTCCTATATTGCCCGCCCCCTTCTTTGCCGCACTCAACTTCCTGCCCCACCAGAGGAAGTGGGGAGAGACAGCAGGTGCAGCAACAGCTAGCGGGGCCATGGTGAGTCCTTATGCCCAGGAATCTAGGCATCTCTGCCCCTAGCTCCAACCGCCAGGGTAGCCAGGCCCGGGTCAGTCCACAGAAGGTCTGACTTCTCCTAGTCCTTGAGATCAGGTTCTACTGGTGGCCCTGTCTGCTACTCCCAGCAGCCTCATATTGTTTACCCTCCACCAACAGGACAAGGAATATGTGGGTTTTGCAGCCCTCCCCAACCAGCTGCACCGCAAGTCCATCAAGAAGGGGTTTGACTTCACGCTGATGGTGGCAGGTCTGGGTGTTTTTGAGAGGGGACTGGTGGTGGGTCCTCAAGAGACCCTGGCTGTCCCCTCACTTGAGCAATTGGGCCTGACCTATCCCACAGGGGAGTCAGGCCTGGGGAAATCCACCCTCATCAACAGCCTGTTTCTCACCAACCTCTATGAGGATCGGCAACTGCCAGAGGCCAGTGGTAAGACCCATTTCCTCCTCTCCAGGTGCTGTGTCCCCTTCCTACATCTCCAGGCTACACTCTCTTCCTTTCCATCTGGGTCTCCCATGACTTTCTGGGGGCACTCAGGCAGCTCACTGTTCACTGACATGGTTTCCTCCCCTGAAAAAAATAGGTGGGGGTGACTGTGATACTGAGAAAGGAAATTAGTCCTGCTTCAGACCCCTACCCAGTTTCCCAATCTCTTCCCACAGCTCGCTTGACACAAACGCTGACTATTGAGCGTCGGGGTGTGGAGATTGAAGAGGGGGGTATTAGGGTGAAGCTGACCCTGGTGGACACACCTGGCTTTGGGGACTCCATGGATTGCTCAGACTGGTGAGGTGTGGGGGAGGGAATGAGGGCTAGGCTTCCAAAACGCCTACCCTGTGGAGGCTGAGGGGTCAGTTATAGGGCTGGTCTGCCGTGGTCTCCCACCCACCCTGACCCAAATATGGGGGGCCTGTTTCTGATGGCCACATGGCCCAGAGTGCCCTGTGCTTCCCAACACCTCACTATGACTCTGCCAGTTTCCTAATTTCTTTGGTTGGAGACAAAGGAACTACTTCCCACCCCCGCAGACCTGGCTAGCCTTGCCCTCTTCCTCACCATGTGGCCTCCAATCTGATCACAGTTCTCTCCTCTCCCCAAACCCCAGCTGGCTGCCCGTGGTGCGCTTCATTGAGGAACAATTTGAGCAGTATCTTAGGGATGAGAGTGGCCTGAACCGGAAGAACATCCAGGATTCCCGTGTCCACTGCTGCCTCTACTTCATCTCACCCTTTGGCAGGGGGTCTGGAGGGCACTCTGGGCGTTGGGGCATTTGTGGGGGTTTGGGGGGTGTCTTTGTACCTTGACACCAAACCCTGACCAATCCCTGGGTGCAGGCTCCGGCCTCTAGATGTGGCCTTTCTTCGGGCGGTGCACGAGAAGGTCAATATCATCCCAGTCATTGGCAAAGCAGATGCCCTGGTGCCTAGGGAAACCCAGGCCCTCAAGCAGAAGGTGTGTGGTGACTTCTGACCTTGGACCCTACATGAAGCCAAAAGTGATGATTAAACCTGAACTCAGCTTTGACTTATTTGATCTTGGGGTGGTTTCTTGGAGCATGATGTATGATGCTATAGTGTTAAAGAAAATTTCTTTATTCTTTCCTCAAAAGTTGTTTAACTGAATTTATCAGGGCAACATTATTAAAATTATCTAGGTTTTCAGGTATATAATTCCACAGTACATCGTCTGTGTATTGCATTGTGTTTGCCACCCCAAATCGTCTCTTTCCATTACCCTTTAATCCCACCTTTACCTTCTTCTATCTCCCCCACTGCCCTAGAGAGTTTCTGAGGAAGGTCAGTAGTAAGGTGCCTGAGGGAACTGTCTCTGGAGCCTCAGAATGGGATCTCTGGGCTGGATGCTTAGCCAAGTCCTGTTGGCGGGTAGAGGCGTAGAACGATGACCCTCACGCCCAGGGTCTTCAGAGCCCCATTCTGCTGTTCCTGCTTATGTCTCTATCTCCTAGTATTTTGGTATCTGCCTCATCTTAGAATCTTTCCAGGCCTCTGAAGAATCTTAGAATCTTTCCTTGGCTGTTAGGGTACCTTTGTTTCAGTTTTCAGCATCTATGTCTGTCTCATTATCGCTGAGATTTTGGTTTTGGTCATCCTGATGTTCATATCTCACCATCTCCGTCTTTCACGTCCTCCTGTCTCTGACTTCCTGGTATGTGTATCTGAATCCATCTCTGGACATGCATTGTCTGTTGCTCACAGCCTCTGTGAAGTTACTCACTGTCTCCATACTTGTTTTCTCCGAGAGATCCGGGACCAGTTGAAGGAGGAGGAGATCAACATCTACCAGTTTCCTGATTGTGATTCTGAAGAGGATGAAGACTTCAAGAAGCAGGATGCAGAGATGAAGGTGCGGAGGAAGGGAGGAAGCGAGGAAACGAGGAAGCAGGGGAGGCAGATGTGGAGATAGAGGCTGAGAAAGAAGCTTCTGCCTTGGAGGTTGATCCCTGACTACTGCCCTCTAGGAGAGCATCCCTTTCGCAGTTGTTGGTTCAAGTGAGGTAGTGAGGGACAGCGGGACCCGACCAGTGAGGGGACGCCACTACCCCTGGGGAACCGTGGAAGGTAAGTCCAGGCACACCGTTCTGAGGCCACCTCCAAGTCAACCGCACCCAATATGTGATAATGGGGTGAGCTCTGGTCTTGGAGGTTCTAGGAGCCAAATGAGAGTTCCTTGAGCTGGCGGGTGCGGAACTTCCCCTGGGGTGGGGGCAGCACTGCAGAAAGATCCCACCCAGCTCCCTGAGGCACGCGGTACGTCCCCCAGTGGAGAATCCACATCACTGCGATTTCCTGAACCTGCGTCGGCTGCTGGTGCAGACACACCTGCAGGACCTGAAGGAAGTGACACACGATCTGCTCTATGAGGGCTACCGGGCCCGCTGCCTACAGAGCCTGGCCCGACCTGGGGCGCGCGATCGAGCCAGCCGTAGGTGAGAGTTGGAGCTGATTCCTAGGTGCTTCCAAAGCCTCGCTCTCACATCCGTGACCCCACCTTCACCCTCCAGACCTCTCTCCCAAAGTCTTTCCCCACCCACTTTTGGCTTTAATGTCAAGAACCAGGAGGACACTCCTCTTGGAGTCCAATCTGGTTGCAGACACAACCACAGGCCCCGCCCTTGATTCTTGTTCCTTTTTCCTACCCCCAGTAAGCTTTCCCGCCGGAGCACCACGGAGATTCCGCTGCCCATGCTGCCTCTGGCTGAGACAGAGAAATTAATCCGCGAGAAAGACGAAGAGGTGAGCAAACACCTCACCTCCCCTGTCCTCTTTGAAAAAGTCCCTCTCTGGCCTCGGCCAGCCCCATCGCCTGCAATCTTTTCCTGCACAGCTGCGTCGCATGCAAGAGATGCTGGAGAAGATGCAGGCCCAGATGCAGCAGAGCCAGACTCAAGGGGAGCAGCAGGACGCTCTCTGAGGCCCCCGCCGGTGTGTAGTTTTACTTTGGCTCAGTCTTGGGGCCGTCTCTTGTCCAATTCCCGAGCCCCAGGTTGCTTTGCCGCCTACTCTGGAAGTCTACAGAAGCACCGGGTTCTCCAGCTAAAAAGTTCTCCCAGTCCCAGTGTAGTCCTGCCTTTGGCCCTGCTCCCACTGTCCTCCCCCGCCCCGCCCACTTCGGGACCCAAGCTTCCAGCCCAGCCCCCTAACCACCTGACCACACCATCCCCGCCCTGCCCCTTGACATCAAACTCTGTCTTCTATAAAACTGTTTCCTGAGGCCAAGCGTCTTCTCTTTCCCAGTGGGAATAAGCGGCGGACACTGTGGGTGCAGTTTTCATTCAGGCCTTCACATTCAGGGCTCCATTCATTTGTTGGGCACTGCTTGGTACCAGCAGTGTTTCAGCCCACCCTCCCACCTGAGTCCCTCCGAATTGCACACTGATGGCACCACGGATAAGAAACAAAGACCAGTTCGATTTTATTACGACTCAGGGTGGGGGTCAGGCTGGCAGGAAGGCGATGGCTAGCAGAGGCCTTAAAATGGTCCTCTACTCCTGGTCCTTGGCATCACCATGCGTGATGACGTAGCAGATATTCTTGTAGTCTACGTTGCCCCCCACATCAGGAGGGAAGGCTGCCCACATGTTCTTAATCTGGGGAAAGATTGCAAGACTGGGTCTCCTAACGGTTCCTTAGGCTCCGCTACCCCATCCTCCCCTTCACCTGCCCCGCCCCCCACTCACTTCTTCCTGGGAGAAGCGGTCACACTGGGTGGTAAGTAGCTCCTCCAAGCTAGAGAGAGGTGACATGGAGGAAATGAGGTTAGGCCAAGTAAATTTTTTTTGCCCCCACCTCATTCTTGCTGAGGAGGCAAAACTATTTCCAGTTTTGCCTTGAAAACCCGGTCTGCCCTGGTTGGTGTGGCTCAGTGGATTGAGCACCGGCCTGTGGCCTGCGGACCAAAGGGTCAAGGGTGCGATTCCCAGTCAGGGCACATGCCTGGGTTGCAGGCCAGAGGGGGTGCTCCCGAGAGGCACCCACACACTGAACGGTTTCCCTTTCTTTCTCCCTCTCTTCCCCTCTGTCTAAAAATAAATAAAGTCTTAAAAATAACAGGGTCTTTCTAGATTTTTCCAGTGATTTTCCAAACACAAACAGAAAAGGCTTCCTGGTTTTTGCGCTTCTACCCATATATGCTGTGAAAATTTAATCCTAGTCCACAGTCCTCATTTCTCCATTATCCCTGGCAGTGCTTAACCCTTGGTAGGAATTTAGGGAGACTTTCTGTGTGTAAGCAGCTGGAAGGGATCACTTACAACTGCTTCTTGATAGTTCCCTTCCCCTCGGGGTCCAGGACTTTAAAGGCTCCAGTGATCACATCCTCAGGGTCAGCACCTGGGGTCAGAGGGCACATGAAGCTGGAGGATCCCTGAAAGGTCTGGGAAGGGGCAGCTGGGAGCTTGGACCCAGGACACTTCATTCACCTTTGAGCTTCTCCCCAAACATGGTCAGGAAGACAGTGAAGTTGATGGGACCGCTGGCTTCCTTCATCATGTCATCTAGCTCCTCATTCTTCACATTGAGGCGGCCTGGAGTGGGGTGGGGGAAGGATTGGCTGAAGGGAGGTCTTGGGTCCAGAGAGTAATGCTCCTCATACATTTAGATCATCACACCCATTTTTCATGTGGGTAGACTGAGGCCCAGAGTGGAGCCAGCAAGGTTGGCTCCCAAAGTTGTTGAATTCCCTAGACTCTACAGCCTTGGATATTTACAGGTGGGGGTCGGGGCAGGCATACCCATGGCTGCAAAGGTGTCCCGCAGGTCTTCCTTGTCAATAATGCCATCACGGTTCTGGTCAATTACTGTGAAGGCCTGTGGAGGTCAGGGGCAGGGAGGAGTTAGGTCTCCCATGGCCAGGCTTTAGCATCCTTACTCCAGGCAGATCAGATTCTGGCCCCCAGCCAGTTGTCCTCTTACATGCCAAGAAGGGAGGGAGCAAGGAATCCTAAACCCTTTTCTTCCCACTAAAACAGGTGCACATGCCGGGGCATGGGTATGGGGGGAAGGGAACTGGGAGGTGCCTTTGGTCAGCCTTCAGTCTCCCCTTTCCCTTCACTCACCTCCTTGAACTCCTGGATCTGAGTCTGGTCAAACATTGAGAAGACATTGGAGCTTCCGCCCTCTGCTGCCCTTCTCTTGGCCTTCTTGGGTGCCTGGGGGGAGCAAAGAGACTCATGGTCCGGATCCTACTATTCTCTGGAGGCAATGGATTAGATTTAGGGTTCTTTAAGTCCATTCTCGTGAAGCAACTTGGCTTTAGGCTTCCCTCTCTTTACAACTTCTTTGCTAAGGGTGTTTGCTTGGGTTGCACCCCCAAATTCCTCTCTGTAGCCCTTGAGTCCCACCCCTCCATCCTACCCAACAAGTGGAAGGTTCCTCCTCTCAGTGCCCTGAGCCTACCTCCTGTGAGTTCCAGACTTCCTATATGACCCCGATTCACTCACTCATTCTCGATGAAACTACCACCTCATTTATAAAACGGGAGTGGGAATCCTTGCCTGCTTGGTCCCAGAGGATTTTAGGAAGATGGAGTGCAGGAAGGCATGGAGCGTGCTTTGAGAGGGACTGGGCTCCTGTAAGTGGATCATCCTTGGTTGGGTCCTTTAGGCCAACATTCTATATGCTCCCTATTAGTGATACCCACAAAGAGAGGATTCATCTGTTTTCATCTTGATGGACTGGGAATCGGCTACCTTCTTTCAAAGGTTAAGGCTGCCCTGAGGTCTGAGGGATCGGGGAAGGGGCTGAGGGATTCTCACCATGTCTTCAGTCTCCTGGGGGAAAGGCTGGAAAGTAGTAGAGAGTCAGCCTGCAGCAGTCCCTTAGGGGTTATATAGCCCTGCCCTAGGGAGCCCTTAACATACCAAGGTAACCTTAGCCCTGTGGGTGCCCACCCCAGATACCAAAATAGCCTGGCTCAGGACCTTTCCTTTCTTGGAGGGCCTGCAGCAGCTGGAGTCCAGGAAGAGAGGGAGGAGGGAGTGAGTCTTGGGATGCACGTCTCACTAGGATCTGAGCAGGAAGGGATGTACTTTGTCTCAAAATGGGACTGAAATATTCGAGAGTTCAGAGAGGGCCCAAGCCAGGGCTCAGGGCTCAGAGAGAGATGAACTAGGCCCCTGTAACCCTGAGGGGGGTGGGAAACCCAGTAAATTTATTGAGCATCTATAGTGTGTTGGGTGCTGTGCTATGCCTTATGGGTGCACTCTGGCAAACCTTCCTCCCGTTTGGATTTCACAGTCACATGTGGGTATGTGTGGGGGTAGTGGCAGAGTTTAAAGGTGAGAGAGCCATCTGGGGAACCTGAAAGATGGAAAGATCAGGGAAGTCATCTTTATCACTTTCAAAGAGAGGGAGGATTTTGTGAGGAAAGACGCAGAGCATGGCGTCAGTAGGTATGAAGAGGCTACACAGCTTAGGGCAGAGAGCATACTCTGTCATCTTGGGCTTTGCAATTCAACTCCCTGCGCCTTAGTTTCCCCTTCTATAAAATGAGATGTAAGTCTCATCTTACAGCACTTGTTGATGTGAACACTATTTGGAAATAGTTTTGTGAAATAGAATCCTAATTATTACTTAGGCCCTGGCTTGGTAATCTTACAGTTCAGTCATGGAGACAGGATAAAGTGACATAAAAGTGGAGGGCACAGCAGCCCTGTCTGCAGCATGGGAATGACTTTATGAAGACCAACAGAACTGCGGCAGGTGAATGTGGAGGGGCAGGTGCGCTAAGCAGAGGGCATGGATGAGCAAAGGCCTGGAGCAGTGAAAGATGAGACATGTTCAGGTTGCCAGGTTTGTGATGGAGCTTGAGCAGAGGATTCAAGGGGCTCATAACTTCTTTAACACGGGAGAGCTTTTCATGCCAGGCTGAGAGCTGAGACCTTGGGAGGCTTGGACAGGTTTGAAACAGGAGAAGAACATGGTCTAGTGTGACAATCTATAACCATTTCTTTGGATACTGGTATGAAAGTTAGAACTCAGAGGAAAGGAGTCAGAGATACCAAGAAGGAAACTAGTCAGTCACCTCCTCTTGGTTGACTGAAATGGTCAGAGGCTTCTCTCTCCATTCTGGGCAAGAACCAGCTTGGCTGACTGTGCGACTCTGAGGTACTCTCTCCTACCCCTCTAGGCCTCAGTGCCCCAGTCCCCTCCATACAGTAGAGGTTAGGGGCAATAGTGGCTGAGGAAGCTCCAAGAGGCCCAAAGGTTGGCAATGACACCTCCTCTTGCTCTCTCTAGGACCCGATGTCCTGAGCAAGGTGCCTCCTCCCCTCCCTCTCCTCCAGCCTCATGCCAATGCCTCTAAGACATTTTCTTTTCTGGGCACTGGGGCCCAGCCACCTGTTGTCTCTAAGAAGAGCGAAGGAACCACCCTAAACTTAGTAGCTGCCCTTGGCCTCCTGAACTGGCCCCTCCCTGTCTCATTTGACAGCTGCTTCACCTTATAAGGTTACTATGGGGGTCCAGGCCCAGGGAAGAGCCCACTTATTACTGGGTTCTGGGAGAAGAGGAGAACTCCAAAGACAGAAATGGGAGAAGTGTTCAGAAAGCTTGGATCACCTGGAAATCGGGAAGTTGAGAAGGAGCTCAGGAGTGGTATATCTCAGACACTGAATGGGAGTTCACAGGATCTGAGTCTAAGGAGCTTCAGAGAACTTAGAAACTAAGGAGGAACTGGCGAGTTAGGCCTGACTGAAATTTCAAGATGGTGGACTCTTTATGGAAATTGGAATCCTCTAACTGTGGGGCTCAGGGTAATAGGAGCCAGACAGAGAAGGAGCTCAGAAAGTCAGGACTTTGTGTTTGTGGTCTAGGATTAGGCTGGGCGCTCATAAGATTGGGGTCCAGGTTCTTAGCAGAAAATGAGGAGCACAGAGAAGTGTGGCAATGAGGAGATAGGAGTTGATAGAAGGGTCTTGGGTCCTCGAAAGAGTAAGAACACAGATATGGGATTTCAAGGTTTTGGGAATTCATGGTTTGGGGTCTGGTATCCCCACTAAATGGGACACACTCAAAGGATGAGGTATGAGTAACTGGAGCCTGGAGTCTGGGGAGAAGCTCACATTGAGGCGTTTGGGGCTTGGAATTCCCGCAGGAAATGGCAGATTCAAAGAGATAGGTCATTTAGATCATGTGGGAGCTCTGGTTATAGTGGTCGGGGCTTGAAGTGTTAGGATTGGTTGAGGGGCTGGAAGGGAATCAGAGACAGTGGAGGTGGAGAGTCCCGGATCAGGGCATTTTCTCTACGTTAGAGCGCAGGGTCTTACATACCACAAGAGTGGGGGCGGGGATCGGTAGCTGGGTGGAGAATGGGGACCCAGAAAGGACTCAGGGAGGGCAGAACAGCACTCTTATTGGCTAAGGGCTTCACTACTGTTCCCGGCTCCCGTCTCTTCGCGATGTCCCCAGCTGTCACCCGCCTCTTGCGCTTGTCTCCGGTTGTCACAGATATCCCTGAGCTGGCACCGCCTGCTGGCAGCACTCTTTGGGTACTGCCATTGGCTGAGACAGTGAGTTATTTTACCCCTTTGTTGCTAAAGTGAGAGAATGCGCTTATTGGCTGATAAGGTAAATTAATCGCAAATTTAGCCCGTCCCTCAACCCCTCCCCAGCTGTCATTCCTTCTGACCTTCTTGGGAGAACTGAAGAATTTCCCATCTCTTCCCATTGACTGAGGATGCTGTCTGTCACCGCCTAAATAGACGTCACTGTTCCTTTTTTCATTGGCTGCTTTTTTACCGTTCCTATTAGCTAAGCCCCCATGTTCTTTCATAGTACCCGCCTCCTGCTGCGGTCATTCACTCTTCCACCATTGTTACTGGCTAGGAGGTTCAGCTTTCTGCTTTTCTATTAGTTATTTTCTTCATCCCGCCTCCTCCTGCCTTTACTCGCCCTCTCTTTGGTCTTTTACTTTTCTTCCATTTCCTCTTCCCACCTCAACCTCACCCACCCTTCCAACGATTGGCAGAAACCCAGTTCCCTCTCTCCTATTATTCGTCCAAGTCCTATAACGAGGCGGGAGCAAAAAGAAGCGCGATGGGACGGCCCGCGCGCAGGCGTGAAAAGCTGGCAGCTTAGCCGGTACCCGGGCGTGTGCGCAGGCGCGAGGTTGGCCGCTTGCGTGAAGCAGGAGGGAGGGGGCGGCGGCGACGAGCTCTAGGGGTGAGAAGGCGCGAGCGAGACCCGGGCGCCTAGGCGTCCCCGGATCCTTGCGCCGCTTCCGCGTGTCCAGTGACAACCTGTGCGCCGCCCCCGCCCGGGCCGCGCCCTTCACCTCCCCTACCTCGGCTGGTAGCGCGGAGCGGCCTGAGGGGCGGCGCCTTCTGTGGCCGTCCGGGCCGGGGTGGGGCGGGGGGATGTGAGGGGTGGCCGGCAGCCATGGAGACGGGCCCGGCGCCGCTTGTGGCCCCGCCGCGCCGTCATGGCGCCCCCCAGGCCCCCTCGCCGCCGCCCCGCGGCTCCCGGGCCGGGCCCGTCGTGGTGGTTGCCCCGGGGCCGCCAGTGACCACGGCCACCTCAGCCCCGGTCACCCTGGTGGCCCCCGGGGAGGCACGGCCTGCCTGGATACCCGGGCCGACCCAGACCTCGGCCCTGGTCTCGGCCCCCACGGTCACGGGCAGCACTGTGGTGGTGCTAACTTTGGAGGCCTCATCCGAAGCGCACGTCTCTCCCGGACCGGAGTCTCTGGAGCCCACGACAGTAATAAGAGAGGAGACGTCGATGGCTCTGGCCGTAGGGGCAGAGTCTCTTAAGACCGAGGAGACTAGAACCTCACCCACTTCTGGACCAGGTACCTCCACCAGGACCCCTTCCAGAATGGCTCCTGGAGCCCTGACCGCCAAACCCCCGCTTGCCCCCAAGCCGGGAACCCCAGTGGCCTCAGAAATGACTGCAGCAATTGCAGCAGTGACAGCAGGAGAGGTGACAAGTGAACATGGAGCTGCAGTAGCAACACCAGCATCAACAAGACAGGTTCCAGAGGACCCCTCAGGGTCTGGCACAGGCCCTTCAGGAACTAGTGAGGCTCTGGTAGCTGTTGTGACGGTGACTCCTGCTCCAGAGCCTACTGAAAACTCTCAGGACTTAGGCTCCACGTCCAGCCTAGGACCTGGCATTTCTGGGCCTCGAGGGCAGGCCCCGGACACTCTGAGCTGCTTGGACTCCGTAAGCCTCATGTCTGGGACCTTGGAGTCCTTGGTGGATGATGTGAGCTCTGTGGGTTCAGACTCGGAGATAAATGGGCTGGCCCTGCGGAAGACGGACAAGTATGGCTTCCTTGGGGGCAGCCAGTATTCGGGCAGCCTGTGAGTACCCAGTGGGCACCCAATGGGACTGTTTCAGGGAAGCAGAGGTTTGGGGAAGGAAAAAAGGAAGCATCTTGACCTGACTGGCAGCCCAGCCTCTGAGGATCCAGGGGTGATTAGTGGGTGTGGGTTACTTGAAGATTCCTTGATTCCTTGCATGCTCTAGAGTACCGTGAAGTTTCTGCACGCTGTTTTGTAGAGCAGGTGTCAGGAGTTCTGGGTTTGAGCCTAAGCCTTGCCTTTCGTTTAGTGTATGTCCTTGAGCTGATGTCTTCCTCATTTTTGTGCCTCAGTTTCCTCTTTGAAATGAAAAGTTGAGTGAGATGATATCTAAGGCTGTCCCAGCTTGATATGAAATTCCAGCTTTGGGCCAGATGTTCTAGAGGGTTGGCTGGGCAGGGATTCTGGTAGAGATCTTTGGTACCATAGTGGGAAGGAGTCTGGGGAGTGAAGCAGGCACTTCACTTTCCTAATAGCTCTAGGTCTGATGGGGTGGGGAGGGGGAGAAATTGGATTGAGGGAGGGGAGACCCTGAAGGCCAGACTCCTCTGTGAGACAGAAGGGCAGGCTTGTGTTTTGAGTGAGGGAAAGAGGGTGGGGAAGGCGTCTTCCCCATTTCCTCACCTCCCCAACCCAGCTTACTCTTTCCTAGTTCCCTCCAGGGGCCTGAGTCACTCCTGAGGTGGGGGTGTGATCACATTTGACTTCTTCCTTCTCTCTTTGTTTGATTCTGCCCATCATTCCTGTGCCCCAGTAAGCTGCTGGTCAGTTCAGCATCACCTGAGCACCCAGGTGACAGGCCCTGTTGCAAGATGTTAAGGCTAAAATAGTCATCTCAAGATGATCATCCTCTGGAGGTAGAAGCATACTTAAATACTTGGTTTCAGTGTGTGTTAGATTTAGCTTAAGAGATCATCACAGGATTTTGTAAGCACCTAGGGAAGGGATCTTTTGTCCAGTCGGGGAATGCGGCAGATGCTGATCTGAATCTTGAAGAATGAGTAGCATTTAGTTATGGCTGGGCCTGTTGGGGTTAGTGGGGGACCTGCCTGGTGTTGGGAGAAGCCCTATATTCTAGGCCATATTCTTGGCAGGATTTGTAATCCAAAAAAATAATCAGAAAACCTTTGAGCACCAACATTCATGGTCCTATGAGGGAAAGGAAACTGAAATATGACCCTGATGTTTTCCCTGAATGTGTTGTTCTACCCAGTTTACTGATGAAGAAGCAGTTGAGTGGATTGCCTCACTCATATAATACGGCTCTGTGGGACCAGTGGTTCTCTTCTCAATATCATGCTGCCCTAGGAACTTGGATTGAATTGGATTTAGTGAGCCCTGCTTGTGTGCCGGGTGCTGTGCTGGGTGCTATTTCTCTGCTTTGTAGTATTGTCCTTCTAAAATCCATCTTCCATGCTGGAAGAATCTACTGAGGTGAGGCTGACAGGGTTCCATATACCTTAAAAACTTTTAGGGGCTCCCCACTGGCCAAAGTATAAAGTCCAAGTGCTTTAGCCTACACATAGGCTTCTTATTATCTGGCTCTGCCAACCTCTCTGGTCTTTTCTCCCACTACTCCTCACCATGCACTTAGTGCTGTGGTCCTGTTGAACTGATTTATACTTAGGTCAGGGATGCCTTTTTCCTTCTTTTCCTGCCGAGTTCTACTCGGTCTTTCGTGGCTTGCCCCAGATGTACCCTCCAGGAAGCCTTCCCTGATACCCACTTTTTCTACTCTAAGTAGGTACTTCTGTGCATTTTTGTCATTGCATTTTAGACACCATATTGTAATTATTTTTCTTAGTAACTTGTAACCTTCTTGAGGGCAGGAAAGCTTTTTTACTCATACTGGCCTTTAGTAGAGTTTGGAAGTGACTTTAAGAGATTAATGAGAGAGTTTCTCTCTGTTTAAGGAGCTTCTAGGACAAAAGAAACTCACATTTAATGAGCCCTTACATTTAACTGTCCTTTATAAGTTTCTCAATAGTCTTCTCATAACTTTGTGATGTAGGTGGTGATATCCCTTTTTACAGATGAGGAAGAAACTCAGGTTATCACTTGTTGGGATACCCCAACTTCTAAGGGACATAACTAGGATTTGAGCTCAGGTCTGTCTGGAAACCCAAGCTCTTCCATTCTACTCACCTCCTGGTACTGGGTCCTACAAGTAACTGTTTCAAGACTGATGGGGCATCTTGAATGTGAAGCTCTGACAGAACAGTGGGCAAACAGTGTAAGGAAAGCTTTATTTGCCAAGGAATCTGGGATGATTTCAGGGAGGAAGAGGTGAAGGTAATTGCCAATGGCCCAAGGAATCTCGAGTCAGGTAGGAGAAAATTCATTTGCTTCTAAGGAGACAGAGGAGTATATATATTCTATATTTTATTTTATGGATAATAATTGGTAATACTGTGCCCCTGCTATATGTTATTTCATATAAACTCTGGTAGATACTGTTTTTTTTCCATCTTACAAATGAGGAAATTGGAGATTAGATTAAGTGACTTGCCTAAGGTGACACAATGAGTGAATAAATGGTAAAGCTAGAACTTGGATCCAGGTCTAATGCAAAGTATGGTTTTAAATTCCCCATATTCTCTCCCCAAACTTACAGACGTCAGAAGTGAGACTTAAACACACTTCTGTATACAGATCCAACGTCAGAACACAATGTCTGTGCAGAGATCTCTTCCAAAGGGGAAAAGTCTTCAGTTTGGTGAACTAGGGACTTGGATAGCCAAGTCTCCAGACATCCTGTAGTTTGGCAGCTCACAAAATACTTTTATGTCCAGTCTTTTATTTGAGTCTTGCGGGGAAGTAGTTTGCCTCTTTTCCCCTAGCAATCCAGGTTTTATACTACTGCTACTGACCCCTTCCATGCTCCCCCCATCCTGCAGAGAGAGCTCTATTCCAGTGGATGTGGCTCGACAGCGGGAGCTCAAATGGCTGGAGATGTTCAGTAACTGGGATAAGTGGCTGTCACGGCGTTTCCAGAAGGTTGGAGAAGGCTAAGTAGTGGGCAGGGCAATGGACAAGGGGGCGGGTAGGGTGGGCCCTTGTACTCTGGGGAAGCCCCCAGGAACATGATAGTATCTGCCCTCTGGACCTCATTGGGGAGATCTGGTATTTGGGCCAAGGGGAGGATTAGCTTTAAAGATAGAAGGCCAGGCCAGGTCTAGTGGTGTCAAGCCTATGGATGTGGGAGGGGTGTCCCAAGGAACTTGAGAACAGCTGGGGAAAACTTGGAGGCTGGGCCAGGTCCTGAAGCTGTCCCCCTGCCTGCCACTCTGCCTTAGGTGAAGCTGCGTTGCCGGAAGGGGATCCCCTCCTCCCTCAGAGCCAAGGCCTGGCAGTATCTGTCCAATAGCAAGGAACTCCTGGAGCAGAACCCCGGCAAGTTTGAGGTGCGTCCAGGGTGTGGGGACATGTGACACTGGGTGAAGGATATCATCAGCACCCCCAGATCCTGAGGTAATTTCTGCTGTCCCACTGTAGGAGCTGGAACGGGCTCCTGGGGACCCCAAGTGGCTGGATGTGATTGAGAAGGACCTACACCGTCAGTTCCCTTTCCATGAGATGTTTGCTGCTCGAGGGGGGCATGGGTAAGGTGCCTGGCCATGTGGGTCAGTTAGCAAACATTTATTGAAGGCTCCAGATGAATGTAGGACTGGGTTGAAAGCAGTTCATGCTCTCCAGGACTTCTAGAAGACTAATCTTTCATGGATTGAGTGTTAAGCCACATTGAAGGAGGTGTTCTGGGGAGAAAACTCTGATGGAGGGTGGAGGTACATGGTAGGGGATGGGAGAGGGAGGCACATCAAGGGCTCATGGGCTGGGTTTTGAAGGCCAGATGGGAACAGAGCAGGGGACAAGTTTTAACTGCCTGGGGGGTTATGTAAGTTGTGTTCGGGCAGCAGTGTCGCATAGAGCTGAGGCTCAAAAAGCAGTTTAGGGCCAAGGCACTTGAATTTTTGTTCTTTATCCCAGGCTTCCTCAAGATGTATACATACTGCCCCCCAGTAATATGCAAGATGATCTTAGGTGGTTCTCAGATGAATATTTTTATCAATAAGTTCATCCTTTCAGAAAGTTAATGAGCATGTGCTATCTGCTAAGCACTGTTCTAGTCACAGATGATAGCAGTGAACCAGAGACGAAAACTCCTGCCCTGATTGGGCTTATATTTTAGTGGGGCTAGACAATAAGATGAAGGACAGCACGTTTTATGTGAAATAAATGATGGTAAGTATTAAAAAGGAGTTTAAAGCAAGAAAGGGGAATAGAGAATGTGAATGGAGATTGGGGTTATAAATGACCAGATCTGACTTGTGTTTTAAAAGGATCATCCTGATTGCTGTGCTGAGTGTAACCTGTAAGGAAACAAGGGCAAAGTCAGAGAGACCAGTTGGGACACTCTCCGTGTTCCAGGAGGGAGGTTGATGGATGAGGATGGTAGCAGTGGAACTGTGGGGAGAAGTGGTTGGATTCCGGTTATATTTTGATGATAGAGCCAAAAGGATTTGCCAGTCGATTAGATGTGGAATGTAAAGAGAGGGGAGAAGTTATGGATGACTTTCAAGGTTTTTGGCCTGGGAAACTAGAAGAATGGAGTTATTATATACTGATATGATTGGGGAAAAGTAGGCTTGGGAAGTATATCAGGAGCTCAGTTTTAAAAATGTATAGTTTGAAATGTTTATTAGATGTCCAGATGGAGATGTCAAGTGGATTAGATGTACAATATATACAACTAGATTTGGGGGGAGAGGTTTAAACTGGAAATTGAAGAGCTGTCAGCCTCTCAATGGGACTAAATCTCACTCTTGGAACTAGATGAAGTTGGCAAGGCAGCAAGTGTATATAAGAAAAGAAGCACAGAGATTGAGCCCTGTAGCTCCAACATTTCAAGAACAGTAATTACTGAGAATGAACTAGTAAAGGGGACTAGTAAGAGAAGCTGGAGAGTTAGAAGGAAAACCAGGAGTGTGTGATTCCTGTTAGCCAGGGGTGTCAAGCTCATTTTCACCAGGGGCCACATCAGCCTGGTAGTTGCCTTCAAAGGGTTAAATGTAATTTCAACTCCTTAATTGTTAAGGAGTAGTTCCATTTATACAGTCCTAAAATTATTTTAGCCCTTTGAAGGCAACCACCAGGCTGATGTGGCCCCTGGTGAAAATGAGTTTCACCCTGCTGTAAGCAAAGTGAAGAGGGGTTTCAGGACCAGCTGTATGGAATTTTGCTGATGGGCCAAGTAAAGTTAAGTTGCAAATGGACCTCTGTGCACTGTGGACTTAGCACCATGGAGGTCTTTGGTGACTTTGATAAAAGCAGTTGTGGGGAAGACGGGGTTAAAGCCTGACTGGGCAAAGGGAGGAAAGAAATTGCAGACAGTGAGTTTATATTCTAGAGGCGTTTCGCTGAATAGGTAAAGAAAGAAACCATACAATATTTGGTGGGGAAAGGGGTCAAGAGACTTGCTTTAAGCTAAAGGAAATAATGAACGTTACTATGCCAGTAGGAATGATATAGTAGAAGGAGAAAAACTGATGATGCAGGAGAGATGGAAAGGTTGCTGAAGGGGGCCTGTGTAGGCAAGAGGAGATGAGATTCAGTCCCAAGTGGAAAGGCTGTGCTTGGCCAGGATCATAGACAGTTCACACATAGCACAAAAGATGATGGCAGGGCACAGAAGCAGACAGGTATTAGGTGAAACAAGCAGTATGTCAAACCTACCATTTCATGGGTGCTATTGCAAAGTGGAGAATAATAGGTAGGGATGATATGTAGATAAAGCACAAGTGAAGATCACACTTAAGTGATGGAGTTCTGGGAAACATTACTTTTTTCTGGTTAAGTGATGAAGGTCTGAAATGTGAAATGGCTGTGGAGGTGGAGAGAAGGAGCAGAATGAATGAAATTTAGGTTATAGTGTTGGTGGGACTTGGTGATTAGCCGTGAGGAATGAAGGAAGGTTTTCTGTTCTTTGATGTGGGGCTGTGTGGATGGAATTCCAAGACATAGCAATGGGGTACCCTCAAGGAAAACGAGCAGGTCTAGGGCAGAGATTTTATTCTTTCGGATGCAGAGACAAGAGAAGGGTCTGAGGTACAGCCGGCTTCCCAAGCCTTCACTAAGAACCAGGACCCATTGGACATGCTGGGGTGGGGGGGCATCAATGAAATCTGAGAGACAGATTAGGCAGGCCCTGCCCTGGAGAGCCCCTCCTCTGGGGTGTTAAAAGCACTCAGACGATGCTGGAGGAAGACTAAAACTGTGAATATTGAAAGCTTCCTCAAGAAGATGACCTTGAAGAAGGTTTATGGGATGCTGACAGATGGAGGGAAAGCAAGTACAGACTGCTAGGGAATGTTAGGTAGCATGTGGGGTGTGCAGGCAAGGGTGGAAATCTGCAGCCTGGAGTGCTTTGACTGTGGTCTGAGTCTTTGGTTTGAGTTCAGTAGGCAGGGCTAGGAAGGGAGATGGAGGTGTGTGGTAGTGAAGCTCTGAGGTTAATCTAGAATTAGATTTAGGGGAGGGCTTGGCTGGGGCTGGTGGCGCGGCAAGTTTAGTTTGCGTCAGAGAGCTCCCAACTCTTGTGATTGCCCTCATGGTCTTTCCCAATACCCACAGGCAACAGGACCTGTATCGAATCCTTAAGGCCTACACTATCTACCGGCCTGACGAGGGCTACTGCCAGGCCCAGGCCCCAGTGGCTGCAGTGCTGCTCATGCACATGCCTGCTGAGGTCAGCATACTCTGGTCCAGGTTGGGGAGGAGATGGGAGGATCTTTCTGCTTTGTTTCTCAGGCCCCATCCCTTCCTTTTTGTTCTTATCCTTCTCAGCAAGCCTTTTGGTGCCTGGTGCAGATCTGCGACAAGTACCTCCCTGGTTACTACAGTGCAGGGCTGGTGAGTGTCTGGAGGCTTGGTATAATAGGGCTGTGACTTTTCCCCAAGGCTGCATGGAGGTCCTTGTCCTGCCCCATCCTCTTCCCTTTTGTCCTTCTGCTCTGGGCCTCTCCTACTGAGGCGAGGATCCCCTGCTTGATCTAGTTCTACATCAAGGGGCCGCAGCAGGCCTTTTCTCATGGCTCGCCTCACTTCTAGGAGGCCATTCAGCTGGATGGAGAAATCTTCTTTGCACTGTTGCGCCGGGCCTCCCCACTGGCACACCGGCACCTACGGCGGCAGCGCATTGACCCCGTTCTCTACATGACAGAATGGTTTATGTGCATCTTTGCCCGCACCCTGCCCTGGGCTTCTGTGCTGCGTGTCTGGGATATGTTCTTCTGTGAAGGTATATCTGTAGCCATTCAGGCCATGAGAGGGTTGGGATTTTCATGGTGCCTGCCAGGTGGTGGTCTGCTGATAGAAGGCCTGCTTGTTGGGTCTAGGGGCTGGAAATGGACCTGGTCTTGGCTCTGCCACCAATCCAGAGCCTGTTCTCCCTCCCAGGAACCTGAGACCCATGGCAGCTCATTTCCCTTCTTGGGGCCTAAGTTTTCTCATCTGTAAGATTGTCAGTAGACAGGGATGGGAGTTGGATGGGAGTTCTGTTCCTCCTAAATGGGACAGGCAGAGATCCTAGGCATGATCACCTGTGCTGCCTTTTCTCTGATAATGCAGGTGTAAAGATCATTTTCCGGGTGGCCCTGGTGTTGCTGCGCCACACACTGGGCTCAGTGGAGAAGCTGCGCTCCTGCCAGGGCATGTATGAAACCATGGAGCAACTGCGCAACCTGCCCCAGCAGTGCATGCAGGAGGACTTCCTGGTGCATGAGGTAGGCCCTGGCCTCCACACTTACTTCCAGCCACCCTCACCTCATCTGCATTCTAGTACCCATTTCTTCTCCATCTAGGTGACTAACCTCCCAGTGACAGAAGCACTGATTGAACGAGAAAACACAACCCAGCTCAAGAAGTGGCGGGAAACCCGGGGAGAGCTACAATATCGTCCTTCACGGAGACTACACGGCTCCCGAGCCATCCATGAGGAGCGCCGGTGGCAGCAGCCACCTCTTGGCCCCTCCTCTAGCCTCCTTAGCCTCACTGGCCTCAAGAGCCGAGGCTCTCTGGCTGCTGGAGTGGCCCCATCTCCACCCCCACCTCCCCACAAGGTCAGTGCTGGGCCTGTCCCAGGGCCTGTGGTCACCGCTGAGGGACTGCATCCATCCCTTCCTTCGCCTACTGGTAACAGCACCCCACTGGGTCCTGGCAAGGAGACCCGGAGGCAGGAGAAGGAACGGCAGAAACAGGAAAAGGAACGTGAGAAGGAGCGACAGAAACAGGAGAAAGAGAGGGAGAAGCGGGAGAAGGAGCGGCAGAAGTGGGAAAAAGAGCAGGAGAAGGAACGGCAGAAGCAGGAGAAGAAAGCCCAAGGCAGGAAGCTTTCACTGCGTCGAAAGGCAGATGGGCCCCCACCCCCCCAGGATGGTGGGGATAGGTCCTCAGCCTCTGAGGCCCGGCAGGATGCTTATTTCTGACCTTTGCCCTGGGGCTGGACTTTATGCCCCACCCCTTTGTCCCTCAGCCAAGAGCAGGCCTTTGAGCAGGCTGTCCCTCTTTCTGAGGAAAGTGGCTTGATTCCTGTCTCCTTGCCAACTGCAATCCTTACACCGCCAGGACAGTCAGAGTGCATGGGGCAGCTGCATTTCCCTTAGGCAGCTGTTGAACAAGTCTCGAGTTAGGCCTAGCTGGGGTCTGTCACTCCTGCCCCAGTTCCCTTTGAAGTCCCTTCCCAGGTGCTGTCCTGATTGGCCTTTTGTCACCACAAGGTGACTCTTGGCAATGAGAGTTAGCAGTTTTCAGATTCTTATACTCTGGTTGCTCCCATTACCCATGAAGTGGAGCTGGTGGGGTTTTGTTTTGTTTTGTTTTTTCTTTTTTTCTGTTCAGTACTGCCTGCCTCCCCCAGAAGTCAAGCAAGCCAGGGCCCTCCTTGCTTGACTTCTGGACATCTCTGTTGTAATTATGTACAAAGGACCTGGCTGGCCCAGAGTAGGGCTGTTAACTCTATCTTCCGTCCTTTGGGTCTCCTTCCACAATGTTCTTGCACTCTTAGTTTATTTAAGGGGACATGCACTGGAACAGGAAATGTCCCCCATTTCCTTGCTCACCACCCTCCTGCTCTCATTCACCCACTTTCCTCTATTCTGAGGCCCCCCCTGCTTTGCCTCACATCAGGACTTTCACTTTTCACCTTATTCCCTTCCAAGACTCCAGCCCCTATCTGGGAAAAGAGTCTGTTTTGAGTTCCAGGGGGTGGAACCCAATGTTTACATTCTCTTCTGTATCTGCCCCCACCCTGTGCAGCGCTTTGAGAAACCAGAAAAGAACCTGCTATTGTACCTAGGACTGTCTCCTGCCTTGTTATTTGATGAGGGGGGTTGGGATAAGGACGAGAGAGGGAGGGAGCGAGCCATGAGTGTGCCAGATCTATTGAAGCACTGGGCTGGTTTTGACAGGTAAGGTACCTCTTGGCTTTTGGTCCACCTCTCAGTTCATCAACAAACAGTGGTTGAGCTCCTGCTCCACCCTTGCTTGGGATCTACTTCCTGCATTATCACTGGCTCTCTGAAACCCTCTACGTATCACATACAGCATCTGGATGATCTCCTTCCCACAGCACTTGTGGAAATGAGGGGGACTGGGGTGGCTAGAAAGCCACAGTCCAGGGGCAGGGATGGCATGAGCTGGGCTCTTGGCCAGCTGCCTGGCATAGCTGCTGGTACTGGGCCTCGGTGTGTGTGTGGGGGGCCGGGGGGGGGGCTTGGGGGGGGCAGGGGGTGGTGCAGCCAGCTGCTTCCAGAGTCCACAGCTAAACTTTCAGCTCCTGGCTTTCTGCTGCCAGCTTATAGCCCTGCTGCCTTGGGGGTCAGGGTGCTAAAGGAATAGGTTTTTGGGGCTCCAGGGCATGGCTCCACCTGGCAGTTCTCCAAAAGGATGAAGCCCAAGGGTGTGTGGTCTGCCTGCTCCTGGTAGGAGAGGAGGTTCCCCCAGCGGATGAATCAGCAGCTCTGGTAGCTGGTAATTAGGACCCAGCCCTTTTCTTTAGCAAGATGCCCTCCTGGTTTGGAGCTGGTGTTCTGTACCCACAAAAGAAACGGCACAGACTTCAGTACAGTTTCATGGTAGTACAATCTAGAAGAAACACTGAAGGCAGGAGAGGGGTGGTCCATCTTATTACCCTGGGTACCCCCATGCTGCCCTCCTATGGTTTCAGTAGGCTCTTCCTGGCTACAGCTTAGCCTAGTGGGTATCAGAATTGGAGTGTCCTAGAGAGCTGGAAGTGTCCGCACAACTCTGAGACCCACTCCTCCCACTTTCCTACTCCAGCATAGCCTCTTGGGTCAGAATACAGAACCTGGGCAGGGGCCACTGGGGCTAAGAGGGGCTTTATTCTGTGGCTGTGGTTGGAGAGAGAAGCTCTTGTGCCTTTTTCCAGGCCTATCTGAGATCGGGGCACAAGGGACTCTGGGCACAGGTGCCACTGCAACCTCCCCCTTTAATGGCCTTTTCCACCTCAGAAATCAGGAACTCGCCCAGGGTACAGGCGAAGGGTAAATGACTACCCCTAGGTCCTAAAGGGAGCTCTGTTCCTAAGTGCCCCATAGTGGTCAGGATCCTCCAGGCGGGCCATCGGAACTGGACCTGCCTTCTGAGAGGGGGGTGAGACTGTACCTTGGGCTAGGAGAGGGCAGACAACTGAACGCTGAGTGGGAAAATAGGATTTCCAATAAGCTGGAGGGGCGTAAAGCCTCTGGCCAACCTTGGGGAAAGGTGCCGCAACCTTGGAAAGGGCAACTAGGACAGAAGCCCACTGGCCCTGCTCGGATTTTGCTCTCCACCATGATCCTGGGCGCCCCTTAAAAGTAGAGTGCGCTCCAATTCTCCCCAGAGCCTCTATTGTGAGAGGGAACCAAAACCACTTCGGGCCATCTCGCTTATCCGATGAGGGTCTAAATGTTTACACATCCCCTCTACTCACTCTCGCTCACGTCACTTCTGGGAAGGGACCTCGGTGCTTCCCCCGCTCATCCCACACTCCCGCCCGCTCCTTCAGTAAGACGGTGTTTCTCCCGCTCATTCCACACCCCCGCCCGCTCTTTCAGTAAGTCGTCTCACAGGAGTGAAGTCACTTCCGGCTTTCCCCAGCACTTTCCGCAGCTCTCTTCCGGTGATGGCGGCCTTGTGCCCCGGATGTAACCCTGGCGAAAGCAGCTCCTTTTTCCTTTCGCAGCCTTTCCTGGGTTCTTTCCTAGGTGAGCGTGCGCCAGTGGGACTGCTCAAATCCCTGTGGCTCTGTCTCCTCTCTAATTTGTACACATAGTCCGAGACAGTTGGGGGTCACCCGCGGAGTTGGAAGTACGGGGCAGGGCGGCAAGGGAGTGAAGTCCTGGGTCCGCTGGTGCCTCACAGGGTCCGAGGGAGCTGTGGGTGGAGGAGCAGGCGTCAGCCCGCGGATCGAGTCGTGCCCAGGACTTCGGCGGCTGGTTATTAGGGGAAGCTTGTCTCCTTTCGTCAAGGGTGGGGGTGCCTATGAGAGCTCCTCCAGGCGTCCACTTATCAGACGCTGCTCCAGCAACCCTTTTGGTTGTCAAAACAGGTCCCGGGGGCCTCTTGGCTGCCAACTCCCCTTTCGGTCCCTGATTCTGTGTTCCTTCCCCTCACAAACTGGATCTAGTACGTACTTGGGAAAATGTTTGTTGAGCAGGGGGCCCTCTCGCGGTGAGTATCCTCCTCGCCTAGTTCCCTTAATCTGCAACCTTTTCCTCAGCTCAGTTTGGGGAAGACCTTTCTGTCCAGTCATGCCAAAGAGGAAAGTGACCTTTCAAGGCGTGGGAAACGAGGATGATGAGGACGAAATCAATGTCCCTAAGAAGAAGGTGAGGAGGCCAGACTCCTACATTCTAGGGAAGAGTGAGGGGGAGAAAAAAGGATCTAGTTCCTGTTTTCTTCTAGTAGCCAGAAGAGGGAAAAAGCTTTGAGAACGAAAGAAAGAGTCAAAAGGGCTAGTTTTCCATGTTCTCTTCAGAAATTGAGTTGGAGGATTTTCAGTTTGAGTCCAGATCTTAGAGCATTTTGAGGAATAGTGTGGGTGCTAAGAAAAAATTAATACTTTACCATTCACCTGTTTTACCTGAGCCAATAGTCAATTAATAAAGACAGATTAACGGGGAAATCGGATTTTAATACATGCACATGGGACATTCGCATTAAGTATAAAAATTCCAGGGACTGTCAGGCAACATTAAGTATATGTGACATTTTGGACAAAGGAGTAAAAATGGCGAATGGGGTCTTAGATTTCAGAAGTGACAATCAGCAATTTACAGTTGAGGAAGAGAAGAACACACATGGCAGGCAAATTCTTGCTAGGCAACTCAAGACACAGTGGGTCACAGGGAATATTTACCTTAAAGGCTCTTGTGTAACGCCCCATTGTTCACCATACTTAATTCAAATTAGACTGAGGTGAACAGGCTAAGATTTCCTTCCCATAGTGGGTTTTTCTTTCTGAATCTCTTGGACAGGAAAGGAGGGGAGGTCAGAGGTTCTTTTTGAGTCTCCTCTCACTTATTATTTTTTTTATTATTTATTTATTTACTTTTAGAGAAAGGGGAAGAGAGGGAGAAAAACATCAGTGTGTGAAAGGTACATCGATCGGTTGCCTCTCACAAGCCCCCAACTAGGGACCTGGCCTGCAACCCAGGCATGTGCTCTGACTGGGAATCAAACTGGCGACCTTTCACAGGCTGGCACTCAATCCACTGAGCCACACCAGCTTAAAATTAATATTCCAAAAAGGCAGCTTTAGGGTGGCAAAACTTTGGTTCCCTTCAATAACCAGTAACCTGCATCTGTGGACTGTCCGGCTCCTGCTCACAGCTGGTGGATCCTGTGGCTGGGGCAGGGGGTCCTGGAAGCCGCTTCAAAGGCAAACATTCTTTGGACAGCGATGAGGAGGATGATGATGAGGGGTCCAGCAAATATGACATCTTGGCCTCAGAGGATGTGGAAGGTGAGCTATACCTAAGAATTGACTCTTGGGGGAACAAATAGGCTTCTGGGACTGTAGGCAAAGGAGGCTCCTGTCTCTTTTGCATGCCTAGCATGGATGCCTGTGTCTTTGGTGCAGGTCAGGAAGCAGCTACACTTCCCAGTGAAGGAGGTGTGCGTATCACACCCTTCAACCTACAGGAAGAGATGGAAGAAGGCCACTTTGATGCAGATGGCAACTACTTCCTGAACCGGGATGCCCAGATCCGAGACAGCTGGCTGGACAACATTGACTGGGTGTGGCTCAGGGGCTAGCATGGCTGGAGCCTGGAGGCAGCAAGTGCTTGGGCCCTGCCAATAGTTTGTGGGAAATAACCCCTGTATTTTCACATTACAGGTGAAGATCAGGGAGCGGCCACCTGATCAGCACTCACGGTCAGACTCAGAGGAGGAGGACAGCCTGGGCCAGACACCAATGAGTGCCCAAGCCCTCCTTGAGGGCCTTCTGGAGCTCCTGTTGCCGAGAGAGACAGTGGCTGGGGCACTGAGGCGTCTGGGAGCCAGAGGAGGGGGCAAAGGGGGCAGCAAGGGAACTGGACGGCCAAGTTCCCCCCAGCGCTTGGACCGGCTCTCTGGGTTGGCTGACCAAATGGTGGCTCGGGGCAACCTTGGCGTTTATCAGGAGACAAGAGAACGGTTGGCCATGCAGCTGAAGGGGTTGGGGTGCCGGACCCAGGGACCCCCTGACCCCATATCCCAACCTTCTCTGGACATGTTTGCTGAGGAAGTGGCAGAGGGAGAGCTGGAGACCCCAACCCCTGTCCAGAGAGGAGGTGAGATTTGAGGGCAGAGGGGGGGTGTTGTGGCAGGAGCAGGACACTTGAGGCCCAAATGGCTTCCCTGTTATTTTAGAAGCAGAGTCTCCAGGAGACGGTCTAGAGGATGTGATGTGGGAATATAAGTGGGAGAACACAGGGGATGCTGAGCTATACGGGCCCTTCACCAGCACCCAGATGCAGGTAAGCCCTTTTCTGCCTCTTTTCTTTCTGCCCAGCCCTTACCCCATCAGTCCTGCTCCAGTTCTACCTTCTCTTCCTGCAGACCTGGGTGAATGAAGGCTACTTCCCTGACGGTGTTTACTGCCGGAAGCTGGATCCCCCTGGTGGACAGTTCTACAACTCCAAACGCATTGACTTTGACCTTTACACCTGAGTCTTCTGAGAGCCAATTTGGTGTCCCTTCTTTTCTGGACTCTTTGGAGGGAGCCCCAGCTGTCTCAGGCAGTGAGTTTATTGGGGGCCACTTTTCAGTCATTTTTCCTTTCCTAATAAAAGCCTTTAGTTGTGTATTAGGTCCTTGGCTGTGCTGATGGCCAGAAGCTAGGGACCTCTTCAACCCCTTTGGATTTGCCTTTGTCCTTGAGTGTTTCCTCATGAAGTTCCTCTTCAGGAGTTTCTGGTCCCTTGAACCATCTCGTCTTTGTTTACCACTCCTAGGGGCAGAGCCAGGGCTGTCAGGTGGCTTGTGACCTCCTAACCTAGACTCTGCTCACCATCTAAAAATCCCTTCACTCACACATCATTCTCTAGTATTGGGGGTTCCTGTTTTGCTGTTCTTAGGTCTTTGGCATTTAGGACCTCAGGGTCTCTGTCTTTGTAGCCAGTACAGCATAGAGCCCCTGAAGTGGAGACTTAAGGCCTTGAAGGCTGGGATATCTGTTGGGTGTGAGCAAGAAGCCTGGTATTTACTGGCTCCCCACTGTCTCAAGCTCTTTAAGTGAAATGAAGACTCAGCACTGGCACTTGGAGGACCCGTCAAGGCCATCTGGGGCAACTGTCCAATGAGCAGGCACTAAGGGGTATTGCCTCACTGGAGGTTACTCAGTGAATCAGAGGGCTGGCCCAGATGGGCTCTTTTTTCAGACTTTCTTGGTACCAGGTCTTTTCTGCCTAGTGTTTGAGGTTCTAAAGTTCAAGTTTCCTGGGCTCCCACAGTGTGCCTAGCATAGGGCTAGTGCCTTGAGGGAACTGAGATAACTGGGTTGGTCCCTTCCCAGGGGGTGTGAGTGGTGAGGAGGGAGGCAGACAGGCATGATTGGATAGCCTGGACCTGACACTACCATCACCCCATCCCACTAGTGCTGCCCTCGGCCTCTCCTCACCTGGGCACCAAGTTAGGTTGATTCCTCTACTTTTCCACATTGGCTGTCCATTGGAATTTCATGGGGAGCTATAAAATTATTGCTTAGAGAATCTGAATGATTGGTCTGGGTAGTGGCCTGGAGGTTGGAGGCTTTTAAAAAACTCCCAGGTGTTTCCAATGTGGAAAATGTTGGCCAGCTGGAGAACCATTGGGCCTGACTCCCATGAGTAAGGTTATCCCTGGGGAGGGGCCAGATCCTAGATCCCGCTGTGGTGGTGTAGCTGATCAAGAGTGTGGCCAGGGCTCTGGCGGAGTTCGTCAGTTAAAGGAGAGCTGAGCACCAGAGCCGAGGGACACCTAGGAGCCCCAGGGTGTGAGGAGCCAGGCCAGGAACTAGGGAAGATGGGTGAGGTGGGGTGGGATTACCTGATGTTCTGGTGACGTCTCCAACTTATACAATAGACTCATTCTAGTGCTAAGCCAGACCTGGTTTTCATTTACTACCCGACGCCTTTGGTTGCAAGATGGTTCACTTCATGTACCTATATGTTATTGATTAAAAGTTGCATCCTGAGTTCAGAAGTGTTCAAAAGTAAAAAGCAGGTATCTTAAGACCAATGAAATAGAGTGTTCACCTTTATATTCCCCAGTGACTAAATCATGGGAGGTGCTCAGTGTTTGGTGAATGAGTGGAAGCCAAGGACAGCTACCCCGGAGGTCCCACCTGTCCAGAGCCGACCTCCTTCCCCTCAAAGCCTTTTCCTGTGTTCACCTCCCTGTGACACTGTGGGCAGAATAATTGCCGCCCAGAGATATTCACATCTTCAACCTCAGAACCCATGAGTATGTGACCTTACAAGGCAAAGGGGGCTTTTACAGAAATGAATGATGCTCAGGTGGGCCCAGTGAAATCATGGTCCTGTGGGGGGGAGAGGGAGTCAGCAGGGGCGAAGGGAGAGGTGGGTGGAGATGTTACACTGCTGCTGGCTCTGAGGACGGAAGGGTCATGTGTAGGAGCTGGAAAAGGCAAGAAAAAAGGATTCTGTCTGGTCTCCACAAAGAAATGCAGCTCTGTTGATAGGACTTTAGCCCAGCGAAAATCATTTTGGACTTCTGAGGGCTACATCTCTAAGATAATAAAACATGCTGTTTTTTAGCCATCGAGTTTGTGGTAGTTTCTTACAGCCCCAATCGGAAACTGCCCACACCCCCAACCTCTGTGCGCCTCTCCCCCTCGAGAGTACTGCCACGTGCTCCCTGTGGCCACGACTCTCTCGAGCCCCTATCAATACAAAACTCCCTTGCTTTTTAAAAAAACTATATATGTGTGTATAAATTTTTAAATAAGCATTTTATAAATAGTTTTGTAGATTTACCAGAAAGTTACAAAAGTGGTATAGAGAGTACTCAGTTTCCCCCTTTGGGTGGCACACTTGCTACAACTAATGAATCAATGTTATTATTTTTAACAAAATTACTGAGAGATCCACCCATTTAAAGTGGTTTTTAGTCTATTCAGTGTTGTGCAATCATTGCTACAGTCTAATTTTAGTACATTTTTGCCTACGCTAAGGGCAGCCCCACCCATTACAGTTCCCATCACTCCTCATTGCCCCCACTTACCCTCCAGTCTCTGGCAACCACTAATTTTCTTCCTCTTCCTGTAGATTTGCCTATTCTGGACATTTCATACACATGGAGTCATACAATATGTGGCCTTTGTGTTTTATGTGTCTGCTTCTTGCACTTAGCATGTTTTCAAGATTATAACAGTATTTTTTTTATTGCTGGATAATATTCCATTGTATGGCTGTATGGTAATTACTATTAACGAAATCTCATACTTTATTTGGATTTTAATTCTCTTTTTTCCCCTAATGTCCATTATCTGTTTCAGAGTCTCTTCTACGATGTACCACATTCCATTTGGTTGTCATGCCTCTTAAGCTTCCTGTGGTCTGACAGTTCCTCGGACTTGTTTCCACTGATCTTGAGAGTTTTGAGGAGTACTGGTTAGGTATTTTGTAATATATTCATAACATTTGGGCTTGTCTGGTGTTTTCCTCATGATTAGATCTGGGTTATGGCTTTTGGAGAGGAAGATTCTGGAGATGGAAGTTCTTTATCTTTTACTGAAATCCTTTAATGCTTCCACAGTGCCCTCAGGATAAAGTTCACAGGCCTGAAGCTTACTGAGAGGTGGTGCATGGCCTGGCTGGAGCCAGGTGCTCCAGTTCCATGTCTGCCTTTGTTTCCCTTCTCCCTTCTCTTCTCCCCCCTACTCCAGGCTCCCGCCTGCTTCCTGAACAGGGCAGATCATTTCATTTCTCCAGGCTGAGCTAGTGATGCACTTCTCTTTTGTATCTGGGAAAAACCAATTAACAGCAGTTTTGACTTAGCACTAGGGCTCCCTTTCTTAAAGGCTTCCTAACTCCCACTCCCCACTTCCTGTGCAGCTCGTTATTGCTTCTGCTGTTTTCAGCAGCGCAGATGCCTGACACAACACCAGAGCAATTTCTCCTGGTCTGTCTCCACGGGTTAGCCTGAGACAGGATTGGTGGTGATGAATGAATAGGGAATGAGCCAATTCTTTCCTGTTCTGTGTGGCAGGGGGACAAACTCCCTTTTGAGCCAGGTTGAAGAGTGGGGGCCTGTGGGGCTGTTGGTCTTTGTTGCCCCAAAAGGGATGAGGTGTGACCTGGGTGAGTGGTGTGTAGGTGTCTAGACCTGAGAGTCTCTTAAGTGGGTAGGGCAGAGGAGTCAGGGCCACTCTAACCCCTGGGAGTGCCACTGCACTGGTTACAGGAGGTGTTCCAGGTCAAAACTGCAGATGTCATCACTGCATCCAGGATACCAGAGCCTCTGAAATGCAGCTTCTTGCCTTTGGCAGGCCATTTTCCAGGAGAATAGCAGGAGTGGGGGTAGGCAACTCTGAGTATTTCTAGTTGAGAGTCAGGGTATCACACTGCCCTGCGCATCTGGTGGGTCCCTGGGGGAGACAAGCACTGTGCAGGAGCTCCAAAGGGGCTAAATTAACGAAGGGTCAGGCTCCACAAAGCCTGAGGAGTTTGAGGAAGTCTTAATGCTTTTGACACATCCGCTACGCCTTCCAGACCCATGCTGCTGGCTTGATGCCTCCTTGCACCGTCACTGAGCTCCAGCCTCCCGGGCAGTGGGGAGGCCTGGGACAGTAGCTTGTCTTCCAACCTGCTCCCAGCTAGGACCTAGCTGGGGGCCCGGAGATACTCAGCTCTTCCCGATGCTGGGACCCGATAGGAATTTCTCTCTCACTTCCTCCAGGAAAGTTTCTTGACCCCCAGATTTGAGTAAGACCTCCTGTTCTGTGGTCCCTTAAGTCCTTGTGCTTTTCCCTCTGTAAATATTTCTGATGGCTGCAATAGGTTCTATGAGAGCTGGAAACATGAGGAGTCTGTGTATCCCCAGTACTGAGTGTCATGCCTAGTACATAGTAGATGCTCAGTACATATTTGTTGAAAAGGGTTTAGAAGGGTGGTCTGACATGCAGATCAAGTCTGCTTAGAGCTCCTCAGTCTCGGCAGGTAAATAATGACTCAAGGGAGGAAACGAAGAACTGGGGTGCAAAAGGACCATGACGAGTTCCGAATTGGGACACAGGGTCTCAACAAGACTCCTCCTGTTCAAACGCCATCAGCTCTCCTGCCTCTGTTTTGTGTAAGGTGTTTCCTTTCCCTGGAACACTCACTCTAGACTCCTCCACGGGGCTCTCACGTTGCTCCTTCTGCCCTGCTCCCGTGAGGATTCATTGGAGGCTCATGGGACACTGTTTTCTCCCCGAAAGGAAGCAGGGCAGACTACTGACTCATGCTAGGTTATTTCTGAGAATAACTCTTGAGAGCACAGGCCTCCAAACTCAGGGGTTTGATACTAAACAACTTCATAAAGTGATTGTTTTTAGCAACAAACCCCTCTTTTAAAAAAAGTCTTTATTTTTCTATCAGTATAATAATGCTTGTAGTTTTAAAACTTCAAGTAGCATTCCTAGTCATAAGCAAATGGAAAAACTAGCAAAGCCCTGCAGTCTCGCCAACAGATCTCACTCCCATACATCTGCTCTAACTCCTTCAGCTGTTTCTACTGATACTTACCTCCATGTTTCTAATAACATCCTGCTCTTTAAAAATTCCATTGCAGCCCTGGCTGGTGTGGCTCAGTGGATTGAGCGCGGGCCTGCGAACCAGAGGATCGCAGTTCCATTCCCAGTCAGGACACATGCCTGGGTTGCAGGCCAGTTCCTGGCAGGGGACACACGATACATTGTGTGTCCCTGGCAGAAGCAACCATACGTTGATATTTCTCTCCCTCTCTCCTTCCCTTCCCCTCTAAAGATAAATAAAATCTTTAAAAAAATAAAAATTCCATTGCTTTTAGACATTGTCTTTTTTATAACAACTCTACTGAGATATAATTCACATACCATATATTTTACACATTCAAGGTGTATAATTCAATGTATTTTTTAATACATTCACAGAGTTCTACAGCATCACCACAATCCATTTTAAAACATTCCTATCACCTCAGAAAGAATTCTGTAGCCCATTTCTCCCCCATCTACCCACTCCTGGCAACCACCAATCGACTTCTGTTTTTACAGATTTTCCTTTTTTGAACATCGCAAATACAGGAGTCATACAATCTGTGGTCCTCTGTGACTGGCTTCTTTCGGCGGCCGTACGCTTTTCAAGGTTTGCCCTTGTTGCAGCGGTTGTCACTGCTGCGTTTCTTTCCAGAGCTGAACGCTGCCCTGTCATACGACACTGCATTCTGTTTCCCCACTCATCCCTTGATGGACTCGCGCGTTGCTTCTGCGTTGGGCAGTTACAAATACTGCTTTGTGAACAAGTTTTTGCTTGTGTATAAAAGTTCATGCTTTCAATTCTTTTGGGGTATATACCTAAGTGGAATTGTTGTATCCTATGGTTATGCTCACATGGTTAAATGCATTCGTGTTTTTGCCCCGATAGGGAAGATTGCCAGTTCAATTCCTGTTCAGGGTACATGCCTGGGTTGTGGGTTCGGTCCCTGGTTGGGGAAGCAACTGAGCGATGTTTCTCTCTCACACTGATGCTTCTCTCCCTCTCTGTTGCCTTCCCTTCCCCTCTCTTAAAAATAAATAAATAAAATTTAGTATTCTGAGGAACTGCTGGACTTTGACAAAGCGAGTGCACCATTACATGTTCCCAACTGCAGTGTATGAGGGTTAAACATTGTGCCTCTTTTTCCTTAAATTTATTTATTGAAAACCCTATCACAGTAAATTGGATGCCAGGACCACCTGTAATAAATAAAAAGTAGCCAATAAAGATACACCATTAAAACAAAACAGGGCTATGAAAGTCTGGACACTTTTTCCGCTCACCCTAAGCCCAAGGCCTGTTCCCTAGTAACCGGAAGACGGCACATGCTCCTCGAGGCATGAGAACACGCTCCACCCCACTTGAGATGCTTTCTTGACATGAAGGGATTGGCAGAGAGTGGGAAGGGAATCCCTTTTTCGTTCTGACTTCGTGTTTCATGCAGGCCCAGTACTGCCTAAAAACATCTAAAAGGAATGAAGGTGTCCACCCCATGCTTCTGGAACGCTGGACTAGAGACTGCTACATCATGCGTGCAATGCGGAGATTATGCTTTCTGAGCGTACCTTCAGGGCGCCACTTGACCCCTTCCCCATGTGCCTGCTCTGACACCAAGGCCTAGCAACTCCCTCTACCCCACACTTGGGTGCACCCGCCCCTGGTAGCAGAGGTTCCCGTTGACTCAGGACACCAGGCAAATGAGGCCCACCAGCAGAAGTCCATGCATGTTGGGCAGCATGAGCAGGGAGAGGAGCAGGATGGAGGTCATGGCATGGTTGGTTGCCAAGATGCCACTGGGGCAAGCCCATGTTCACCAGCTGCGGGTTGAGGTCAGCAAGCGGGGACTGAGCAGCACCCAGCCTGCCCCCCCCCCACTTTGGAAGGCTGGGAACCCTAGCGGGGCACCATGGCCCCTACTGAAAAAGTTCTGTGGAGGGATGCTGTGTGGTGGCGTAGCAGTCCTCATGTGGGGTCCTTGTCCTGCGCAATTTCCCCATTAGCCAAGATCCGCACCATCCTCCCAGGAGTCCTGGGCCCCATTCCTCAAAGCTCTAAAAGGCTGAAGGGGCAGCTCCCAGGCCTCAGGGGTGTCCAGTTGCTGCGGCTCCCAGGTGGCTTCCTAAACATTGTGTCTCAAATGCTTGTTAGAATAGTTGAGGATCAATGACAGCTTAAACTGGCTTCCCCAATATGTAAACCTGATAGAAGTGCCTTGGTTCTGATGGATGTGGGGGCATGAGCCAGTTAATTACAGCAGGAAACGG
This sequence comes from Sturnira hondurensis, assembly GCF_014824575.4. NCBI lineage: Eukaryota > Metazoa > Chordata > Mammalia > Chiroptera > Phyllostomidae > Sturnira > Sturnira hondurensis. The sequence continues at coordinate 512,001 of NW_028088370.1, read as the reverse complement.
AATCCAACTCAGATGGTTCTACACCAGTGCTGTCCAATAGAACCGCCTGTAATTATTGAAATTTCTAAATCTGCAGTAGTTAAATTCTCTAAGTATTCTAAATTACAGCTATGGGTCAAATTGGATTGATAGAAGTCTACAAAGACTACTTACTGAAAAAAAGTACAAGACCTGAACTCGGACCTGTGGGGTTTTTTGTTTGTGTGTGTGTGTTGATTTTGAGAGTACATTTATGAAACCTGGGGACAGTAAAGGGCTTAGGATAGAGGAGCAATGGGAGAGCCTAGGCAGAGCTGCTTTGGCTTTCTAGAACTGTTATGGGAAAGAAGTGAGTCAAGGTGCCGCCACTGTCAGCTCACTGGAAAATGAGAGAAAGGGGGCCTTGGGCAGAGGTTCAGGGGCGTTGCCTGGGACGTGCTGCTGCTGCCCCTTGCTCCCCTGGTTGCAAGTCTTGTGAGGAGCCTTAAAGTTTGATCGATACCCCCTTGTGGGGGAAGGAGAGGGCGGGGGGAAGGCACAGGTGTGCTCCTGGGAAGAAGAGTACACCAGGACCTGGTTTTGAATCCTGATTCTAGCTCTTAGCAGCTGGGTGATCTTAGGAAGCCTCTGAGCCACCATGGCTCTCTCTGTAGTTGGAGTTGGACCCACGTCAGCACTGGTCCTCTCCTCTTGAGGTAAACTCATAGGGACTTACAGCTTTAAACACCATCCAATGCTGATGTCCCCCAAATTTACATGTTGAAATCTCCACTTGGGTGTCTAATAGGCATCTCACATTTAGTACGTCCCCAGATGAACGTGCTGTGTTCTCCACCCCCAGCCATCCCACATCAGGAAACAACAATTCAGTTCTTACAGTTGGTGAGGCCAAAGACCTTGGTGTTGTCCACAAACCTTTCTCTCACATCCCCATGTCCCATATGTTAAAAAAACAAACAAATAACAACAACAACAAAAAAAACCCTGTTGGTTCTACCGCAAAAGATATTCTGCAGACAAGCGCTTCTCTCCACATTTGCAATCATCCCGATTCAGACCAGTAATCTCTCTGGGGGCAGGAGCCCCTCACTGGTCTCTATGCTCCCACGTTTGTCCCCACAGTCTGTCTTCCCTGTAGCATCCAGAAGGGGCCTTTTCAAAGGCAAAGCCCTCCAACATCTCTCCATTGACTCAAAGCAAAAGTCCTCAAGATCACCTTAACAGATTTGGTTCTGTTTCCTCCGTGACCTCCCCTTCCCACCCTCTCCCTGTCGTGCCTTGCGCTGTCCAGCCTCACTGGCCCCCTTGGAGGTTTCCATAACATGCCAAGTATGATCCGATCTTAGAGCCTTTGACTTGGCTTTGTCCCCCTAGGAATCCCCTTCTCTGGGGATTGCATGGCTGGTTCCCTCATGTCCCTCAGGTTTCTGCTCAGATGTCACCTTCTCAGAGAGGCCTTCCCATAGAAATGAGAATTTCCCATATCCCCTTTTCTGCTTTATGTTCCCCCATAATATCTATTATTATACATCCATGCAGAGTTTCTGTCTCATTTTGGGAGAAAGTCACCTCCAGGAGGACAGACAACTGGCACTTTATTTGGTTCATTTCTATATCATATGCCTGACACATGGTTAGTGTTCAACAAAATTGTGGAATAAATGAACAAAGTAAACAACCCTGTGAGGTAAATCTGTTATTCTCATTTTGTTTATTTTTTAAAGAGATTTTATTTATTTCTAGAGAGAGGAGAAAGAGAGGGAGAGAAACCTCAATTGGTTGCCTCTTGCATGCACCCTGGGGACCAGGGATCGAACCTGCAACCCAGGCATATGCCTTAACCAGGAATTAAACTGGAGACCTTTCCCTTTGCAGATGACGCCTATCAACTGAGGTGAACTGGTCAGGGCAGTTACTCTCATTTTAAAGGTCAGGAAAACCGAGACTCAGAAATGTGCCCCAGTGCGCACAGCTAAAGACTGGTGAAGTCGCCTTCCGTCTAGTCTGTTTGACTCCAAGCCCAGGCCCTTATTCGTGACTGATGAATTGCCCGTTGACCATTATATCCATAACATAGACTGGTATGAAGTATATTCTTACATGAAAATCAATTTTAGAAGTGAGTGCCAAGAAAACACTCGCCCCTTTTTGACTCATCATGCAAATTGTTCCCTTGAGGGTCAGCCCCAGGAAGCTTAGTCAAATGTGAAGTCAAATGTGAGGTTGGTCACTCTATTGGTCCTTTCTTAAGGTTGAATTTTTCTCTCTCATTCTTATCATTTATATTTCTTGTTGGGTTTTTTTAAGATTGTATTTATTTATTTAATTAAAAGAATTTTAGTTATTTTTAGCCCTGGCTGGTGTAACTCAGTGGATTGAGTGCGGGCCTGTGAACCAGAGGATCACAGTACGATTCCCGGTCAGGGCACATGCCTGGGTTGCAGGCCAGTTCCCAGCAGGGGACGCACTAGAGGCAACCGTACACTGATGTTTCTCTCCCTCTCTCTTTCCCCTCTAAAGATAAATAAAAATCTTTAAAAAATTTTTAAAAAATAAAAGAATTTTATTTATTTTTAGAGAGAAGAGAGGGGAAGGAGAAAGAGGGAGAGAGAAACCTCAATGTGTGGTTGCCTCTTGCATGCTTCCAGCTGGGGACCTGGCCTGCAACCCAGGCATGTGCCCTGACCGGGAATCAAATCAATGACCTTTTGGTTTGCAGGCTGGTGTTCAATCCACTGAGCCATACCAGCCAGGGAAGAATTTATTTATATTTTAGAGAGAGGTGAAAGTAGAGAGAAAGAGAGGGAGAGAAACACTGATGTGTGTGAGAAACACTGATTGGTTGCCTCTCTCGTGCCCCCAAACAAACGGGAACCTGGCCTGCAACCCAGGCATGCGCCCTGACTGGGAATCAAACCTCAATCGTGTGGTTCACAGGCCCGCGCTCAATCCACTGAGCCACACCAGCCAGGGCGATCTTCTTTAATTAGTGTTTTTATTCCTTTAGATAAAGACCCAGAAATGGAATTACTGGGTCATAAAGTAGTTCTATTTTTTAATTTTTTGAGGAAACTTCATACTGTTTTTCATAATGGCTGCACCAATTTGCATTCCCCTCAACAGTGTACTCAGCTTTCGTTTGCTCTGTGTCCTTGCCAACACTCGCTATTTCTTGTTGTTTTGATAATAGCACTTGTAACATGGTGAGATGGTGTCTCATGATGGTTTTGATCTGCATTTCCCTGATGATTAGTGAGGCTGAGCACCTTCTTCATGTGTCCCTTGGCCATCTATATGTCTCCTTTGGAAAAATATCAGTTCAGATCCTCTGCCCATTTTGAATTCAATTGTTTGTTTCTTTGTTTTTGAATAATACAAGCTGTTTATTTGGATATTAACACTTACCAATATTAATATATTTGAATAATTAATACCAGTATTAAATATATTACCAGATTTAAAATATTTTTCTCATTGTTAAACTGCCTTTTTATTTTGTCGATGGTTTCCTTTGCTGAGCAGAAGCTTTTTTAAAATATATATATTTTATTGATTATTTCATTACAGTTGTTCTATTTCCTCCCCTTCATTCTCCTCCATCCTGCACACCCCTCCCCCACCATTCCCCCCCTTTAGTTTATGACCACGTGTCTCAAGTTCTTTAGATTCTATATTTCCCCTACCATTCTCGCCCTCCCCCCTCTCTATTTTCTACCTACCGTCTATGCTACTTATTCTCTGTACCTTCTCCCCCCTTCTCCTCCTCCCACTCCCCTGTTGCTAACCCTCCATGTGATCTTCATTTGAGCAGAAGCTGTTAGTTTGATGTAGTTCCACGTTTTTATTTTTGCTTTTGGTGTCAAATCCAAAAAGCTTCATCAAGACTGATGTTAAGAAGTTTATCATCTATGTTTTCTTCAAAGAGTTTTATGATTTCTGGTCTTATATTCAAGTATTTAATCCATTTTGAGATGATTTTTTGTGTGTATGGTGTAAGATTGGGGTCTATTTTTATTCTTTTTTACATGGCTGTCCAGTTTTCCCAACACCATTTATTAAAGAGACTACCTTTTCCCCATGTGTGTATTCTGGCTTCTTTGTCATAAGTTAATTGACTATATATATCAATTACTTCTAGGTTCTCTGTTCTGTTCCATTGGTCTATGTGTCTGTTTTCATGCCTTACTATACCGTTTTGACCACTACAGCTTTGTAATATAGTTTAAAATCAGAAAGCATGATGCCTTCATTCTTGTTCTTTCTGAAGATTGTTTTGGCTCTTTGGGATCTTTTATGTTTCCATATAATATTAGGATGGTTTGTACTATTTCCATGAAAAATACCAGTGGATTTTTAATTGAATCTGTAGACTGCATTGGATAGTATGGACATTTTAATAATACTTTTTTTCAATTCATGAGCATGGCATATCTTCCCATTTGATTGTGTCATCTTCAATTTCTTTCATCAATGTCTCGAAGTTTTCAGTGTATAGGTCTTTCACTTCCTTTGTTAAATTTATTCTTAGATATTTTATTTTTTAATTAAATTTATTGGGGGCAGGGTAACATAAATTTCAGTTGTACCCCTTATAACATGATATCTGTATATGCTATTGTGTGCTCACCACCCGAAGTCCAGACTCCATCTACCATCATGTATTTGACCTTTATACTTTTTATACCCTTTATACTCTTTGTCCTTACCCCTTCCCCTCTGGTAACCACCATTCTATTGTTTGTATCTATGAGTTTGTTCCTTTGTTGTTTTTTGTTTTATAACCCACATATAATGAAATCATATGGTTCTTGTCTTTTTTCATCTGATTTATTTCACTTAGCATAATACTTTCAAGATCCATTCATATTACAAATGGTAATATTCCATCTTTTTTTGTTTCTGAGTAGTATTCCACTGTATATGTGTACCACATCTTCTTTATCCAGTCATCTGTCAAAGGACACTTAGGTAGTTTTATTTTATTCTTTTTGATGAAGTTTTAAATGGGATTGTTTTCTTAAATTCTCTAGCTCATGGTTTTGTTGTTAATATATAGAAATGCAACTAATTTTTGTTATTGATTTTGTATCCTGCAACTTTACTGAGTTCACTTATTATTTCTAATAGTTTTTGGTTATCTTTAAGGTATAACATATATAATATCATATAATCTGAAAATAAAAAACAGTTTTACCTCTTTCTTTCTAATTTGGATGCTTCTTATTTCTTTTTCTTGCCTAATTGCTCTGGCTAGGACTTTCGGTACTATGTTGAATAAAAGTAGTAAGAATGGGCATCCTTATATTGTTTATCATCTTAGAGGAAAAGCTTTTAGCTTTTCACTTACTGAATATGATGTTAGCTGTGGGCTGGTCACATATTGCCTTTGTTATGTTGAGGTATGTTCCCTGTATACCCACTTTGTTGAGAGTCTTTTTTTAAAATTAATTACTTTACATTTTAGATTTTATTTATGTATCTTTAGAAGGGAAGGAGAGAGGGAGAGAAATATCAATGTATGGTTGCTTCTCGTGCGTCCCCTGCTGGGAACTGGCCCCTGCAGGGAACTGGCCTGCAACCCAGGCATGTGCCCTGACTGGGAATCGAACCACGATCCTTTGGTTTGCAGGCCTGTGCTCAATCCACTGAGCTACACCAGCCAGGTGTTGAAAGGGTTTTTTAAAAATCATAAATGGTTGTTGACTTTTGTCATTTTTATGCATCTATTGAGATAATATAATATTTATTCTTTATTTTGTTAATGTGATGTATAACATTGATTGATTTGTGGATATTGAAACCATCACTGGAATAAATCCCACTTGATGATGGTATATGATCCTTTTAATGTATTGTTGAATTCAGTTTGTTAATATTTTGTTAAGAATTTTTACATCCAGAAGATGGAGGCATAGGTAGACACACTGTGCCTCCTCGAACAACCAAAATAAGGAAAACAACAATTTAGAAACAAAGTAACAACCAAAACTGAAAGAAAATTGAACTACATGGAAGTCCGACAACCAAGGAGTTAAAATAGACACATTCATGCAGACCAGTAGGTGGGGCAGAGTCGGGCAGACAAGCGGAGAGGAGCTGTTGCACAGGAAGCAGTGACACTGGGCACACGAGGCACCCCGGGCACACAAGGAGGCACCAGGCAGACCCAGTGAGGTGGCGACTGAGAAGCTGGCACTGTGCTCAAGGCTGACGGGGCATCGAGCGGTCCTACATTCATGCACAGATAACTGGGGAGTGAGACAGATCGCTCAACCCAGGGTCCTAGTGCCGGGAAATAAAGCCTCAAAACACCGATTGAAAACACTTGTTGGGGTTGAGGTGCAGGGAGAGACTCCAACCCTCACAGGAAAGTTTGTTGGAGAGACCCACAGGGTCCTAGAATGTACACAAGCCCACCCACACAGGAATCAGCACCAGAAAGGCCCAGTTTGCTTGGGGGAAGTGTCAGAAGGGACTGAGGTGCAACAGAAAGTAGAGCGAAGCGCCATTTTTTCCCCTCTCGGACCCTGCCCCCATATACGGCATCACCACCCAGTGACTTGGGTTGCCCTGCCCTGGTGAACACCTAAGGCTCTGCCCCTTATACGTAATAGGTGCAAACAGATCAAAATATTATGGCTCAAGCAGAAAAACAGCTCAAAGCCCCACAGCCAATACTTCTAAGCGACCAGGAGATAGCCAACCTATCAGATGCACAGTTCAAAACACTGGTGATCAGGATGCTCACAGAACTGGTTGATTTTAGTCACAAATTAGAGGAACAAATGAAGTCTAAACTAAGTAAAATGAAGGGAAATGCACAGGAAACCAATAGTGATGGAAAGGAAACTGGGACTCAAATCAAGGGAGTGGACCAGAAGGAAGAAAGAAATATTCAACCAGAACAGAATAAAGAAACAAGAATTCAAAAAAAAATGAGGAGAGGCGCCCTGGCTGGTGTAGCTCAGTGGATTGAGCGCGGGCCTGTGAACCACACAATCGCGGTTCGATTCCCAGTCAGGGCACATGCCTGGGTTGCAGGCTGGTTCCCTGCAGGCCAACTCCCAGCAGGGGACGCACGGAAGGCAACCATACATTGATGTTTCTCTCCCTCTCTCCTTTCCCCCTCTAAAGATAAATAAATAAAATCTTAAAAAAAAAATGAGGAGAGGCTTAGGAACCTCCAGGACACCTTTAAATGTTCCAACATCCAAATTATAGGGGTACCTGAAGGGGAAGAGGAAGAGCAACAAGTGGAAAACTTTTTTGAACAAATAATAAAGGAGAACTTCCCCAGTCTGGCAAAGGAAATAGACTTCCAGAAAATCCAGGGAGCTCAGAGAGTCCCAAAGAAGGTGGACCCAAAGAGGAACACACCAAGGCACAGCATAATTACATTAGCCAAGATAAAAATGGAGAGAATCCTAGAAGCAGCAAGAGATAAAGAGATAGTAACCTACAAAGGAGTTCCCATCAGACTGTCATCTGATTTCTCAAGAAAGACCTTACAGGCAAGAAGGGTGTTGAAAGTATTCCAAGTCATGAAAGACAAGGACCTACACCCAAGATTGCTCTATCCAGCAAAGCTTTCATTTAGAATGGAAGGACAGATAAAGTGCTTCTCAGATAGGGTCAAGTTGAAGGAGTTCATCATCACCAAGCCTTTATTATATGAAATGTTAAAGGGACTTATCTAAGAAAAAAAAGATAAAAAACATGTATAGTAAAATGACAGCAAACTCACAATTACTAACAACCACACCTAAAATAAAAACAAACTAAGGAAACAACTAGAACAAGGACAGAGCCACAGAAATGGAGATCACATGGAGGGTTAGCAACAGGGAAGTGGGATGAGGAGAGAGGGAGAAAGGTACAGAGAATAAATAGCATAGATGGCAGGCAGAAAATAGACAGGGGGAGGGCAAGAATAGTATGCGAAATGTAAAAGCTAAAGAACTTAAGACACATGGACATAAACTAAAAGGGGGAATGTGGGTGGGAGAGGGTGTGCAGGGTGAAGGGGAATGAAGAGGGGAAATGGGACAACTGTAATAGCATAATCAATAAAATATATTTAAAAATAATTTTTACATCCAAGTCCATCAGGAATATTGGCCTGTAATTTTATTTTCTTGCAATATTCTTATATGATTTGGATATCAGGGTAATGCTGGCCTTGTAAAATGAGTTTGGAAGTGTTCACTTTTCTACTTTTTGGAAGAATTTGAGAAGGATTAGTATTAATTCTTTAATTTCAGTAGAATTCACCAGTAAAGGCATCTAGTTGAGGACTTTTGTGTTTTGGGAGGTTTTTGATTTCTGATTCAATCTCCTTATGAGTGGTTGGTCTGCTCTCATTTTCTATTTCTTCATGGCTCGGTCAGTCTTGATAGGTTGTATGTTTCTAGGAATTTATCTGTTTCTTATAGGTAGTCAAATTTGTTGGCATGTAATTGCTCATAGAAGTCTCTCATGATCCTTTTTATCTCTGTGGTATCAGTTGTAATGTTCCATCTTTTATTTCTAATTTCATCTACATTTTTTGCACTCACAGCTAATTGTAAACAACCCCTTCGGGCTGTGACGCACTTGGGTGTGGGTCTTCTATTCTCGGGCAAGTACTAGATGGGCTTTTTTCAGTCTGAAGATGCATGTTTTTCAGCTGAGTGAAAATTATTTCTCTGATAATTACATTGTGTCATTTCTCAGATAATTATCCCCTTTCCATTTTTTTCAGTTCTCTTCTTGGCACAGCCGGCTTGGGTTTCTTAGATTGATCTGCTGTGTAGATTGTTTCTGCACTGAGGGCTTCTCACTGTTCACCCTTTATCCCTTCTTTCCAGGGGAACATGGCTGAACTACATTTCTCACCCTCCCTTGCAGTTCAGCATGGTCCCTGACTAAATTTTTGGCATAAAATGTGATGGAATTGACATTTAGGACTTCTAGTCTTAGGCTAAGAAGATGGGCAAGTTGTGTTTCCACCACGCTCCCATTTTCTTCCTCCTAGTCAGAACTCAAGAGAGTGAATTCATCCACGCCCTAGCGAATGAGAGAACAATGACTGGGAAGGGACCTGGGGCCCTGAATGATGTGAGGTGGACATGTTCCGTTAAATAAAAACAATCTACTTTGTTCTTTAGACCCACACACTACTGGGTCTCTTTACTGCATCATAGCTTTACCCAAAATAAGGTAGCCTATATATTATCTCTCATATTTTCTCCTCCACCTCCTACTTTTTGGGGGTTCAATTTTCTGGGAATTGTTCCTTTATTTTATATTCCAATCATTTTATTCATTCAATATTACTATTTTAATTCCTAAGTATTCATTCTTGTATTCTGGTATTTCTTTTCATAGCATCCTGTTCTTATTTTATGGAAGCAATTTTCTCTCAAATTTCTCTAGGACCATAAGCTTTTTCTTTCTTTCTTTTTCTTTATATAACTTCTATTGTTTCCACAATTATTATTTTTCATTTTGTTTATATACTTATGATACTTTGGCTACAAATAACTAAAGATCCAGCTTATACAAAGAACACTGAAGGGCATAGGTAGGATTCCGGGCCTGTTGATCTAGCTTTTGCAGTGCCTCAAGGATCCCATGCTCTTTGCCTCCCTACTCTGCCACCCATACCACTGTCGTCATCCTAAGGCTGGTTCCTCTCAGAGTCGTGGGATATGTCCTTAATCATGTCTGGTGGGAGAGAGAAGTCACGGCTTCTGTTTTTCTTTTAAAAGTAAGAACTTTCTAAGAAGCTTCTCTGTTTTGCATCTCTGTGGCTGGAATTGGGTCACATGCCTTATCGTGACCCAATCATGGGCAAGGGTGGGTGATCAGATTAATTATACTTTCTCCTGGAGCTGAAGGAGGGGTCAGTGTCCCTGATTTGCATGGAGGGTAGGCCTCTGAACAACAAACTGGGGTTCTGTTAGAAAGAAGGAAGGCAGAATGGGTGATGGAGTTGCTTTATCTTGGTGCTTCTCTTTCACGTTGTAGGGTTTCTTTAAATGTCTGGTATCTCTCAAAAGTTCATTCATACTTCAGAATGAGCTAATAAAAAGCTGGTTGGAGCACTGTAGAGAGCTTGGGGAACATGCAACTTTGCCAGCAGCAATTTGGTCAGAATGGAAATATTTTCAAAAATGAATTTTGCTTCAGTGTTTTTGTTTTGGTAAAGGTTTTATTTATTTATTTTTAGAGAAAGGGAGGGGAGGGAGAAAGAGGAGAAAAACATGAATGTGTGGTTGCCTCTAGAGCACGTCCTACTGAGGATGAGGACCTGGCTTATAACTAAGGCATGTGCCCTGAGTGGGAATCGAACTGGTGACCTTTTGGTTTGCAGGCTGGAGCTCAAACCACTGAGTCACACCAGCCAAGGCAGTGTGTTTTTGTTTTCTTTTTTTTTTTTTAAGATTGGAAAATTGGCCCTGGCTGGTGTGGTTCAATGGATTGAGCGCCAGCCTGAAAACCAAAAGGTTGCTGGTTCAATTCCCAGTCAGGGCACATACCTGAATTGTGGGCCAGGTCCCCAGTAGGGGGCATATGAGAGGCAACCACACATTGATGTTTCTTCCCCCACGCCCCCCCGTTCCCCTCTCTGAAAATAAATAAATAAACAATTTTTTTAAAGGACTGGAAAATTGGGAATCTTTGTGCAGTCTTACAAGCACTTTTGTTGATTTTTTTTGGAATTAAAAAATTTTTTAACCTTCTATTACTTTGCAGCCAATTATTCTTACTTTACTGTTTGCAGTAGCAAAATGTTGAAATAACCTAAAGTTCCAACAATGCAATGGTTTCCTTCCTTCCTTCCTCACTTTCTCCTTCCCTCCCTCCCTCTTTCTCTCCTTCTCTCCATCTTAGGTTAGTTCAGTAAAAAAAGAATAGTGCAGAACAGTGTGTGTAATGAAACGTAATATAATAAAATACATGCATGTGTAAACACAGACATTGTTATGAATGTTTATCTGCTGGTGGTGGTGTGGAGCCTTTTCATTCATACTCTCCTGACTGATGGAGAGGCAGTCCACTGTGGCGCTGAGCATCCCCGCATACTCCGGGCGGTATATGCTAAAAGTGCAGTTCTGCCCACTCTACATCCAGGCCACTTCTCAGGTTTGTGTTAGCAGTGAGTAAGTCTAAGGATAAAGTAAATTCTCCCTTCAGAACAAAGAGCAGGCTTCCTTACCACCTGCCTGAAAAGAGGGAAATTCCTCAAATGTGGGGCCAAGCCCCTGTGTGTCACCCCTGGGCCAGGGGAGCTGATGGAAACATAATGCCTGGGCTGCTTGCTGTTCGGTGACTCCTCAATTCCTGCGTCTCTGACCCAGGAGTCTCGTGTCTCTGTGTCAGTTTCACTCATTAGCTTGGGAGTGCTGTAAGGGCCCAGGGCTTGTTTCAATCATCTGCCATGTACATGTATTGCTTTTACAATGTGCAGATCAGTTTAGATTTTTTTAAAAGAAAGGAAAAAAATAAAACCACACACATAGCAAAAGTCAAAGCTTTTATACTGGGGGGAGGTCAGAAAACAGCAACCATCCACAGGAGAAAATAAAGAACTTCCTGCTCACACCTAGCCTGAGAAACTTGGTCAACACCTCAGTAGATATCTCTTCAGACTTTTATTCCACATAGATTCCCGTATCTTTATTAACCTTCTATAAAAATAAGATCGTAAGATATGCAGTGCCTGATTTAGTTAAGCACCCACAACTGGGGACATTGTGGTGACTACCCACCCCCCACCCCTGCTCCCCAGCTTCTTAGGAAGTTGTCAAGAGCTCACCAGGCATCTATGCAGCTTGCAAAGGCTTTCTTTGACCCCAGAAGAGTCAGGGGCTTCCTCTTGCCCTGGACTTCCTGGGAGCTCTAAGGCCAGTGCCACCTTGGGTTCTTGGCCTAACAGCTTGGGCACCACAGATGCAAAGGAAACCACCCTCCCCTCCCATTTCCTCCTCTGCACCCCCTAGTTCTGAAGTACGCATGTTTCCATCACCCCAGGTATGAACCCCTTCTCTATCCCCCCTTTACCTCTTGCCATCCCATTTCCCAGCTAATACCCAGGAATCCCCATTCCAGATTCCTCACCTCTGCATCAGCTAAGACCCCAGAGCCTCTGGCACCATCTCAGACCCCAGAAGGAGAGTGATGCTGCTCTCAACACATGGCAGCTGTGGGAACAGGGTGGGTGGGGCAGGATGCTGGGGTGAGGTGGGTGGGGCTAGGGCTACTTCCTTTCCCCTTGGGGCCCCATCTGCCCAGTCCTGCCCCAGCTTCAGGAGGAGTTGGAGCAGCCTGGCCCCAGCCCTGCGACCTTATCAAATCAGCTGGTAAGGGGGTGTGATTTGGCGGGGCAGGGGTCTCAGCAGACCTGGGAATGTGCCTATGGCTTGTAAAGACACCGATAGTTGATGGGGAAAGAGTGTCAGGAGCCACTGGGGCTGAATAGGGTCCGGGAAGGCCCGGAGGGGTGGCCATTGCTGGAGTGCATGCTGCTAAGGCTGGGTGTGGGGCGCTATGGGGGGGTTGATAGGGGAGCCGCCAACATCTGTTCCCCTGTTATTTCTGATAATAGTAAAAGAAAGGGTGGAAAAAGCCGTTAAACCACAGGTTAGGCCTTGCAGTTGGCAGGGAAATGGGCGGGAGGGAAGGGCCTGGCTAGGTCCTACCACAGCTCCTCATCTGTTCCATTTCTCCAACTTCCCTACCCTCAGGTCCCAACTCATGCTCATGCCTGTTGTCATGGAAATGATCCTGCTTCTCCTCTTCTTTGGAGGTTACTCGGCCTCTCTGGAGCCATCTACACCCATAAACTCTCCTTTGACTTTGGTCACAAATAGCTTTGAGGCCCCAAACCTTAACTCAATGGCCTCCAGTTATACATCGAGGGTCCCTGAGGAAAATGACAGCACTGGGCACCAGATCATCCCACCTTCCTCATCTCCTTATACAGCCAATGAGGTGTCTTCTCCTGAGACTTCCGTTGCTGCCCATAGTGGCCTTTCTATAGCTGGACCAACAATCTCCCAAGAAGTTTCCACCGAGAAGCCATCAGTGTTCCAGGAAATCTCTAATTTAAACAGTAACCCCACTCCATCAATGAATACTCTGGGATTTCACAATATAACTGGTGGAACCAGGGCAACTAGCAGTCTGGAGACTTCCGATAGGACCAGTGGACCTCCTGTTACCATGGCAACTAGCTCTCAAGGAAGCTCCAATGGGACCAGTGGACTCCCCATTACCATGGAAACTAGCTCTCAGGAAAGCTCCAATGGGACCAGTGGATTCCCTGTCACCATGGCAACTAGCTCTCTGGATACCTCTGATAGAACCAGTGGACCTCCCGTCACCATAGCAACTAGCTATCTGGAGACTTCCAGTGGGACCAGTGTATTCCCTGGCACAACAGCAACTAGCTCTTTGGAGACCAGTGGCTCCACCACCTCTTGGGGAACAGTGCCCATCATGACTACCCCAAAGGCCTCTGCAAACACAGACAGTGGGCCTTCCGTAAGTCCAGATCGGAGGACAAATAATACCCTAATAGTGGCTGTGCTCGTGGCTCTTCTGGTGGTCATTGTCCTCTTGGCACTACTCCTGCTGTGGCGCCAGCGGCAGAAGCGGAGGACAGGTGCCCTGACACTTAGCAGAGGAGGAAAGCGCAATGGGGTGGTAGATGCCTGGGCTGGGCCCGCCCGAGTGTCTGATGAGGAGGCTGTGATAACAACAGCAGGAGGGTCTGGTGGTGACAAGGGCTCTGGGATCCCAGACGGGGAGGGTTCCAGCCGTGGGCCCACACTCACCACTTTCTTTGGTAGACGGAAGTCTCGCCAGGGCTCCTTGGCCCTGGAGGAGCTAAAGGTTGGGTCGACCTCCAGCCTAAAGGGGGAGGAAGAGCCGCTTGTGGGCAGTGAGAACGGGGCTGTGGAGACCGCTGATTCTGATGGACAGGAAGTGGGTGACGTGGAGGCCCCTTAGTGCTTGTGAATACAAGACTGGAGATGAGAATCATTTCTAGCTTCCATCCCCTTCCCTCCCATCATCACTTCCAACCTCATCATCACCTAGCATTTTCACCCAACCTTTTTGCTCTGAACCCTCATCTGGCTTCTTAACCCTGGGACTTCCAGCTTCTGCACCCAACACCCCACACTGGCATTGCCACCCAGCACTCGAACCCAGCACCAAGGCCAGGGGCCTACACCACTGAAGGCTTGAAGACTGAATGAATAAGAGTTCCTCATCAACCCTTCTCTCCATCAACTCTTTTTGCCACATTTTTGCCCTTGAAACCAGAGGCCGAGTCTCCATAAGGCCAAATTTCCTTGACCTATGATTGCTCAGAGGATTCTTCGGGGACATCAGAGTCTGAGAAGAAGTAAATGACAAGCCAGCAAACTCTCATCTTGGATTACTCTGGAAGGTACATCTGACCCCATAGATTAGGACAGTTCCTGGGTCATCCCATGAAACTCATTTAACTCTAGGCCCCAGCGCTCTGTGTAGGGCCAGCCTGGAGTGGTGTCACCTAGCTGTGCTCTCAAGTGTGCTTGTGACAGCACCTGGACTCTAGGCTGGCCCTTGTCCCAAGCCACCACACTCTCCCTTAGAGCTAACTACGGACTGAGGTAGCCAAAGTCTTCAGCTGTTATTCCTCCGGAGGACGGAGGTTTCTGGGCAGGGATGGTTCTCAGAAGCCCCAGCACCTGTGTGGGTCCACTTATGGGTGTGTTTTGTGTGCAAGAGGCAAGGATTTGGTGATTTGTGGAGGGTAGAGGTGAGTATGAAGGGCGTGAGGGAGGGGCAGGAAGGGTTTCAGAAGCTGAGGACATGCCAACCTGAGGACCTGCTGAGAATATCTGTGCCTTCATCTCTGCTCAAATGGGTGGAGGGAGTAGATTTAACTCTGTCTGTTGCCCAATAAAGGAATGCTGGACTGGATAGAAAGACAGAATCTGTGACCCTAGCGTGGTTCTTCAGTTCAGCGGCTGTGTTCCTTTCTCACAGCCTCCCTGGCATAGGAGGGAGGAGACAGGAGACCTGGTAACTGGGTCTCGGTGAAACTGCCGTTACGCGTTTAATGTGTTTGCCTGTTTCAAGCTCTTCCCCTTCTCCAGTCCAAGTCAGTGAGAGTGAGCTAAATGAGGACTGAGGACGGCTGGCAGAACCAGGGGCTTCCCCTGTGGATCTGGGACAGACGGGAGGGGACAAGAACCCACTGGCTGTCTCTGAGACCAGCCCATGCCAGAGCCCACGGTGCCACATGGGCCAGAAGCGGTTGGTATTTCCCCAGGGCAAAGAGGAAATTTGCAAAGAGGAAGTTGTTGAGTCACAGGGTGCGGAGGCTGAGAGCAGTCAGACTGACCTACAAAGAGAGGCGGTGGGGAACTGTGAGTGTGACTGCCATGTGGCCTGAACCGGGGGGCCAGGTCATGAGGTGGGGGAGAGAAGCGGCGCAAAGTGGCCAAGGACCCACCTGGCCACACAGGCCTGTGTCTGGCCTGTGGGGATGGGCTGAGCTGGGGTGGAAACCCAGCCTTCACCATGCAGGCTGGGCACCCATGAAGCTGTGTCTGGGCGCTTTTTTCTACTTCTTACAAGGCATCGTTTGGACTAGCTGTAGCCACAGAACAGCAGAAGTGAGTTCCGAAAGTCCCTCAGAATACCACAGTTGTATTAGATTTCTCAAACCAAGTGCCCCAACTTCAGGTTTAGATGATGTCGGCACTAAATTCAGAGGCGTCAGTGGCACCCTGCTCATTCGGCGCAGGCAGGCACGTTCGGAACCAATACTGTTTTCTGGGTCCTGGGCAGATCCTGCAGGAAGTGGGGTGGGGGTGGGTAAGGTGCCCAGTGGGGCTCTGCTCAGTGCAGAAAACATTAAAATATATGAGAAGTTTTCAAATAAAAGCACAAAAAATGTATGAATATTCCAAAAAGAAGTAGCAGCACACTGCCCCTGGGGGAAGGTTAGGAGGCTTCCTCTGAGTGCGTCTCACAGGGTCTCTGCCAGGCCCACTGCCGTTTGCCTGGGGACACTGTGCCAGTATGTGTGAAGACCTTAGTAAGTGTTCACCTGAATGAATGAATGAGGATGACTCCTGAGAGATTTTGAAGGCCAAGAAGGATTTTGCCAGGCTGAAAGGGGAGAAGGGCACTCTCGGCGGGTGCAAAGGCACCCTCGGGAAGTGTGAGCAGTTAGTAGAGACTCTTTTTTGACAGTCATGGACCAGAGAGATGCCTTTCAACTCTCTAGCGGAGGGGCAGGGGGGGTGGGGCTGGGGGGTAGGGAAGCAAAGGATGAGTAGATATTGTGAGACCAAAAAGGAAAAACAAGGAGAGAAACAATAAGAAAATATAAACTATAGTGGCAAGAGAGGACCAAATATATCAATTACAAAAATAATTGTCAATGGCTTAGTATACTTATCATGATGCTAAAAATGTTTTCAAAGACTATGTAATGACTTTAGAAAATGTCTACAATATAATGTTAAGTGGGAATGTGTGGTAACTGATTATCTATAAAGTAACAGGTTTGTGGGTGATTTTATTTTATTCATACTTTTCTCTTTTTCCAAGATTTTATGGATTTATTTTTAGACAGAGGGGAAGGAAAGGAGAAAGAGGAGGACAGAAACATCAGAGTGTGATTGCTTCTCACGGGCCCCTCACTGGGGACCTGGCCTGCAACCCAGGCAGGTGCCCCGACTGGGAATCCAACCCGTGACCCTCTGGTTCCCAGGTCAGTGCTCAATCCACTGAGCCACACCAGCCAGGGCTTGTTTATACTTTTCTATATTTTCCAACTTTTATACAGTAAATATCAATCACTTTTACAGTTACAAAAGACATTAACAAACAAGTGTTCTCTGGGCAGGGTGGGGGGTATGGTTTGAAGAGAGCTGTGGGAGACGAGGCAGGAAAGGCCGGGCGGAGCCGTGCTGAGAAGGGCTTGGGGGTTCCAACTCAGTCTGGAAGCGGGGAAGTCAAACCCGAAGCCAGTTTCACGCCTCTGTTTGGGGCCTCGGCAGGTGGTAAATGTAGGTATCTCCCGCTACTGGCAAGCCGCCTTCTTTGCCCTTCCACTTTTACAAAAGACCTACGTTAGCACCTGTTTTCATTAAACGAAAGAAATGAAGAGGATTTTCACTTTCACCAAAAAAGGCGGACGGAGAAAAAACTAGCCAGCCTTGGGTTTGCAGTCCGCGGCTACAGGGGCGGCACACACCCCGCGCAGCTGGAGCAGTGAGGGTGGCACTGCTTTTGCCATATGTTAGTGTCATTTTAGGTTTCATGTATGATTTGGCAGGTTATTTTTTGGTTCTTGGAACGCCCCCTGTTTATACCATTTTGGCTGAAGGGAGGTTCCCTACGAGGAGCGAGGAGCACTCCGCCAGGAACAGCGGGGCCTGTGCCATCCTTCTGCAAAAGCACGTGGAGCCACCGCCAGGCCCCACTCTCTCCTCTGTCCTCGCCGCTCCCCAGTGCCAAGTCCAGCTGACTCCTCTTCCACAGTCCCCGGGATCCCTTTCTTCTCTCCAGGCCCCGTATACCCTGCCTGGTCCTGCCGGGACTTCCCCTTTGGTTTCCCGGCCCCAATCCCTTCCAACCCGTGCCTTTGGTAGTCCTAGTGACACTTCCCAAAGGCCACTCGGTCCAGACCATCCCTGCACTCCCTAAGTCTGCCCAATAGAGCCCACCCTCCTTAGCATGCGGTATAAGACCCCTTTGAGATCTGGCCCTGCTTCTCCTCTGCCCACCCTACCCGGTCAGTTCTGAGCCTGGAGGCAAAGCCCTCCCGCCTCATCGAATTCCTTGTAGCCAGCTCCCAGAAAACAGCCTGTTCTTCAGGCCTGCTCAGCGGCCTGTCTTCAGCCTGCTCTTCTCGGGGAGGGGCGGACAATTGAAAGTGTTGAAAACCTTTCTGTCTGGATAGTAAAATAATATTTTTCCTCTTTTGCAAAAGTTAATTACCAGCACCTTCTAGTTTCTTAAATATAGGATTCACACACACAGCCATATACAGTGTATTATGCTTCATCTTCTATTTTAAAACACATGTTTCTGTATTCATCTCCAAAGGGCACATTAAGATTGTGATTACAAACAAAGCTTTGTCGTCCAAAATGAAAATTCCAAATGGAAGAGGATCTGGGTAGGAGTGGTCTTGAGAAATCTATTAATTCACTTTTGCAGACAGAAAAAGGGCTTCGATGCATGCTTTTAAGGACACTTTATTTCTGAAAATGAACATTTACACCTAATTTTCTTCTGCATCCCCAATTCTGACCTTTGGTCCTTGGCAGGCAGAAGCTGTGGAGGGTGGGCTAGCCACAGCAGGGGGGTTGGAGGGGCAGAGGCTTTGGGCAGAAATGACCCTCATCAGCCCTGAGCTCTCCGAATGCTAAAGGGGAATTGGTTGGGAAGCCTACACAGTGGGCGACTGTCTTGCTCTGGGGAGGTTGGGGGAAGAGACATTAGACAACAGAAACCTGGGGTGTTTCGGAAACAGTCTACTTGTTCCCAGCAATGAGCTGCAAATGGGCACCAGTGTGCCTCGGCACCCTAGGGTGCTCGGCACCTGCCTGCCCAGCTTGTGGCACCAGGACAGCTGGACCACGGCCCAGATTTCAGGGTCCAGATTTCAGGAGGTGTCAGCCACAGAGAGAGCTGCATACTCGGTCCTGCATTTGTGCACAGTCTGGCCCAAGGCAGCCCACCCCCAGCCTGCCCCACAACACACACACTTTGACTTCCTGCCAAACTCCTTCTCAACTGTCGAGATTCAGCTCAAATGCTGCTGCCTTTTCTTTCTTTTTTTTTTTTCCTGAAAGATTTTATTTATTTTTAGAGGGGAAGCAGGGAGAGAGAGGGAGAGAAACATTGATGTGCAAGAGAAACATTGATTGGTTGCCTCTTCCATGCGCCCAGCTGGGGAACCTGGCCTGTAACCCAGGCATGTGCCCTGCACAGGAATGGAAGCGGTGACCTTTTGCTTTGCGGATGACACCCAACTCGATGAGCCACACCAGTCAGGGTGTCATTAAGTTTTCAAGGCCACCACACCAAACAGACATAATATTTCTCCTCCACTCTTACAACATCTTGTGTGATAACAATCACAACTGGGCTGTAATTATAAGGAGGCGTCCTTCATGTGTCCAAGTGCGCATGTCATCTTTGTGGCTTCAGAGACCAGGGCCTGTCACAGAGCAGCTGGCTGATATGTATTTACTGAATGGAAGAATAAATGCATTAATGCATGAACAAACAATGTTTTTTTAAATAAAGGTTTTAATTTATTTATCTTTAGAGGGGAAGGGAGGAGAAAGAGAGGGAGAGAATCGTTGATGTGAGAGAGAAACATTGATTGGTTGCCTCTTGTACACACCCCAACCAAGGACTAAACCTGCAACTCAGGCATGTGCCTGGACCAGGAATCAAAGTGGCACCCTTTCACTTTGCTGGGTGACACCCAACCCCCTGGGCCACACCAGTCAGGGCCAGATTCGCCTTTTGAATGACCCTGGCACCCAGGAGGTCAGGCTGAAGCAGTGTGGTCCCAAGATGAGGGCATTATTCTAGTGTGACTTAGACATAGTGGGAGTGTGGCTTACAGTGAAAGAAGAGGTCAGGTCAGAAATATATTTATTCCGAAAATAGAGTTTAGGACCAATTGGCAGTTGATGGGGGAAGAATGAGGTTAGACTTCAAGGTTTCTATCTTGGGAGACGGAGATGCCGGTATCGTTAGGTGGAAATGCAGAGAGGTGAGTATTTTAGTGGAAAACTTAATAAGTTCATTTTTAGAAGTGTTAGAAGGGATGTTTAGAGATGGTTAGAAATAAAGACCTGGATCTTGGGAGGGATATCAGAGCAGGGGATATGGATTTAAGAGTCATCTGATTTTATTTATTTTTTAAAGACTTTATTTACTTTTAGAGAGAGGGGAAGGGAGAGAGAAAGAGAGGGAGGGAAACACTGATGTGCATTAGTTGGTTGCCTCTTACATGTCCCCAACTAGGGACCTGGCCCCCAACCCAGGCATGTGCCCTGACTGGGAATCGAACCAGTGACCCTTTGGTTCACAGGCCCACACTCACTCCACTGAGTCACACCAACCAGAGCAAGAGTCATCTGATTTTAGACAGCAATTTAAATAACGGTATATGGCCCTGGCTGTAGGCCATTCGGGGACCCTGGCGCCTTCCAGTCTGTGCCCTGTCATTGCTGGGGAGGAGGCAGGGCAGGGGGATCACGGGACGACTTTTATGGGCCAGGTCTAGATGTGGCACATGTCACTTTTGCTCACACTCCATGGGGCAGAATTCAGTCACGCAGTGGCCTCAGTGCAAAAGGGGCTGGGAAATGTAGTTCAGCTGTGTGCCCAGGCGGCAAAGAGAAACTGTCCCATCACACTGAGGGAACACCAAAACCTGAGGGCTGGATGTAGGAGGAAGGACATGTGACAGCACAGAGCCTTTAAGAGAGGAACTTGGAGAAGATGCCATCTAGGGAAGAAAGGAAGAAAATCTTTCGAGAAGGGCCAAAAGGGGCAGTCCCAGACAAGAGTGAGGCTAGCAAGGTGCTGAGTTGCAAATTAGACCCTGAGAGGGAGGCCTCCTTCAGTGTTGCGCCCTAGCGCCCTCACTCATCTGCCCAAGTCCCAGTCCCGGAAGGGTCATGGGCTGCCGAGACAGAGATGGGAGAAGGCTGGGGAGGTAGGTGCTTGTGGGTTGCCAGTCAGGGTCCCGGTGACTTTAGCCCACAGTTTCCCACGAAGAAATGGAGGCCCAGCCATTCTCGGACAGGAACTTGCCTGGCGTCCCAGTACAGGTCAATGGCAATTTCCCAGTTTTCCTGGTCAGAAGTCTAGCTCTGATCCAGCCATGTCTTTCAAGTACCTCGGGAAGAGGAAAGGGAAAGGAAATGGTCATTTGTTGAGTTTTTACTCTGTGTCACTGACAGAGGTTTCTCACTTGATTCTCAGCTGAACCCAGGAGGTAGGTACTATCCCATTTGAAGGAAGATGAAACTGAGGAACAGAAAAAGGTTTAAAGGTACTGAGATCAAAAAGGATGGAATTAGGATTTGAACCCAGGTCTAGGGCCCAATTTTCCTAGTGCACCATTGAAAAAGCTTTCCAGCCCACACAAGGGAGCACATTCTTGCATTCACAGCCTCACATTCTGGGGACAGCTGGCTGTGGGGAGAGAACAGGGCCTTTGGCCCAGAAAGGAGAAGACTTCTGCGTTGTTACACAACTGAGAGCTGAGTATAGAAAGCAGATGAGGTGCTTACAACCCAGGGGTCCTGAAAGAGGACTAGAGGGAGCCCCAGAGAACCTGAGAAGGACTGGCAGGGGCTGGCTAGAACGGCCCTTCCCTCCGGCAGCCCCATCCCCAGCCTCAGGCCTCTCTGAACATTGGATCTGAGCCACAGACACGAGCCGCTCCCAGCTGTCATGGAGCCTGAAGGTAAAAGAAAGCACCCCAGACCTCTCTCCCCGTCACCGCCATCTCCCCTACCCTCCTTCCCCTCTTCCCACCCCAACTTATCTCGGTGCCTTATCTTCCCACCCCCCCCACCCCGCCAGAAGGCCAAGTTTCTTCTGACTCCCATCTACTGCCTTAACCTCCCCCATCTCCCTCAAACCTCTTTGAACCCCAAGCATTCCTTTCTGTCCGCCAAAGGCCTCCTGTTGCGCTTCTTTCTCCTCTATGTTGGGTCTCCAGAAGCTCTGGGAAAGTAAAGGGCTTGAGCCCCAGAGAAGGCCAGGAGTGGCGTGGAGAAGGGCACATCCCCTGGGCTCTAGGGGACAGGTGGTGGGAGGCTGGATGGCCAGCAGCTCTGGACTTTGCTCCTGGCTAGCAGCTCCGGAGAAATGGAAGCAAAGTCCTGTCCCACCTGCCACGGGTGGGGGAGGGAGCTTGAGTCCACTGACCCTCTGAGGGGGAAAGGGCGCCGGGGTGATGCTCCTAAGGAGACTATGCAGAATGATGGGGGCCGGGCTCTGTGGTCAAAAGATTCCTGTTTGAAGCTNTTTCTCCTCTATGTTGGGTCCCCAGAAGCTCTGGGAAAGTAAAGGGCTTGAGCCCCAGAGAAGGCCAGGAGTGGCGTGGAGAAGGGCACATCCCCTGGGCTCTAGGGGACAGGTGGTGGGAGGCTGGATGGCCAGCAGCTCTGGACTTTGCTCCTGGCTAGCAGCTCCGGAGAAATGGAAGCAAAGTCCTGTCCCACCTGCCATGGGTGGGGGAGGGAGCTTGAGTCCACTGACCCTCTGAGGGGGAAAGGGCACCCGGATGATGCTCCTAAGGAGACTATGCAGAATGATGGGGACCAGGCTCTGTGGTCAAAAGGTTCCTGTTTGAAGCTGGGCCCCACCGGGAACAGGCTGTGTGACTTTGGGCAAGTCACGGGACTTCCCAGAGCCTCATTTCCTTGCATCTCTAAAATGACAATAACAGTTCCTTGCTCACGGGTTTGCTGGGAGGGCAAATGACAGGACGAGTGAAAGGAGCCCCACCTGCGAGCTCTCTGAGTCTTCACTGGGCTTCTTCCCCAGCTCTGGCCTGGTTTGGGCCTTCTGTTGGCTCTGCACACCCAGACCCTTCGGCTTGGCTCTGGAGGCAGCTCTTGGGGGCCCAAACAAACTCTTGGTTTAGAAATGACCTGAGAGCTGGAGACAGGGTTCAAGTCCCATTCCTGCCACCAGCTAGCTCTGTGACCCCGGACAAGAAGCTTAGCCTCGCTGTGCCTCTGCTTCCTCGTCGATGAAGTGAAAACAGTGCCCTTCCTCGGCTTGTGGTGAGGGTTGCGCAGAGCACCTGCCCAGAGGAGTCCCTCCCTGGTGGTGGGGCTGGTGCTGCAGACCCCTCATGTCTGTCTCCGAAGCCCTGAGCCCTCCCAGGCTCTGCTGCATTGTGGGAAGCGCTGTGTGTCCATCTCCACCTGGACCCCTCCCTGACACATCAAACTCAGTCTCCCCCCACCAGCTCCGTTTCTGTTCGTGCCCCACCTGCTCAGACCAGGAACCTCAGAGTCAGCATTTGCTGCGCACTGTCCCTCGCACCCCATAGCTAGCCAGTTCCCACGTCCTGCGGGTTCACCTGCATGGCATTCCCTTCACCTTTTCTCACCCTGTTCCTACCTGCCTCTGGGGACTGGCCTGGTGGGGCTTCCTTGGCGGCACTGCCTTCCTGCACGTGCCCCGACCTGACGTTTAAGTCAGGAGGGCTGGCGCTGGGACCACGGAGCCATGGGAATTGAGCCAGGAGGTAGTAGACAAGTCAAGGGGGGATGAGATAAAGGCTGGGGAACTGAGAGGGAGAAGGAAGGGGTGAGGACGCAGTTGGGGCGCAAGCAGAAGGCGGGCTGGCGGGCAAAGGTGGAGAGGTCAGGCTTGGCCCCAGCGCGAGTGGGGCGGGGCCAGACCCAGTCCGCGGACACCAGGGCGCAAGTAGTGCAACCTTTCCTCACAGCTGTGGGAAGGCCGCCCTCCAATCCCACTTCGCCCTGGCTCACTGCTCCTTGCCCAGTGGTTGCGACAGCCTCCCAGCTTCCATCTTTCAGGAACCCTAGCCACAGTTTACATATTTAAACTTCAAAGAGCATTTCTGATTGTGTGACTTCTGATTGAAGGTTTTAATGATTTCCCACTGCCTACTGAACAAAACCCTTAGTCTTTCCTGTCATTCAAGGCCTACTCGGTCTGGCCCCATCCTACCATTCAGCCCTCTCTTTTGCTACTCTTTAATTGCTCTGAAAAACCATAGATCGTTCTACTGCTTGTATGATGGGCCAGCATGTTTGGCCCTATTTGGAGGCCATTTCTCTTCTCTAGACAGAAAAGGGGAAAGAAAAGCCCATCAGTCTGGAAGCTGCAGTGCAAACCAGCCTCCGTCTCCATCTGGTGTTTGCCAAACAGATCAACCAATAAATAGATGGCAGAACAAAGCTGCTGGAGTTAGACAGCTGGGTTCAGAAAAGTCTGGTCAGGCACTTCATGTGAATTACCCTGCTCCCTCCTTATTGCAGTCCTGTGACTTATTCATTTTCAGAGAGTGAGGAAGGGAGGGAGAAACAGAGGGAGAGAAACATTGATGGGCGAGAGGAACATGGATCTATCGCCTCTCGCATGCCCCCCAAGGGGGATCTGGCCTGTCCATAACCCAAGAATGTGCCCTGACTGGGAATCGAAACTGCGGCCTTTTGGTTTGCAGAATGATACCCAATCCACTCAGACACATCCGTCAGGGCTAAAGGTCACCGCTGGTTTGATTCCCAGCCAGGGGAACGTGTTTGGGTTGTGGGCTCATTCCTCCCCGGGGGTGTAGGAGAGGCAGCCAATCAATGTTTATCTCTCTCACCTCGTGTTTCTCCCCCTCTCTTTCTTCCTCCCTTCCCCTCAGGGCAGCATTCAGATGTTCAGTTGTCTCATAAATGTTCTAATCTGGTTTCAATTTGTATGTTTGAATCAGGATCCAAGTAAGATCCATCCACTGTGATTATGGTTAGTATGTGCTTTAAGATGATTTAATCTTTTGTTTCCTTGCCGTGTATTTGCTGAAGAAACTGGGTATTCCTCTGGCGGGCTTCATCTGGTCTGAATTTTGCTGGTTGTATCCCCGTGGGATAGTGTAACGTGTCCCTCTGTCCTTGGTTGTACTGTGAGTCGGTGGTGGTGTGTTCTCCCTTTGGGAGCGTGTTTCTCCGTGATGTTGGCTTTCGATGCTTGATACCTGGATGCACTGGTTTCCTGGGGTTGCAAAATAGTTCCTGCCCTTGGGCAGAGCATTGGTTCTTATTTGCTTATTTAAGTGGACATTCCGAATATTTTCAGTAAATTTACCAAGTGATGCAGTCAACACCGTGGAACATTTCCATCACCCCAGTAAGATCTCATTTAAAGTTCATTCCTAGCCCCAGACAACCACTATTCTGACATCTGTCTTTCTCGATTTGCCTTTTCTGGATGTTTCATATAAACGGAGGCATGCGACATGTGGCCCGGCGTAAGTGCTGGTTCTTAATCCTCAAGTGCATCTGAGTCAGAGTGGGAGCTCTTCTAAAACCTGGGTGCCTGGGACTGCCCCCGCCCCAAAGACTGACTCGGGTGGTCTGGAATGGGCCTGTGCCGCCAACAGTCTGAAAAGCGCCCCAGGTGAGTCCAATGTGCATTCCAGGTGGAGGGCTCCCTCTCTCCACCTTTGCTAAAGAGTGGTCCACACCTATGTCTATACTCCCTCACCTCCTGCATAGATCATGACCTTGCCAATGTGCTTTCTGCTCCAACCACACGGAACCAAAATTGCTCTGGCAAAGGCCTTCTAATTGCTACGTCCAATAGCCATTTCAGCCTTTCTTTTTCTTGCTTCTGCTCACGCCCCACTTCTTGAAATCCAAACACCCACTCTCTCCTGGGGGTGCTTCTCTCTTTGACAGCCGTGCCTCTGTGGGTCCTTCAAATATTGATGTTTCCCAGAGCCCTCCTCTTTTTCCCTGACAGGGTGATCTTTCCACCCCTTCAACACCCCTGCTATGCTGAGTCACCCCCCAGCGGGGGCTCGGGGGGCTCTGAGTGAGGAATGGGAGCCACTTGGGATAGCCCTGGGAGAGGATGTGGGGAAGGAGGGCCAGGTTCAATTACAGGACCGTGGCTGAAGTTAGGGCTTGAGGGGTGAAGACTGGGTATGTGGCTTTGGGGAAGAAGGACTGGACAAGAAGGCCTGCTTCTGAGAGCAGAGCAAGGCAGAGGATATGGCGTTAACTTCAACTTGGAGCAAAAGCGGGGGAAACAAATCCCAACCCAACTTCCTCACACAATATCGAATTGTCTTCCCTTCACCTAGGTTTCTAGGAGGCTGCGGATCTGCTCTTGGCCGACAGATGGCGATGAGGCACCGTGCCTGAGCTTGGCCTCTGTGGTCACCTCTCGTCCAACAGGCGTGAAGGGCACTCGTGGGTGGGAAGGACCTTAGAGACCACATTTACTTGTGGGTGGGAAGGACCTTAGAGACCACTACATCCATAACTATTATTCTACAGGCAAAGGATCCATCCACACTCCTGAAACTCCTAGAGCGATGTCCCGCAGAGAGGGGGCTCAAACCCAACCTCCCTGTTTACAGCCTCCTTGTACAGCTCCGGTCTAGAAACACGAGAGTTTGTTGAAACGTCAGGTGTGGGAGGCTCTCCAGGCCAGAGGGTGGAGTCAGAGGGACCCCGTCACGACCACAATGCCTGGCTGGTCTGACTCTGCTGCCAGTTTGCGTGCGACATCAGCGTATGTGCCTCTCCTCTGTTTCTGTCTCCACCTGGAGAAACTTCCAGCTATAAAAACACTGGGTGCTGCGAGAAGCCTGGGATGAAAAAGGCACACAGCTCATATTCTACTGGGGGCTTCAGCTCCGAAATAAGTACCCCTTCTATGCAGGCAGAGTGGAAACGCGGCAGGGTCGCTTCAAGGTTCTGCTCGCTTCTCTCTCAGCTGCTGATCCAGCACTAAGTCAGACAAAATGTAGGACAGTTAAAATTTGCATTTCAGATAACCAACAGATAATTTTTAACTGTATGATACGTATGTTCTAAATACTGCCTAGGATACATTTATACTGAAAAAAATCTTTGATGTGTGTCAGAAATTTAACTGGGCATTTTGTATTTTTATTTGCTCAATCTGGCAACCCTGACCAGGCCAGAGGGCCCACCCAGCACCCCAGCCCCTCTCCCAGGACCCCCAGATTCTTCACCCTGATTGGCTAGTGCCCAATTATGCTGGTTTGTAAATGGAATTGACCCTTGAACAACATGGGTTTGTACTGTGCGGACCCACTTGTGTGCGGATTTTTTTTTTTCAACAAATACCTACACTGTTTTCACTCCATGGTTGGGAATCTGCAGATAAGAAGGACCAGCTGTATGCATTGATCTACGCCTTTCTCTATAGGAGACTCGAGCATTCGTGAATTTTGGTGTTGGTGGTGAGGGGTGGTCCTGGAAGTTATCCCCACTGACACCAAGGGGCAACTGGTGTTCTGAGAGAGTCAAGGTTATGTGGGAATTTTCAGTTGCACAGTGGGGTTGCCACCCCAACCCCTGTGCTGTTCAGGTCAACTGTGTTTTGACAATCACCTCTGGCTATAGGAGAGGCGGCCACACTGGACTCTGTCTTCTCTCTCCCCCACAGGCCTGGCGCTCCTGCTGCCCCCTGCCACTCTGGCCACCCTGGCAGATGGCTGGCTCCGAGAGGACTGTCCAGCCTTCAACTACACAGCCTTGGTCACAGGGCCAGCCACCTCGAAGGCGGCCCTGTGGGCCAAATCCCCAGGGGTACTGGCCGGGAGGCCTTTCTTTGATGCCATCTTTGCCCAAGTCAACTGTCAGGTCACCTGGTTCCTCTCTGAGGGATCAAAGCTGGTGCCTGTGGCCAAGGTGGCGGAGGTTCGGGGCCCTGCCCACTGCCTCCTGCTGGGGGAGCGGGTGGCCCTGAACACGCTGGCCCGGTGCAGTGGAGTCGCCAGCTGTGCTGCTGCAGCCGTAGAGGCTGCCAGGGGCACTGGCTGGGCCGGGCACGTGGCAGGCACCAGGAAGACCACGCCAGGCTTCCGGCTGGTCGAGAAGTACGGGCTCCTAGTAGGTGGAGCTGCTTCTCACCGCTACGACCTGGGAGGGCTGGTGATGGTGAAAGACAACCATGTCACGGCAGCTGGTGATGTGAGGAAGGTGCACATCTGGCCCCTGCCCTGGCCCCGCTCCACCCCCTGGTCACAGCCCTTCCCCTCTTCCAGAGACCCCGGTGATAGTGGCGGCCTGGGAGTTGGCGGGGAGACTCCTGCATCCCTCAGTCGCTCCATCTGTAAGGTGAGGGGTTGGACTTGCCTCTTCACGAATGGTCTTCCACTGCTTGGAGCGACGTTCGGGAGCGAAGGACAGGCTGTGGGCAGCCCGGTGCTGATGGCTCTGCAGCCTTGGGCCGGCCGCTCTGGAGTCCCCGCGCCTGTTCCCCATTTGTGAAAATGTTCTTGGAGACCCTTTCCATTTTTAATGTTCTGACTCAAATTCAACTCAGGGCAAATGCTAAATATTGCTGGTATTTGACCATTTTAAAAGATATTTTTAAAATATCTTTTAAACGTATTGACTCGAGAGAGCAGCAGCATTTTGTTGCTCCACTGATCTCGGCACTCACGGGTTGGTTCTCGTTTGTGCCCTGAGTGGGGGTCGCACTGCAACCTCGGTGTCTCAGGATGACACTCTAACCAACGGAGCTGCCTGGCCAGGGCTATTTGGTTATTTTTTGATCCACAAGTGATAATTTCATGTGGTTTCACCTAATATGAAAGAAACCATCCCAATGCCCATTTTCCTTATGAACCCTAAACTTGTCATCCACCTGGGACCCTTCGAATGCCAGTGCCAGGTCACTGTGCTCCTAACGCTGCCACCTGTTCTCTCTCTCACGCTTCCGGTCTGTCAGGCGGTCCAATGGGCCCGACAGGTGGCCAACTTCGCCCTGAAGGTGGAGGTGGAGTGCAGCAGCCTGCAGGAGGCCGTGGAGGCAGCAGAGGCTGGAGCAGACCTTGTCTTGCTGGACAACTTCAGGCCGGAGGTGAGGCGGGGACTACTTCCTGGGAAGGGGCCCTGTTAGGGGATGTCACCTCCCCTTGGCTTGTGTCCTGCAGGAGCTGCACCCTACGGCTGAAGCACTGAAGGCCCAGTTCCCGAGTGTGGGTGTAGAGGCCAGTGGGGGCATCACCCTGGGCAACCTCCCTCAGTTCTGCGGGCCGCACATCGATGTCATCTCTTTGGGGATGCTGACCCAGGCGGCCCCGGCCCTCGACTTCTCCCTCAAGCTGTTTGCTGGTGGGGACCCTCCAGTGCCCGTGTCTGCCAGTCCTAAAACCAAAGAGGGCAACACTGGCAATGGGATAACAGGGTTTCTCGGGACCCTCGAGGTTCCACATCTGTAAGAACAGTGGCCAACAGGACACTCTCAGCATCGGCCTGGGCTAAGTTCTGGCCCGGCCACTTACCGCTGTGTAACCCCAAAGGGCTGACTTTATCCCTGCCCACCTAATGTTCCCTGATCTGCAAAGGGGTCTAATAAATGATCAGCCTCATGGATTTCTGAGTGGTAATTAACACATAGTAAGTGCTCGGTATACGTTAGAAATTACCAAAGTTCATCCTAACATGCACTTTTTTCCCACACACTGCCATCCCTGAAGTCAAGGTTGTCTTTAATCAATGGTGTTAGTGGCCGCTGTCCACCAGCCACCGTCCACCAGCCACCGTGCAGCCGTCCCGGCCCACACATGTAGCTTAGAGATAGAACATGATCATCTCCGTTGAAATAAGCCCCAAAGAGCTCTTTCTACAAGTGTAAAATAGAAATGGTGAGTCATAAGAAAGCATTGGTGGTAGTTTAATTGATGACTTTCTTTTCGAGTAGTAGATTGTGTGTTACCATAAATGGCATTTTACATTTGAGGACATGCAGCATCAAGTATGACATTCAGCTGGAACATTCCACTTGGTCGGTGTCCTAGTCGAACTGGTTATTAAGTCTTTGCCCCTCACCTCTGGCTACTGCTACCACCTCTTTGGTGCAGGTGAGGACCTCTCTATTCTTCACCTCTTGGGTCCCCAACAGACTTCACCATGCACCTTCCTCCAGATGACAGCCCTCTGTTTGGTGTGAAACGCCCTTTTGGGTCTGGTTCCACAGGACTGTTGGTTGGAAGAGGATAGCTGGCAGAGAGCAGCTGGGGCCGGAGCAGAGGTCTGCGAGGGGAGTGAGGGATGGTGTGGGTGGGGGAGCATGTTCCAAGGTCGAATTTCCTTGTGTGCAAAGTCAGGACCCAAGGATCTGAGCAGGGAATCTGAATCTTGTTTCCCAAACACACACACCTGAGGTCTTGCTCACTTGTGTGGTCATTCCTACCCTTTCCTCAAGCCCAGG
This sequence comes from Sturnira hondurensis, assembly GCF_014824575.4. Classification (NCBI taxonomy): domain Eukaryota; kingdom Metazoa; phylum Chordata; class Mammalia; order Chiroptera; family Phyllostomidae; genus Sturnira; species Sturnira hondurensis. The sequence goes on along the minus strand of NW_028088370.1, from coordinate 482,040 downwards.
GCTCACCTCTCTCCAACCCTTCTGGGGTGGCTCTGTGAGGATCCAGGACATGAGGACTCCCCAGGGGGAAGGTGGTCCCCGAAGTGACTCCTCTCAGAAAGGTTCTAGTCTGGGGCTGGAACCCAGAACCAGAACCCACTCTCTTCTCTGCCCTTTGCCAGGAGAGAAAAACAGCTCTCATCTCCAGAGGCTACCTCCCAGGGGGAAACTGGAGGCCCACTCTGTCTATAGGGAGGTACCCTTCCTTGAGCCCCTTCTCCCACCGTGGAGACCAGTGAGGGGCCTGGGAAGGGGGCAGGTCAAGAAAACAGCTGTGAGAGCCCCAGGCAGCTCACACACCTGCTGTGTGCAGGCTGTGAGCACGCAGCACAGACTCACCTAGCAGAGACGCCGGCTGAGGTGGACGCTGCCTTTGGTAATACCCTGAACTGAAGGGGCCATTTTTACAGCACACAGCTCAGAGGTGCCACCTGGGGATGTTCCTGTCCTCAAATACACACCTTCACCTCTAAGTCCTCCTGCCTTTTCTCCAGGGAAAACATGAACAGCTCAGCTAGGCAGGCTTCCCACCCCAGGGAACTTGGATCTCTGAGCCCTAGCTCCTCCGACCTGAAGGGAGAGAACTGAACCCCCCAAAGAACCAGGGTACTTCCGGGTGTCAGGGCAGGGAAACGGGGGCCCATGGATGAGGTGGGGACTGGAAGGCAAAACCCATGGGATCCAGGAGGGAAACACAGTCTGATAGAAGCGGAAGGGAGAAGTGCACCAGGAGGCTCTAACTCAAATGCCTCCGGGACCCAAGCAGATGAAATAAAGCTGGAATAAGGCAAAGGGAGTGAAAGGTGAAATCTACTGGGCTGAGTGTCAAGCTCACCCTTGAACCCAGAAGTAGGGCAGCCCTAAGTCACCTCCAGAGGAAAGAAGCTGGATTCTGGGCAGGCAACAGCAGCCGAGAGGAGATGGCGCTGCCAAAGCCTCGAAGTTGGGAGTGGCTGGGACTGGTCCGTGTGCGATTTGAAGCTGGGATCGGGAGCGGTGAGTTGGCTATGAGTTGGGCCGGGTCCAGACCACAAAATGGTAGGTCAGAAGACTTGGACTCTGTCCCGAGAGCAATCAGCTGAAAAGTGAGATAAGCATATTTGCGGTTCGATTGCATCTACCGTGGAAGATGGGGCCGAGAGTGGCCACAGGGGGACCAGGAGGAGGAGGCTGAAGCAGCTACTCAGAGGGCTTGAACGGGGCTCGTGGCAGTGGGGTTGGAGAGGGGATACGGCCGGAGGAAACGGCGTCTGCCCTGGCTCAGAAGGCACGTAGAGCCCGTGGGGTTCAGGGCAGCAGGAAGAGTTGGGTATGACTGTGGGGTGGGGAGACAGCAGGTGGACTGCGAAGAGGAGCCTCACCCACACCTGGTATTGCCCTGTGTATTTGGCCACACTTCCTCCTGATCTGGCCAGCCTGGGACCAGGTTTGGGCGTTCCCTCAGGCTGCCACCCACCCAGCACAAAGCCCATGCCCATAGTGGCCAACGTGCCCACCAAACCAGGTGCTGCGGTTAGCGTGGGGTGCATCGCCAGCTCTGGCTGCTGAGTGGGGAGGGAACACATCGACTGAGCGCCCTTGCTCAGCACAGGTAGGGCCCTCTCTCTCAGTTAACCCTCAAGGGGGGGGGTGTCAGCGTCTCCATTTTACTTCTTAGGAAATGGAGGCTTCATGAAGTTAAGAGACCTGCTTAGCATCCGATATCAGATGATGGAACAGGGTTTGAACACCTACTGTGTGCCGGGCCATGTTCTAGACACCAGATATTCGTCAATGAGTAAACAGACAAAAATCTCCGCCCTCGTGGATTTTATATTCTAGTGTGGGGGAGGGGGGGAGTAGTGGGAAGAACAGACAAGGAAAAAAATACCTGCGACCACCAAGCGTCAAATCCCCTCATGGCCACCAGAGGGCAATATAATTCCACCACCTTCCATTCCTGATCCATCTCTGCAGGTTCCAGAGTAACAGACAAGGAGGCTATAAATATTAAGTGTAGCATCAGCTCCAGAATAAAAGATGAGGAGGGGGTGCAGCGGTGCCTCCTTCACTTACTTTTCCAGCTTAATCTCCTTATCTGGTCCCCGTGCCATCGCCCGAGGCATCTCAGTGGTGTTCCAAGGCCCTGTGCACTCCAGAGGTCACGGAGACTGTGTTCACCCGCCAGCCTTCCTCCCCTCTCTCCCTTTACTGCCCCTCTCACTCCTCTTCCACCTACCGGCCTGGCCACCTCCTACCCACCCACTGAGCTTCCCTCCACTCCAATTCTCACCTGCCCACCGCGTCCACCCACCCTCCTTCCATCTACCCGTCCCTCCTGCCACACCTCCACCCACCCACCTCACCAACGGGGGACACTCCGTCTAGAGGGTCTGGAAAGGCAAAAGGTCACACCAGACCACCAGCCAGTGAACTCAGAGGGCGTGAGGCCTAGAGTGCCAAGGCCAGTGAAAGCTGAAAGCCGTCAAGAATGGCAAGACATTTTCCGCCAACTAAACTCTATCTGAAAGCAAGTCAACTGTGGATCTTTAGAAAATTCCACCATGGTATTATGTGGTGTAGACACATGTATTAGTTATCAATACCTCTTTCAGACAATACAGTAGGTAAAATTCCGTGAATGGCTCGCACCTCTGTACTTTGTTCCAGTCACTTCCTGAGTAATAGATCCTTTTGGCAGTTACTCAGGAACATTTAAGACCTGCTCTCTGGGGCCCTAAGTATCTCAGCATATAAGACCAAACTACAAAGTACTAAGAAAAGTTGACTATGAGGCTGTGAATAACATTCTATCCATCGCTGTGCACGTGAGATTTGCCCCAGGTAATGTGGCTTTATTTCCGGCCTGAAGTGCTCTGTGGGTCAGTGAATCTAGCACAGCACACCCAGAAAACGACCAGGGGCGAAGAGATCCTTTCAGATAGCTCTGGTCGGGTGGGTCCCTGGGTAACCTCTTTCATCCTTTCAAGCTAAAAATTTCAGAAGCCTTAGCACCAGCCAAGTGCTATCCACGGGTCACTTGCTTCCTGCTATTTGGCTGCGTTTTAAGGGAAGGAAAGCATCTTTGTTGTTTTGTTTGCTTTCTATGTATAACAGTAATTCAAGCCTAAACTCCGCCTTGAGATGTAAGTATCTCATTACTTTCAAACACAGTAGATTTTCTAATGGCTTAACGTTCTTAGAGACCCCTCTGTGTAGCCTTCTGACCTGCCTGTGCCTGGGAGTGGTTATTCCCGGGCCTGCTGCACAGCTGCCTCCTTGAGGACCCCCTTCACCATCTGCTGGGGCCCCCCCACTGAGTCAGATCCTGAGCCTGCTGGATTCCGTGTCTCCCTCTTTCTCTCTTTCTCTCTTGCTTCAGTGGGGACGAGGGATAGAACAAGGGTACCCTTGATAAGTAAAGGCACATTTCTGAGGCTGTGCTAGGTCTCAAAATGGCTTTCTTTTATTTTCACACTTTATAGGTTGGATAGAGAATTCAAGATGGGAAGTGATTTGTTCTCGGTGTTTTGCCTGCGCCACTTTCTCTCTGGCTCTCACAGCCCTGAGAAACCCAGTTCCATTCTGGGGCGTGACTCTCAGGGAGCATTTCGTCTCTCCGGAAGCAGGTGGGGACCTTCCTTGGCCCCAGTGATTTGAGACTCTTGGTCTGGATCTCTTATTTGCTGTGTTGGGCCCAATCAGCCTGGAAAGTCGTTTCCTAAGTGTTTTTTCTCTTTTATTGCAGAAATGCATATTAAAAGAACCATCACCCAAGTCAAGGAATAAAAGATCACCAGCCTCCAAGCCCGGTCCCACCCCAGGCCGGCCCCTGCTCTGGAGGCGTAGTGACCGCTGTGACTGGTGATCAGCGTCCTCCTGACTTTTCGTGACAGTTTTTCTTGCGTGTCTAAGTCTCTAAGCAATCCAGTGCAGTTCTTTGTGAACATGGACTGCCCATAACACAACATTACCATCTCCACCATTTCCAAGTAGTTCAGGAGTGTTAAGTACGTCCACAGGTTGTGTTTCCGTCCACAGGGCTCCTTTCATCTTCCCAACTGAGACCCTGAGCCGGTCACCCACCAGCTCCCCATCCTTGTGCCCCAGCCCTGGCGCCCACCGTTCTACCGTCCGTCTCTGTGAGTTTGACTATTGTAGGTGCCTCATAGAAGTGGAATCATAATGGGTTTTTCTTTTTGTGACTGACTTATTTCACTTAGCATAATGTCCTCAGAGTCTGTCCATGTGGTATGTGAAAGGATTTTATTGCTGTTTATGACTAAATAATACTCCTCTGTGTGCATGTACACACATTTTATTCATCCTCTCATCTGCTGATGGACACCTGCATTGTTTCCAACCCCTGGCTATCACAATAGTGATATGAACGCGGATGTGCTTTGAGACCCTGCTTTCAATTCTTTGGGGTGTATACCTAGAAGCAGGACTGTTCAATCATATGGTAATTATATTTTCAATTTTTTGAATACCTTCCATCCTGTTTTCCACAGTGGCTGCGCCATTTCGCATTCCCACCAACAGTGTAGATTTCTCTACATCCTCGCCAACACTCGTTCTGTTCATTATTTTTAGTAGATATCTCAGTGGATGTCAGGTCATATCTTGTGGCTTTGATTTGCTTTTCTCTGATGATTAGTGATGTTGAGCTATCTCTGGCTACTTTTAGAAGTTTCCTTCTATCACTGGTTTTGAGCAAGTTGGTTACGATGTGCCTTGGCGTGCTTTCTTGTGTGTGAGATTTGCTGAGCTTCTTGAATATGTAGGTTTATAATTTTCATCAAATTTGGAAATTGTTCAGCCATTAGTTCTTTTACATTTTAATTTTACTTTTTTCCATCACCACCTACCTTCCCATTACCCTTTCCCACCTCCTTCCCGCCCCCCACGCGATCACAACCCTGTTGTCCGTGTCCATGAGTTCTTTTTCTTTCTCTTTCTTTTCTTTTTTGCTCAATCTCTCCACCAAACAATTAGTTCTTAAAACTATTTTTTCCCATGTCTCTCCTTCAACTCCAGCTACTCACACATTAAACTGCAGGAGGCTGTTCCACAGCTCCCTAATATGCTTTTAATGTTTAAAAGCAGTTTTTCTCTGTGTGTTTCATTTCGTTTTTCATTTATTTTTAGAAAAAGGGGAAGTGAGGGAGAAAGGGAGAGAAACATCAACCAGTTGTCTCTCCCTGGCCCTCAGCCGGGGGCCTGGCCCACAACCCAGGTGTGTGTCCCGACTGGGCATCACACTGGTGACCTTCTGATTTGCAGGCCAGTGCTCAGTCCCCTGAGCCACAGCAGCCAGGGCTCTGTGTTTCATTTTAGATCATTTCTATTGGTATGTTATCCACTCACTAATCTTTTCTATAATGTCTAATCTATTGTTGCCAGTGTATGTTTCATCTCCAATATTATAATTTTAATTTCTAGAAGTTTGACATATATTTTTAATATCTTCATGTCTCTCCATAACTTTTTAAACATAGGGGATACAGTTAGTAGGAATAGCTATTTTAATGTTCTCTGCTCATTCTAACATTTGTGTCAGTTTTGGGTTGGTGTCTGTTGGTTGGTTATTCTCCTCAGAATGGATCAGGTTTTGCTGCCTCTTTGCACGCATCACAATCTTTGATTGCTTGCCTGACATTGTGAATTTTACCTTGTTGAACACCAGGTATTTTTGTAATCTGTACAATTTGTCAGACAGGTTCAGAGCAGTGTTTAGTCTCAGGGTTAATTAATAATTTGCCATCACTAGGCCAAGGCCTCCCTGAGCACCCTGCCCAGGGCCCTGGGGCATTTTCCAGTCTGGCTGGTGGGAGAAGGCCCTGGCCCTGAGTGAACCCTGGCACACTGCTCCCTCTTATTCTTCAGGGGGCTCTTCCCCTGGTCTTGGGTAGTTTACACACGTGCTGTTTAGTTCTCTGCTGAGTACTCAGGGGAGCTTCTCTATGGATGGTGGGGTTCTCTGCAGGTAACTCAGTCTTCTCCAAGCTCTATTCTCCCTCCTCCAGCCGCTGTGGCGCCCCTGGCCCCTCAGCTGTGTTCCCTCAAGGCCAGAAGTCTTCCGGGCCCCACTTCACCCCCTCCGACTCTGCCTGCAGTTTGGAAATTCTCCAAGCAGTAAGCTGGGCCGTCATAAAAGGACACGCCTTGATTATTTTCCTTTCTCTTGGTGCTTTTACTGCTTTCTCTACCTCACTGCTTGATGTCAAGTGTTTTGAAAACTGTTATTTCACGTTATGTTTGTCTGGTTTTGTTGTGGCAGTGGCGGTTGTTTCAGGCGGAGGGTGACCCCAGCCCTGCTGCCCCACCGTGGAAGAGGCAGGCGACCGGATCTGGTGTTCGTGAGGGAGCGCCCCGGAGGGGCGGGGTTTCAGCGCAGTCAGGCGAGGGCCCAACTTCTCTGCTTAAAGTGTTTTTCTCACTTCCGCCAAGATGGAGGCATAGGTGGAAACACTGTGCCTTCTCCCACAACCAAGTTTGGATACAACAAAAGTTTTGGAGAACTAAGACACACCTAAAGACCAGAAAACCGAATTATACGGAAGTCCTACAGCTACGAACCGTTCAACGGGGACGGTAAGAGAGGTAGAGCCAGCAGCGGAGCAGGGTCGGGAAGGACAGACCTAGGATCGCAGGCAGGATCACCCGGACCTAGTCGGGGTGCGGGGCAGACTGACCAAGGTCGCACATTCTCGCGCAGTGAGACGGACCACGCAGGCCCTAGGAGGCAAACCCAGTGGTGGAGGGCTGACAGCGGTGGCACACTCGCGTGCAGTGGAGCGGGGTGCGTGGCCCTGGTGACGGTGGTGGCTGCGGTGCTGGTGGAGGTCTCGGAGGCGGGAGCCGGAGGGAAGCCATTGTCCCTCTTTGACCCCGCCCCCACATACAATGTCACAACCCAGCGACTGAGTTGCCCTGCTCTGGTGAAAACCTAGGGCTCCGTTCCTGCTACTTAACAGGCACGAACAGCCCAAAAGATGGTACAAGAACTCAAAGTCCCAGAGCCAATAACTCTAAGCGACCAACAGATTGCCAGCCTCTCAGAAGCCCAATTTAAGACACTATTTATCAGGATGCTCACAGAATTGGTAGATTACAGTCACAAATTAGAGGAACATATGAAGGCTAAACTAATTGAAATGAAGGGAGATGTCCAGGAAACCAATAGCGATGGACAGGAAAATGGGACTCAAATCAAGGGAGTGGACCAGAAGGAAGAACAAAACATCCAACCAGAAAATAGTAAAGAAACAAGAATTCAAAAAAATGAGGAGAGGCTTAGGAACCTCCAGGACATCTTTAAACGTTCCAACATCCGAATTATAGGGGTACCAGAAGGGGGAAAGAAACAGCCACGACTGGAAAATGTATTTGAACAAATAATAAAAGAGAACTTCCCCAGTCTGGCAAAGGAAATAGACTTCCAGGAAATCCAGGAAGCTCAGAGAGTGCCAAAGAAGTTGGACCCAAGAAGGAACACACCAAGGCACATCATAATTACATTAGCCAAGACTAAAATGAAGGAGAGAATCCTAGAAGCAGCAAGGGATAAGGGGACAGTCACCTACAAAGGAGTTCCCAACAGACTGGCAGCTGACTTCTCAAAAGAGACCTTACAGGCAAGAAGGGGCTGGAAAGAAGTATTCCAAGTCATGAAATCCAAAGACCTACAGCCAAGATTGCTTTATCCAGCAAAACTTTCATATAGAATGGAAGGACAGATAAAGCGCTTCTCAGACAAGGTCAAGTTCAAGGAGTTCATCATCACCAAGCCCTTATTATATGAAATGCTAAAGGGACTTATATAAGAAAGAGATGATGAAAAATATCAACAGTGAAAGGACAGCAAACTCACAGTTATTAACAACCACACCTAAAACAAAAGCAATCCAAGAGGACAGCTAGATCAGGAGTGGAACCATAGAAATGAAGAACACATGGAGGGTTAGAAACGGGGGTGGGAGGAGGAGAAGGGGGGAGAAGGCACAGAAAATAGCATAGATGGTAGGTAGAAAATAGATAGGGGGGAGGACGAGAATAGCGGGGGAAATATAGAATCTAAAGAAGTTGAGACACGTGGTTATAAACAAAGGGGGGAGAAGGGTTGGGGAGGGAGTGTGCGGGTGGAGGGGAATGAAGGGGGGAATAGAACAACTGTAATGGTATAATCAATAAACTATATTTTTAAAAAAAGAAATAAAATATAAAAAAGCCAAACTAAAAAAAAAAGTGTTTTTCTCAGTCAAATACAATCGTTATTATTTCCTCCCCCGTGTTTTCTCTGAAGCTTCTGTCAGATGAATATCGAATGAAATGATCCTTTCTCTTGTAATTTTTCTTTCATTTCTCTATTTCTTTGTCATTTTGCTCTACATCCTGAGAAATGTTTAAAATTCCCCCCATAGCTCCCTTTGCTTAATTTTCTAACTGGGGAAATTTGTAATATCCAGAACTTTTTCTTTTTCTCCAAATGCAATGTCTTCCTAGAAGCCTCCACCAGTTTTGTGGATGCATTATTTTTTTTACTTGTTTCCTCCAGGGCTGGTTGTTTTGTTTCTTTGTCCTGTTCTTCTTGGCATCACTGAAAATTGGTGAGAAGAGGCCCCATGGCTCTCCTTGGCAGCTGAGGAGGCCCGGTGCCAAGCAGTCTTATCCTTGGCTGCAATCTCCATGGGCAGGTGTGTTAATTCATTAAAATATTTCACTTAGATCAGAGGTTCCAGTTTCCCTCTCCACCTGGGTGACCTTGGTGATGTTTGGAGCCTGTTGCGGTTGTTACAACTAGGGGGTGCTACTGACATCTAGTGGATGGAGGCCAGAGATGCTGCTCAATACCCTACAGTGCCGGGGAGAGTCTCTTACAGTGCAGAATTATCACTGGCTCAAATGTCAGTAATGTGATGGTCGGGAAAAGCCTGATTCAAGGCCTTCTGAGATCAGGCCACCCCATCTCAAAGCACCGGAAGCCAAGATAATGAGGGGCGCTCCACACCGACCTCATCGGCACTCGTTTAGTCAGGGCTGTTTAGAAGGGATCTCCAGCTAGTGGTTCACAGGCTTGCGTGGCCCACACAGCCTTGCTTCCTCTGGCTTCTATGAATACATTGATTAAAAAATGTACACATATGTACACACATAGTCATATATATTGACTATATGCGTGGGAGAATATTTTGGTTGATTTTACCTAAAAATCCAGGTTTTCAGCTTCTTCTGAAAAGTCGAAAGGATGGACGTGAGTGGCAGCACTCAGGGGCCACCACACCTGCAGACCGGCATGGGGTCTCTTCTCGCCTCTGTCCCCTGGTCCGCTTCACTCGCCTGTGTCTTTGGCTTGGCCTCTTTTATATGTGTGAATTCATGGCCCCCACACTTTTTCAGAGGTGCTGATTTTATTCTGGGGACAAATACCAACTGTGCCCAGGGGTGGCCACGGACTGGTTCTGAGGTAATCTTTAGTTAATCATCTTGTGTCCTCTCCCATTGGTACTATTACTTGAGAATAATGGGAGAACACCTCTGGAGGCCCATACTGGCCACAGACAGAGGTAGAGACTTGGGAAGCCACCAGAGCATGGAATAGCAATAGAAGCCATGGGCATCAGTGAGACTGCCCGGGGAGAGTGTGTCAGGGGAGAGAAAGCAGTCCAGGGCTGACCCTCAAGGAAGGAAGCCAGCAAAAGAGTCGGAAAGGATGGCCAGAGGGAAGGAAGGCAAGTCAGGTCCACATGGAATTCCGGAAGGCGGGGAACAGAATGTGTCAGTAATGGGGTCAAAATGTCTAATGCTGCCCACAGGATGCTGAACAGTGTCCTTTGATTAAAAATATGCAGGCTATGCCCTGACCGGTGTGGCTCAGTTGGCTGGGTGTTCATCCTGTAAAGTGAGAGATTCCCGGTCAGGGCACATGCCTGGGTGGTGGGTTCCGTCCCAGTCAGGGCGTGTGTGAGCAGCAGCCAATCGATGTTTCTCTCTCACATCAATGTTTCTCTCCCTCTCTTTCTCCTTCCCTTCCCATCTCTCTAAAAATAAGTAAATAAGTCTTTTAAGAAATGCAGGCTATGATTGTGGTGAAAATAGTTTCTGGAGAAGGCTGAAGGTGTACAGAAGCCGTAGCAGGCTGCAGAGCGATGGGAAGATGAGAAGCTGTGGACCGCTTGCTAGAACAGGCAGCTCTTTCCAGAAGTTTGTCTGTGAAGGAGGTAGGAGGTCCTGTCATGTGGTGAGGGATGGGGAGTTAGTTGTTGGCTGTTCTAAGGTGGGAGACATTTGTACTTGTTTATAGAGGAAATAGTCTGGCTTTCGCGTGTGTGAGAGATACTGTGTATGTTATAACCAGACAAGCACATCCCCACCATGAAACATCTAGAAATGCAGCATAAAATCAAGCAAACATCCTTTAAAATGCACAGCTGCGTTTCAAGAAAGTCAGGGGAATGCTCTGGAGTCACACACCAAGAGGGCGTTGAAAACCAGAGTCGTGTGAGCTGCTGGGTGGTTGGAGAGCTCGGCCGTGAAAGGGCTCGGGTCTTACATTCACCTCGAGACTGGAGAGGAGGCCTTGCGAGGGGCACTGACCAGAGACCCCAAATGTAGGTGACACTCTCAGTGAAAGAGAAGGCTAGAAAAAAATTCATTTCCTATCAGCCCAGGGAGCAACAAGAACCTTGTCTGTCTCACCCTGAGACCCAGGGGCGATAGAAAGTCCCACCTGAGAGTTCATAACAAAAGGTTTGCCCTCACCTGGATTTGGGGCTCAAGTTTACACTATGGTCTCAGAAGCCCAAATAAAGTTAATAAATGATGTGGCCGAGCGTTGGTAATACCCCGAAGCACCCGAGGCAGGAGCAGACACAGAAGCTCTGCAGACGTGCCCTCGAACAGACCGCACGCATTCCCACTAATGAGGCGCCGTGGAAGCCGAGTTCACGGCCCTGAATTAGAAAGCCTAAGAGGAAGCCATCTGTCATGAATGAGAGCGAGCACCCAGAACTCCAGCAAACAGAATGATAAAGGGCCGACAGTAAGTATGTTTCGAATGCCCAAAAGCGTAAAGGAAGGACGCACCGGGAGAAAGTAATTAGATGGTGTTAAAAAGGAGGGAGAGGCCTGAAATAAAGAGAAAGGGGAAAGGCTCGAACCGGTGCATCCCTCAGTCCACCGGCGTATTCATCCTGCTTACCTTGGGCTCCTGTTCCATTCTAGACCGTGTCCTGGGTCTGAGAACGTACAGGTGACTTTGGGGATGTCAGGTTGCACCCCACCTCACAGAGATCACCTTCATCCATGCGTGCGTGGGTGCATCTTTCGTTTTACAACATCCTGAGATGTCACAGCTAGAAAAGTCCCGATACAGCATCTCGTTCAGCTTTCAGCTCTCTCGGTGTACGGAGAAAGACTGTGAGGCCCAGTAACATAAAAATCACTTTTCTGAAGTCTCCAGGTGAGTGACAGAGCCAGATCGAGAGCTGGAGCCTTGTCTCCGGTGTCCCTTCCGCACTGTTCTGCTGCCGCTGAGCGCTTGGTGTGCAGGTGCCCAAGCTCTGAACACCACCTCTCTGTTCTGTTTCCCTGGCGGGCTGATCACTCTTCGTGGGCAGGCTCCCTGGAACCCTAGTCCTGTCAGCTGACCCTGACAAGAAGTGACATAGTTACTCAGCTCATGAGTGACAGAGCTGGAAAAGGAGCCCTGTCCTGTATCAGTTATGTGTCCCTCCTCATCTCCCCCTCCTGCACCCCCACCCCAGCTGCTAGAGAGACTGTGAGCTCCTTGGGGGCAGGTCCAATTCCTCAATTCCTCCCCCTCCGGGGCCTGGCTCAGGGGAGGTGCGAGGACCATGGGCTGGATGAGTGCACCTGGGGAGAGGTCCCTCTGTCTAGAGGCTTCTCATTCCCCTGCTGCTCCTTCATCTCTGGCATCCAAGGGGTGAGCAGAAAGAGCCGAGTGCTGGCCTCTGCCTAGCAGTAGTTCCCTGAGTGGGTGAACCTGGGAGGTCCCTGGCCTGCGTTAAGTAGCACAGGGTCGCAGTTCCCTGGGCAGGGCTCAGTACTTCCGGGGGCGGGGGGGGGGCGGAGCCTCAGGGTGGCGCTAGAACGGCTAACACTTGCTGCCTCACCCTGTTCTTTTTCAAGAAAGATCAGTGCCTCCAGCAGAGAACATCTACTTCGAACTTAGTGTCTTTGTATACAGTGTGCTTATTTTCATGTTTTACCTTCTATTTATGGCAAGTGATACTGGTTTCCCATTTACAGATGTGACACAAAAAAAGATTAAAAATAAATAAATTTATTAAGCAAATAGCAAACCAATTTAAAGAAAAATATCAAGTAAATAATAGTGCAGGTGGTAAACTGATATGGCAGAGACCCTGCCATTCATGACCTGGGGTCAGACGCCAGGGAGATGGAAACACCTTTGCCTGCCCCACCCCCCCATCCCCACCTGTGTTCCCAAAGAGGTGACCAGCTGAGACAGATGGCTACAGGACCAAGGACATTTGGGGGCTCCATTTCTCCTTGGTGGTGGGTTATAAGTAAGCCTGCCTGGGAGGGAATCTGTCTCTCGGGAACACTCCAGCAAGCTGGGAGGGAAGAAAGCCAGAGGCCGCACACTGGGAGCTGCCCCGCCCTGGGGCGGTGCTCCTTTCTCCCTCAGACCAACCTCTTATCTCCTCGACCCCCGCCTCCCTCACCACCAGGGATCCCAAGCCCCCAGGGAAATGACCGGTACCAGTCCACGGCCCGTGAGGAACTGGGCGGCACAGCAGAAGGTGAGCAGGCAAAGCTTCATTCCATGCCCGTCGTTTGCGTTACCACCTGAGCTCTGCTTCCCCTCCCTTACCCCGCCCCCATTGTGGAAACACTGTCTTCCACAGAACTGGTCCCTGGTGCCAGAAAGGCTGGGGACCGCTGCTCACCGTGGGGGAGTAAGATTCTGAGGGCTGGGGTGTGGCGGCTCCCAGAGGGAGGCTGGGCAGAGGAGCCCACTGGTGTCCTTCGACTCTAGGTCCCAGCTGAAGGCAAGAGAGGCCCTCTCCAGCTTGTCTCCCCAAGTTTGCTGCTGTCAGCTGGGGGTCAAAGTCACAGTTCATAAAGAATAAGATGCTCCTTTGCCTGGTCTTGACGTCTCTTTATGTGTTTTCCTGGAGGGACAACTTGTGGCTGTGGCAGCTGGGTGCCTGTCACCTCCTGCTGCACAGCTGACACACACCATGACCACACTCAGTCTGCTCGTCAGCATCTATGGGACCCCTTCCCTCTGATAGTGGCATGTTAGACGCACAGCAAAGGAAGGTGGAAGCCACTGCAGTGATGCTGTGTCATGCCTGTCTTGTACTGTGAGTTCTTAATCAGAAAAGTGATCTTGGCAGCTTCGGGCCCAGAGTCATCGGTATCTCCATTTCACGGAACCGCAGACCCTCGCCCCTTCCCCAGGCTGCTAGGCAGAGGCAGCTCTGAGATTCCCCTGCGGCACAGGCTCTGTCCACACCCAGCCCGCTGAGACCCAAGTCCAACTCAATTGAAATCCAGATGTAAAAGGCCCGGGGCATTCTTCCCTGGCCCCAACTGTCAGCTGGGCTCCCAGGCTGGAGCCTTAGGGTCTTAAGGTCCCTCTGAGGCTGGGCCTTCCTCAGAGGTCTCCAGAAGGCCCGTCCTCCAGGCCCTGGGGACTCAGAAACCCACACTAGCTCGGCCTTCGCGCCTCCAGAAAGCAGAGATCTGTTCCAGGGTGACCCGAGGCTGGAGGCCCCACTCAGGATCAGGGCTCCCTGGCCGCTGCCTTCGGGCCTGGGGGCTCCCCAAATTTGCACTGTACTCTAGCCCCTGTTCAGGCTCAGCCCAGCTCACCAGGCCGGGGGCGTGGGGTCTTCCTTCCCAGGCCTGGGGCCCCCAGAAGGTGCTGCGGGCTGGGACCTTAGCCGGGATCTGGGGGACTAAGGAGCTAGGAGGGGAGTGCGCAGTTGAAGAGGCAGGTGGGGCTGTTGCTCGGGACTCTAAGGGGCCCCCGGGGGTAGGAGGATCTGGGGCTTGGTCCATCAGCAGGGGGACCCCGGAGCCATACCAGTCCTCAGAGCGCTCTCGGGGGCTGCTGGTAGGTTCAATCCACAGCTCTCCCCCAGGGCGCCAGACGAGGGTGGGTGCGTGGGTGCTGGAGTCTGGTCGCAGAGAACGGCGGAACAGGCGCTCAGCCAACACCACTGTAGTGAGGAGGAAGAGGGCGGCCAGGGCGGCCAGGGCCAGCATGATGGGGATGCAAGGCCCGCAGGGCAGTGGGGGCCACGAGGCCAGCTCTGTTGCAGGGGGCCCCTCCATGTGCCCAGAGGGCTGCTCTGGAGTCCAGGGCATCTGGAGAGACAGGAGTCAGGAGAGGAAGCACAACCTAGAGAGGGGAAGAGGTAGCAAGTGCCCAGATAAGACGGAGGAGGGAAACAGGTCAGGGGGCTGGGAGTCTGGCCTGAGAAATAGATCCATGCAGGGACAGGAGCAGGGAGGACTCAGGAAGGGCTGGAGGAGTCCCACGAGGTGGGCTGTCAGGAGCGCCACCAGGCCTGCAGCCTGGCCCTCCCATTTGGAATCTCCAACCCCCTCCTAGAAGTCCTATTTCCCTCCCCGTCCCCAGGAGCTTCACAAAGCTCAAAGGGTCCCAAGGGTGTCTTTCCTCCCAACTCCTCAGGTCTTGCTGGGCCTAGAGAGGAAGTGGTGAGTACTGTTCCCGGGGATTCCCACCTACAGCGGCTGGCTTCAGTCTTCCGTCTTCAGGCTCCCCTCTCCCTTCAAGCAGCTCTTCCCTGTGCCTGTGGGAGGGCGCAGAGCAGTGCCTCAGATGAGGGCGGAAGGGAGGGCACCACCTGTTGCTGGGCAACTGTGCCCCAGCCCCCCCCCCCAGGAGTGTTTCTAAGGCAACCTGGGGGATGTGGTCACTGTGGTGAGCAGGCGGGTTCCTGGCAACAGAGGTGGGGCCGGAATGGGCAGTGGCTCTGTTGAACTTGGTGTCACCCCATAGTCAGGCCTCAGTATATTCACCCAGAGGCCAAGCAAGAGCAGACAGAGGTTCTGTCCTGTCCGTGTCCATCCCCCAGTTCCTCCACCATGGCACCAAGGCACCTCCCTCTACCTGCTCTCCTCCGTGCCCTGGCCCTGTCCTGCCCACTGAGCCCCACCAAACCTGCTCTCGCCATCCAGCTCGCACATGCCCTCCGGCTTCAGCTAGCCTCCTCCACTCTTGGCCAGGTCCCCAGTGGGAGGCAACCGCACATCAATGTTTCTCTCCCTTTCTTTCTCCTTCCCTTCCCCTCTCTCTAAAACTAAATTAAAATCTTTAAAAAGAAAATATCTGTGAGGTGAAACTTGGCTAACAACATCAGGCCTCTGGGAAGAGTCCAGGGTCAGAAACAGTGGGGCACCTCTCCAAGACCTGAGCATTGGCCAGCTCGGCCCCTTTGTCCTGCTGCTCAGGGTGGGAGGAGCCTGGGCGCAGGCCCAGCGGAGTGTCAACAGCTCCCGGACTGGAGTCCTTTCAGATTGTCTAGTCTGACTCATTCACTGACAGATGACAAGTAAGCCCCCAAATAAGGGAGGTGTCATGTCCAAAGTCACATAGCCCATGTACATAGGGGGGACCGGGGAAGCATAGATAGGAATTCCTGGTCTGGCAAGCTCCCTGAACATAATAACACAACTCTTACTGAGTGTTAGTATTCTGCTTTGCAAAATGAAAGCCCTTTAATGTGAAAGACTATGAAACTATGTTGAAATGTTAGTGTCTCACCGAAGGGGATCACAGGGGCAGTCTGACTCAGACCACTCCGCCCTGGCGGTTTTGAGGAAAGGGCCGGAAGGGGCCCAGAATGCCACGGGGGTTGGGAGCCGGTGGAAAGGAAGAGCCCTGTGGCTCTGGGTCTTATGACACGTAGGAACCCGACGAGACTAGAATCTGAGGAGATTATAAACCTTAAAATCTGAACTTAATACCACTGGACTGAACACTTAAAAATGGTTAAGACAGTGAATTTAATGTTATATGTATGTATGTCAATAAAAAAGTATTTTAAAAAGTCTATATAAATGAACAAATAAACCTGAAAATTTTTATGTGTGGTCTCTTTCATTTAGTCTTTCCTTCAATAAAAATAGAAATAAAAACACTAGAAGGGGAAGCATTATTAAAAACCAGAAAGATCAAACATGATTTTTCTGTTTCGAAATTTCAAACTAGGTGTTTTAATTCCTAACAGTTTTTTATGACTTTAAAAAAAACCCAAAAGCTTAGCCCTGGCTGGTGTGGCTCAGTGGATTGAGTGCCGACCTGCAAACCAAAGGGTTGCCAGTTTGTTTCCCAGTCAGGGCACGCGCCTGGGTTGCAGGCCAGGTCCCCGGTGGGGGGCTACTCAAGAGGCAACCACACATTGAGGTTTCTCTCCCTCTCTTTCTTCCTCCCTTCCCCTCTCTCTAAAAATAAATAAAAAAATCTTTTTTTAAAGCTTAAAAAGTTTTAACTGGTTCCTCAAAAAATTAAACATTACCACATGAATGGCATTAAGAATTAACGGTGCCATTAAGAATTACCACATGATCCAGCAGTTATACTCTACGTACTCTAATATGTACAAAAGAACTGAAAGCAGAGACTCGCACAGCAGTGTTCACGACAAGCCAAAAAGTTGAGACAACTTAAATGTCCATCAGTGGATTAATGGATAGACAAAATGTCACACACACACACACACACACACACACACACAGAGTAATATTATTCAGCCCTAAAAAGAAAGGAAATTCTGACACATTATAAAACATGGATGACCCTATAAGACATTATGCTAAGTAAAATAAGCCAGTCACAAAGGACAAATACTTGTATGATTCTGCTGATATAAGGTCCCTAGAGTCGTCAAACTCATAGAGACAGAAAGGAGAATGGTGGCAGCCAGGGGTTGGGGGATTGAGAGAATGAGCAGTTATTATTTAATGGGTAGTTTCAGTTTGAGAAAATAAAAAAGTTCTGGAGATGGACAGTTGCGGGGGTTGCACAATTATGCAAATATGCGTAATGTCACTGAACTGTCCATTTATAAATCATTAAAATGGTAAATTTTATGTTTTGTACATTTTACCACAATAAGAAATGTAAATAATACTATAGAAAATTGAAACATAGAAAAGAAAATTATTCCCCATAATATCCTTACTCCCCAATAAATCTGTGTTTTTTTAAAGTTTTAAAAAATATTTTATTTATTTATTTTTAGAGAGAGGAGAATGGAGGGAGGAAGAGAGGGACAGAAACCTCAATGTGTGGTTGCCTCCCATGTGTCCCCACCAGGAACCTGGCCTGCAACCCAGGCATGTGCTCTGACTGAGAATCAAACAAGCAACCTTCTGGTTCGCAGACTGGTGCTCAATCCACTGAGCCACACCAGCCAGGGCAAACCTATACTTTTTTTTTTATAGGCTCTGCAGGCTGGATATCAGAGCTCAGGTGTCCTGATTTCCAGGTTTTTCCCCCACCTCCCACCCAAGAATTTCTGAAAACATGGAATCAGGATGCTACTCAAGGAGTCTGTGAAATACAGAAGTCCCTGGGACACAAATGTAGAAAACAGGTCTTTGAGAGGGTGTGTTCTCAGTTGTGAGGTGGGTCCTCCAGGAGCCAGGTGTTCAGGGATCAGCTTGGCTGTGATTAGAACCAGTGAGAAAAAAAAAAGATTTCTTTGTAAACTAGGCAGGTGGCTGTGTGAGGCTGAGTGCAGAGTTCTGTCGTTGGTGCTATCTGCTCCTAAGTCTATGTGGTGGTTTCAAAATATGTCTGCAAATTTCTTGACACTCTTATCCTAAGACTGGGTTTAATCCTTGCCTTGTGGATATAGGCTGGCCTTGATGACTCACTCCAGTGGAATATGACAGAAGTGACAGCATGGCTTTCAGATCTGACCTGGGCACACTCCACCTTGCCCCTCGATGCACGTCCTTAGAACCCAGGTGTCACATGTGAGGAAGCCCAAGACACCTGTGGGGGCGCTGGTTAAAGTCCCAGCTAGAGTCCCAAGTGACAGCTCACTACCCAACCCCTTAATGAGCAACTCTTCAGATGACCCCCCCAGCCTTCCCAGCACTTCAGCTGGTGCTGAGTAGAGCAGAGGTGAGGTAACCCAATCTTGGTTGTAGGCCTTTGCTTTTTACCACTTGAATGTTTCCTGCCAGTCCCTTCTTGCCTGCAAAGTTTCTCTTGAGGAATCAGCTGACAGTCTTATGGGAGCTCTCCAGTAGGTAACTAACGGCTTTTCTCTTGCTACTTTTAAGATCCTCCCTTTAAATTTAACCTTGGGCATTTTAATTATGATCTGTCTTGGTGTGGGCCTCTTTGGGTTCATCTTGTTTGGGACTCTCTGCCCTTGTTGGTCTTGTATGTCTATTTCCTTCACCAAGATAAGAAAGTTTTCTATCACTATTTATTTTAAGTAGGTTTCAGTTTCTTGTTCTTTCTCTTCTCCTTCCAGCACCCCCATGATGCAAATGGTGACATCCTTGAAACTCCTTACACTATCCTCATTTTTTTGGATTCTTTTTTTCTTCCTGCTGTTCTGATTAGTTGGTTTTTGCTTCCTTGTATTCCAAATGGCTAATTTGATTCTCGGCTTCACCCACTCTCCTGTTGATTCCCTGTAAATTGTTCATTTCAATTAGTGTATCCTTCATTTTTTACTGTATCTTTTTTATGCTGTTGAGGTTCTCACTAAGTTCATTGAACATCCTTATAATCAGTGTTTTGAAATCTGCACCTAGTAGATTATTCTTCTCCATTTTGTTTAGGTTTTTCTGTGGAGTTTTGTTCTGTCTTTCATTTGGGCCATGCTTCTTTGTCTCCTCATTTTTGCAGCCTCTATGTATTTGTTTCTACGTATTAAGTAGAGCTGCTACATCTCTCAGGCTTGGTAGCTTGGCCTAATGTAGTAGGTGTCCTGTAGGGTCCAGTGTCACAACCCTCCCTATTACCCAAGCTGGATACTCAAGGTGTGCTCACCATGCGAGCTGTGCACACCCTCCTGTTGTAGTTGAACCTTGATTGTTGTTGGCATGTCCAAGGTCAGCCACCACCTGTGTTCTGTCTGGAGTCATACACCATAAGTTACAAAGTGATCTGCAGATGGCTGGTACTTGTCCTGGGTTTGCAGGTGACCTGCCAAGGCCAATCTGTGAACCAAGGTTGGCTGCTGTTAGTGCTGGGCCTGGAGCAACTTAGTGAGAGGTATGGGGCTTGCTGAAGCCAGATGCTTTTTGATTGAGAGAATTCAGAAAAATCTGAAGCATGGGCCAAGATGAGCCATTCATGTGGAAAGCCACTGGACAGCTTGGGTGGTCCTGAAAGTTGGGTGGGGCAAGGCTGCAGGGAATCACCAGGGTGGGGCAAACAGTGTAAACCAGGTTGCTGGAGTGTCAGATACGGTACCCACCTGTGGCCTCTGTGTGGGGAGGGCTCAGAAAAGAAACAATGGCTTCTGCCAGCACTTCTATCTGGGAGAAAGCTGCCCCACCCCCCCACACCAGCTCTCACTCTGGTGCCAGAATATTTAGTTCCTTCCCATAGGTCTCTGATGCCTTTCAACCTGCTGTCTCTCTCTGCACTGGAGCTCAGAATAAATGAGTCTGAGTAAGCCTGTACATGGGTCCTTTCAGAGGAACAACCTGGGACTCCAGAAGTTTTTGTCTTCCACAACCTCAATCCCTGCTGGTTTTTATAGCCAGAAGTTATGGGGACTTATCATCTTGGCACTGGAACTCTAGGCTGGGAGGCCTGGTGTAGAGCTGGGACCCCTTGCTCCTGAGATCTCCCTGTCAATTTTTAAGTGTCATGCATGGATTCAGACCAGCCTGTTCTGCATCTCTGCCCTTCCCTCCAGTCTTGATACAGTTTCTTCATTAATTCACTATTTGTAGGACTTCCATTCAGCTCGATTTCTACAGTTCTGAATGATGGTTGTTCTATAGTTTAGCTGAAATTTTTATGTGGTTGTGCAAGGAGGGAGGTGTGTTTACCTATGCTGCCATCTCGACAGGAAGTGCACATTTCTTTTTTGTATTGTATTTTACATATTTGTGTAATATTTCATAATAAAAATCTCTTTTACGAAAGTCATCTCTCTCTCTAAGCTTATTTATGTCTTTCCGAACTAATGGCATTATGACCTCTCAGTTTGCTGACCTAGAAATGTGTGGGATAACCTGGAATCTTTCCTCTTTCCTACCCCTTTCCCCAGCCAACTGGTCCAGGTGACTGTATATGTAAAGTACTCTGAAAATGTTCCTGCTCCTTCCCTTCTCCACAGCCACCACCTTATTCAACAGCCTCCTGACATAGTTTCCCTTACTCTCATTTCTGCCCCAACCTGGTCATTTCCAGGTTAATCGTTTAAAAAGATAGGTCTGATCCTATCACCTTCCTGCTTTAAATTTTTTTAAATATATTTTATTGATTATGTTATTACAGTTGTCTCGGAGGGGTCCAAGAGGGAACAATGCTGCTTGCTCAGCTCTAGGCCAGCTTTCAGTCACTTTCCCTGCTACCCACAAGTTGTTTTTATCCCCTTTACTCCCCTCCACCCTGCACACCCCCTCCCACTAGCATTCCCCTGCTTAGTTCATGTCCATGGATCAAACATGTAAGTTCTTTGGCTTCTACATTTCCTATGTTATTCTTATCCACCTCCTGTCTGTTTTTTACCTACCATCTATGTTACTTATTCTCTGTACCTTTTCCCCCCTCTCTCCCCAACTCACTCCCCCACCGATAACCCTCCATGTGATCTCCATTTCTGTGATTCTGTTCCTGTTCTAGTTGTTTGCTTAGTTTTTGTTTTTGTTTTAGGTTGTTAATAACTGTGAGTTTGTTGTCCTTTCACTGTTCATATTTTTTATCTTCTTTTTCTTAGATAAGTTCCTTTAACATTTCATATAATAAGGGCTTGGTAATGATGAACTCCTATAACTTGACCTTATCTGGGAAGCACTTTATCTGTCCTTCCATTCTAAATGAAAACTTTGCTGGATAAAGCAATCTTGGATGTAGGTTCTTGCCTTTCATGACTTGGAATACTTCTTTCCAGCCCCTTCTTGCCTGTAAGGTCTCTTTTGAGAAATCAGCTGACAATCTGATGGCAGGGCTGTCAAACTCATTTTTACCAGGGGCCACATCAGCCTCGCAGTTCCCTTCAAAGGGCTGAAATAATTTTAGGACTGTATAAAGGTAACTACTTCTTAACTGTTAAGGAGTTGAAATTACATTTGACCCTTTGAAGGCAACTGCAAAGCTGAAGTGGCCCCCAGTGAAAATGTTTGACACCTCTGTCTCATGGGACCTGCTTTATAGGTAACTGTCTCCTTTTCTCTTGCTGCTTTTAAGATTCTCTCCTTATCTTTAATCTTGGGTAATGTAATTATGATGTTCTTTGGTGTGTTCGTCCTTGGGCTCAGTTTTTTGGGAACTCTCTGAGCTTCCTGGACTTCCTGGAAGTCTATTTCCTTTGCCAGATTGGGAAAGATCTCCTTTATTATTTTTTCAAATAAGTTTTCCATTTTTTGCTCTTCCTCTTCTTCTTCTGGCACCCATATGATTCAGATGTTGGGATGTTTAAAGTTGTCTCAGAAGTTTCTAAGCCTCTTCTCATTTTTTTTTTTGAATTCTTGTCTCTTCATTCTGTTCTGGTTGAATGATTCTTTTTTTCTTTCTGTTCCAAATTGTTGATTCAAGTCCTAGTTTCCTTTCCTTCACTATTGGTTCCCTGTATATTTCACTTTATTTCATTTTTCATACCCTTCACTTTTTTCTCTATCATGAAACCATACTCAATCATTTCTGTGAGCAACCTGATTCCCAGTGTTTTGAACTCTACATCTGATAGGTTGGCTATCTCTTTATTGCTTACTTCTATTTTGGGGGCTTTGATCTGTTCTTTCATTGGGCCATATTTTTTTTTGTCTTGGCGTGTCTGTAACATTGTAAGGGGTGGAGCCTTAAGTATTTGCCAGGGTGGGGCAACCCATGTTGCTGCCTTGTGGTGCTGTCTGTGGGGGAAGGGGTCGCAGAGGGAACAATGCTGCTTGCTCAGCTCTAGGCCAGCTTTCAGTCACTTTCCCTGCTACCTGCAAGCAAATTGGGAACTTCTGGTGCTGATTTCCAGGTGGGTGGATTTGTGTGTGTTCTAGGACCCTGTGGGTTTCTCCCACAACTCTCCTATGAGACTGGTATGTTTTCCCACCACCACAATTTCCACAAGTTTTTATAGCCAGAGGTTTTGAGGCTTTATTTCTCAGTGCTAGAATCCTGAGTTGCATGGTATATCTTGCTCCCTAGTTGTTCCTCCCAGTTTATCCACATGCAAATGTGGGGCCACCTGGTCCACCACCCATCACCTTGCCTACCCCAGTCCTCCAGCTGCTGCCTTGCTGAGAGTCCTTTTCACCCTGGCTGCTCCTCTCTGTCCCTCCAACCAGTCTGGATGAATATTTGTTTTTTAACTTCTTGATTTTCTGGCAGTTCTGGTTATATTTTTATTTTTAAATTTGTTGTTGTCCTTCTTTTGGTTGTGTGAGGAGGCAAAGTATATCTACCTACGCCTCCATCTTGGCCAGGTGCTTTAAAAATGTTGAATGCCTACTATTGCCAACAAAATCAAGTTGAAATTCCTTGGCTAAGCACACAATGCCCTTAGGAGTCTGGCTCCAAACCCACCTTTCCAGTCTCACACACATACAAACTCAAGCTCCAGAGCCCACTGTCTACCTTCCTCATGTGTGTTATTTACTTATCCACCATCCACTAAATGCCCAGTGATGTGGTACTTTACTGGGTGCTGGGGATACAGTATCTCTTTCCCCTTAAGATTGTAACACCCCTCTACGGGCCAACTTTTACTAGTCTGTCAAGACTCCACTAAAACATCACTCCTTTGGGAAGCCTCCTGTGACTTCTCCAAAGTCTAAGATCTGGAATCTTCTCTCTGTTAGGTGGGAAGGGTGAGCAGGTAAGGCTTACCAAGAGTAAATGATGCTTATTTATTCACCCAGGATCTCCTAAAGAGTGACTTTATTTCCAGGCTTCCAAGGAAAATTATCAGGAACCAACCAAGGTGGATTGGCCTGGACTTCCAAAAAAAGCAGCCAAGCCAGGGTGACTAGCAAGTGCATCATGCTGGAAGTGTGGCTGGACACCTCATTTTTGGGAAGAGAAGCCAGTGTGGGTTGGAGAGTGTGTAGATGGGCGTGCTCCCGTGTTTGGATGCATGTGCTTGTGCTCTTGTGTGCCTGGGTGTGTCAGAATCCCTGAGGATGAGCTGAATGGAGCTGCAGTCAGGGGCACAGCTATGACTATGCTGTGGGGAGTTTGGCTACCCTTGCGTATGGAGCCCCCTTAAGGACCTGAATGCAAAATTTCAACCCTAAACTGAGTTGGGAACATTTTGGCTACTAGCAAAATCACAAATCCAAGCAATATTTATTATCTACTGTGCAGCATGTACAGGGATCTGGCAGTGAACAGCCAGACATGACTGTTCCTTATCCTTGTGGGGCTTACTTGCGGGAGTGAGCAACCAAGGTCTTGAGCCCTAGAACCACCATGGCTCAAGCTCCTGCTAGTCTCAGTATATGCTGGTTACATGTGCCTTCCTTGTGTGTGTGAGACTAGGAAGACTTCCTGGACAAAACACTCTGATTTATTTGGGGGATGGGCAGACAGGGGAGGGGAAAGAAGCAGGCTTTTCCAGCAGTGCACCCTCTCTGAGCAAACATGTGTTTCCAAAACTGGAAGCTACAGTTCTGTGGTATGTTCTGTCTAATCAGAAGGTCCAGGAGATGCCAGGCCTAGTGTACATGATCCTCAAAGTAACAGAGATCTGGGAGTTGGTGAGCTACCTGCTGGAGTTCTGCTCACTTGCAGACTAAGACTTGCTAAGTGACTACCAGGTACCGCCTTCACTTCTGCTTGAGTCCCCTCTGCCCAATTTAGCTGCCCTATACCTCAAGAGTTCTCTGTAACCCTAAACTGAAGCTGAAGCTGAAGCTCACAGTCACCATCAGGAGACAAATGAGACCTGTTGGATCTCAAGGAAGAAATCAGTTGAGCTAAGTATGGGTAGGAGCCCCGTGTCCACACGGCCACTTGTAGATCTCATTTCTCTGCCATGAGGCCACTTGGAGAGTCACGGAGGTCCATTCCAGACTGAGGCTTTCAGTACCCAGCATCTGACCCTACATTCTGTGATACGTTGTTGCCCAGTAGATGCACCCTTGAAAAAGAAGGGCCCCGGGGGCTACCACATTTTTTCCCAGCTCCTGTGTGTAGTGAGCCTGACCACACTCAGCTTCTTAGTCTGATCCTGGTGAAGACAGATGCTGTCAAGAAAACATTAAGCTCCATATACTCCAAAACATACCTGGCCATCAGTGGCCATCAGGAAGGTTTATCCTCTGTGGGCTGTTGGCCATCTGAGATCCAACTGGAGGACCCACTTGTGTCCTGGTTCCAGGAGATGCCTCCATCCTCTAGCACTTCTATCCCAATGCCAGGGGCTTAGCTGGAGCCTGGATCCATTGCTCCACTACTGCACAGTCTATATGTAGTAGGACTGGGTGACCAAATTTTATTTATTATTATTTCAAGTTATAAAGTTCACCCTTATAAAGCATACAGCTCAGTGGTTTTAAATATATTCATAAGACCATACAACCACCACCATCATCTAATTCCAGAACATTTTTATCACTTTAGAAAGTAGCGCGTTAGTAGTCACTCCCCATTCCCCACTCCTCCATTCCCTGGCAACCAGTATCTTCTTTCCGTCTTTATGGGTTTGCTGATTCTCGACATTTTATGCAAATGTATTCATATAATATGTAGCCTTTTGTCTTTTCATCCATGATGTAGCATGAATCAGCACTTCGTTTTTTATAGCTGAATAATATTCCAGTATACAAATATACTGTATTTTTATCCATTTATCAGTTGATAGACTTGTGGGCTGTTTTCCCTTTTGGCTATTATGAGTAATGCTGCTATGAACACTTATGTATGGGCTTTATTATTTTTTTATTGTTTTGAGAGAGAGAGATGAAATGAGAGAGAGAAATGTCGGTCTCTTGTGCCACCCATCCATGCACTCGTTGGTTGATTCCTATACGTGTCCTGATGGGAGATCGAAAGCACAACCATCATATGGGGACAAAGCTCCAACCAACTGAGCTACCCAGCCAGGGCTCCTGCATAGGTTTTTACATGTTTTCAATTTCTCTTTGGTGTATACCTAGGAGTAGAGTTTCTTAGTCATATGGTAACTCCATGTTTAACTTTTTGGGGAACTGTGGGTGGCCAGATTTACATCTGCTGAGTTTATCCACTTCTCCTTATTTTCTCCCAGAACCTGCCTACAGCACCAAAAGCCCCACACCTTCTCACCCTACATTGTTGAGCACTGCTGTGAACCTGGCTCCTGGGCAAAATGTGGAGGCCACCAGCTTCAGGCAAGAAAAGAAGTTGCAGCAGGCTTCAGGGAGACTCCTGCAGGAAGACCTCGCCTGCTTTCTTCCTGCTATGCTCATGCCACCCATTCTGGCTGAAGCCCCAAGACCTCTTTTTATGCAAAGTTAATATGACTGGACTTGTGGATGTTAGTTTTTATCTACGCACATCCAAGCCCCATATCAACACTGCCTGAGCATGGACCTTGCCACGCTTATCTGGGATCAAGCAGCAGCCAGGGACACTAGGGCAGGTGTTCAACTCAGGAGGCTCTTGACTCATGGTCCAGGCCGCAACATGAGCTCCAACATTCTGCTGAGGGCTTCAAGAAGAATGTTGGGGAAAGTTGCTTTGCATTTTAGAAGTTCAGCTTCAGCAGATACAGGAGTATGCAGTCAGTCCTAAACTTCTGACCAGACAGAATTTAAACCTTAATCCCAGCTCATGTGCTCTCTGAAAAGCACAACCCAAGGTGGTAAGAAGTAGAGAAACAGGCAGCAGAGAGCCACATTTTTATACTCAGAAACTGAGGCTTAAAGGGTTTCAGTAGCTTGTTTGGAGTGACCAACTGTCCCACTTGCCTGGGAATATTCTGGTTTTAGCGTTGAAATTCCATGTCTCATAAAACCCTTTAATTCTGGGCCAACTGAGAAAGTTAGCCTAGGTTATCTAAAGTTACACAACTCATGTGCTGGAGCTGAATCTGAACTCAGATCTAACAATCTCCAATATCCTCCTTCCACTAAATGAATGACTTACTGAACAGGTCAATCACATGAAACATATTCAGAGCTTCAGTGAAAGAGTGAAGGTACTTCTTGTTGCTTTCCCCTCTCTTCACACACGTCCTCTCTATAGTGGGGCCTAGCCCAGCTGAGAGTTCCAGCCCTTACCCAGGACCAGCTTGCTGCCAATAGGGAACAAAGACAGGATTGACCTCAGAAGGGTTTCATCATTGCCCAGGCCTGGCCAGATCTCACCTACCTGGCTGCACTTGGGCAGCCAGGTAGGTAAGAAAAGTCTCAAGTGCCCCCTCTTTGTGGAAATCTGGGGAGGTAGAAAGCATATGGGCTTTGGAACCAGTCAGCCCTGGTATTAAATCTAAGCTGCCCATCTTAACAGCTGTGAGACCCTTGGCGATCTAATTTGTGTCTGCATTTCTATTTTTCACAAATCACCAACTGGAAGGACTGTTGGGAGAATCATATTAGATAGTTTGTATAAAGCACCCCATATAGTAGGCATTCAACATTCGGGTGCCCTTCCACCTTGATCTATCATTGCTTCTCATCTTTGAAAGATTATAAAGAATTTGCCTCTTCACATTAGGGACTCACCTTAAATCTTTTCTTTTATTAAAGATTTTATTTATTTATTGTTCTAGAGGGAGGAGAAGAGAGGGAGAAATAGAGGGAGAGAAAAATTGATCAGTTGCTGTTGGGAACCACCCTGCCTGGTTTCAGAAGCTGTAACCACCCCCACCCCCACCCCCATGGCTAAGACTGAGTGGGAGACCTTGGGACCATAGCCACTGAGGAGATGAAGCTTATCTCCCTGGCAGGGGTGCCACCTCCACTCCTTTTACTTCACCCTGTCTGGCCCCCAGTGCTTGATTGGTTAGCCAATGATGGGTAACATTCCTCAAGAAAGGGATGACCTAAGACAGGCACAATCACGGGGCGCCCCCCAGGGAAGGACTTGGGAGGGCTGTAACAAAAGGGGGTGATGGACCCTTGCCCCTCAGTTTTGACATAGCCTGAGTCCTCATTCTGTCTGCAAGAAGTCTCCTAATCTCTTGGCTGCCTTATTTCCCCTACCTGACTTAAGCCTGAAACAATGATAGAGGGTGGTGCAGCCCTGTGCTGGAAAGGGTGGGTTCCCTGGGTGATCAGGCCTAAGAAAGAATACATAAAATCCTATGAAACCTGCTCTGTTAAGAATGCTCTCAATTAAATGTTAAAGGTCTGAGCAGGAAATGAGTTTGTTTCCCACAGTTTTTAAAAAATATATATTTTATTGATTATGCCATTACAGTTGTCCTATTCCCCCCCTTCATTCCCCCCCCCCACCATTTATTCACCCTGGATACCCCTCCCCCACCATCCCCCCTTTAGTTTATGTCCATGTGTCACAAGTTCTTTAGATTCTGTATTTCCCATAGTATTCTTGCCCTCCCCCCTGTCTATTTTCTACCCACTGCCTATGCTACTTATTCTCTGTACCTTCTACCCCCTTCTCCTCTTCCCACTCTCCTGTTGCTAACCCTCCATGTGATCTCCATTTCCATGGTTCTGTTCCTGATCTAGCTGTCCTCTTAGTTTGCTTTTGTTTTAGGTGTGGTTGTTAATAACTGTGAGTTTGCTGTCCTTTCACTGTTAATATTTTTCATCTTCTTTTTCTTAGATAAGTCCCTTTAACATTTCATATAATAAGGGCTTGGTGATGATGAACTCCTTGAACTTGACCTTATCTGAGAAGCACTTTATCTGTCCTTCCATTCTAAATGAAAGTTTTGCTGGATAAAGCAATCTTGGCTGTAGGTCTTTGGATTTCATGACTTGGAATACTTCTTTCCAGCCCCTTCTTGCCTGTAAGGTCTCTTTTGAGAAATCCGCTGACAGTCTGATGGGTACTCCTTTGTAGGTGACTGTCCCCTTATCTCTTGCTGCTTCTAGGATTCTCTCCTTCATTTTAGTCTTGGCTAATGTAATTATGATGTGCCTTGGTGTGTTCCTTCTTGGGTCCAACTTCTTTGGCACTCTCTGAGCTTCCTGGATTTCCTGGAAGTCTATTTCCTTTGCCAGATTGGGGAAGTTCTCCTTTATTATTTGTTCAAATAAGTTTTCCACTCGTGGCTATTCCTCTTCCCCTTCTGGTACCCCTATAATTTGGATGTTGGAACGTTTAAAGATGTCCTGGAGGTTCCTAAGCCTCTCCCCATTTTTTTGAATTCTTGTTACTTCACATTTTTCTGTTTGGTCATTTCTTCCTTTTGTCTGGTCCACTCCCTTGATTTGAGTTCCAGTTTCCTTTCCATCACTATTGGTTTCCTGTGCATTTCCCTTAATTTCAATTAGTTTAGCCTTCATATGTCCCTCTAATTTGTGACTAAAATAAACCAATTCTGTGAGCATCCTGATCACCAGTGTTTTGAACTGTGCATCTGAAAGTTTGGCTATTTCTTGGTCACTTAGAATTATAGGCTCTGGGGCTTTGAGCTGTTCTCGAGGCATGTTTTGGTCTGTTCACAACTGTATGTATAAGGGGCAGAGCTTTAGGTGTTCACCAGGGCGGGGCGACCCAGTCGCTGGGTTATGACACTGTACGTGGGGGCGGGGTCACAGAGGGGAAAAAATGGTGCTTCGCTCCTCTCTCTCTCAGATTTCTGTCCCCTCTGCAGCTTCCTACAAACAAATTGGGCCCTTCTGGTGCTGGTTCCCGGGTGTGTGAGCTTGTGTACCTTCCAGGACCCCGTGGGTCTCTCCAATGAACTCTCTGTGAGCCTGGGAGCCTCTCCTGGCACCTCAACCCCGAAAATCTTTCCAATTGGTGCTTTCAGGCTCTAATTCTCATCGCTGGGGTCCTAGCCTGAGTGGTCTGTCTCACTGTTCGCTCCTTCGCTTGGTTTATCGGTCTGGCTGAATGGTTCGTTGTTGTTGGACTTCTGTACAGTTCAATTTTCTGTGTTTTGGCTGCATTTTTGTTATTAAAACTTCATTGTCTTTAAACTTAGTTGTGTGAGTAGGCACAGTGTTTCCACCTACGCCTCCATCTTGACTGTGTTTCCCACAGTTTTGTAGCCCTTTAGCTAACAGACCCTGACTCAGAATAAGCCCTCATAGTTCTTTGTATGCTATCTATTGTTTGATCCTTACTTCCTGACGATGATTAATGAGCTTTACCTGTATTCCTGTGCAAACTGAACCCAATAAAAACTTGTCAAGGCAAGGGTCAGCACCTTCTCCTCTTGGGAGAGTGGCTAGGCCACTCCGAGGCACTCTCCCTTTGAGAGAGTAGCCGTGCCGTCCCTTTTCCTTCACAGGACTTGGTAGTCCATGTGAATATCTCATGCCTTATCCACAATGTGGCAGACCCCATGAGCCAGGGTCCACGTCAAGTTGCCTCTCGATCGCCCCCAACCAGGGGCCTAGCCCACAGCCCAGGCGTGTGCCCTGACCAGAAATTGAACCTGTGACCCTTCAGTTCATAGGCCAGGACTCAATCCATTGAGCCACACCAGCCAGGGCTTAAATCTTCATACCATTCAAGACTGTTTTACATTGACCATCAAAACCCCCAGGCTCTGAGCCTTACCTTTCTCCTGCTCCATGTGCTGGTCCATCTTATTGACACCTTTTCCTGGAGTCCATCACTGAGTACTCACCCTCCCTGAGCTCAATCCACTCCCTCCATAACCTTGACTATGTAGTGTATTGCTCCATCCCCTCTCTCTCCAGCACTTGTCAGCCTGGTCCTTCTGCCACCCCTTCCTCGTACATTTTCCCTGGACCAACACAACCACCTTCCTTTTTGTCCTATCGCAGGTTAGTAAGTTCTATGGGAGAAAAATCACACAACTCATCACATTCAGTGTCTCCAGCTCCACCTGGTTGCACAATCATCCTGTAACATGGATCTGGGCAACTTTCTCTCTCTTACCTATATATAGTTGCTCCTCCAAACTTTTTATAACTTCCGTAAAGGGCTCTGCCCAACTCCAACAACTCTCTCCATGAACCAATAGCCTCTTCTTCTCTCTGCATAAAGAGAGCAGGAGCTCCAGCTCTCTTCCTTGTTGATTCTCAGCCTCCAAAAGTAGGATTGGCCCCCTTTGCCCTTTATCCCCACTCCAGCAGGGGTAGATTAGTAACCAGAAAATAAACATCGCGCCCAGCTCTTGGCTCCACTCATGACTTGCCTGGGGATTCCTCTTGGCTTCCTTCAGCTCTTACAGCCCTAATCTGCCTTGCTGCTTTTCTTCTGTAGTGAAGGAAGATGTGTCACACTTTGTGCCCTCTGCTGATCTTCCTATTTGGTTCAAATATCTCCACTCCTCGTGTGCTGCTGCTCTAGCTCTAAATGACCGCGCATCTTCTATGTGCCTAGCAATTTGCTAAGCACATGTTTTTATCTTGTTTAAACCTCTAAAATAACCCTTTGGAGAGAGTCTTATTCCTCCTTTACTAATGAGTATTTCTCATTTAAACCTCTAAAATAACCCTCTGAAGTGGGTCTTATCCCTTCTTTACTAGTGAGGTTCAGAGACTTTAAGTAACTTGCCCAGGATAATGGCAGAGCTGGATCTCAGCCAGCTTCTGTCTGTTCACTCTGCAATCCTGGCATCTGTGACCAGCCTCGCTGGCCGTGGGCAGGATCCTCATTCCCTCCTCTGTGCCTGACTGATCTGGATCCGCTGGCCCTGCTCATTCATGGCACTCTGCAGAGCTCTTCCTTCAGGTTTGCCCCTCAAGGTGGTTCTGAGCCCCTGTAGGGCAGGAAGCTTCATTTCCATGTCCAAGTGCCCTCTGTGAATGCTTTTGATTGCATTCAGTTCAAGCTATCTTTGCCTGTGCATCAGTGTTCTGTGATTAGTTGAGCATTTTGCCTTTATTCTCTTATACACTGAGTGGACATGAAAAAGTGATGATGCTAGAGAAAAGATACGAGATCTCATAAACTTGGTACAATAGGAACAAAATTGAGAAAGTATTGTAGATGCTAAAGTCAGTGACTCTGGTCTCAGTTGGACACGCATTGGGCTTTGGTTGGTCTGGAGTATGTTCAATTGAGAAGGAAAAGCACAAAATTGAAGCGTATGTATGGAATGCTAGCAATTCATGATTCAGGTTTACAACTAAAACATCAAGGATAACTAGAAATTTTATGTTTTCTCATTTCCACAGGATTTCCACTCCTTAGAATGAGACTCTGGTCCTACCTGTGCTCACTTGATATGTAGAGAAACATTTCCGTGGCACCCTCCATGCGTACATGTGCTGGGGCCTTACTCACATTCACCATTAAATTCTCACAGCAACTCTGGGACACAGGTGCAGTTTTCTTCTCCTCCTACCCCACCTCCTCCTCCTTCTTCTTTAAGATGAGAAAACAAAAGCAGAGAGAAGTAAAATAACAGCCCTGGCACATGGCCTCTCAGTGGGGCAGCTGGACTCCCACAGGGCCTGTGCTCTTCACCAGAACTGCACACTGTTCTGTCTAATGAACTTGTGGAACATGCCATGTGCAAGAGCAGATGCCTATTTTGAAACTTACGTGATGTATATAAAAGAGGCCAAATCTATTCATATTTTTAGATAAATTCCTCCCAAAACAAATCAAGAACAAGTATGTGCTGGCAGAACGATCTCAGCTCACTCCCACTTGGAGAGCAGCCCACCCAGCAGAAGAGAGCACTGGGTCTGGCTGAGTCTCACCTGCCCAGACCCGGGGGCGGGGGGTGCTTCATCCCTTTGAGTATTATATTGTCCCATGTTTAGAGAGTGATTAGTCTTTGTAAGGAAGAAAGCAAGGGAAGCAAAAGGAGGATGAACTAAACAAAGGGTGGGAGACTGGCAGGGGATCAAACAATTCAGTAAGAGATGTGGAGACTGAAAGCAAACACTCGGAGGCTCCAACAAAGCTGCCATGTCAATGCACCTCAATGAAAGAAACTTAAAACCAGGTTCCCAAGTGACTGTAACTTCAGTCCTCCACACCAACCTACATAAAATTCTTTTTCAAGTCTTATTATGCATTTGACATCTGTAGAAGCTGAACCCAAGCAAAGCCATAAAGTGAAGCTACCTGTGGGAAAGATCATGGCTGCTCAGACCGCCTTGACCTGGAGACCAAAAAGAAAGGGCCTGTTTGGTGGAAGTCTGCATGGAGAAGAGAATGAACACTTACTCAGTACCTACCACATGCCAGGTCTCTACCTACCAGAAGGTTGACAAAAATCTCTTGTTCTCATCATCTCCAATTTACAGATGAAGGAACTCGGTAGGTCATGAAGCAAGTAAGGGTTGGAGTCAGGCTTTGAGTCCGTATCTCTTTATAATACACTATTCTGTCAGTGAATTCTTACTTAGTACATTGCTATAGGTTTCTGACTTCAAAAAATCATCAACTCATTTTGTAGCATATATGTATATGAAATTATGTTGTATGCCTTCAATGGATACATTATAAGTCAATTACATCTCAATTTGCAAAAATGATTAACAAGGTACTCGCCTCTCCGGAGCTGGGTCTCTGGCCCGGCTCTAGTTACTGCCCTGGAGACGTCCCAGCCACCACTGGCCTGACAGTTTCCAACTGAGTGCTGGTTTATAAATAACCTTACCCTCAGAGTAGTAGAGCTCTTGTTATCTTCAAGGTTTTGGTTTTTCTTAAGCTGCAGTTCACAACAGGAAATCACATGTTGTGCTGTGGGCCAGTACAACAGTACACAGCATTTACCTGCAACAATATTTAGCCTTGTCGCATGTAGGCTCTCTTGTTTTCTTTTAAAATATCCTGGTATTGAGCTGTTAAGTTGATTTCATGGCCCACTAGCAGGTTAAGACCTACAGTTTAAAAAACATTGTCCTTGAAGAATTTGGTTGATCTTGAGACTTCTTTTTCTCATTTTACAAATGCAGAAATACAGGCTCCAGAGAATGAAGTGACTTCTATGAGTTCACGCAGCTAAGAAGTGTTGGATAGACCTCAACCTGGAATTCTGTCTTTATGTCCAATACTCCTTTGTTAAAAGATTTTATTTCTTTATTTTTAGAGAGACAGGAAGCGATGGAGGAAGAGAAGGAGCGAAACATCGGTGTGCGAGAGATGCTTTGATTGGTTGCCTTTCACACACCCACAACCAGGGGGCCTGGCCTGCGACCCGGGCATGTGCTGTGACTGGAAATCAAACCCTGCAGTTCGCAGTCTGGTCTCAATCCACTGAGCCACACCAGCCAGGACAATGTCCAGTATTCTTCTAAATACAGAGTTTCTCCAGAGGAATTGAAAATAAGAAACTAAAGAAAACCCAAAAACAACCCTGCAGGAAGAGAGATGCAGATGTGTGAAAAGACAGAGGAGGACCATGTAATAGAAGTCTCGCTGCACCCTGGGCATTTGATAGTCATTTGTGGTGCACCGGCTGTGTGCCAGCTGAGACGCAGGAGCTGGGAATTCAGAGATTCAGAGATGGATAAGATAGTCCTGCTTCAGAATGTGCTCGGGCCCCAGCCCAGTAGCTCGGTTAGTGAGAGTGTCATCCTGAAACACCAAGGTTGAAAATTAGATTCCCAGTCAGAGCACATACAAGAATTGACCGATGTATAAATAAAAGGAACAAAAAACTGGTGTTTTCTCTCTCTCTCCCCTCTCTCTAAAATCAATCAATCAATAATTTTTTAAAAAGAAGAATGTGTTCAGATTTAGTAGGAGGCTTCCATGTAAACAGACAAATTACAGTGCAGGGTAAGTAGAACCAGGTTAGTGATGTGGGAAGGAGACCAAAGAAAGGAATAATGAATTCTGTTTGAAGTGGAGGTGCTGGGAAGGAAGGGACCCAGGGAGTTTGTTAGAGAAGGCTGCTTGGTGGGTATAAGGGGGTGGTGGTGGTGGTACGGGTGGAATATCCTGAGAGTAAAGATACTGGGTGAGCAGGAGGAGGAGAGTCTTTTAGGCGCTGGAGTAGGGTGAGCAAAGGGCAGGGACTGGCTTTGGGGCCCAGGGCACACAGGTAGGGGGTGGAGGGACCCAGTGTGCAATTTGGTGAAATCACTTCTGCTCACTGTTCATTGGAACAGTGAGGGTGAACAGAAAAGCAGCGTTCACACTTGTTTCTGTGGTAAAATCCTTCATTCAGGTGAAACCGCCATGAAGGCCCAATGTATGAGTGAGGAGGTAGAGAACTTCTGTGGAGATTAACAGGAAGCATACATGACATTGTTTGGAAATATTTTTTGAGAAATCCTTGATGGAGATAAAGGGGCAGATTGTCACTTTGGGGTCTGAATTCACACCAAGACTTTAAGAAGAGGAAAAAGCTGCTTTGTCTCAGAGAAGGAGTAGCTCTCAGACAGTCCAGGAGGGCAGGAAAGAGGGACCCAGTGAAACGAGGAAATATCCACGTGGCTCCTGCTATGGCCTCCCACTTCCGCGGTTACCCACCCTCCAGTCCATTCTTCCTTTATCAAAACTCAGAGTAGGTAATCCTTTGAAAAGGCAAAAACCTTCAATGCCTCCCCTCACTCTCAGAAGCTCAAACTCCTGACAGAGGCCTCCCAGGCCCTGACCGCTCTGCCCCGGCTGACCCCCCACCGGGGCTGCTGCCCAGACCTCACCTCCGACAGGCTTCTCTCACCTACTCCAGCCACCCTGCCTTCCCTGCTGTTTCTGACTTCATCCCACACACTTCCTGCTTACATCTTTGGTGCTTGTCCATTCTCCCTGGTCTACCTTCACCCAAATATCTGTGTTTCTCTCCATCATTTCAATCAGATCTCTTCACAAATGTTACCTGAGCAGAGGGCCCCCAGCAGAGGAACAGCCTCTCCATCCCTCCTCACGCTCTCCCTCTGCTTTGCTTGTTTCTTCGTAGCACATGTCGTGCAGTAACGCAGTTGCTCATCTGTCAGATTGCCCACACTGGAGGGCAAGTTCCCGGCAGGTAGCATTTGACCCTCTTCCTTCGTGCTATCTGTCCAGCATCTAGAATGATGCCTCCAACATAGATGCTCTGTAAAGTGTATTGAGTGAGTTGCTTTGCCAGGGAGGCAGACACCACAAGACAGTTGAGATAGCAGGAAGCTTTGGGAGAGCTTGCACTTTCACTACATATAGGACTGGGGGTGGGGTGAGGTTTAAGGCAACTTCATCTGGATGTTAAGCGCAGGTGGACTCCCAGCTGGCATATGGGTTAAATGTGAAACAGATCAAGCTGGGGCTGATGAGGTGGAAGCAGAGCGGGGCCTGGGGTCCCACTGCCTTTACCTTCTCCCTTCTGGCTCTTCGGGCAGTGCATCTGAGCAAACGCTAGGTGCACAGTGTTAGCTACGTGGTGGCCTTCCTCGTCTCTGGGTCCCACAGAGAATGAACCCTGAGACTCCTTCCATCACAGGAAAGGCAACTCTTGCACTCTGTAGAGGGGACTGGAGGTGTGGGGGCGACTTTCCTCGCAAGTCCCCCCATGTGCCACGGATGAGAGCAAATATGGCCGAGACCTGATGTGATCTGCTTGGGGAGGAGAAGTGAGCAGTGGCCAGTTTCTCAGGGGAAAAAGGCCAGCAGCAAGCCAGTTTCTCCGAGGAGAGAAAGGCCCCCAGCCCCCTCCTCCAGGGCCTTTTATTGGGTTGTAATATACAGAAATACCGGGCGGCAAGGATCAAACAGTAGATAACATTTCAAAGAAATCTGAGGGCTTCCGAGTAAAAAAAACTCTGTCAGGAACAGAGTTTTAGGATTTCCCACTCGAACCCTTAACATATGAGTGACTGCACTCTCAGCAGAGCAGATTTCACAGATTTATCAGGAAGTCTTTGTGATGCCAGATTTTTCCCCAGGACACACTCTAGCAAGGCAAGGAGCTGCACCTCTCCCCATCAGGTATTCAGGCTCAAGGGGATTAGAGCCAGGAAGCACTTCTCCCAGAGAACATGGGGACTCAGCTATGTCAAAGAGCGGGGGAGGGGGGTGAAAGTCCATTGCTCTTTGTTGCAGCCCCAGAGTCCTTCCATGAAGGCCTCTCAAGTGATCAAGTCTGGCTTAGGTTGCCCCCCCCCCCCATTGTGAGGGGTCTTACCCGTCATTGACTTCTGACCAAGCTTTGGGGGCAGGGAGAGGAAACTGAGGCAGCGTTTGCTA
The DNA here is from genome assembly GCF_014824575.4 of Sturnira hondurensis. NCBI lineage: Eukaryota > Metazoa > Chordata > Mammalia > Chiroptera > Phyllostomidae > Sturnira > Sturnira hondurensis. The sequence continues at coordinate 445,637 of NW_028088370.1, read as the reverse complement.
CCAGAGACAAGCTTTGTCCCCTGCAGCTTGCATTCCAAAGGTCGTCCCTCGCCCTTAGCCACAAGGGGTCGAGATACAATTCCTAGAACCAGGCAGAGCGGTCTACAGCATGGAGGCTTGTCTTAGGGAACCCAGGGACCAGTCTGCAGGCCTGGGGGACACTCTGGATCTCTGCATAGGTGGGGTCAGTGAGCCAGAGAGAACCTATGACACTGTGGGAGCTAGTGTCCTGAGGGTCTCTGATGTGTCATGCATGGAAATACAAGAACATTCTCCCATGGTATTTACGTTGGATCTCTCTGAGCGGACATCATTTATTTTCTGACTTTGGTCACATACTGTGTGATATGCTCCTAAGAAGAAAAGTTGAGATGGACAATGGTGAGGAGGACAGAGAGGAGAGAGAGAAAGAGCTGGGAAGAGATGGAAAAACAAAGAAGAGAAGAGGCAGAAGGGAAAGGTATGGAGAGAGGAAATTTAAAGAAAAAACCTCAGAACAGGAGATGTGGAGGAAGATCAAGACAAAAAGGGAAATGCCTTAACAAGAAAAAAATTCTGAAACCTCCTAAATTAAGTTACAGTGGGCAGGAGAGTAAGAGAAAGAGGCAAGAATAATTAACCAGTTAATAGCTGTGGGCCAATGAGCAAAAGACTGCTCACATCCTTGGGTGTGTGTTAGAGCTTTGGATCAAGCTCCAGGCGTGCATGAGCCCACCACGGACACCACAGCAGGAATATGCATGAACTTTCAGGTTGTTGCCTTAAGGACTGTGCTCATACCCTGGAACTGCCCCCCTTTACCTTTTTCCAACCCCTCTTGTCTATAGCTAGTGTAAATTCTTTCAAAAACAACTTACATCTTCCTTCCCCAAAACATAATGCATAAAAGATCCCTCTAACTCCAGCACAGTGGACATGCTGCCTTCTCCATCTAGCCCTGCTGCGGGTAGTTCATGCCCCAGCACCTGGTCCTGTTCTGATTAGTATATTGCTCAATAAACGTTCTTTGAAAACGGTTTTCAGCCACAGAAGTTAAGTTTTAGGTTTAACCCGAGAGAATTGGGAATGAAAGACAAACAGAGAGGTCAGGGACATACGGAGCAGAATGGCTGGAATGAGGCAGAAGTTGTGTCACCGGGACACACCTACCGTGGACTTGGAGAAGGTTGGGGAGGAGAGCTCAGACGTGGCATCCCTGGCTGTCCTCCTGGCACCCGAGTCTCCCTGCCAGATCCTCACTCTGTTTCCAGCTCTACAAGGTGAGGTTCCCTCTGTTTCCTTGGAGGAGTGCTCAGTCCCAGGTGGAGAGCTTGTAAGGGGTGGGGTGTTCTGAATGCCCTGATAATGGTCATTGAAAACTAAGGTGCCATCCTTCTCTCTGACTCAGGGTTGGAGGCCCAACCCTAGAGGGATCATGAAGCAGAACTCAGGGGCTGGTCCTAGGGACTTGGGGTAGAGGGGAATCGATCTTGGCAGAGAAGGACCTGAGAAGACAAGAAATCTGTGATATCAACCTGGGGAAGTTTAAGGCCTACTGAAAGGAACAACTGTTCTGTGTAGTCAGTGTACAGCCCCAGGGCTATAGCCGTAGGGGTCTGGAGGGCCTTAAGCCCAGACTGTGTCAGCAGGAGGACGTGTTTACTCTCAGTCCCTCAGCTTCCTTCCTGTGTGCACACTGGGCTGACTCTGAGTTCCCGGAAGGGGACCTGCAGGTGCTCAGTGTCCACCTGCGGTCCCAAGTCCCCCTTCTCAGAAAGAAAATGATTGTGAAGGGTCCGAAAGTTTAAGGATGGATGGGGGGGGGTGGTAAAAAAGCACGTGCAGCAAAATCCAACCGTGCTAAAATGTACATGGTGTGTATATGGTACTTACTGTACAATTCTTCCAACTTTTCTGTATGCTTCATTTTTTTTTTCATATAAAATATCAGGATAGAGAGAAAAAGTTGTCTGGCAAATAGCAGGCCCCCCTGAGTATAAGATGTGGACAGTGTAATTCCTTTCTAGGAAAATTGGTATTTCAAATGGCAGGAGAGGGCAATGTCATCCCTAAAGATGACAGATTGCAGATGAGAGCACCTGCAAACATTCAATAGAAGAGAGAGAACCTCAGGCTACACCCAGAGGTAATTAGTAAATGTGCCCATTGAAAGCTGTTGGTTATTTGCTTGGAGACCTTTTCTCAGGTTTATTCTGCTCCTCCTGAGTGGACCCCACCCTGCCACCTGTAACCCCTGGGAGGAGGGGAGGATAGAATGTTCTAGACCCTGCCTGACAACTGACCCTAAGAGATTAATCATGTTTGCCCAGGAGGCAAGGTTCACACGATAAGGAGTGGGGGGAAGGCTTAGGCATGGTATAAAAGACCTGGCAGATTCTGGGGACTTACTTTGTGCCTGAAACTGCCAGGTGAGGGGTGGCAGAGGCCTGAACTAAGGGGGACAGGATGCCGGGATTTGAGTTAGGGGAATTCAAGCTGAGTGGGAGAAGAGCCTGCCTGGACTGGACGGGAGGTGAGAGACCTGCGTGTCAGTTAACTGGGGCATCTGGATCTGAGCTAGACATAGGTACATCAATATCTGGGTCTCAGCTGAAGGACTGGAGACACTTGGGATGCTCAGGGGATAGATATGGCCAATTATGTGTTAATGGAGGGGGAGTTATGACAAATAGACCAGGTACCTGGGATCTAGTATCTTAAGCTGGTCCCAAATCCTACAGCTTCTCAGTCTATCCCACCTCCACCAGACCTGCTTAGAAGGTAGGGTTGACATAGTCTCCTCTGTCACTGCCTTCACTCCCCAGGTGACACGGAGACACACCTCTAAAATGCTCTTTTCCTTCTTAGACCAGGGTGAAGGTAGGAATTTAAACTATGCCCCAGACGCCCCATAAGCCAGGCCAATCTACCAGAGGTGGACTTTAGTTAGGTTTTCTCAGATTCGTGGTTTGGTAGACCCAACCATTTTTATGATTTCCTCCACTTTTTCATTTCATTTTATTTTATTTTATTTTATTAAAGACTTTATTTTATTTATCCTTAGAGGGGAATGGAAGGAGAGAGGGAGAGAAATACCAATGTATGGTTGCCTCTCATGGGTCCCCTGCTCGGAACTGGCCTGCAGCCCAGGCATGTGCCCTGACTGGGAATCGAACCGCGGTTGTTTGTTTCTCAGGACCGAGCTCAATCCACTGAGCTACACTAGCCAGGGCTTTATTTTTATTTTTTAAATTTTAAACTTATTTTTAGGGAGAGGGGATTGGAGGGAGGAAGAGAGGGAGAGAAACACTGACTGGCTGCCCCTCATATGCACCCCAAACCCAAAATCCAGGCATGTTCCCTGAACGGGAATCAAACCAGAGACCTTTCACTTTGTGGGACTCCACCCCACTGACTGAGCCACACCAGTCAGGGCTCTGCTTTTTCTTTAGAAAAGTCCTTTCCTACATTGTGACAGGAGAGAGCAGGGCTTGACACAGTTTAATTCAGAGAGAGTGTTAGGGCTTGGGACAGAAGAGGGAGGTTGGCTCAGGTAGACCAGGGAGAGGTAGAGAGGTTAAGGACACAGCTGGGGTACCTGCGAGGAACAGGACTGGAGGCCATGGACAACTCTTTCAAAGCCCTAGACTAGGTGGGCTAGATCTGACTTGAAGAACCAAGAAGCCTGAGTCTCAACTGGAGGTCAGAGATACTTGGATAAAGCCCCAAGGGAAAGGGTAAATCTTCACTTTCTCCTTCCTTCCCATTCCAGCTCCAGAATGTTTAGGATCACTCTTCTTGCCCTTCTTTGTACATCCGCCTATGCCAATGCCAGTAAGTAAGAACCAGGAGCCCAGTACCAGGGTCACTGCTGGTGGCCACGGCTCTCAGAGGCGCGATGGGAATTGAGTTGTGGCGGGTATAGGGATGGTCGGGAGGTCGGGAGAAACTGAGCTCTCAGGGCATTTCTGTCTCCAACAGTTCAGGCTAGGTCCTCCTCCTACAATGGAGAGTACGGAGGTGGTGGTGGAGAACGGTTCTCTCATTCTGGCAACCAGATGGACGGTCCCATCACTGCCATCCGTGTCCGAGTCAACAGACACTTCATCGTAGGGTAAGATTCTTTGAATTTCTGTGATTGGGGAACCTAGGATTTCATTCACTGGGAAGTTCTCAGTCACTTTGGGTCACAGCCATTTCAATGAACAAGACCCAGGGATGACACAGCAGGTGGAAGTTGTTAGAGGCTGGGATGGACACCTGCACTACTAAAACCTCTGTAACCCAAACATGAGTGACCTTGGCCCCCATCCAAGGTTTATTTATGTTTATTCATTGGGTTGAGATGGAGGGAGAGAGATATCAATTTGTTGTTCTAGTTATTTATGTATGTATTGGTTGCTTTCTTGTATGTGCCCTGACCGGGGATTGAACCCACAACTTTGGTGTATCAGGTCGATGCTCTAACCAACTGAGCTAGCTGGCCAGGGCCCCATTCAAGGTTTAATTCCCCTCTGGCATCCCCTGTCTTTGCATGATGACTCTCTCAAAACCTGCATCCTTCTGATCCTGGATGTTCAGTCTTTTCCCTCATGAGAGCCTTTCAGATATTTGAAAAATTGCTTTGTGTCTTTTGAGGGGGGCAGGTGGGAGTCTAGTCCTCAAGCTCCAGCTCTGACACTTACTGTCTAGGTGACTCTGGACAAGTTGTGTTCCCTCTGTGATCCTGTTTGTGGTCAACGTGAGGAGTTGAAGTTCCCCATATGATCTCCAAGGGTTCACCCAGCCCTCACATACTGTGGGACTGGCAGGAGACATATCATCCCTGTCACCAGTTTGAAGGTCTCAGTGTGTAGGCCAAGAGGTCCTGGGTTCTGATCACCCTACTCAGTGTCTCCCTTTCTTCCGTCCTCACCCTGTCCCCAGTCTCCAGGTGCGCTATGGCAAGGTGTGGAGTGACTATGTGGGTGGCACCTGGGGAGACATGGAGGAGATCTTTCTGCACCCTGGGGAATCAGTGATCCAGGTGTCTGGCAAGTACAAGTACTATCTGAGGAAGCTGGTCTTCGTGACTGACAAGGGCCGCTACCTACCTTTTGGGACGGACAAAGGCACAAGTTTCAATGCTGTCCCCTTGTACCCCAACACTGTGCTTCGATTCATCAGTGGCCGATCTGGCGCCCTTATAAATGCCATTGGCCTGCACTGGGACACCTACCCCAGTGGATGCTGAGCCCCAGCATCCTACTAGGTGGGGGGGCAATGCAGTGGGGGGGCAATGCAGTGGGGGGTGGGAGAACCCCCTTACCATCAACCCCATCCACAAGGCTCAATTAAAAAAATAAAAGGGCATGGCTAAAGCTAGTGTGTATGTGGGTGTCTCCAGCTGGGATGCATCTCCTGACTCTGGGTATGGATGTGTGAATCTCACTCTTGGCTATCTGTAGGATTTCAATCTGGGGCAGAATGAGTATGGGAGGACGAGGGAAAGGTGTTAAAGTCCTGGGCTTCTCTTCATTATTTATCAAAAGGAGGTAAGATTCTGATTTGCACCAACTCATTTTTCAAGGATGGCTCCTGACAGTATTTACCCAAATTGGAGTTCCGAGGCTGAGGGTAAGGCCTCATTGTGGCTTACTGCCCAAAGCCAACATTTCCCACTCTCCAGCCCTCTCTCCCCTTGTCCTCCCTTCCCCTTGAGAAAGCACCTCTTCCCCAAGGCTGTCACCTCACTCTCTTGACCTTAACCCACTCACTCTATATGGGTGGCCTGGACCATTATCCTTTGTTCTTTCCCAGAACCCACCTGATTCCCAAAGTTTACCCTAGTGTGTCAAGGACTCTGCCTATTATCCCAGCCTAGTTCCTCCCCACCTTTACCCATAAGCTTTGGTATCCCTGCTTAGCTCTCTCAGAACTGGGTTCCCAATTAAAAAATGGGGAAAGGACTTGAACAGACACTTCTGCAAGGAGGACATACAGAGGATCCAGAGACACATGAAGAGATGCTCAGTATCGCTTGCTATCAGAGAGATGCAAATTAAAACCACAATGAGATACCACTTTACACCGGTGAGAATGGCTATCATAAACAAAGCAATAAACAACAAATGTTGGAGAGGGTGTGGGGAAAAGGGGACTCTGGTCCACTGTGGGTGGGATTGCAGACTGGTACAACCATTATGGAAAACAGTATGGAATTTTCTCAGAAAACTAAAATTGGACTTGCCTTTTGACCCAGCAATTCCACTGCAGGATTGTATCCTAAGAACCCTAAAACACCAATCCCAAAGAACCTATGCACCCCAATGTTCATAGCAGCACAATTTACAATAGCCAAGAGTTGGAAGCAACCTAGGTGCCCGTCAGTAAATGAATGGATCAAAAAACTATGGTACATATACACAATGGAATTTTATGCTGCAGAAAGAAAGAAGGAGCTCCTACCTTTTGCATCATCATGGATGGAACTGGAAAGCATTATGCTGAGTGAAATAAGACAGGTGTTGAAGGACAAATACCATATGATCTCACCTTTAACAGGAAGCTAAACAACAAAACAAACAAGCAAGCAAAATATAACCAAAGACACTGAAATAGAGAACAGGCTGAAAGTGACCAGGGGGGAGAGGGGAGGGAATTAGAGGAACGTATATAAGGGATACATGGACAACAACTGAGAAGGGTGGAAATGGGAGGGAGGGGGGAGCACGGGGGTGGGATGGGATGGGAGTAATAGACAGAAAACTGTGCTTGAAAAATAATTAAATAAAAAATTGGGGGAAAATAAGAAAGCCAAAAAAAAAAGAACTGGGGTTCCTTCCTTAGAAGGCCACCACTTCCTCACAGCTTCTATGCTGCCAACACCTTCCTCAAAAAAAGAGCATGCCAGCCCTGGCCGGGTAGCTCAGTTGGTTAGAGTGGTGTCCTGATATGCCAAGGTCCTATGTCCAATCTCAGGTCAGGGCACATGCCTGGGTTGTATGCCAGGTCCCCAGTAGGGGGCGTGTGAGAGACAGCCACCTGTTTGATGGTTCCCTCTCCTTTCCCTCCCTTCCCCTCCCTAAAAAATAAATCAATAAAATCTTTAAAAAAATGATGAAATGTCTTTACAAAGGCAGTAATATAAGGAAGGAAGAAGGAAAAAGTTAAGAATTTGAGTGATTTAAGGGGGAGAGTAGACTCAGAAGAACTTGATAACTGAAAGAATGAGGGTGAGTGAAGGAAGAGAGTCTAGGAGAACTACCGTATCTGTAGCTTGGGCAGCTGGGAAGAGAGGGATATTTTCTGAGATAGGGGGACACAAAGGAAAAAATTAATTACCTTTTGGACCTGTTTCATTTTGATGAATCTGTCATACACCCTGGTTGAGATCCAACATTAGGCAGAGGGATATTTGGGAATAAAGCTCTTTGGTTTGGGAGTCATCAGCACATAGGTAATAAAGTTCAAGTGGTGACTGTGGAAGGAGTCTCCGGGGAAACCATGGGCATTAAAATGAGAAAACTGAAGTCAGAGGATTGGGGGATATCAACTTTTAATTTTTGGTCCAAAGAAGAAAAATCAGTTAAGGAAATGAAAAGTGTAGTGGTCTTGGAGGTAAAGGGAATGAGGAATGATGCACCAGAAGGCAAGAGGTACATTTCAAGGGGTGGTTAATGTCACTAAGTCAACAGAAGGACAAACTTCAGTTTCCTTGGCTTTGACAATCAGGTCATTAATTATCTTGACAAAGTTTCAGTAGATTGAGGGTAGCTGGAGCCAGGCTGCAATTGGTTAAGGAATGAATAGGAAATGCAGGCCGCAAGAGTTGAATAAGTTTGGCTCTAATAAGCCAAAAAATAGGCAAGTTATAGTTAGGAAGGCTGTAAGGAAGGAGGTTTTTTTTTCTAGACAGAGAGACATCAGCATGCTTATGTGATGAAGAAAGACAAAGTAGAGGAGGAGGCTGAAGATTCAGGAAAGAGGAGATAACTGATGGAACAAAGTTTCAGAAGTGACTGGAGAGAAGGTTGTAAAGTTATTGGAGCAGGAAACTTTAAGAAAAAAGGAATAAAACAAATGAGTGAAGGTATAGGTTAGTTTGCATGGGGAGTGGGTATAGAGTAAAACTTGAAGGAGTTAATACCTAACCTTTACTTGTTTAAAGATTGTGTTTATTTATTTTTCGAGAGAAGGGAAAGGAGGAAGAAAGAGAGGGAAAGAAACATCAATGTGTGGATGTGCAAGAGATACATCAATCAGTTGCCTCTCACATGCCCCCATGTGGAGACCTGGCCTGCAACCCAGGCATGTGCCCTGACTGGGAATCGAACTGGCAACCCTTTGGTTCACAGGCTGGCACTCAATCCACTGAGCCACACCAGCCTGGGCTACTTGTTTAATTAAATTAGTAAAGCTACTGGCTGTATCAGTCAGATTTTATGAGAAAGGACCAGTAGGAGATATATGTACATATGTACGTAAAAACATTTATTGCAAAGAACTGGCTTCTGCAACTGTAGAGGCTGGCTAGGTGAGTCTGAACTCTGTAGGGCAGGCTGGCAGTCCAGAGTTTCTGAAAATCCCCCTGCCAGGAACTTCAGTTTTGCTCTTTCCCCCCTGCAAATTAATTTGTTAGGTTATCAAAATTTATACTGTAGTAACTTCAGTTTTTAAAAATTTTTTCCAAGCTTTATTGAAGTATAATTAACAAATAAAATTGTAATATGTTTAAGTATACAACATAATTTGATATATGTATATATTGTGAAAGGATTCACAATCAAATTAATTAACACAGCCACCATCTCACATAATTACCCTTTAGAAAGTTTGGTGAGCTTAGGATCTACTCTCAGCAAATTTCACTTTACAATTATACAATACAATATTATCAACTATAGTAACCATGCTGTATCTTAGATCCTCAGAATTTACCTTATAAATGAAAGTCTGTACCCTTTTACCGGCATCTCTCCATTTCTTGCACTTCCCAGTTCCTGGCAATCACTACTCTACTCTGCATCTATGCGTGTGACTTTGCAATTTTAGATTCCACATAAAGTGGTACCGTACAGAACCAGTTTTGCTCTTAAGTCTTTCAACTGACTGGATGAGGTCCACCAGATTATCCAGGATAATATTTACTTAGAATGATTGCGGATGCTAACCATGTCTGCAAAATATCTTCACAGCAACATAGATTAGTGTTTTTTTTTCAAAATTTTTTATTTAATTATTTTTCAAGTACAGTTTTCTGTCTATTACTCCCATCCCATCCCACCCCCCATCCTCCCCCCTCCCTCCCATTTCCACCCTTCTCAGTTGTTGTCCATGTATCCTTTATATAGGTTCCTCTAAATCCCTCCCAACATAGATTAGTTTTGATTGAATACTATACCTATACTATAGCCTAGCCAAATATACACTTCTAGGAAGTTATTGCTATATAAAAATAACTGGCCTTGCCCTGGCTGGTGTAGCTCAGTGGATTGAGCATGGGCTTGTGAACCAGACGACCGAAGTTCGATTCCCAGTCAGGGCACATGCCTGGGTCGCAGGCCAGTTCCCAGCAGGGGACTTAGGAGAGGCAACCATACATTGATATTTCTCTCCCTCTCTCCTTCCCTTCCCCTCCAAAGATAAATAAATAAAATCTTAGCCCTGGCTGGTGTAGCACAGTGGATTGAGCACAGGCCTGCGAACTAGAGGATCGAGGTTCGATTCCCAGTCAGGGCACATGCCTGGGTTGCAGGCCAGTTCCCTGCAGGCCAACTCCCAGCAGGGGACGCACGAAAGGCAACAAACATTGATGTTCCTCTCCCTCTCTCCTTTCCTTCCTCTCTAAAGATAAATAAATAAAATCTTTTAAAAAAATAAATAAACTTCTATTTTTTAAAAAAAGATAAATAAATAAAATCTTTTAAAAAATAACTGGCCTCATAGTCCAGNATTGAGCATGGGCTTGTGAACCAGACGACCGAAGTTCGATTCCCAGTCAGGGCACATGCCTGGGTCGCAGGCCAGTTCCCAGCAGGGGACTTAGGAGAGGCAACCATACATTGATATTTCTCTCCCTCTCTCCTTCCCTTCCCCTCCAAAGATAAATAAATAAAATCTTAGCCCTGGCTGGTGTAGCACAGTGGATTGAGCACAGGCCTGCGAACTAGAGGATCGCGGTTCGATTCTCAGTCAGGGCACATGCCTGGGTTGCAGGCCAGTTCCCTGCAGGCCAACTCCCAGCAGGGGACCCACGAAAGGCAACAAACATTGATGTTTCTCTCCCTCTCTCCTTTCCTTCCTCTCTAAAGATAAATAAATAAAATCTTTTAAAAAAATAAATAAACTTCTATTTTTAAAAAAAAGATAAATAAATAAAATCTTTAAAAAAATAACTGGCCTCATAGTCCAGCGGTGGAGCGTTTTACAGGGAATGTGAGATGTGAGTGTGGGGATGTGAGTGTGGGGATGGAGGTCTCAGACCGCAGCCTGTGATGGCCAGAAACGGGCATGTCTGGAAGGGCTGCAGCCTGAGGCCGCCTGGAGTAAGGAGTGCCCCGATCATGCTGGAAGTGAAGGGCCCAAAGGCCACCAGCTGTAAAGGGAGCTCAAAGCTCTCCTGATAACAACTTGGAGTTGAAAGGTAATCTCTCAGAAAAAAGACCCTCCTCTGCTAGTGTGGCGGGATTGAGTGCCAGCCTGCAAGCCTAAGGATTACCGATTTGATTCAAGGTCTGGGTGCAGGCCTGAGTTGCGGGCCAGGTCCCCAGTTGGGGGCGCGTGTGAGGCGACAGATGGATACCTCTCCCACACTGCTGTTTCCCTCCCTCTCGTTCTCCACCCCCCTTCCCCTCTCTCTGAAAGTAAATAAATAAAATCTTTATATAAAAAAAGAAGAGGACATCATCAAATTAACCAGTTGACGTGACTACTTCCTCACTTGGATCATCGCGGACCATACAGTGGCTGGTACTGATCCTCCAGCTCCCTCCACTGAGGGGAGCTGGGAGAAAGCCTGCCAAGGGAACGTAGGGCCAGGCCTCTTGAGCGGTCCCCAGAATAGAGAGCCTCAGCCTGCACAGCTCATACAGACATCCAGGAGATAGCTGAGATCCAATCGCTAAACAACAATTACCAACAGAACCCAACTCTGCAAGCCATGGAAGACTCCTCTTAGACCACAATTCATGGATTTTAAAAACATTTGGGGCCCAATAAATTCAAGTCCAGCCAATGAAAGTATGCAATCCTTGGTGTTGTGAATTTGGACTTGTGTGTGTTGGGGAGGGATAGCAAATAAAAATCAATTATTAACATATGGCATTTGAGAGAACACGGAAGGATCAATCATTCAGATAGGAAGATTATATTAGTATTCATACATGTTTCTGTGGGGGCAGTTATTTTAGGGAAAACAATTGGGAGAGATGAAAAACAGAAGAGGTGACTAACATTTAGTGAGCATCTATCATGAGTTCAGGTACTCTTCAAAACTCCCTCATTTAATTGTGATAACAATCCTGTTGGAAAGTAGTAATATGATTCCCATTTTCAGATGAAGTCACCAAGACAGAAAGCAGCGGATGTATTTGTAGGACAGATGAGAGATACAAGGGCAGATGTCAGAGGTTACTGTGTCCCCTTCCCCACCCAAACTTATTACACCCATGACTATTCCCCAGTATTTAACAACTAAGAAAACTCAAACAAAAAGCATCTTTTCTATTGTATGCTTCAGTTTGCCATCAAAAGGGAACTCACCTAGAAACCCTCTAAATCTTGATGAAGCAAATTAAAATGAGGTTTTTTGGACTTAGTACAAAAATAGAGGTCAGAAAAATAATAATCGTTCATTCAGTCACATTATAAATATCTATTAGGTGTTTATGACATGTCAGGTACTCTGCTAAAAGCTGTTACTTGTCCAAAGTCATAAACATAGTATGTAGCAGTGTCAGGATTAAACGCAGGTCTTTCTGATATTGCAAAACCTGGGCATTTTTCACCCACCCATGACTTTCAAACATCTTAGAAACAAAATCTTACAAAAAGTTCCAATATGAGGATCAGACAGTTGGAAAACTATGTCATGCTTTGGCAAATACATAGGCCTGTATAACCCAAACTTCTTTAAAGAAATAGGACATTACCAGCACCCAGGGAATTCCCTCTGGGCCCTTCCCAGTCACTTCCTGCCCCCAGTTCCCAAGAGGCAACCACTGTCTGACTGTGTCTATGTACTATGCAGACTGTTGAAAACTTCACCATACACTTATGAGAGGGTAAGAATGAAAGGGAAATAACATCTGGTATTATGAAAACAGTTTTTAACTTTTCAGAGGCCAAGGACCCCCAAATCACATTTTGAGAATTCTTGCTCTAGAGATGAATATATTTTGTTTTGTTTTAAACATTAATATACTATTCTTTTTTGTCTTCTCAAGGCAACTTCTGCAGAGCAAGCCTCGTCATTCTGCAGAGCAAGCCTTGTCATTCCAGTGGGCATGTGAAACTTGTCCCCACACAGCAGCCACCAGAGCTAACTTTAGTCCTCAGTGCCCTTCCGGGCAGACTGGTGTCAGCTTCCTGGCCAGCTGTGCTGCTGTATTATCTAAGGCAGGGATTTTCAGCCGCTGTGCCATGAGAATTTTTAAAACATGTGATACCCGACTATTTAGTCAGAGACACTGACCTCTCTTATCTTTTAGATTGTCAAATAAAAAAATGACAACAGCCAACACAACCACAGCTGTCTGGTACAGATGAATCAAAATTCTATTTTTTGGTTAGATCGGCAAAATATATTTTTGGTGTGCCACAGAATTTTAATAATTAATTGACGTGTGCCACGAGATGAAAAAGGTTGAAAAGAGCTGATCTAAGAACCCCTTCTCCACCTGGCCCTTTAAGTGTGGTCCTCTCTTTGTAGCCTCACTTTTTTCTTCATCACTGCTACTATACCTCTCACCCTGGGTCACCCTCATTTAATCTTCCTGGTCTTGCAGAACAGAATCATCTGCCTCATCCACTAGTATCTTTCCAATTTTGATGACGTAAACTCTATGTTCTACTTTCCTCTGTTCTCCTTTGCTTTTTAAGGGTCTAGTTCGGAAGTTTAAAACACTTCAGTTTATTTCTCTTTGAATATCAGGTGTTTAACTACCCTAATTTCCAACAGGCAGATGCAGATCTTGATACCCAGTCTTCCCTTAAAAGTTCTGTTTACTGTTGGTCACCATCATCCACTCCCCCACTCCTGTCTCCACAAAAAACAAACTCCAGGAAAACAGACAGTATGTACATCTCCTTGTTCACCATGATACCCCTACCACCTAGGACAGTGGCTAGCACACTACAAGCAAATAATACACTGTGAAATGAATCATCTTTTTTTATCTTCACCCAAGAGCATTTTTCCATTGCTTTTAGAGAGGACAATGGGGTGGGAGAGAGAGAGAGAGAACAGGAGAGGGAGGGAGGGAGAGAGAGGGAAACATCAGCTGGTGGCCTCCCATATGAACCAGTGACCTTTCAGTCTACAGGACAGAGTTCCAACCAACTGAGCCACATAGGCCAGGACTGAATTATCTTATTTTCTTTGAATATTTGATGTTCAATAACCCTAATTTCCACAAGGCAGATGCAGATCCTTAAACCAACCCTAGGAAGTGTGTTCAACCATTATTCTCTCTTAAAATCTGAGGAAATGGAGGCACAAAGAGGCTAAATCTCTACCATCAGTGGCCTGGCAGCAAAGCCCTGTATCTGCTATGGGTCTTTAGAAATCCGACTCCCTGACCCATGCTGTTCCCACTGTTTCTGGCAGGCATCTTACCAAATATTTGGCAAAAAATGTGAAAACCCTAACATAACAGCCCTTTCTGAAGTGCAAGAGAAAACCAAACTGCCAAGCCTCTAAGTCAGTGTTTCTCAAAGTGTGGTTCAGGAAATTCCGGAGGTCCCTGGAACACTTTCAGGGGGTCTGCAACATCAGAACTATTTTTATAATAAAACTAAGGTGCCATTTGTTTTTTCCCCTTGCATTTACCATTTGTAAGTGTACTCTTTAGCGGTTTTTAGTATATTCGTTATCCTGTGCAACTGTCAGCACAAATTACAAAGCATCACCCCCAAAAGAATCTCCATACCTATTAACAATAATCCCAATACACCAACCCCTCACCATCCTCTGACAACTAATAATCTACTCTATCTCTATAGACTTGTTACTGTAATTTTAAGTCCATTAATAAGTATTTTAAATTTGTTTTAATTACTAATACAGTAAACATGGATAGATAAAAACCCACATAAACAAAAGATTTTGGGGGCTTCAATTTTTAAGAATGTAAAGGGATTCCAAAGCCATGAAAACCACTGGACTAATATTTGTGTTTTTTCTTTTTTAATTGTTTATTTACTTATTTATTTTTTAAAGATTTTATTTATTTTATTTATTTATTTTTAGAGAGAAGGGAAGGGAGGGAGAAAGCGAGGGACAGAAGCATCATGTGTGGTTGCCTATCCTGTAGCCCCCTACTGGGCACCTGGGCTGAAACTGATGACCCCTTGGTTCACAGGCCCCCCCTTGGTTCGCAGGCCCGCACTCAATCCAGCCACACCGTGTTTTTTGTTTTGTTTTTTGTTTTTATCTTTAGAGGGGATGGGAAGAAGAGAGGGAGAGAAATATCAATGTATGGTTGCCTCTCACGTGTCCCCTGCTGGGAACTGGCCTGCAACCCAGGCATGTGCCCTGACTGGGAATCAAACTGCGATCCTGTGGTTCGCAAGCCCGAGCTCAATCCATTGATCTATACCAGCCAGGGCTTGTTTTGTTTTTTAATAGGGTGGACATGTCTAAACCAGGGCCCTACCAGGAGCTCAAAGTTGCGATGATCTTCCCTGGTTAAGCTTCCAAAAAGGATAGGGAACTACTTAACAGACGGTTGAACCTATAGGATATAGGACCTTGGGTGAAGTTGACTAATTAACAGACCAAGCACCTCCTTACCGTTCACTCCCACAAGTTGAATGCTTAGTTACAAATTAGGGAACATCTGAGCTGGTCTCCTTGGCTCAGACATGCGACATAAGGGGGCACATCGGGCTTCTGCACCTCACTTAGCGGCTTTGGGCTTAGCCGCTAAGAGGTTAGTGCAACGTGACTGTCCACAATGCAGCAAGCATGCTCCAGCCAGGAGTTAGGTGGTTAAAGCACCACTGACTAGCACTGAGGTCAAGTCCCGCAATCCATAAAATGAACTCCGGTCTCACAAGCGCACGAAACTTCTGAGGCAAGAAACTATAGAAAGCGAAGATCGTTACCAGTCGTTTAGAATAATCCCGTTCCCACGCAACATTTTCCTTCCTCATATAATCACCGAATCTTCTGCCACGAGAATAGTATTCGGCTCAGGGAAATTTTTGGATAAATCGATCACTGTCTGCATGAGGCGAAAATTCTGCACTTACGCAAATGTGCGCCTCAAAACTGGAAGAACTCAGCAGCTCCCCCAAAAGGCCACTATCGCCAACGCCCGGGGTTTGCCCAGGGGCGCGGGCCGGGACGTCAACGGCTGGACCGCTAACGTGCACGCTTGCGTCCTGCGGCAGCGGAACCTTTTTCTTGCCGGACTCCAAGGCTAGGGCTAAAGGGCGGGATGTTGCAGGCTGCTGCAGCGACTTCCGGCGGCGAATAGCTATGATTGGTGGAGTCTAAGAGAGGGGGCGGGGCACCGGGAAATTCGAATAGGAGAGGCGGGTCCAAGGAAGCAGTGGAATGTCGGGGGTCCCGACGCTTCCGAGGCGACGCGAGATGGCGACAGTGACCTCAGGTACATGAACTGGTCCTAGGCTGGTGGCCGAGGTCTGGAGCTTGGTGGGGTGATGCGTCGGAATGTAATCCGGGCTCCGAGGGTTTTCTCTGAGGGGCGCAGGGATAGGCGGCGAAGGATGGGAGTCGCAAACTGCTCAGCTCACCTCTCTCTTCCCACTGTCTCCCACTCTTCCCGCCGATCAGTACACTCGGGTTGAGACCCGATTTCAGGCACTTAGAGCCTCGTTTGAGCCCAGCTCACTTTTCCTTTGTGCGCTTCGATTTCTTTGTAAAGTGGGGGCGATGACCCCATCTTACGAGATTACGTGAGTAAACGAGAGAAAAGTGGTAAACACGCCAACTGTAAGGACAGAAAGAATGCAGCTGGTTGCACGTTTAGAGAGAAGGATTCTCTGTAAGACATGTTCTGGTCCGGGGAGATCCCTAAGACATGTAGGAAGGCCAGCGAGGTTTAGTCGGACTGCAGCTGGATATGAGTTGACAGCATAAGACGTACTGAGACCACAGGAAAGGGAAGTTAGGGACTGTTTTCTTTACTCTAGCCGGGGAAGGTCAATGCTATTTTAGGGTTGGAAAGGCTGTTAGGACATTCAGAATCTTGCATTCATTTACATCTGTCTCCGCTGCCTTCCGAATTCTGGTCAGTGGTTAGGGTGGGAACCACGGTAATTTATTCGAGTCCCCTTACTGTTTGTCATGCCCTGTGGAGAAGCAACCCTTTTTAATTGAAAGTCAGACACATGGTGAGCCCTTGCTAGGTGCCAGGCACAGTTGTAAGAACTTTATGGTGATGAATCATTTAGTCTCCACATAATGCTATGAGGTGGTTTACTATTTTTTAAAGATTTTTATTTATTTATTTTTAGAAAGAGGGGTAGGGAGGGAGAAAGTGGGAAAGAAACATCAATGTGTTGTTGCCTCTCGCGTGCCCCCTAACTGGGGATCTGGCCCCACAACCCAGGCATGTGCCCTGACTGGGAATTGAACTGGTGACCTTTGGTTTGCAGACTAGCACTCAGTCCACATCAGCCAGGGCTATTTTTTTTAATCCTCACCGAGGATATATTTATTAATTTTAGAGAGAGGAAGGGAGAGAGACAGAAACATTATGATGTGAAAGAAACATCGATCAGGAAGTATGTGCCAGACTGGGGATCAAGCCTGCAACCTAGGTGTACAGGACGATGCTCCAACCAACTGAGCCACCTGGCCAGGGCTGAGGTGGTTTACTGTTATTGTCCTGGTTTTACAGATAGGGAAACTGAACGATAAATGCGTTAAATAGGTTGTTCAAAGTTAACACAATTGGTAAACATTGGGATCTGGTCCTGGCTGATGTAGCTCAGTGGATTGAGTGCGGGCCTGCGAACCACACAATTGCAGTTCGATTCCCAGTCAGGGCACATGCCTGGGTTGCAGGCCAGTTCCTGGCAGGGGACGCATGAGAGGCAACTGTACATTGACATTTCTCTCCCTCCTTCCCTTCCCCTCTGAAGATAAATAAATAAAATCTTTAAAAAAATTGGGGTCTGAATTCACACTTAGGCAGTCTGACTCTCTAGAGCCTCTGCTGATAACCATTATGTCCAAGCACATAGAATTCCTGCTGTCCAGACCCAACCTGCTCTTATTCTTCCAAGACCCACTGTGTCTGGTTATAGTAGGTATCATAAAAACACTTGAATGAATATGAACCCTTCCCTAGAGGAGCTTATACTCTGTTTTAGTAGATAATCATAAAAACATAACATGAAAAGCAACGAGAGACATGCATGAACTGCTATAGAGAGGACAGATCCGAAGTAAGTCCTTGGGTGTTCTGGGAGGACTTTGGTAAAGAAGTGACACTTGGGGTGTGCGTCAAAGGTTAAATAGGAGTTTGCCAGACCTTGGCAGGACACAAAACTACCAAGTGATTTCCTATTTATGATGTAAAGAGAGGCCAAAGATGTTCTCTTTGGCTCAATTTCCTCATCATAAAGGAGGGAAGAGTTAAGTTGAATGAAACTTTGGGAATTGTAGGACAGGGGAAAATTAGAAGAAATAAGTGTTAGCCTCACACAACCTTGAAGTTGCTTTCGTGATGAAGTGGAGAGACTCTTGTCCCATAAGCAGTTGTTTACATGCGCCTCTTCCTTCCTCTCCTGGACCTGGAGCTTTGGGGCAAGAATGGCAGTGAGCCACTTTTCTGATGAAAACAGGAAACAAGTTAATGTTTTATGTTAGTTTACCCATCAAATCTTAATTTGTTCAGCAAATACTCTGAGAGCCTACTCTGTGCTAGGTATTGGGGATGTAAAGGTGAGCACAGTAAGAATGGTTTTTACTAAATTCATAGTTAGACGGAAAAAGACAGACAAATGATGCATTACAGTGGTGTGTTACCAGTGCTTGGATGAAGAAGCTAAAGAGAGCCATGGGTACACCTAACAGAGCCTTAGTGGGCAGTTATTTTAAATGGGAAGGTGTTTTTAGAGAAGGTAATGTGTTTACCTCAATCACTTGGTGGGATACAGAGATACTGGAGGGAGAAAGAATAGTATGTGCAAAGGCCCAAAGGTATGAACGAACTTGGTGTGTTGTGGGAACTTGGTGTGTGAGGAGATTTATTGTGGTTGAGCACTTTACAGTGTAAGGAAGGCAGTGGAGAGAGAATGATTGCAGGGGAGTGAGACTGGAGGCAGGCAGACCAGCTGGGAGACTGTTTAGATGATGACCACCTTGGCAAAGGTTGTGCGGTGGGATAGGGAGAAGTAGACTCATTTAAAAAGGTAGAATTGACAGATGTAATGAATAACTGAAGTGGGAGGTGAGAGAGAAGGTGAAGTTAAGAAAGATTCCCATTTGGGGGTTGGTTCCTTTCATTTCCATTTGAGAGCACAGGAGGATGATGTTGCCGAGGGAAGGGGAAGAGTTCAGTTTAGGACAGGTGGGGTTCCATGTACCTTCAAACCATGTAAGAGAAGATGCCAGGGCAGCAGCCTGGAATGTGGGTCTGAAGCTCAGGAAAAAGCGCTGGTGTGGAGGTGTCACTTAGGATTTATCAGCTTTAGGACAGTAATCAAAGCCAAGAGAGCAGGTGACCATGCCTGTGAAATGAATCAGAGAAGTGCTTCTCAACTAAAGGCAATTCTGTTTCCCATGGGGGCTTTTATCTGGGGTCATCTTTAGTTGTTATAATTGGGGAGAAGGGTGGCATGAAATGCCATGGCATAAGTGTTTATGTGTTTAGCATGTATGCTAAATATCCTGCAATGCACAGGACAGCCCCACCACAAGAATTATGCAGCCCAAAATGTCAATAGAGCCAAAATGAGCAATCCTGATCTACAGAGAGGATAGAAGGAGCCTAGGAAAAACATTTAGGAATGGCAGAAACTCAGAAGGCATAAACAGAGTGGGTGGCCTGGAAACTAAGGGAAAAGTACATTTTCCAAAGGAAAACAGATCAGGTTGTTGAATACTGCTGGGGAATCAGGATGGAGACAAAGCATGCCTACTGGATTTAGCAGTAAGGGGTCATTGGTAATCTTGCTGAATAGTGAGGGCTGAAGCTAGTTGCTGCCTTGGTAAGTAGGTAGCAAGAGAAAGAATGTAATAGTAACAACAATAGCTAACACTCAGGAGCACTTGCTGCCAGCACTGTGCCTAAAAAGTGTATACTTTTTCTATGACTCCTGACAATCTTATAAGGATACTGTTATTTGATTGAGAGGTAGATGGATAGATATTGTTACTTTTATAAAGAGGAACTTTATAAAGTTTAAAGCTTGCAGACATTAAGCCTTCCCAAGTTCACATAGCTGTTAGATGGAACTTGTATTAGACTCCAAAGCCCATAGGGATACAAAGATGAAGGTGCTGGGATGGCCTGGGGAGTCATATCATGAACTTTGGGGTCAGACCTTTCTTTGAAGCTCTGTCACTAGCCAGCAATGGGCAACTTATCGAACCTCTCTGTTTGAGGTTCCCTCATTTGAAAAATGGGGGGTAAATAGAAAACACTGAGCTTTTACCAAGAACCAATGCTATTCTAAGCACTTTTACATGAATTACCTTATTTACTGCCTTAACAACCCAATTAGTAGGTATATTTATTTGCTCCCATTTTACAGGTGTGGAAATTAAGACACAAGAATAGAAAATTACTTCCTTAGGTTATTTAGCTAGTTGTAAGTGGTAGAGTTTGGACTTGAATCCAGGCTGCCTTATCTTGAATAATGAATCTACTTCGTCTGTTCTAGTTCTTGTGTTGGAATTTTATGTCATTTCTTTTAATCCTCATTAAGGTCTTCCAAGGCCCGTGCCACCCCATTTTATAGACAAGGACACAGGGACAAAGGGATGTTAAGTCACTTGATCAATGTCACAAGCTAATAACTGAGAATTTAATTTCTACTTACTTGCTGCTGGCTTTCAGGATTGCGATGGGGATCAAATTAAAACTGTATGCCCACGTACTTTGTAAACCATAAAGTGAGAAATGATATAATTAGCTTCATTTGTTAGGTGAAGGAACGGAGGCCCAGTTATTGAAATAGGCCATCTGCTCATGGGTAAGCCTTACTTATGTATAAGATTCTACCCAGGGGTAGTCTGTCTGCCTCTTTTGTCTTGTTGTTTCTGTGTTGGTCAACACATACCAGCCTCTTGACTTATATGAGGCCTATGGCTCCCTCAGCCAGCAAAAAGGAGTGAGTCAGAGCTGCCAAAAACTCTCCTGGTTGGTATATAATAATTTGAATTTTGCTTTTAGCTGTGAACTGCAGTATGGTTTCCTCCAACATAGAATAGGGAACTACTTTCCTCATAACATTTTTTTAAGCTCATTCAATCCTCACAAAAATAAAGAGGTTTTTAAATTTTTTTTCATGTATTTTCTAATGATACTCAATCTTTTTTAATGACTTAGATTTAATTATCGAAAGCAAACTGAGCAGAACACTTACATAAAGAAGGACTGCATGTCAGTGCCTTTTGCGAACTAAGCTGGGACAGAGAAAGACCAGGGGCTGCCTTTCAAGCGCATCCGTTCCAAACAGCGCAATTCTTTTTTTCCTTTTTTTTTTTAATGCAAACGTTACGGCATTACAGCACTTAAATAAACCTGCATAGTTCCCCATTAAGAGAAGGCCATCATTACCAGTTTGGTGCATGTGTGTGTGCATATATCACATGTAAATACGTATTATAAACCCCAGGTAAGACATGGAGGCACAGAAACTGAGTGGCTTTAGGTGTGGACAAATGTCAGCTCTTAAACCTTAAACTACCCTGTCTGGTGCTAGTCCACTACACCTTGGCAATTCAAAGTACGTCCCGCCCCAGCCAGGGGGCTCTGTTGGTTGGTGCCCCGTCCTGTACACCGAAAGTTTGTGGGCTTGATACCCAGTTGGGGTACATGTGGGAGGCAACTGATGAGTGTTTCTCTTTTATATTGATATCTCTCTCTTTCTCTCTAAAATTAATGAACATATGCTTGGGTGAGGATTTTTTTTTTTTTTTTTTTTTTTTTAGTTTTAAAGTGTGTCCCAACATCAGCAGCAGCATAACCTGGGAGTTTGCTAAAAATGTAGAATCTCAGGTGTTCCAGGTTATTTGAGTACACATTACAGTCTACACCCCACCTCTACTTGAAGAGCAGAGAAGGAACTGAGGCCAAGCTTGGAGACACCCACAGCATGGCCAGGATGGAAAGGAGCTCCCAAAATGAGCTGTGGCCACTGGTCCTCCCAATGGTATCCCCAGGGTCCCAGCCTTCAGGCCTTCTTCCCTTACCCTGGTTATGAGTGTCTCTAGTCTTCTAAGATGCTGGGACTTTGTTTTGCTTTTAGGCTTTGCTTATTCCTCCTTCGAAGAGTAGAAAAGACAATATAGGCTATAAGATGAAGTAATGGCTACATGGCCCGAGGTATACTTTATTAATAAAATGGGACTAATAGAACCTATCTTTCAGAGACACCATGAAGATTAAAGTGTGCTTGGCATGTAGTGAGTGCTTATTTACAGTCTCTGATGTGTATGTAATTTCTCTCCTCCAAACTTCCCCCCTCACCATACACTGCCTGAGACTATATATTTGATTCATTTTTATCTTCCATTCTTGTCCTTCTCTGCTTGCCCTCGCTAACAACACACACAGAGTAGTGCCTTACCAGTTCTCCAAGAGATCCCATGCTTTCATACCTCTCTGCTTTTTTTGCACATGCTATTCCTTCTAGCTGGTATGTTTGGCAAGCTCCTATTCATCCTTCAGAGCTCAGCTATGTCAGATACCTCCTCCTCTAATACTCCTGCCCTTACATCTCAGCAAAGCTGGTCCCTATTTCTTCTGTGCTATACATACTTCATGCTAAAACTTCTCTTCTCCAGGAGCTGGTCGCTGTCGGCTAAGAAAGGTGGGAGCTGGTCGGCGCCCACCTCCAGCTCGAGTAAGGGTGGCTGTGAGACTGAGGCCCTTTGTGGATGAAGCAGCTGAAGCAAATGATATCCCCTGTGTACGGGGCCTGGACAGCTATTCACTGGAGATTGCCAACTGGAGGAACCACCAGGAGACTCTCAAATACCAGTAAGGTTTAGGCCATTTTTCCTTCCCATACCTCTTTCCTAGGCCTGCCCATAGTTTCTCAGACGTGCTTCCTCAGGATCCTTGTTCCTTCCTTAGCACGCCTTTGTTCCCCACACCTTCATTTTTTCATTCAGGAAGTGTTTACAGTTGCCCATTGTGATGAATCTGCTGTGGGGAAAGACCAGAGGCTGAATCAGGCATACATAATAATGTTTTATGAGGGAAATAGGCATAATGTAGGGAAGGAGCAATAAAGGGGAGCCCCAACTAAGATCTGGGGAGGTGTGGGAAGGGTTGGGGAAACAAACCAGCCAACCAACCCAAGCTGCAGCTGGGTGGTGTCGCAGAAAATCACCCAGACTTGGGGGGCAGAACTCATGAAGACGGCTACCTTAAAATTCCACTGGAATTTCAAAGTTCATACTCCTTGCCCTGTCACCCTAAATCAGGGGGTGGCAAACTATGGTCTGCAGGAGTTTGACCAGTAGTCTTTATAATAAAACTTAATTGGAACATAACCATGCTAATTTATTCACGTATTGCCTAAATCTGCTTTCCAATGGCAAGATTGAATAACTGTGAAAGGAGCCATGTGGCCCACAAAGTCTAAAATATTTTCTCTCTGGCTTTTTACAGAAGTTTGCCAACCCTGTTCTGGGCCCTTAATGGTTCGGCTTTGATTTCTTTCCAGCCTCATCTGCCCAATATATGCTATATTCTGCTTACATTAATCCCTGCTGTGGCCTTAGCCACAGCATCTCTACCAGAGTGCAGTGAGTGAACTGTAGGTGCATTGAGTCTCATCTAGTCATAAGCAGCATCCTCTATTTATTCCATTATGGTGCACAAATACTATTATTCTATATATACTGTGATGTGAAAAAGATTGGGAAGTCCTGACCTTTCATACCATGTCTTGTCTGTGAGCTATTTTTGATACTTAGGATGTCTTTCTTTTCTCTGGCAAAATCTTCCTTCCTCCAGCAGAATCAGTTACTTTTTCTGGTGTATTTTTGTTTCCTGAATCACAGCAAAGTATGGCTATGTATCCATCTTAACAGACTGCAGAACTCCCAAGAGCAGGGATGTCAGATTCATCTCTGTATTCCTAATGCCAGAACAGGGACTGGGATGGAACAGGTGTTCAGTGGGTGCTTTTGAGGGCCTTTGTGTAAGAAAAGGCATAGAGACTCTTAAATCCGAGGCCAGTATTTTCCTCTAGGTCTGGGTGAGATTGGAACTATCCATCATTTCCCTGCTTTCTTCCTGCTTGCAGGTTTGATGCCTTCTATGGGGAGAGGAGTTCTCAGCAGGACATCTATGCTGGATCAGTGCAGCCAATCCTAAGGCACCTGTTAGAAGGGCAGAATGCCAGTGTGCTTGCCTATGGGCCCACAGGGGCAGGTAAGGGAGAGCCAGAAAAATAACAGCTATGGGTTAGAAAGGACTATGGAGTTGGAAGGAAAATCTCACAGCTCTCTGTATTCTTTCCCAGGGAAGACACATACAATGCTGGGCAGCCCAGAGCAACCTGGAGTGATTCCCCGGGCTCTCATGGACCTCCTACAGCTCACAAGGGAGGAGGGTGCTGAGGGCTGCCCATGGGCCCTCTCTGTCACAATGTCCTACTTAGAGATCTACCAGGAAAAGGTGAGGCCCTGCTCTGATTGGGGAGGAGAGAGACAAAGGATCAAAGTAAGACCGAGTTCTAGAACATGAAGTTCTGCTGTAGCAAGGAGCTTAGACCTGAAAAGACAGAGGCTGGGGTAGCAGATGGTACAACTTTGAGAATCCAGCAGAGCAAAGAAGACTGATCCCCAGGAAGGAAGCAGCCTGTGACAGGAAAATTAGCCCTACCTCTCACTGCTCCAATAGGTATTAGACCTCCTGGACCCTGCATCTGGAGATCTGGTGATCCGAGAAGACTGTCGAGGAAACATACTGATTCCAGGCCTCACACAGAAGCCCATCACTAGCTTTGCTGATTTTGAGCAGCACTTCCTGCCAGCCAGTCGAAATCGGACTGTAGGAGCTACCCGACTCAACCAGCGCTCCTCCCGCAGCCATGCTGTGCTTCTGGTTAAGGTGAGGCCCACTGACAGGTGAGGACCTGAGAAGCCCCTTGGGCCTGAGCTAAGCCTAGGGCCCTTGTTCTTACCCCTAGGTGGATCAGCGGGAACGCTTGGCCCCGTTTCGCCAACGGGAGGGGAAACTCTACCTGATTGATTTGGCTGGCTCAGAGGACAACCGGCGCACAGGCAATAAGGGCCTGAGGCTGAAGGAGAGTGGAGCCATTAACTCCTCCCTCTTTGTACTGGGCAAGGTGGTGGATGCACTAAACCAGGGCCTTCCTCGTGTGCCCTACCGGGACAGCAAGCTCACTCGCCTGTTGCAGGTCAGGCCATCCATATGAGGGCAAAAGGGGCTGGAGAAGGAGGTGGTTATGCCTTCTGGGGTACTGAGAAGCAGCAGTCAAAGAATGAAAATAGGGGGCCTTCTGACCAGCCCATCCTGCCCAATGCCCATCCCTCAGGACTCTCTGGGTGGCTCAGCCCACAGCATCCTCATTGCCAACATTGCCCCTGAGAAATGCTTCTACCTAGACACGGTCTCTGCACTCAACTTTGCTGCCAGGTCCAAGGAGGTGATCAACCGACCTTTTACCAATGAGAGCCTACAGCTTCATGGTGAGGACTCGGGTTGGCAGGAATGAAAAGGCCAGTCTGGACAATTGGGGGTTTGTTGAATCCACGAAGCAGTAGCACAAAGGTTGACATACTCCCCTCCCCATCTTTCCTAGTCTTGGCACCTGTTAAAATGTCTCAGAAAGAACTAGTGGGCTCTTCAGAGGCAAAGAGAGCCCAAGGCCCCGAGGAAGAGGAGATTGGGAATCCTGAGCCCCCAGCACCTCCAACCTCTGTGTCCCAGAATTTCAGGTGAGCAGATGGGGACAGAGCTTGGGCATATTCTCTTTCCTATTATGTCTGGGTTGTGTGCAGAGCAGCAGTGAGTTTAGCCTCTCAGATCTGTGAGCTGTGAACCTGTTCCTCTTCTGGATGCTGCTGCCTGAGGCTCTACAGAGGCTTCCTGCCTCAGCATCTAGTTCCCTCCCTTTCCATTTTCCAACCCCTTTAGACAAAAACCTCACATGTTGGGGCATCTGTTTCCTGGAAAAGTACTTTTGCTTCTGGCTCAAGGAGTACTCTGGGTCAGGTCTTTTAGGTCCAGAGGATAAAAGCTAAGCAAAGGAAACACGAAAGAAATGAAGAGATAGGTCTTGCCGAGACCTCTCAATCTGCCTGTTATAGTCCAATCTCATCATAACTCTGAGAACCTGGTTGTTGTCCTAACATTGCCCTCCTTCCACCTTCAGTCCAGACAAAGCCTCTCTAAACCGAGTCCCTTCTGGGTGTGTGGCCTCTCCCCCCAATTCCTACAGCCTCATGGCCCAATATGCACTAATCCTCAGGTCACACCTCTCTTTTAATGGTCTTGCTCTCACCACCTGCCCTCCTTAACTCCAAGGGGTCAGGTGCAGTTTTAATTTTGCCTTATTTCTGCCAAGCCGAAATAAAGTCTGTCTACTGATTACTGAACAAAGATGTGAGGAGGCCACGGTTTAGTGCCCAGGGGGCTATTGTAGCTGGGGAAGAATGACATACATAAAAATGCGCTTGTTCACTCAGAAACCTGTCTTTCCATCTTGTCTTCTGAACTATTTGTCAGCAGTTCCCTCTCCTATGTGCACACACTTAGAAACATACATACTTGCATATCTGTATCACATGTGAACAGGCCAGGTCTCTGCCAGATTGACATTCTGAGGGTGAGCTCAGAGATGGGGGCACATCAGACCCAGACAGACCCAGATCTCACAGAACTCACATTTTGGTAGGGGAAATATCATGGAGACATCAGTAAATGATGTAATGTAGGTAATATGGAGTGCAGTAAAGAAGCTACTTGTTCTGTAAGAGCCAGGAAGGAATAAAAGACTTCTAATGTTCACCGATATTTTTTTATCCTGTTCTTCCTAGGCACTTGCACGTAAAGAACAAGGCAGTCCCTGTCCTTGAGAAGCTAGGTCAGAGTGTAGGAAAGATGACGTACAATCAAGCTAGGCATCATGGGAAAGGTGGCATCAAACTCACTTTGAATGATAATTGAGATCAGATGTGAGGGGGTAAAAACGCCAGACAGAAGGAACAGATGTTAGGCATTATTATGCTCAGGGCTCTTCTTGAATAGCCCTTTCCTACTGCCCACAGGAAAAACCCTTGGCATTTGAGGTCTTTTTTTTAAAAAAATATTTTATTTATTTATCTTTAGAGGGGAAGGGAAGGAGAGAAAGAGACAAACACCAATCTATGGCTGCCTCCCATGGGTCCCCCGCTGGGAACTGGCCTGCAACCCAGGCACATGCCCTGACCGGGAACCGAATCGCAGTCGTGTGGTTCGCAGGCCTGCACTCAATCCACCGAGCTACACCAGCCAGGGCGCATTTGAGGTCTTTAGTGGCTTTCAGAGCTGTGTTGATGACCTCCTCTGTGAAGCTTCTCTGACTGCTCCTCCAAATGGACAGGCACACAGGCCCCAAATTCCTGGAAATTAGGTGTTCATTAAATGCTTTTTCTCACCTGATCTGGTATCCCTGAGAGGTTACTTGGGCAGGCAGTGATCAATCTCCACACTGCACCCATAGAGTCTGGATGACTTGCTCTGAGTTGTCCAACAAGTTAACACATAAAATTCTGGAACCACATAATACATCAAGTTAAGGCATGATGAGGGGAATCCTGTTGCTGGAGAGGATGATGAGAGAAGAGGTAGGTGGGGAATAACCTCTTTGTCTATTCAGCCCCCTACAGAAGCTAAGTAGCATGGACCCGGCCATGCTGGAGCGTCTTCTGAGCTTGGACCGTCTGCTGGGCTCCCGGGGGACCCAGGGGACCCCTCTGCTGAGCACCCCAAAGCGAGAGCGGATGGTACTAATGAAGACAGTGGAGGAGAAGGATTTGGAGATTGAAGTAAGTGTTGCAGAGGTTGGGGCTGGAATTCCTATTGGCCTTGAGAAGCAATGTGAGGATCTTCAGATAAGGACACTGAAAGGCTGGACTGGCATCTAGTTTTCATCCAACACTGGAATCCCTCAGTTTTTTAGCTTCTTCCTGAAGGTCTTTAATATGGCTAACCTTTGAAAAATAATTGAGATCAGATGGGAGGAGGTGAGGGGGTGGGAGAATTCCAGGTAAAAGAAACAAATGTAAGACATTGCCATTTCCTAAAACCTAGCTCTCAAAATTTACAGTTCTTCGCTTGAGGCTTGAACAGTCCCTCCCTTCGTTGTTTCAAAAAGAAGCTTGTTTCACTAGCTCTGATCACTAGAAAGCCCTTAATTGTATTGGGCTCCAATTGTCTCCTGGTACCTTATCCCATTGGTCCTCACCCTGCCCACTAGTGCCTTGGAGACCTGCACACTCAATTTGCTAACCCACTGTCCTTCCAGCTGCCCTATAGTTGATTCTGGGTCACATCCCTCCCTGATCCTTTTCAACAGAGACTTAAGATGAAGCAAAAAGAACTAGAAGCCAAGGTGCAGGCCCAGGAGGCCATGGACTCAAAAGAGAAAGAGAATTACTCTCCCACGATGCTCCAACCTCTTGCCCGCCGCACAGTCACAGTGGCTAAACCCCTCAAAAAGGCTGTGGTGATTCCCCTACAACTGAGTAAGTTTGGCTCTGGGGGCCCAGAGGGCACAGATAACATTTCAGATAAAGGGGTGTTAGTAGTAGTCCTCATGTCATTCATATCCTTCCACCATATGCCAGCCCTGGGGATGGGTGATAAAGGTCTGAAATAGAGCTCTGCTCTTAGACACTTAGTACAATGGAGTAGACTGACAAGTGCATGAGTCATTATCATACAAGACCAACTGAGATTACTTTCAAATACAGGTATAAGAAAGGTCATGTGGAAACACAACAAAAGAAGTTAATTTTGGGTGGAGGGGTGAAGCAAGTGGCTACTAGGGAGGGTGAACAGTAGCTTTTGTAATGACTCCAGTTCTTTCAGTTCAGGAGCAGGCAGCATCCCCAAATGCTGACATTCACATCCTGAAGAAGAAAAGCCGCAAGAGGAAGGTGAGAGTACCTGTAGGCTTAGTCTATACCTAGAGCCTAGAAGTAAGGGATAGTGGGAGAGCAGTGGGATTGGAGTTACGTGATCTGTCAATACTTATCAGCTATTTACAACTCTTTCAAGGTGCATATGGTCTGAATACACATAACTCAAAGGACATTTAGGATGAAATGCAGTGATATGCACGTACCTAGCAGAGCGGTTGTCTATTATTTGTTACTTTCCTTTCTTCCTGATAGCTCTAATGCTCAGTAACTACTTAATAGTATGGTGTGTAGGCAGGGTCCTGCCCGCTACAAACTCAGGAGCCCCTTATAGGAAAACATGACCTAAACATTGGAGAAATCAAACAGTGGAAGAATGGAGATGGCATGGTTGGGGGAGGAGCCTTTTATTGACTACCTTCTCCTATGTGTTTTCCTAGGAGTGAAAAGAGAGCTTATCTTTTAGAAATGAGGGACCAGATTTAAGGGTTCACTATGTGCTTTACATTTACAAACTCATTCTTCACAGCAACTCTATTCCCTTTCTTTCACAAGTTGGATAAAATGAGACTCAGCTCAGTGACCAGAGGGAAAGTTTCTAGACACACTCGACAGGAGGGAAGGAGAGGCTGGAAAGGGCGGGGAAGGTAGCCGCTGTTAGTCTCCTATTCTTGGCAGAGGAGTCCAAAGCCCGCAGTGGGCTGAACAGCAAACTGCTGTTTTTGTCACTCACCTCCCACTGTCTCATAGTTGGAGTGCCTGGATGCCATAGAGCCAAAGGAGAAGACTGAGGACTGCTGGGAGCTACAGATCAGCCCAGAGTTACTGGCCCATGGACGCCAAAAAATACTAGATATGCTGAATGAAGGTTCGGCCCGGGATCTGCGCAGCCTGCAGCGCATTGGCCAAAAGAAGGCCCAGCTCATCGTGGGCTGGAGGGAGCTCCACGGCCCCTTCAGCCAGGTAATGGCCCAGGGAGGGCAATCCTGGAATGGAGGTGGGAGATTTGGGGAAAAGCTTGGTACCCCCTAGACCCTTTGCTCATCGCTATTGTCTTGCCAGGTGGAGGACTTGGAACGCGTGCATGTCATGTCAGGGAAACAGCTGGAGTCCTTCCTAAAGGTGAGCTCATGGCTTGGCTCCCTCCTTTCCCTGGCCTGCTCCAGACCCCCAGCACTAAAGCTGCTCTCTCCCTCCCTCCTCTTGCAGGCGAACATCTTGGGTCTCGCCGCGGGCCAGCACTGCAGCCCTTCCTGACTGCCAGCTCCTCTCTTCACACGGCTTTTTTTTTTTTTGTGCAGTCCTTGTATGACCGCTTCTTGTATAAATACAGTTTTAGCTCCGTTGCTTCAGCCTGATTCTTGGGACTAAGGGGATGGGACGAGGGGTATAATTGCTCTTCGAACTGGCCACAATCTCCGTCACCAACTTCCTTGGGCGCCATCTTTGGAAGAACCTGCGGCAACGCAGGGTTGTAAATAAACTATTGGAGCTGGAAAGGACGGTGGCCGATATAAAACAAAAAGCTGACGCGAAACCTGGACGACAACGACCGTTAGGCGTGCGCGCGCTTCCTTTAGCTCCGCCCCATCTGTACCCTTGGCGCGCGCTCCCTTTCTCCCCATCGTCAACGACAGCGGTTTTTTGTGCGCGTGCGCGCGAAATAACGGCCGCTGGCGAAGGGAGGAGGGGGGTAAAAATCTTTGAAGTGGGGGGAGAGAAGCCACTGTCTCCCGCGCACCCACCACCTGTGCCATCGTCAGCCAATCAGCGGCCGTCTTAGGGGTCTCGCGCTTGGGACGACTGGGGCTGTTGGGCGGCTCCTCCGGTGCCTCCTCCCGCCAGAGTCCGTCTTCTACCTCCCCCCTCCCGTTGGCCTCGCGCGCGCGCGCGCTCGCGCCTGCTCCAGCCTCTTGTGTGTCCTCGCGCCCCCCGCCCGCCCTCCCCGCGCGCAGTGTGCTCCGCTCCCCCCACCCTCCTCCTCCTTTCCCCCTCCCGCCCGCCCCACGCGCCTCCTCCCTGGGTTCCCCCTCCCCCACTGACGCCGCCGCCTCCTCCTCCTCCTCCTCCTCCTCCTCCTCCTCCTCCTCCCGCCCCAGGGTTAGCTCGAGCCACCTCCCTCCCTCCCTTCGCCATGGATCCCGGCAACTGGAGCAGCTTCATCTTCCAGGTAACAACCCCCTCCCCCCGCCCCCCACCCCCCCTTCCCACACCCCCTCCCGCTCTCCCTCCCTCCCGTCCCACCCCCCCTCCGCGCGCCCGGTGCGCGCGCAGCTGTCCCCCTCCCTCCCTCGCGCCCTCCCCCGCCCTCCCCGAGGCGCCGGCTGGGCGCGCGCGCGGCGGGGGCCGAGGCTGCTCCCTCGCTCCCCCCACCCCGCCCCGCCAGGCTCCAACCGCCGCCGCCGCCGCCACCGCCTGGGCCCCCGCCCCCGGTCCTCGGCCCCGCGGGGGCCTCCCGCCCCTACCGTCGCTGCTGCGCTCCGCGGCCAGCCAGGCGCCCTCCTTCCCTCCCTCCCGCCGGCCGGGGTGCGCGGGCGGCGGGGCGGCCCTCGGGCCATGCGTTCGGCGCGGCCCAACCCGGCCGGCCGGGGGCGGCGCCCCGAGCCCGGGCCCCGTGCGGCCCGCGCCCCCGGCCCCCGCTGAGCCCCAGGGGGCCCACCGTGGCCGAGGCCATGTTCCCCGTGTTCCCTTGCACGCTGCTGGCCCCCCCCTTCCCCGTGCTGGGCCTGGATTCCCGGGGGGTGGGCGGCCTCATGAACTCCTTCCCGCCACCTCAGGGTCACGCCCAGAACCCCCTGCAGGTCGGGGCTGAGCTCCAGTCCCGCTTCTTTGCCTCCCAGGGCTGCGCCCAGAGTCCATTCCAGGTGAGTAGGGGGCCGGCCGTGGCGGGCCGGGCCGGGAGGGCGCCTACCAGCGGCCGCAGCCCACACGGTGCCTTGTCTCCGCAGGCCGCGCCGGCGCCCCCACCCACGCCCCAGGCCCAGGCGGCCGAGCCCCTCCAGGTGGACTTGCTCCCGGTTCTCGCCGCCGCCCAGGAGTCTGCAGCCGCGGCTGCCGCGGCTGCAGCTGCCGCCGCTGCCGCCGCCGTTGCTGCGGCACCCCCAACCCCGGCCGCCGCCTCCACAGTGGACACAGCGGCTCTGAAGCAGCCGCCCGCACCCCCTCCGCCGCCCCCGCCGGTGTCGGCACCCGCTGCCGAGGCCGCGCCCCCTGTCTCTGCTGCCACCATCGCCGCAGCCACTGCCGTCGTAGCCCCAACCTCGACGGTTGCCGTGGCCCCAGTCACATCTGCCTTGGAGAAGAAGACAAAGAGCAAGGGGCCCTATATCTGCGCCCTGTGCGCCAAGGAGTTCAAGAACGGCTACAACCTCCGGAGGCACGAGGCCATCCACACGGGAGCCAAGGCTGGCCGGGTCCCTTCGGGTGCTATGAAGATGCCGACCATGGTGCCCCTGAGCCTCCTGAGCGTGCCCCAACTGAGTGGAGCCGGCGGAGGAGGGGGAGAGGCGGGTGCCGGCGGCGGAGCGGCCGCAGTGGCAGCCGGTGGCGTAGTGACCACCACCGCCTCGGGAAAGCGCATCCGGAAGAACCACGCCTGTGAGATGTGCGGCAAGGCCTTCCGCGACGTCTACCATCTGAATCGACACAAGCTGTCGCACTCCGACGAGAAGCCCTACCAGTGCCCTGTGTGCCAACAGCGCTTCAAGCGCAAGGACCGCATGAGCTACCACGTGCGCTCACATGACGGCGCTGTGCACAAGCCCTACAACTGCTCCCACTGTGGCAAGAGCTTCTCCCGGTGTGCACGGGGCCTTGGCTGCTCACTAGGCGGTGGGTGGGGAGGGAGGGACTGTGATGAAGGTGGCCTAGCCTTGCTGGTGGGGAGGGAGGAGGTTTCTGAGGATGGGGACTGGGAGCCACTCCCATGGAGGAAGGAAGAAAAACCTCTCCGGGTTACCAGGGAGCAGGGGGTGGTACTTAGCAAAGGAGGTGGGCCCTTGGATTGTTGGAAAGCTTGGCGTGGACAAGGCAGGGGAGCGATTTCCTGCCTAAGTAGGACTCTGAAGCCTTGGGCTTGGGGGTAAATTCAGGAAACTTTGAAAGACCTCTTGTGCTTAAGTTAGGAAGATTTGGGGACATTTCCATATCCCAGGGCCCTAACCCCACCCCCAACATATCCCCAGGCCGGATCACCTCAACAGTCACGTCAGACAAGTGCACTCAACAGAACGGCCCTTCAAATGTGAGGTAGGAAGCCCACCTCTTCCTGTCTTGGTTTTCATGGTTTTGATCCTCATTATAGTTGTCTGAGTTCAGCCTCTCAGACCCCCTTTTTCTCTCTTTTGCTTTTTCACTCCATTTTCTCATCCCTTCAAGGCCTCATCGTCTCACTCCCATTTCCTACAGATCAAAGATCCCCAAGGCTCTGATTCCTTTAACCTCTTGCCCCCTCTCCCCACTCCCTGAAGCTTTAACTCTCCTGACACCCCCCACACCCCTCCCCCTTCCCCAGAAATGTGAGGCAGCTTTTGCTACGAAGGATCGACTGCGGGCACACACAGTACGACATGAGGAGAAGGTGCCATGTCATGTATGTGGCAAGATGCTGAGCTCGGCTTATATTTCGGACCATATGAAGGTGCACAGCCAGGGCCCTCATCATGTCTGTGAGCTCTGCAACAAAGGTACATGCTGAGGGATGCTGGGAGGGCCAGGGACAAAGGGTGGGGACAAAGCCAGAGGCCCTTTCACAATTATGAGTTAAAGGTGCTGTAGCTGAGAGCTTGTGGCATCTAGAGCTCACTAGGAAGCAAACGAAGTGATATTTGGGACCACTGTACATCATTAGGTTCTAAGAGGTTACAACTGGAAGAGATGCTGTACCAAAGAGTCAGCCTCTGGGTGTATGTGGGCAGAATGGGAATGGGACATGGCTGCTTTGGGGAAGGAGTGGTCAAGAGAGCCAATACCCAAGGGTTGAGAGATGGTTTCAGCTATGCAGCCACAAGTTCTCATCTTCGGCTTCTGGGACAAGTGGAATACACTGTCAGGGGTTTAACAAGCATGTACCCTGCTTCAGTAGCAGAAAAATTTGCTTTTAAATAGATATGCTTATTCACTGAATAACTGGGCTGAGACTGTATGGGATACTGGAGGGAGGGGACACAGCCGTCTCTACTGAGGGTCAACCCTTTAAGTGTCTAGAAATCAGTGGCCTGTCACCACAGGAGAAATCCCCTAGCTATGGAGAATGGGTTCTGGGTACCAGTGCCAAGAAGCAGACCCTATTCAATCAGGTCCCAGTTTCAGAGTGGGGCTGTGCCCTACCAGCCCTAGCAGAGTAGTTGGCCCCAGGTTACCAAGGATGTGGTGGGAGGAGGACAGGGCCACCATCTGAGGAAGGCGTCCCCAGCCTAGGAGAATAACCCCGTCTCTGGGGTCTCCATCGGGCTGACCCCATCCCCCCATCCCAACCCCCCCCCATAGGCTTCACCACGGCAGCATACCTGCGCATCCACGCGGTGAAGGACCATGGGCTCCAGGCCCCGCGGGCTGACCGCATCCTGTGCAAGCTGTGCAGCGTGCACTGCAAGACCCCTGCCCAGCTGGCCGGCCACATGCAGACCCATCTGGGGGGGGCCGCACCCCCTGTCCCGGGAGATGCCCCCCAGCCACAGTCCACCTGCTGAGGGGGACCCCTGCACCCACCAGGCAAGGCGTGGGGCATGGCTGGGGGGGGGACGGATGGTGTGTGTGGGACAAGGGGGCTCAAGGGGCCCAATAGGGGATCTCAGGAAGGCCAGGGATGTCCATCCTACCACTCATGTTAGGGAGACTTCTGGGGACAGAGAGGGCCCTTCAGGAGAACTGGGTAAGGATACAGGCCAAAGCCTCTGGGAACCAAACAGGAAGTGAGCAACGGCTGTGTCCCAGGGGCGGGAGTCTGGGAAAAGCAGCAAGGCTCTTGCCATTCAGATGGCACTGTGATCTGGTGTTTCTCACCATGCAGGTACCGGTGAGGTTTGTCCAATGGCGGCGGCAGCGGCGGCAGCGGCAGCGGCAGCAGCAGCAGCAGCGGCAGCAGCAGCTGCATCAGTGGCAGCCCCTCCAACAGCTGTGGGCACCCTCTCTGGGGCTGAGGGGGTGCCTGTGAGCTCTCAGCCACTTCCCTCCCAGCCCTGGTGAACTCCCAAGTTGGTGAGGGGGAGAGGGGAGGAAAATGGAGGAAAGTCCCTTGGTACAATATCCTTTCTACTCTTCTCTTCCCACCAACTCCTCACTGCTTCCCCCACCACCCAAGGAGCCTCCTGAAGGAAAGGAGGAAGAAATGTTTCTTAGGGGAATTCACTAGGTTTTAACAATTTGTTTCTCCTGCTCCTCTCTACTTCCTATCAGACCTGACCCTACCTACATACATACTTGTCCTCTTGGTTGTGTTGAAGCTCCCTGGACAGTGGGCAGGGGTGGCAGAGGACAGGAGCAACCACTGCCCTCACCCCCTCTCCTCTCTGTAACTCTCTGCCTTGCCTTTCCAGGGATTTGTGAACCTTCTCCCTTGATGGTCCTTCTTGCTCTCCTTCCAGTCCCCCCTACTGTCTGCTGCCCCTCCCTGGGGAGTTGGTGCTTTTTTTTTTCCAGGGGGAGGGAGGAGAGAAAGGAGGGGAATCAAAGATTCTGTCCTAGACGGGAAAAGGTGAGATTTGAGAAGAGGCAGAAACAGGGAAGGCAAAGGTGGTACCTTCATAAGGTGGGGTTGTTTAGGGTCAGGCCCTAAGCATCATCCTACTGGAGAATTTGTCAGGGGAAAACAAGTCAAAGGGAGCAAAAGAAGGAGCCACTTGGTCCAGAGGCAGGGCAAGAGATGGAACTTTATGAGGCCAGGGTAAATAGGGGGGTCCAGGGACTAGAGGTGCTGCCTGGGGTTGGGGGGAAGGCAGCTGGTGTCTCCCCTTTTCCTCTTCCACCCCAGCTCCAGCCCTGGCCTTTTCATCCCTCTCCCCCAAGATAGAAGCTGTGGCCCTGGCCTTGTCATCGTGTTCCAGTGTCCCCTGCATGTTCCCTACCCTTCACCCCCTCTTGCGTGGATCCCATTACAATAAATTTTAAATAAAAACTTGGTTCTGGCTTGAATGAATTGCTCTCACCAAAGCCCCTGTTCCCGCCCCCAAAGGGTTTCTTCCTGGGCCTGGTGTCAGTCCCCAGCCTTGCTCTTCCTTCTGCAGCTCTGGCTCCTCCCTCCCTGGAGGCAGTACAAGTGGCTACAGCCCAGATTCTGGGTAAGGCAAGTGTCCAGACGCTGTGAAGAGCAAGTTCCAGGACCCCCAGATCTCGGGGTACCCAATCTGGACAGGTGCAGAATAGCCAGCCACTGTAAATTTGAAGAGGCCTGGGTTAGAAATCCAAATAGTTGCTACAACCCACCCAAATAGCTGCACACAGTTGCCCTGAGAGGTGGTGGTGGATGATGTAGCTGCAGGAAGGTAGGGGCAGTCAGCCCTAGGACTGGGAGCGGTGAGGTTGAGAATAACAACTGTACTTGTCCATTCTCAGTATGGTCTCATCTTCACTCAGGCTCCTCTGCCCCAGCCCCTTCCTGCTGTTCCAGACTGCCCCTGCAGCCTCTGCCCTGCCTCATGGAATTCCAAACCTAGTTCCTCTCCTTTCCAGCGACCCTTTTAGTGAGCCTTCCCATACCAGTTTCTGCTGCGGCTTCCTTGGTAGAGGGACTTCCTGTTACGCAGGGCCCCTCCTCTTGAAACCCCACCCTGCAGCCTCCCCAAGTTTTGCCTCATCTCCCTTCCCTTCTTTCCGCTGGTAGGGGTGACTCCACCTGGCCCTGCCTGTCTCCCAGGACCTGCTGCTCGCAGACCCCTCTCCGTTTCATCCGACACCCTCTCTGCCAGGACCCCGGTGACCGTTGGCGGGAGGGGCCCGGGGCTTGGGAAGGGGGATACCCCCGGGAGGTGCGCGTGGGAAGGAGCAGAGAGCTGGCGCGAGTGGTCCCCCCGCGGGTTGCCTGGGTAACGCGGGCCTGGCACGCGGGGCTCCCTTGGGCGGGCCTGGAGGGGGGCGGGGGCAGCCGCGTGCGGCATTAGAGCGTAGGGGAGGGGACCTGAGAGGAGGGGACAAGCAGAGCGGAGGGGAGACCCGCCACCTCCCTCCTTCCCTTGCTCCCTCCTGGGCTGCGGCTGCTGCAACGGTGGCGGCTGCGGTGGCGGCAGCAGCCGGAGCAGTCTGGAAGCCAGTGTCCAGGTGAGATGGGGATGCCCTGAGGCTGCGGGTAGGAGTGGACGCACAGAAAAGGCAGACGCCGGGGAGGGCTGCACTGCACAGGAACATGGGTGCTGGCCGACTGGCTGGTGGTGCTGGGCGCGCCAAGCCAATGGAATGTGGAGGCGCTGGGGGCACCCTGGGGGCAAGGGAATCCCTGAGAGAGGGGCTGAGGAGGGGCTCAGAGGAGATGCCCAGAACCCTCAGGAAGGAGCGGGGGTGTCTGCACCCCCAAACACGCAGCAAGAAAACCGCACCCACTGGCACCCAGGTAGGGAGAGAGGATGCGGAGCGTTATGTGAGTAAGGGGCCTGCCTCTGCTCAGTCTGCCTGTCAGAATGTATGGGTGTCTGCACAGCTTGATTTTAAGGTGCTGGGGCATCTTCTAGGATCTGGGAGGCTGGATCTTGTTGGGGGTCTCCTCCATCCTACCCAGGAGGAGACCATGGGAGGATCCTGTTTACAAAAGGGTTAATCTTCCTAGGGTTGCCGGAGAAGCAGAAGAATTTGAGCAGAGCACTCCACCCCAGAGATATCCCACCCCAAGGCAACTTTTCTTCCTCTCTCCAGAGGCAGCCTAGGCTGGCCCAGAGACAGGGACACATAGCCCTCTTAGGCTGCAGTTCCGAGAGCTGCCTCTTTCCTCCTCACACCAAGCCCGTCTCCTCCTCTTCCAGGATTTGCTGCTGTCTCTGCTGCTCCGTCCTCCCCTCAGAGGCCCTCTCCCCTCTCCCATCTCAAGATGGCAGCCAGCAGTTCTGAGGTCTCTGGGATGAAGGGGACAGAGGAGGGTCTCCAGACCCAGGGAGAAGGACCTGGCCATTCTGAGGCCAAAACTGGCCCTCTCCAGGTCCCAGCTGGGGTTCCAGATGAGCCAGAGGCCCTGCAGCCAGGTCCAGACATCACCGGGGCCCCTATGGACTCAGACCCCAAAGCTGGGATGGCTCCAGAAATCACAGAGATCCCAACAGGGGCCGCAGAAACAGCCCAGGCCAAAGACCTCAGCCCAAGCTCAGGAGGGGAACCAAAGGCCAACTCCAGCCCCCAAAAAGCATGCCAAGATCCAGCATCCCAGTCAGAAGTGAGCAAAGAGGTCACTGCAGATCAGGGGACCAACCTGGAGTGTGCAGGCCTGTTTGAGTCAGCCTCAGAGCCCACTTCCCAGCTGGACCCTCAGTCAGGGTCCCAGCCCACACCCAAGCCTGCCCTTCAGACAGAGCCTCCTACCCAGGAGGACCCCACCACTGAGGTCTTGAGTGAGAGTCCAGGGGAAAAGCAGGAGAATGGGGCAGTGGTTCCCCTGCAGGCTGGTGATGGGGAAGAGGGCCCATCCCCCCAGCCTCACTCACCACCCTCAACAAAACCCCCCCCAGCCAATGGGGCTACCCCCCGCATGCTGCAGCAGCTTGTTGAGGAAGACCGATTAGGAAGGGGTCATGGTGGGCATCCAGGATCTCCCCGAGGTAGCCTAAGCCGCCACCCCAGCTCCCAGCTAGCAGGGTCTGGTGTAGAGGGGGGTGAAGGCACCCAGAAACCTCGGGACTACATCATCCTCGCCATCCTGTCCTGCTTCTGCCCCATGTGGCCTGTCAACATTGTGGCCTTCGCTTATGCCATCATGGTGAGCCTCATGGGACCCTGGCTTCCTGCACTGGAACAAAGCCGCAGGAGTGCCCGGCCTTCCCTCTCTGCATGGATCTCACTTCCAAGTCACAGGGCCTTGCTTGCCTCTCCTTAGGACTTCACCCTCTGAGCCACTATTGCCCCATCCCTTCAGGTGGGAGGGATATCCAGACGTGTTTCACACAGCCTTGCTGACCTGTGCCCTCCCCCCCTTGCCTCTCTCCTTCCTCCCTAACTATGGCTGGCCTGTCTCCTCTGGATGACTCTTTCACCTGATCCCTGCTGGGCTGGCTTCTCCTGACCTGGGCCATGGTACCCCACCCCTCACCCTAACTCAGTCCAGGAACAGTCTGCAGCAGGGGGATGTGGATGGGGCCCAGCGTCTGGGTCGAGTGGCCAAGCTCTTAAGCATCGTGGCGCTGGTAGGGGGGGTCCTCATCATCATCGCGTCCTGCGTCATCAACTTAGGCGGTGAGTGGGGGTCTGGGACAGGCTGGGAGGAATGGAAGGGTTGGCAAGGGCGGCTTTACTAACTCTTCCCTCCCCACACACACTCTCTCCTGTCTGTCCTCTGTATTCCTTTGTCTCTCCTTGTCTCCCCCCTCCCCCAAACTGTCTGTCTGTCTGTCTGTCTGTCTATCTGTCCCTTCCTCTCCTCTTCCACAGTGTATAAGTGAGGGACTCTGCCCTGCATTCCAAGACTTTTATTCCTGTTGGGAGCTGCCTTGGGCCCATCCTCCCCTGCTCCCCTGAGGGGAGCCCAGTTGATGGCCCAGGCCCACACCCATAGGGACCAAGGGAGCCTGAGCAGCCTTGTTTACAGTTTTTTTCCTGCTCCTGCATCTTGCCAGGTTCCTCTGCCAACTGTAGGCCTCCCTTCTTCCTGCACTGTTACCAGTCTCCCTGCACTTCTGCCTGCAGCCAGTCCAGTCTCTCCGTCTCCCTATTTCTGCACTTCTGGGAACCTCCCCGAACATCTCCCAAACTCTGCTCTCAGCCCACCTTCATCTCTCCCATCCTTCCTGCACTTCCTCCAACCTCCCAAATTCCTGGCACCTCAACCCTGATCTCCTCCTCCCCAACTTTCACTGTCTTTGCATCTTCTCCCATTCCTTTCTTCCTTCTCTCCTTTGTCATTTCTCCTTTCCTCTCCACACCCTCTACCCCCTTTTTCCTCCTGCCTCATCTACCTTCAGCATCCTTTCCTCCCCTAAGGATTCTCTCCTCCACCGTCTTGCCACCGTTTATTCTGCAAAAACTCCAGCACTTAGATCAGGCTCGGGGAGGGCAGCGACGTCAGGAGAGGACTCTCTAGCGCGGGTGCTGTTCTCTGCTGGGACCACCCAGGTCTGAATGCCTACAAGGTGCCATGGGGTCGCAGAGCTGGCAAATCGGAGCTGGTTTGGGGACTTGTGCAGGAGTGGTGAGCACTGTTCCAAACACGCACCTGGGAGAAGGCAGGGGGTGCAGCTATTGACCCTCCACTGTCAGCCCGAATTGACCTGCAGCACCCCCACCCCGCCCCAACCGTGTCTGCGAGTTTCTTAAAGGCATAGGGGGCTGAGGTCACTCACGTGCTTTGTAATGAAAGAACCCCCCAAACAGGACCAAAGCTCCTAGCCTCAAGGTGCGAGGACGGGCGGAGAGCTCTATACCTAATTACTTTGTAAGAGGAGGAGGGAGGTGTGTTGTGCGCCACAGTCCGATAGGGAGGCGGAGACCGAGCTACGACGCGGTTCAGAGTCAGCGGGATTTTTTGTTTCCTTTAAAAAAAAGTGTGGGGAGGGGGGACCTAAAAGTCTAAAAAAAAAATACATCAAACTGATTCTCCCTTTTTGTATGTCGGATGCTGCATGAGCCTGAAACACCAATAAATGGAGACTGCATGAAACTCTCCTCCAGCCTGAGTTGGTCCTACAGTCGGTTCGCCACCGGGTGCGCTAGTACTGTCTCTTTGGGGTAGAACCTACTAGATAGTATGCGCCTGCACCGTCCCGGCGACCATCTTTACTGTGGGCTGAAGCCTAGAATGCCCAAGCGCCTACCTGCGCATGTGCAAGACTTCCCTTGCTTTTCCCTTCCAAGTAGCTTTCACTAGAGTGGAGCCTTCCGCGCCATCTCTATGCGCCTGCGTCCTCTAACCCTGCGCATCCTGCCAGGCAGTTCTTAGCTCCAGGTGCGTACGGCGGCTGAGGTAGCGGAACTGCAAGGAGTGGAGAGGAGCGGTGTGAAGGCGAGAAGAACGGTTTGACCGAGAAAGTGGTTTCTGCAGTCCCCTGGGAACATCCGAGTACCGGATCTCAATCCGTGGGGCGGGGTCCGTGGAGGAAATTGAGTGCCCCCTTCTGGGAACGGGCGGTCCGGTCGCAGGGACCGCTGTTGGAGCCTGATTGGTTGGAGAGACATCTTTGGGGACACCCCTGGGGAGCCCAGTTCCTGGCGGTCGGGGGAATCCCCTGCGTAGCACTCCTGCCTCGCCTATAATCTCAGGGTTCCTTCCCTAGTAGCTTATGTCCCTTGTCCGGAGTCATGGAGATATTGCGGCCAGCACGGCAGCACCTCTGTCTGAAGAAGGGGAAGTGACCTCCGGCCTCCAAGCTCTGGCGGTGGGAGATACCGGAGTCCCCTCGGCTTCGTCCAATAAAGCCGAGGAAGAGGGGGAAGGAGTACGGGAGGAGGCCGAGCGTGAGGGGTCTGGGATCGAGGAGGTGCAGGGAGAAACCCCCAGCGCTGAGGGTGAAGAGCATGCCAAAGGAGAATCCGAGGACTGGTGCGTGCCCTGCAGCGATGAGGAGGTGGAGCTGCCCGCGGATGGGCAATCCTGGATGCCCTCCCCTTCCGAAATCCAACGGCTCTATGAACTGCTGGCGGCCCACGGTACCCTGGAGCTTCAGGCCGAGATCCTGCCCCGCCGGCCACCCACACCTGAGGCCCAGAGTGAAGAGGAAAGATCCGATGAGGAGCCAGAGGCCAAAGAGGAGGAAGAGGAAAAGTGAGGGCACATCCTTACACCTTGTTCTGGGGCTGCTCCCCTGAAGCTAGGAGGAAATAGGGAGGAGAGGTGGGACCCCGGAGCATGGAAAATGGAGGGTGGGGGAAGAGCTGGCAGGCTGGGTGAAGCACGTGTGGGTGTTTGAGGAGACCACCCTCACCCTTCACTCTCTGTCCACCTGTCCAGACCGCGCATGCCCACAGAATTTGACTTTGATGATGAACCAATGACACCAAAGGACTCCCTGATTGATCGGAGACGCACCCCAGGTACTGACAAGAGGGAAGAGTTGGGGGAAGGTGAAGGGCCTCTGCTCCCACTTGCCCAAAAAGTGACTCCCTAAAAGAAGCCTTTGGTGCCTTGTTGCTGCAGGAGAGTATGCACACAATGGGGCCATCATTTCAGCTTAAATTGATAACCATATATTCCTTGAAGAGAATATCACAGATAACTCTATCATGGCTCCCAATTCTTTTATCTCCATCTCCCCAGAAGTCCAAGTCTTCCTGGTCATGCAGTATTACCTAGATCCACATCCCTATACTACTGTTTACATTTTCTAATCTGACCCAATTTTTACCCTACATGCCTTCTCAGAATTTACCCTTCGAACCATTCTTGATTTGTCATTGATTTGTCACAGCAGGGGAGAGGGGGAAGAGCATGTTGAGAGAGAATCTTACACCCCTCTCCCAGGCTTCCAAAGACATTTCCATTTAAAATGAGAGATCCAAACCCCTTATCACGACTTTCATCTTATTTCTTTGGTTTCATCTTTCACATCTCCCCAGCTCTCTACATTCTTTGAACAGCCCTCCCTGTTCCTACCCTGGGGCCTTTGCACTTGTTCTCCTACTGCCTGGGTGGTCTTCACTGGTAATTCCCCAAGTAATTACTAATATCCATGCAGGTGTACATTGCCTCACTCCCACATTTCTCACCTCCCCCTTCTCCAGGAAGCTCAGCCCGGAGCCAGAAACGGGAGGCCCGCCTGGACAAAGTCCTCTCAGACATGAAGCGACACAAGAAACTGGAGGAGCAGATCCTTCGTACCGGCAGGGACCTGTTCAGCCTGGACTCAGAGGACCCCAGCCCCAGCAGTCCCCCACTCCGGTCCTCAGGGAGTCTCTTCCCCCGGCAGCGGAAATACTGACTGGTGCTGCTGGGGCCTTTCTTCCCTAACTCAGGGTGCTGGGAAACTTGGAAGAGGAGC
This sequence comes from Sturnira hondurensis, assembly GCF_014824575.4. Classification (NCBI taxonomy): domain Eukaryota; kingdom Metazoa; phylum Chordata; class Mammalia; order Chiroptera; family Phyllostomidae; genus Sturnira; species Sturnira hondurensis. The sequence goes on along the minus strand of NW_028088370.1, from coordinate 403,052 downwards.
AAAACTCCAAGCTCCTAACATAGCACCTTGCCAGAAAGAGGGCGTGTGTGTATGTAGGTGTGTGTTTTCTGTCAAACATTTTATTTGAAAACCTGGCCTGAAATTTCTGAATCTAAAATAAAAAATACAAAGTTATCTTCTCTTAGAGGAGGGGTTTCAGCTGGAACCCAGACAGTTGTGAAGGGGCAGAATTGTCTTCACTCAGTTTGGGAAGTTAGAGCCTTATGGAGCAGAGATGAACTCATTCAGGCACCTGCCTTAGGTCCCAGGCTCTTTCCAGTGGGGCCTGCTGCCTCTGAGTGTTAAAAGAGCTGCAGCACCTTCATTCAGCGGCAGTCAAAGCCGCCCAGAGGAGAAAAGGAGAATCAGCTGCAAGGCCCCTTTAAATGCTCAAGCTCCACCCCCAATGCCCCACCCTGCCCTTCCCTTCCCTTCACTGCCTGGAAGTGATTCCTGGGACTAGGTCCTTGAGTTTTCCCCAATCGGAGTAGTCTGTTGCAGTCAGCCACACTTCTGGATGTGAGTCCTTCGTACTGGCCCCCAAACCTTGAATCAGTGGTGAATCCTTGTGTCCGTCAAGCCTCTCTCCAGGCCTGTTCTGCCTTCTAGGGCCTTCCTTTTGCCGGGCAGGTAAGACCTTTCTGAAGCAGAGCAGGAGGAAGGTGGGTGGAGGGTTGGCCTTCAGAGGTTTTGCTTTCCTGGGAGTTTTTCTGTGTTTTGAAGTAAAGATAGATCAGTTTGTCACCTCACCAACACCCCTCTCCTTCAAAATCTCAGACCTCTGATTTCAAGCTCCCATGTCAGAAAGATAGGGGAAACTTAAGGGGTCTGTTCACACTCCCTCCTGGAATTAGATTGGGTCTTGCTGTCCTCATCTGGCCTCTGACTGGAGACCTTGCCTCTAGCCTGTCCCCCCTGAGCCCTCAGAATGTGATTTGTCCACATTGAGATCCCTCAACTTTGCCAAATGTTGGGGTTTTCATACTGCCCCCCTCAGGGCAATGCCAGCTGTGGGCCTTGTAGATCATTTAAGAAGTCATTAGCAAAATGATCTTAAGCTGGCTTAGTTTTCAGAAGGTGTGGAGTTTGGTGAGCAGGGCTTTTTTAAAAAGTTTTTTTTTCATCTCTGTGAGCAGGAAGTAGAAAACAGGAAGCATAGCCCTAGCCAGTGTGGCTCGGTTGACTGGAGTATCATCCTGTAAACCAAAAGGGTCATGAATTTGTTTCCAGGTCAGGGCACATACAGGAGACAACCGAGTGATGTTTCTGTCCCACTCTCCCTCCCGTTCCCTCTCTAAAATCAATCCTCACCTGTCCTCAGGTGAAGATTAAAAATACGTGTGTTTAACCCTGGCTGGTGTAGCTCAGTGGATTGAGTGCGGGCCTGTGAAGCAAAGGATCACGGTTCGATTCCCAGTCAGGGCACATGCCTGGGTTGCAGGCCAGTTCCCAGCAGGGGACACGTGAGAGGCAACCATACATTGATATTTCTCTCCTTCTCTCCTTCCCTCTCCCTCTAAAGATAAATAAATAAAATCTTTTTAAAAATATATGTGTTTAAAAGAAAAAGAACAGGAAGTTCATTTGGACCCACCAACCTGTAATTCTGGGGATCTTAGATCTTAGGAGTGAAGCCTGGAGAGGTAGGGGATGGTGGGTGAGACATGTCCCCTGTGTTGTGTTGCCTGCCTGGCTGGAACCCTGGGTTATGGGGGAAAGACAGGCAGGAGGCGCGCCAACTAACTCTCTAGAAACTCCTGCCTTCTGCCCTTGGCACACAGTGCACCCCACCTGCCCTGGGTTGGTACTTTCTGGCAGGGCAGCTCTCCAAAGCCATGAGCAAATAAGACAGCCACCTGAGAGTTCCCTGGTAACTCAGGCCTCCTTGTGGGTGCTGCTCTCCCAGGTTGTAGAAAGTGCTGGCCGTAGAATTGCCATTGACACTATTTCCTGGAGAGTACCCAGCCCCACCCAAGTCCTGTTCTAGGTTTAGAATCTTAATTGCCATTTGTGCCTGAGAAGCCAAGCTGCTCCTCATTTGGGGGCTCTGCAGTCCGGGTACTGAGGTGGAATTCTGGCTTTGAACTTTGATTATTCTGTGACCCTGAGCAAGTTCCTTAACTTCTAGGTTCTTGAGAGGGTTAAGTGAGTTAATTAAAGGTATTTAACACTATGCCTGACATTGAAGTTGTTAATAAGAAGGAGCTGTTATCCAGGGGCACTTGCCAGTGCTAGTGAAAGCTCCAGAGTCTCCTCGGCCCATTGGGAGACCTGGAAACACCCCCAGCTGAGTCCTGTGCCTGGATGAGTTTAGAAAACATCTGGATCAGGGGTTCTGAAGCCCTGTGCCTGGGTCACTTCTAATCTAGGTAATCCTTGCCTTCAATGATTGGCTTTAATCGTCAGCACGCGGGTGGTGGGGTTCGTGTAGGACAAGAGGCATCCTGGCAGGCTGGCAGGGCTTTTCCTCCACAAAGTAGCCCCGTTGGGCTGGAGCTTAGATAAGATTTTTCCTAGGAAACAAAGTTTCTAAAATTTTGCTGCTACATGATTTGTGTGAGACAAATCCTCAAAATTCTCCACTATAGTCCCCTAAAGTGGGAGATAATTTCCCCAAATCAGGAAACTACCTGGTGAAAACAGTCTCTCTGCAGGTACCTGGGTAACTCGACTCTTGCGTTCTCCCACCAAAAACTAGAATGAGTAAAACCAGCGAGGGTAAACTGGGAGATAAGCGCCTGTTCGTGACGCACTTCATGTGCGCCTTTCTAACCCTAAGCTTGGTGGAGGTGATGGTGGCAAGGCTGAGTCACTGACCTCACCTCCAGCTGCAGGCATGCCTGGACCAGGAGTCTGGGACTTGGGACAGCGGGTTTGTGACCCCTGGCTAGTATAGTTCAGTGGATTGAACGTTGGCCTGCAAACCAAAGTGTTGCCAGTTCGATTCCCAGTTCAGGGCACATCCATGGGTTGCTGGCTAGGTCCCCATTGGGGGCTTTTGAGAAGCAACCACACATTGATGTTTCTCTCCCTCTCTTTCTCACTTCTTCCTCTCTCTAAAAAGAAATGAAATATTTTTAAGAGTCTGGGTGGGGCCTTGTGTTGGCTAGGGGACAACTTGGCCCTGGGGGTGAAGGGGCTAGGGGAGTGTAAAGGGAACCCCCTGTCCTTGAGCAGGGGTCTGTAATCTGAGCTCATCTTCATTCTTCCTCCCCTAGGCATCCTCCAGTCTCTAACCCTCTAAAGTTCACTAATGTCCAGTATCTAAACCTAGGAAATAGTCACTCCTACTTCCACTTGGAAGTGTAGGAAAGTAAGACTCGGAGGCTGGCAAGTGGCTCAAGCGCAGGCTGGCAATGACAGGACCAGGTTCCTGGCAGGAACCTGGTCCTGTCGCGTGAGTCAGGAGAGAGCAGTGCTTGGACCTCCCCTCAGACCAACTCAATGGGAATCCCCAGAGACGGGTGGCTGCCCACGCTCTCCAGCTGATTCTAGTGTAGTCAGGGCTGAGAGTGGCTGCTGCAGACCTGGGCTGCTCATACTTAAATGTGAGCCCAAATAAATCATTGGGGTTTAGTTAAGATGCTAACTGATTCAACAGCTCTCAGGTGGGACCCAAGATTCTGGGTCGCTAATAAGCTTCCAGGTGCGGCTGCTGCTGTTCACTGCAGACCAAATACACAGTGTAGCTGGTCATCTGGGCATCAGTTAAGATTCACTGTCAGCCACTCCCAATGGACCCTGAAGCTCTCTGATATGTAGTGACTGGTCAGTCCATTAAAATTTGCGGTAGCAAACGTTTATTTTTGAGCCAAGATGCAGGTGAAGAACTGTCTCAGTGAGAGGCGGAACCCAGCTTCTCCCTACAGGCTGTTGTGCTCGCTGCTCATCCACCCATTACCTGCCTTTTTGGTGTGTGAGGGGGAAGGTGTGATGCAGCCAGGAAGCTGCTGGTCTCTGAGACTTTGGGGGAAAGCTGACTGTTCTTAATAAGGAGCCTCATGACACTTGAGGGACATGTGATCAGGCAAATCTGGATATGCACCCAGAGGACAGACTAGGACAGATCTCAGAAGCTGGCACTGAAGAGAGAGCTAAGTGGATTTGGGGTGTTAGGGCCACACCCAAGTCAGGGCAGGATCTTTCAAAGGTCAACGGACTCCTTAACCATGCTCTTTCAAGGGATCGGTATGTCAGAAGTAAAATGCTCTGACTATTCATGTCATCTGGTAAACCACAAAAATCTAAATTTGAGACTTGTCTCCAACATGCTGCCTGAGTCAAACGGTTTCCCCGGATCTCCTGAGAGGCCCTATATTGAAACTCAGTTCTGTGGATGGTGAGTGAAAAGGCAAGGTCTGTTCTTGGGTGAACTTGGCAGGTGGTCTGGCTGGAAGGAACAGCTTTAGAGCATGGTGGATGGGTGGTCAGGGAGGTAAGTTCTGGTACTGAAACAAGGGCATTTGGCCTGGGCTTAGCTTCATAAAAGGCCAGGTTTGATCCGTTGAAAGGATGACTCACAGCTGAGTCACTGAGCTGGGCTGGGCTCTCAACCCTGCTGACTGAGTCCAGCTGGGGTGACAGATGGTGAGAGCCCTCAGCCATAGGGGATGGGAGGGATCATCTGACAAGGAGCCACTGGGGCCTTTGTCTAGAGCCTGCTTCCCAGCCTTGCATAACCCAGAGTTCAAGTCTTCCCTGCAGGGCCTCGTGGAGCTCTCTCCATGCCTCCGCCTACAGCCCTCGCTATTCCTCTCCCTCCATCTGGCTTCCTGGCCAGGCTTCCGCCCTGCAGAGAACCTGGCAAAGGAGCAGCTGGGAAAGGCTGCACTTGGCTGTCAGAGGCCCCTTTCTTTTCCATTCTTCCAGCCCCACAGCTGGGGCAACCAAAGACTTGCCACATCCCTGACCAGTAAATAGTGAGGGTTGAGGCTGAGATGCCAGGTGAGACAGAGAGCCTCTGGTGCTAGGTCACGTGCCCAAAATGGATAAGGAAGTGGCCTCAGGCCTCCCTCCCTCCCTCCGCAGTAAGACATAGAGCTTCTGAAGAGCCAGGCTCTGTTCCAGGTGCTTTATGATGAACTCAGCCCTCATAACTTGAGTAAATGTCCTATCCATTCTCAGTTTATTGGCCAGGAAACAGGTATAGGGAAGGCCAGGGACTTGTCTAAGATCACCCATCCGGGAAAGGTTAGAACCAAGATCATTTCCAGCCCCCAGGAGAACAGGGGCCCCACATCGGGGAGCAATTTCGGGGATTGGAAGCACAGCTGAGCAGAATGGGGCGGTAGAGAAGAAGAAAAGAGAAGGTCCCGACGAGAGTGAGGAGGGGAACAGAACCCCCAAAGCAGAGCACCAGCCCTAGTATTTTCAAACACCACCTGAAGTCAGCAGGAGGGGGAGCTCTGGCCTTAGAAAAGCGACTCCCCTACAAGTTAAAGGGGAATTCACTTCATATAGAAAAAGGAGCAACGGAAAAGTATCAAGGCCAGGTCCCATACAAAGTTGCAAGATAAAAGAATGAGGAGCAGAATAACATCCCTCTGGTGTGAAAAGTGTACCAGGAAAACGAATCGAAACTAACTTCTTTTAAAATGAGGCAAGTATTAAGGAAACAGTCGAGGCAGGAAAGCGGTGAATGAGAGTTGTTAAGGAAGCCCAGGCTGACTCCGCTGCGGGCCGGGCGGGCGGCTGCGCTCCCTGGAGACTGAGATTCTCATCTGAATAGCACCACTGACATGCTGTGTGGCCTTGAACGACACATTGTCCCTATCCAGGATTTGGCTACTTAGAGCTACATGCGCCTATTGTCTTTTCAATTATGGCTTACATTCAATATTATCTTGTATTGGTTCCAGGTGTATACACTTGGCTATTTAAAAAAATAATAATTCATTACATCATATGTGGTACCTTCCTACTTGGCTACTTTAACTAAAATGTAAAATTTAGCCCTGGCTGGCATGACTCAATGAATTGACCATGGGCCTGTGAACCAAAGGGTTGCTGGTTTGATTTCCAGTTAGGGCACATGCCTGGGTTGTGGGCCAGGTCACCAGTTGGGGGTGGGGGGGGGGGTGTGAGAGGCAATCACACATTGAAGTTTCTCTCCCTTTCTCCCTCCCTTCCCCTCTGTCTAAAAATAGATAAGTAAAATCTTTTTTAAAAATTTACTTCTTCAGTTACACTAGCCATATTTCAAGTGTGCAGTAGCCACATGTGGCTGGTCCAAAGACAACAGATTCAGAATATTTCCATCATTGTAGAAAGTCCTATAGGGTGCTGCTGAGTTACAGCATTTTAAACAGAAGCCAGGTCCTGGCTGGTGTGGCTCAGTGGATTGAGCACCAGCCTGTGAACCAAAGGGTCGCCAGTTTGATTCCCAGTCAGGGTGCATGCCTGGGTGGTGGGCCAGGGGGCGAGAGGCATCTGAGGGACATTTCTCTCCCTCTTTCTCCCGTCCTCTCTCTCTCTCTGAAAAATAAGTAAAATCTAAAATAAGAAATAGGGCCCTGGCTGGTGTAGCTCAATGGATTGAGCGCGGGCCTGCGAACCAGAGGATCGCGGTTCGATTCCCAGTCAGGGCACATGCCTGGGTTGCAGGCCAACTCCCAGCAGGGGACGCACGAAAGGCAACCATACATTGATGTTTCTCTCCCTCTCTCCTTCCCCTCTAAAGATAAATAAATAAATAAATAAAATCTTTCTTTAAAAAATAAAATAAAATAAGAAATAAATAAACAGGAACCAGTCAGGTACTTATGAGTGCAACAGGCCAGGTGTGAGACAGCAGGGAGTGGTGAGAACTGTGGAAAGCAGGAAAATCTGTGTCCCATCTGAAGGTCACAGCTGTTCCTTGGCTGTAGCCAATTTCACTATGTGGGAATGCAGGGTCTAACTCCTAATTCTTCAAGAAAATCAGGAATTGAGGGTTTGTGAAAACTCCCAATTTCTCAACCCCAACACTGAAATTGTACAGATTGTGTAGATCAGGTAAAACTCTTGGGCTTCCCCTTGATTCTGCAGTGTCATAGCTCCTACCTGTTTTTCCCGTGCCAGGTCTCTCTCCTTCCCATTCCTCACTCAGGCTGGAAGCTGGATGAGTGATGGAGTAGGTGGCTCCAAAACCACGCGTGACCAAAGGCTCAGAAGACAAGGCTTTGGGTTGCTTAGTAAACTTGGTTCCCTTTGTGTGACTCAGAGGCACATGTTGTCCAAAGTCCAAGGCATGTTGGAGGCAGTGATGGGGTTTAGGTAGAAGGTATGACTTCCTAAATGGACCAAGCACTGGATGGAAGTACCCAGGATTCAGAAGTTGGAAGGATGGGGTAGGAGGAATACAGTATTCATTTACCCCTTTTGACTTTTCAGTCTCCCCACTACTCTTGACAGCAGGGAGTTGAGGGTGGCAATGAACCAGAGAGAAAGAGGAGAAAAGAACTAGAACCATTTATGCTGTGTCTAATCCAGTTGATTCTATAGGAGCATCAGTTCCATCAGGAATCCCAGGGCTGCTTCAAGCACAGAGGTGGGCGTGGAGGAGCAGACAAAGATTATGCAAATATTCTTGGGCTGTGGGCTAACATTTGAATACTGCTTGGGTCCTTGGGATGCCCTGAAATAAACAGTCTGCCCTCTGGAGGACCTGCTGATCCCTACTGTGCTGGAGAAGGCCAAGGCACCCCCAGAGACCGACCTGCACTCCCAGCTCCTCCTACACCATGGGGGCTGGAGGTTGGGAAAGTGCAGGCAGCTTAGGCCGTGAAGCTGATGGGACTAAAAGGAAGGATGGGCTGAGAACCCTGGGCTTCTGTGGTTAACTGTGCCCATCAGTTCTTGGCAGGTGTGATATCTGGACAAGCTCTGCTGCCCTAGGTGGGAAGAAAAAGGAGAAGGGGGTAGGGAGACAATGAAGGGTGGAGTAATCTGAGTTGGAAGAGAAAGGGTCCTTTTCCCCCAACCCCAGCCGGTTTTCAGGCTCACGCCTGCGTCATCCTAGGCCCCCTGTGTTCATCTTGTATCTTCCCCACCTGTCTATCACTTTCTATGCTGCCCTACACACAGGAGCTACCATGGCAACTGAAAAGTCCATCATCCGCATCCCCCCATACCACTATATCCACGTGCTGGACCAGAATAGCAATGTGTCCCGTGTGGAGGTTGGGCCAAGGACTTATATCCGGCAGGACAATGAGAGGTTGGTGTCAAGACTGGGCTGTGGGGGATGCTGGGGCTGGGGAGGGCCCGTCAGTCCAGCCGGCTCCGTCGTCCATCTCTCCTGTGGACTGGCCCTCCTTATGGTCACGGGGAGCTTGCCCTTCCACTCACTGCCTCCTTTGGGATTGGAAGTCTCCTGGGTCCTCATGCCACTTCTCACCCTCCAACAGGGTCCTGTTTGCCCCCGTGCGCATGGTGACTGTCCCCCCACGCCACTACTGCACAGTGGCCAACCCGGTGTGCCGGGACGCCGAGGGCTCGGTGCTCTTTGATGTCACAGGGCAGGTACGGCTCCGCCACGCTGACCTGGAGATCCGGCTCGCCCAGGACCCCTTCCCCCTGTACCCAGGGGAGGTGCTGGAAAAGGTATCTGACCCGCTCTCCTTGTCCTGCTGCCTTGTCCTAGGGCTCCATGCTGCCTCTGGAGGGAAAAGAAATCGGGATCATGGGAGGGGGTGGGGGAGCAACATTTCCTGGTCTTGCCAAGGGTAAAATCCACGGGTTGCTCCTCCTCTGACCTTCCCCAACCCCCGCTTACTCCTCACATGCCTACAACAGACTCACTTGCCCCTCCCTTGAGAGCTGTCAGCCCAGCTCACTACCTAATCACCCAGGCTCCAGAGCCTGCTGGAAGCTCCTGGCCAGTCTGGCGCTAAGTGACCTGTGCCAAGCATAAGCATTTTGGTCACTCAGACGGTGCCAGACACTGGTGGGCAGTGACAGCAGTGGTGGGCAAGATGAGGTCCAGGTTCCGATGCCTGTGACTTTTTCATGGGAAGGCATCACAGGCCTGCGCTGCAGCCAGGCCCTTGTCCTTGTTGCGCTCAGGTCGTGGGCCTGAGCAAGTGGACCTCCCGTCTTTATATCCGTAACTGCCTCACCTCCTTGCCCTCCTACGCTGTGTCCCTCCAGGTCCCTCCACTGAGCAGCGCTTCCTGATCCTAGGAGCATAGTTTCTAGCATGACACAAGAAACTTGAGATGTTCCTGTCCACTTAGATGTAAACACTTTGCAGAAAAGTGCCTGTGTGGAGCTAGAAAGTGATGAAGAATGGTTAGAGTGTTAACCTTTGGAATCTGAGGAATCTGAGTGAACAATGTCAAAGTGTTCTTTGCATTAGAAGAACCTTTATTTAAGTCTGAAACTGTCAAAAGTTGAAAATTACCCATATCGATGGCCTACCTCAGACAACTACATCCCCGTCTGGGTGGTGAGGAGTCGAGGGGGTGGGACACCAGTATTGAAAAGTTCCCAGGGTGGAGCGAAAGCCTTCCCATCCCTGCTTCTGCAGCCTGTGCAGCCTGTGTGCACGGCCCCCAGCAGCTCCTTGTCTCAAACCCCATGCGCTCAGGTCTCCGAGGGCCGGGCCCTCCCTCCTCAGAGCCCCATGCCTCTGAGATGCTTCTTGTCTACTCTGGAGTCAGACTTGCCTCTGCCTTGCACCGCTTTCCCCCAGTCTCCACTGAGAACTTGGTCCGCCCTTCCCTCAGCCCCCCCACCCCACCCCACCCCCGCTCCGCCATTGGCCCCCACCCCCCACCCCGTCCTCCTCAGAGTCTCATTAATGTTCTTGCAATGACCCTGTCAACAACTTGGCCTTCCTGACCTTAGCTCTGACCCTGCCCCTTCTGTGCGGCTTCAGCCCCGCCCAGTGCCACATCCAGTGTGGACTCGGTAATTCTCACCGCCCCCCCCCCCCCCCCCCCCACCCCCCCCNCCCCGCCCCCCCCCCCCCCCCCCCCCGCCACCCCCCACGCTCAGGCCGGCTCTGAAATTAAACTCCAGAGTCCTTCCTATCGTGTGCTCCCTGTTCTAGCCCTCTGCTGCTGTGTCCCCTCAAGGCTTTGGATCCCATCTTTGTCCCTCAGATTATCTTCGACCCCGACTGAACTCTTTTTTAAAAAAATATATTTTATTGATTATGCCATTACAGTTGTTCTATTCTCCCCTTTCACTCCCCTCCACACCCCTCCCCCAACATTCCTCCCTTAGTTTATGACCACGTGTCTCAAGTTCTTTAGATTCTATACTTCCCCTACTATTCTTGCCCTCCCCCCTATCTATTTTCTACCTACTGTCTATGCTATTTTCTGTACCTTTTCGCCCTTCTCCTCCTCCCACTCCCCTGTTGCTAACCCTCCATGTGATCTCCATTTCCATGGTTCCACTCCTGGTCTAGCTGTCCTCTTGGTTTGCTTTTGTTTTAGGTGTGGTTGTTAGTAACTGAGCTTGCTGTCTCTTTGTTTGAGCCCTTGTGCTCTGGACGGCAGCAAAACCAGGCCCTGGGGCAGCAGCGCCACCTGCCCTTTCTGCGCTCCCACCCGCACCCGGGTGGCTCCTAGCCTGCCTGCCAGTCGCTGCTGCCTCCGAGGTGGCACCGCCCGTAGAAACAGGTCAAGTGGACCGTGGCAACCCAAGCCCCCTGCTCCTTGGTTCTCTTCCTTCCCAGCCAGCTTTCTCCCCACTACCGAAAGCTTCCTCTCGGCCAATTAGCGTGTTCTGTCTCTTCCATCCTTTTCTGGCCTTAAAGGCTTATTTATGTGTTTCTTTCCAAGGAATGCATTCATAAGACTGCCAAGTCCTCCCTGACTTCCACCACCAGTATCTGCTCTTCATTCCCCAGAGGCATCTACTACCACTCATTCAGGGCACACACTTCCAGAAATGACTATGCATTCACATCAACATGTATCCAAAAAGTATAACCTGTTTGCGTAGGGGCTATCGTATTGTTATTTGCCAGTGTCTTTTGAATGGACTTGTGCATCTTGGTACATAGGTCATATCTTGTTTAATTGTTGTTGTAATTCTGTGTGATGTGTAGAGGTTCAGCCATTCCCCCACTGGGCGTCTTTTAGGATGTTTCCAATTTGTACAGGAAAAATGATGCTGCAATAAATGTCCTTGCCTGCGCGTCCTTGTGCATTCTGGGTTTCGTTTTTTTTTTTTTTTTTTTTTTGTAAGAGTAGNATCCAAAAAGTATAACCTGTTTGCGTAGGGGCTATCGTATTGTTATTTGCCAGTGTCTTTTGAATGGACTTGTGCATCTTGGTACATAGGTCATATCTTGTTTAATTGTTGTTGTAATTCTGTGTGACGTGTAGAGGTTCAGCCATTCCCCCACTGGGCGTCTTTTAGGATGTTTCCAATTTATACAGGAAAAATGATGCTGCAATAAATGTCCTTGCCTGTGCGTCCTTGTGCATTCTGGGTTTCGTTTTTTTTTTTTGTAAGAGTAGAGACTAATAAGAGTTGCTGGGTCCTAGAATATGCTAAATTTGTGTGCACTTTTATGAGTGGCCCTGTGAATCTCATTTCTGGCTATTTACTGCTTTGCTTTCCCCACTCACTCTTTGATGACAACTTGTACTTGCTGTCCTCTGCCCAGCTCCCCCACAAGCCCCTGCGTCAGGGCCCGGCCCCCGCACCCCTCCCCCCGCCTGCTCTGCTGCCTTTGACAAAGCACTGAAACGTCCAAACTGCAGGCCCTGTGGACAGTCCTTTTGTGTCTCACAGGCTCGCTCAACTACATCTGCTCTGTTGACCTGCTCTCTTTTTAAAATATGTCTTTATATTTTGCCCTGTGGATGTCTTTTTTCCATCTTTGTAGAGGTGTCCCCTCCTCGCTGCCCTCTCTGCCTTTAGCTTCTGTCCCAAACCCTTGTGTGTTCTCTCGTGCTTTCATGGTCCACACTGAACCCTGTCCCTTAGCTCAGAGGCCCCTAACTGCCTTTAGGAGGCCCTCTCCTGGATGTCCCACAGCCACCTCATATTGGACATCCAAACCAGTGCTTTTCCTGGCCCCCCAAATCTGTTCTTCCCCTGTATTCCCAATCATACTTGGTGATACTAGTGAGTACCCAGTCACCCAAGCTGGGAACTTGCCTGCAAAGGCTTGAGGGACACCCTGGAGGGAGACAAAGGTGGTAGCCAGGAGACCAGTTAGGAAGCTATTTCCACAGTCCAGGAGAGAGGTGTTGACAGCTTGGGCGAGGGCGATAGCAAGGATGGATAAATTTAGACGGGATTTGCGATGGAACAGATAGGAAGTGGAGAGAGAGGAGATGTGGGGGCTGGGACTCTGTGCTTTTCCCGTAACACTCACCTTCTCCCCCTCCTCCCATTCCTTTATCAAAAGCCAGCTCTCCCTGGAGCCCCAGTTCAAATGCCACTTTCCGAGGGCCTTCCCTAACTTCTCCTTCATCTGAACTGCAACCTCTCACCCTTGGCACTGTCCGCAGTCTGCTTGGAGAGAATGGTCTGTGCCTATGTCATGTCACCTTCGGGCACTTAAACTCTGTGCCAACAGGGTATGTCCAGTCCCCCTACCACCAGCAGAGTGCCATGCACACTCATGATGTACAGAGACGGGCTTGCCAGGGCAGCGACCTCCTCTGCCCCACGGCCGCCCAGCTGAAGTGAGGAGCTGCAGATAGGCTTCACCAAACACTGAGGTTCAAGTCCTGATTCTGACCTGTGCTCGTGGTGTGACCTTGCTCTTACTCTTGCCCGCTATGCTCTCTTTCCCTACTTTCCTGCCTCCCTCAGATCAAAGATCAAGTGAAATCCTGCTCTCAGAAACAGTTCTACACACTTCTAAAAGGCGTGGCTACTTCTTGCCAGGTCCCTCGTCCTGAGGGAAGGGGATTTGATGCCTGGAGTGCAGTGGCTATCTTGTGGCCATGAGGCAACCTTGAAACAAAGTCACATGCTTTAACTGTGCCTGTCACAGCAGTTGATACCTTCCCACCTCCTCAGACTTCCCAGAGGGCCCCGTGCACACCGGGCCGTGAGATGCTCAGGTACTCGGCTTTTCAGATGTACCTTCCACGTGTCCTGTGAAGCCCTCTACCCAGTTTCCCACCTAAACTTCTAGTTCAAAACAACTTCTAAGTAATTCCTTCAGAGGGAGTGTGTCCTCAGCTCATCAGCAGTGGCGTCCTCTTGCTCGGTCAACCCTGTCTTGGTTCCTTGGAGCAGATGGCCTTGGGACAACCCCTGTCTTGTACTTTCCATTCCGAGTCTCACTTGGGGACATATGTAAAGATTGATGCTGTGGATCCTGACCTCCGAGGTGTCAGCGCGACTCCTGGGGTCACAGCACTGATGCCCCATGACCCCCCTTCTTCCCCTGTTAGGACATCACCCCACTGCAGGTGGTTCTGCCCAACACTGCACTCCATCTTAAGGCATTGCTGGATTTTGAGAATAACAACGGAGATAAAATTGTTGCGGGAGATGAGTGGCTATTTGAAGGACCTGGTAAGTTCTTCCCACTGGGCTAGAGTTGGGGTCGGAGGCTTCCTGCCTTCCCACCATAACCCTGATATCTTCCTGCCTTCACCTCTGCCTCATCTTCCCTTCCAAGGCACATATATCCCCCAGAAGGAGGTGGAGGTCGTTGAGATCATTCAGGCCACTGTCATCAGGCAGAACCAGGCTCTGCGGCTGAGGGCCCGCAAAGAGTGCCAGGACCGGGACGGCAAGGACAGGGTGACAGGTGGGACTGGGAAGGAGCACTGAGGAGGGGTGGGCAGGCCATGGCTCTGACTGCCTCAAGTGGGGGGGATGTGGGGGGAGGGTGGGAAAAAGCCGCCTGTGAGTGAGCACAGCCTGGGAGGAAGTGCTTACCTGGAACCCTTCTAAGCTGTTGGGGGCTGCCCCCGCTACTTTGCCCACTCACCTTCACACAGGCGATGTCCCAGCCTTGATCGCGTGACCGCAACTCTGTTGACATGCCTTTCCCTCCCCTGCACCCTTTCCCGTGAGCTGGGGGCAGTGGCCATGTCCGGCGTTCACATGCAATCAGCAGTGGTATTTACGACATCTTAAATGCAGCGCTTCCTCGGTGCCACGTGTGATTCAAAATGCCTTACAAATAATAACTTATTTGGTCCTCAGATAGCCTTGAGTCGCCACTATTCCTATTTTCTATATAAGACGGAGGCACAGAAAGTAGGTTACTTACCTGGGCTTCGGCCAGGAAGGGCAAGGCTGGAAGTGGTACCCAGGCACTTTTCCTTCTTCAAAAACCTCAGTGCCATCTACAGTCCTAGCAGAGGCTGCCCATCTCATGGGAAGGAAATAAGTCGGCCTTCAGAGCTTAGAGAAGTCATAGCAGGTGTTGGCACAGCAGCAATTTGGGCACTTAGAAGGGTTCTTTTATTCTCCTGGGTAGCGGTTGGTTCTCCTCTAGACTCAAAGAAAGGAATAAATACCAGGACTCTTGTAGGTCCCTTGTTGTCTAGGCAGGAGTGACTGGGGAGCAGGCTTGGGTGACCTTTGACCCTTACTGCTGCACTCTGACCCAGGAGAAGAATGGCTGGTCCGCTCCGTCGGCGCATACCTGCCAGCAGTGTTTGAGGAGGTTCTGGATTTGGTGGACGCCGTGATCCTTACAGAAAAGGTCTGTGCTCTGGTGGATGTGAATCGAGGGACCCTGGGGTGGGGACTGCTCGGAGTGGCGGAGGTGGTGGCAGACACAGGAGTGAAAAAGAGAAGCAACATTTCTAGGGTCGCTAGAAGAAAAATTCAGAGGTCAGATAACCTGAGGAGTGTCCTAGGTCATCTGAAAGGGTTAAAAAGTCCTCCTGGGTGTGGGGGCAACTTTACCTGCAAGTCCCCCTGTCCACCATGGATGGAAATGAAACTACCAAGACATGATCTGCTTGGGGAGGAGAGGTGGTCAATCTCTCAGAGGAGAAAGATCAAGAACCTCTTCTTCAGCCCTGGCTGGTGTGGCTCAGTGGATTGAGCACAGGCCTGTGAAGCAAAGGGTCACTGGTTTGATTCCTGGTCAGGGCACATGCCTGGGTTGCAGGCTGGTTCCCAGCAGGGGACACATGAGAGGCAACCATACATCGATGTTTCTCTCACACTCTTTCTCCTTCCTGTCCCCTCTCTCTAGAAATAAATAAAATATTTAAAAAAAAACCAAAAAACCTCTTCTTCAATGGTTTTTATTAGGTTCATAATACACAGGATTCCAGGTAAAGCTCATCAATCAATGTCAGGTGGCAAGGATCAAACAGTAGATAACATTTCAAAGAAATCTGAGGGCTTAGTCTGAGTCAGTGTCTGTCAGGTAAGAGGGTTGCAAAAACTTCAGGACACATACTCATTTCCTGCTTGGACCTTTATCAGATGAATGAAAGCACTCTTAGCAAAGCAGGTTTCACGGGATTTTAGGAACTCTTTCTTATGCCCCATCACCCTGGAACCTGCTCTAGCCAGCTAAGGGCTGCACTGCCTTCCCAGTCACAGGTTTTCAGGCTTAAGTGGATTAGAGCCAGGAAGCACTTCTCCCAGAGAATGGCTGGGGGGCGGGGGGTCCGTCACTCCCTCTTTGTTGCAGCCCCCCGAGTCCTTCCTTGAGGGCTTCCCAAGTGATCGTGCCTGGCTTAGGTTGCCCCCCCTCTGAGGGGTCTTACCCGTCTCTGACTAACCGACCAAGTGTTGGGGGCAGGGGATGAAGCAGAAGCAGCACTACTGCCGGAGATAAGCTTTGTGTCCTTAGTGGCTCAGATTCCGGAGGTTGCTCACTCAGCCTTAGCCATGGAGCGCGGTTACAACTCCCAAAGTCAGGCAAAGCGGTTCCCAACACCTGGGTTAGTAGAAACTGGCATTGAGACCTTGGGGCATTTGGTGGCCAGTGGGCTTCCCAGATCTCCTGAGGAAGTTGCAGGTGGATTTACTCAGACGTCTGACATGTCTTGCTCTGCAGACAGCCCTGCACCTCCGGGCTCGGCAGAACTTCCGAGACTTGAGGGGAGTGGCCCGCCGCACTGGGGAAGAGTGGCTGGTGACAGTGCAGGACACAGAAGCTCACGTGCCAGATGTTTATGAGGAGGTGCTGGGTGTGGTGCCTATCACCACCTTGGGCCCCCGCAACTACTGCGTGATTCTTGACCCAGTTGGACTAGATGGCAAGAACCAGCTGGGACAAAAACTTGTGGTCAAGGTAAGTGCCTCCACCTCCCCCAGAGGGTGAATGCCCTTAAAGAGCATGAGAACCTCAGCCCTCTCTCCCTTCTCTCCCCCCACCTTGGGTACACATTCTGGGAGTGCCACGCTTGTTGTGGCTGCCGCCGTGCCTGGGCACCCTAGGTTCTAGCTCTGAGACTCTGGGCCACTGATCTCCCCAGCAGCCCCTGCACTGAGCCACGCACCACCCCTGTTGGGAGCACCTCCCTGACCCTGCCCTGTGCCGCAGACTATGAAGCTCCTTTATCTGGAAACTTTGACATCCTGCATTAAAAAAAAATCTTTTGGTTTACCCTTCTCCCCAGCCCCTACCTCAGCCCCTCTGTGAACCGTAAGAGACCAACTAGGATCGGCACACTTTTTTCTATAAAGGGTCAGACTGCTGATGTCTAGGGCTTCACGATTGGTAAGGTTTCTGTGACAGCTACTGAGCTCTTCAGCTGTTCTACGCAAGCAGCACAGACAGCTCGTCTGTGCTGTCAGTGGACGAGCGCCCCTGTGTTTCTGTAGCATTGTATTCATGTGAGCAGGCAGGGAAAAGTATCTGATGAGGGTATAAACATTGTGGTATATCCAAACAATGGAATATCATTCAGCTATGGAAAGAAATGAACATGAGCGGTTGATAGCTTGCTATAGCATGGGTAAACTTGAACACCATGCTCAGTAAAAGAAGCCAGACATAAAAGATCGCATCCTGTGTGAGGCCGTTTATATGCACTGGCTGGAAGAGGTGAGTTTGCAGAGATAGAAAATAGGTGGGTGGCCTGGGCAGCGACTGCTCCTGGCACAGTGCCTCTTTCCGGGGCGATGAGCGTGTCCTGGAGTTAGACCATGGTCCCAGCTGGGCGACTTGTGGGTGTGCTCACACCACTGAATTAGATCCTTTAAATGGGTAAGTGTCATGGCGTGTGGGTTGTATCAATATATACGTGGTAATAATAAAGTATGTTAATAATTCATTAATATTAATACAATGAATTCTGTGACTCTCATACTTACAACTGTAAGCCTACCTTGGCTACCCCTGTATATTTTTTGAAGACAGCAGGCGAGATTTGGGCGAAAGACCAGAGTTTGCCAAGGCCCAGATCTCACCCCAACACAAACATAGAAGTTAACAGTATGGTAATTATGTTACCATATTCTGTTATGGTAAGTGACAGTATGGTAATTCTTAACTATTGAGCTTGTGAGGGTTTCAGTCCTGACAGTTCACAGTATCTTTTAAGGGCAGGTTTGGCCAGATAGGGTCTGTAGGCATTTGCAGAGTGCCTCACAGTCCCATTTCCTGCTCGGACCTCCTTCGTTGCTTTGGAACGTGCAGGTGGGAAAGTGTCTTTTGGGCCCCTGTCCTCAAAAAGAGTCCACGGCCCCATGGGGCTGGGAGAGGGGCCAGTTGAGGCGCCTGCTACCCCAGGTGACTGCTGATCCTCACCCTTTGTCTCCCCACTAGGGAGAGAAGTCTTTTTTCCTCCAGCCGGGAGAGAGGCTGGAACGAGGTATCCAGGACATGTACGTGCTGTCGGAGCAGCAGGGGCTGCTGCTGAGGGCCCTGCAGCCCCTGGAGGCGGAGGAAGACGAGGAGAAGGTCTCACGCAAGGCTGGCGACCACTGGCTCATCCGCGGGCCCCTGGAGTACGTGCCGTCTGCCAAGGTGGAGGTGGTGGAAGAGCGCCAGGCCATCCCCCTGGATGAGAACGAGGGCATCTACGTGCAGGATATCAAGACTGGAAAGGTGACAGCTGAGGGCTGGGCGCTGTCCCTGCTGTGAGGCCGTGGTGGTGGCTTGCTCTGGGCCTGCGGGTGATGCCGATGGGGGAGGTACGTGGTGGTGGTGAGGAGACTTCAGCCACATCCACAGCAGATGCTGATCCGCAGGCAGGTGCGAGGGGATTCTCGGGAGTGTTTGCCTTCCTTTGTCTTAAATATCTTCGGATTTTAGAAACACCCAAGGGAGAAGGCGAACCGGGTTTCAGGATGGGGACTCTGTTCCCACTACAAATCCAGCCCCTGGCGTAAAGGTCTGACTGGGCTGTGGCACAGGAGCAGCGAGAACCCACCTTCTCCCTTATGCCCCTTTCCTAATAGAATCCTTCCTCTTTGCCTCCTTACCGGAAACCTTTACCTTGGCTTGACCCAGGACCACATCTCTGACCTCTTTCTCTAAGAGTCCAACCTAGAAGTAGAGCTCAGAATCCAGGCAGTGGTAGTGTGTGCTGCCTGCTTCCTAGGATTGCATCGGCCCCCAGGACACTATTCGAGCTGCCCCATGAAGCAAAATTACAGAAGAAATACTATCAAGCACTTACTATATGCTAAGTTCTCAGCATCAGACATGCGAGATGACATTCATTCCTCAACCCTGGGAGGTGGACCCTGTCAGGGCCGTGTAGCAGATGAGAAACTGAAGCACAGAGGCGAAGCAGCTTGCCCAAGGCGATGGAGCCCGCGGCGGCTCCCACGAATGCAGCCTTGCCACAGAGACTGTGTTTAACCACGCTGCTGCACGACCCCCTGCACCAGTTCCCCTTTAGGGCTGCTGGGCAGGGCTTTCTCCCTTCCACCTCTCCCGGTGACGTCCCTCCTTGTCCTCTTCTCTTGAGGTGCGTGCTGTGATTGGAAGCACGTACATGCTGACCCAGGACGAGGTCCTGTGGGAGAAGGAGCTGCCCCCTGGAGTGGAGGAGCTGTTGAACAGCAGGCAGGACCCGCTGGCGGACAGGGGTGAGAAGGACAAGGCCAAGACCCTTCAGCCCTCTGCTCCCCGGAACAAGACCCGAGTGGTCAGCTACCGCGTCCCTCACAATGCTGCCGTGCAGGTGTATGACTACAGGGAGAAGAGAGCTCGGTGAGGGGCTGGACAAGGCGTTGGACGAGGGGTGGGGGAGGGTGGCTGGAGAGGCCCCCCAGTGTCTGACTCACCCTCCACAGTGTGGTGTTTGGGCCTGAGCTGGTGTCGCTGGGGCCTGAGGAGCAGTTCACGGTGTTGTCCCTTTCGGCTGGGCGGCCCAAGCGTCCCCACGCCCGCCGCGCGCTCTGCCTGCTGCTGGGGCCTGACTTTTTCACAGATGTCATCACCATCGAAACCGCAGACCATGCCAGGCTGCAGCTACAGCTCGCATACAACTGGTAAGGGACGGGCGGAGCGGCGGGAGCTTCTGCTGGAGCAGCTCTGGGGGAACCCTGACGACAAGAGATGCCTCCTCCCAGTGCTGGGCTGAGGATGCGGTGGGGGTCCCCCTGTGGCCCAGGGGGCCATGCAGGGGTTCCCAGAAATTCAGTCTGATGCCCCAGGGGAATGACAGGGAAGATGTGGGCTCACCCCCCAGGTGCAGGATTTTGGGGACGTGATAGGAGGACACTCCTCAGCCAAACTCAGTGTATGTTCAGCAAAACACATGACTGCGAGGCTGTAAGAAGATCTGTCCTCCTGGCGGGAGAGAGCCCTGCGGGTGGGAGGTTAAAAGCACACACTCTGGGCTGTGGCCTGGGTCAGCATCCCAGCCCTGCTATTCGCTGGCTGTGGACCTGAGCCAGTGACTCGACATTTTCCTCAGTCTCCCCATCTGTAAAGTGAAGAGAACACGTGACCATCAGTCTCCCAGGCTGATGACAGGCTGCAGCGAGCATCAGAACAATGCCTGCGTGTAGTCAGAGCTTGAATGGCAGCAGCTAGAGGTGGAGAAGATAAGTCACACCCAGGAGCGATGCTCAACACTGCCTAGGGCGTGTTCTTTACCTCTTGGCTGAGTGACCAGGGCCTGACGGAGGCAGACTAGGCGCTGTCCTCTTGGAGGCACTGGAGCATGACTGCTAAGGGCATAGGCCCTGGAAGCCACACTGCCTGGGTTCAGCTGAATCTGGGTCTGTCACTTAACCTCTCTGGACCTCTATTTTCTCCTCCAGGAAGGGGATAATGCTCCTCACAGAGTGACAGAGAATGAGATGGGAGCACGTGTAAGGTTCCTAGGACATCACCTGGCACACAGTGGGCACTAAGCGGCATTCTCTGCCCTGAGAGGCCCTGCCCAGCCATGGAGGGTGGGTGTAGGAGCCCCATTCAAAGATGGGGAAAGTGTTGTTTCATGGAGGAAAATGCCTCCCTGTTCTGGGCCTCCTCACTCATAGGCACTTTGAGCTGCGCAACCGGAAGGACCCCCAGGAGACGGCTAAGCTCTTCTCTGTGCCTGACTTCGTGGGTGATGCCTGCAAGGCCATAGCATCCCGGGTGCGGGGGGCCGTGGCCTCTGTCACCTTCGATGACTTCCACAAGAACTCAGCCCGTATCATTCGCACTGCTGTCTTTGGCTTCGAGAGTCCGGAAGCCAAGGGGTCTGACAGCGAGGCCCTGCCCCAGGCCCGGGACCGGGCCATCTTCCCCCAAAATGGACTGGTGGTCAGCAGTGTGGATGTGCAGTCAGTGGAGCCTGTGGACCAGAGGACCCGGGATGCCCTGCAGCGCAGCGTCCAGCTGGCCATCGAGATCACCACCAACTCCCAGGAGGCAGCTGCCAAGTGAGTGGCTTCCCCTGATGGTCAGTCTGCTGTGGTCCTTACCCAGCAGGGAGCTTGGCCTACTTAAAGTGTGACTACATGTCACCCTGCTCCCGTGGCTTCTCTGCTTGCTCGTGTGAGAACCCAGACTCATCTCCGTGGTCTTCCAGGCACTCCGGAATCCAGCCCTGCCTCTCCCACCTCCCCCATCCCCAGGCTGCAGGCCCGCCAGCTCCTTTCTTCTCCTCAGATGCATGGCTGGGCTTATGGCCTTCCGCAAGGACTGCTTCCTGTGCCCAGGGCTCTCCCCTTGGGAGCTTCAGGGCAGGCTCCTCCTTGAAGAGCCCTTTGCTTTCCACCCTAACTGAAGCAGCACCCTCTTTGCCAAGTCATTATTGTGACACTCATTTTCAGGGCTTGTCATTGTCTGAAGTCACCCTAAGGTATTTGTTTCTGTCCCCACTGGAAGGAAGGTTGTGTCACAGCAGGGGCCTTGGCCACAATCTTCTGAGTCTAGAATCATGCTAGGCCCACAGCGCGTACACCCTTCGCTTCATCTTGAGTGCCTCCCATGGGTCAGGGTCCGCCCTGGGCACCCAGTAGATTGGTGGTCCCCGCTCTTGGAGCTCCGGTTCCAGCTCTGGCCTCATGCCAGCATCTTCCCTGTCCCGTCTCCCACCCAGGCACGAGGCTCAGAGACTAGAGCAAGAAGCCCGTGGCCGGCTTGAGCGGCAGAAAATCTTGGACCAGTCAGAAGCCGAGAAAGCTCGCAAGGAACTCTTGGAGCTAGAGGCTCTGAGGTGGGTCAAAAACTAAAGAAATAGAGTAAAATTTTAAAAAAAAGAAAAGAAAGGGAAAGATGGCCTGCCAAAGCTCTTGGCAAAGCAGCTGGTGCGGGGAGGAGCCAGGGCGTGTTCGTGGAGGCTGCCAGCAGCAGTCCAGGCTGCAGGAGAGCGGGGAGGGCTTTCTCCGGTGCCGCCTGACTGTGGGTTGTCTGCAGCACTGCCGTGGAGAGCACCGGGACCGCCAAGGCAGAGGCCCAGTCCCGCGCAGAGGCGGCGCGCATCGAGGGACAGGGCTCTGTGCTGCAGGCCAAGCTGAAGGCGGAGGCCCTGGCCATTGAGACGGTGAGAGGGGAGATGCCCCTGGGAGGGTGTGGCCTTGGTGACTGGAAGAGGCCCAATCCCTGCAGTCCCTAAAGCTGAGTAGGGCACCAAGTACCATAATGTACAGCTCTTTTCAAGCATTTTGTGGTTTATAAATTTTTTTGCCTTCTACCAAGTCACTTCATGCCTGCCTAGAAGACAAAGATGGTTATTACACCCATCGCACATGTAATAGGGGCCCAAACATCGGATGGTTTTGTGCCAGGTATTGTGTGTTTTACATGCGTGATCTTATTTAATGCTTGAAACCCCATGGAGTAGGTGTTAGTGTACTACACTGTAGGTGTTACTGAAGTACTGGCTGAGAGCACTGAGGTTCGAGGGCCCCCATGGGTCACTACTGAAAAGCTGGCACAGTCAGGATTTGCGCCTGACTGTCTGTAAGTTCACAATCCCGTCCTGTTCACCTCAGCTCCCTCAGCCTTGCTGGCTGGGTGACTTGCTGGACCATCCCCGGGGGCCACATGACCAAAAGAAGGCTCCCCTTTCAGGAGGCTGAGCTCCAGCGGGTACAGAAAGTACGAGAGCTAGAGCTGGTCTACGCCCGGGCCCAGCTGGAGCTGGAGGTGAGCAAGGCCCAGCAGCTGGCTGAGGTGGAGGTGAAGAAGTTCAAGCAGATGACGGAGGCCCTGGGCCCCAGCACCATCCGGGACCTCGCCGTGGCAGGGCCAGAGATGCAGGTAAGAGTGAGGAGAGTACAGGCAGGTGGTGTGTGTCTTGGGACGATACTTGGAACCAAGAAGGCAGAGTCGGGGAGGCAAATACAACATCTAGAGAGATGTGGGGGACAGAGGGGCAAGGCGAGGTAGTGATGGAACTGTCCCTGTATGCCACGTCCTGACCTGTATCACCGAGTGTGGTGTCATACTGGGCACTGCACCAGACTCAGCAGGGAACCAGAGCTTCTTGGGGGCACAGTAAACGGATGGGACATCACTATGACTACTGCTTTGAAGGAAGTCAATACACTGACATTTCTAATTAGTTGGTCTAAGGAGGGTCACTCTGAAGATGGTATACTTAGCATTGTGTAGAGTTGACAAGAACTTCCCAGGAGAGTGTCCAAGAGAAAAGACACAATGAAACTTGGTGCATTTGAAGAACAGAAAAAACTGGCCAGCAGAGGGTAGAATGCCGAGCTCCTGCCGGTAGCAACGGGCAGGGGCCATACCTTTCAGGCCTTCCAGGGCCGGAGGATGACACTGTCAGTCTCCTCTTGTGCTCCTTGCTGAGCACTGACTAGCCTTACGAGGACGGCCTGGGCAGCAGCTGCAGTGTCAGATGGGAGTGCACGGCAGCCCACCCCAGGGCGGTGGCCAGGGGAATGGGAGAAGGGACCAGGCTCTGACTCCATCTTCTTGCCCTCTTCTCGCTCCCTCCAGGTAAAACTGCTTCAGAGCCTGGGCCTGAAATCAACCCTCATCACTGACGGTTCCACTCCTGTCAACCTCTTCAACACAGCCTTGGGTCTACTGGGGCTCGGGTCTGAGGCCCAGGCCCCAGCCACAAAGGTGGCCGGGGAGCCTGGCCCCAAGCAGCACTTGCTTCTCCAGTCCTCTTCTGTCCCTTAAGTTCTCAGAAGCAACTGCATCATGCCTTAACTCCATATTGTGTTGACAAATAAAAATGTACGCTTCTGGGCATTTAAGCCCTCTTAAATGGGCATTGTTGTCTCAAGTCTATGTCACAGGGGAGCTTACTGCAAGGCTGGGCAGAGGGGTAGAGAATACCCCTGAAATCTTGAGATAGTTACTACAGACTAACCCCGTCTGTAATGTGGAGGAAACTGAGGCAGGGAGACTAACCTGAAGTCACACCGATAGCCAGGGCCCCAAAGTCTTACTCATCTGTCCTCCAGGCAGTCAGCTTTCCTTAGACTCCAGGTGGGGGAGGAGATGCCACTGGTGAGAGGATGGGCCCTCCTGGCCATTCCTGGCCAGCCCCTCTGGGGCAGCTCCACACGAGCAGCATCTCTTCTCACTGCCACTGACTCCAGGGCCTCAGCTTTGTCCAGGGAGTTCTGGAGTCTGGCTGCAGGAGCATCCATCTTGCCCTCAGCACTTGGAAGGCCCCTTTGGTGCCACCTGCTGGTCACACCTGGCAGGCCTTCGAGCCAGGCACCTATGCACTCATTTGTCTCAGATGGGAGTGTCAGATGGGGAGGAGGATCCTGCAGAGGGGCAGTAGAAACTGGAATGCCTTCCTGGGCTTCTAGTATGGGTCCATCAAGAGCACTGGCGGGGGTGGGGTGGGGTGGTGGTCGCCTCCCCACCCTCTCCCATGACTAGCGAGGAGCCCTTATTTGGGGAAAGAGTCCAGGTGCCATTGGTCTTGCAGTCACACAAGTGGAGACTGCAAGGTGAACCGTTCTTCGGCCCCGGCACAGCAGTTACAGCCGTAACCGCAGGCCTGCCCAGTCTCTGCTAAGGAAGCAAAAAAGATCCGAGGTGAAGAAAGAAGCTTGGGTTTCCTTGACTGCGTGGCTAAATGGGGGCAACTCAGCCTCTCTGATCCCTTCCCATCTGTGAAATTGGCCGGCAATCCCCCGTAGTGAGCAGGACTGCAGCCTTTTTGAGTCTCCTTATTCCTTTTCCCCGACCAGGGAAAAGATCCCATGAGCCTAGTCCCTCTCCAGGATGAGGTGCATTTGTGTGGCTAATGGTTCCACTGAGGTCTGAGCTGTTGAGGCCGCCATTCTTTGCTTTCCCGTACAAACCAGCCGTGTGTGGTCCTCCCAGCGCACCTCTCCTGCATGCGCGATGCAAGCATGTGGCATGCCCTTAGAAGTCGTGGTGAAAATGGTGGAACCATAAGATGGGAGGAGCCTCTGTCCTCAAATCTCCATGTCAGGAGAGCTACCTCACAGGCAGGAGCACCTGATTAGGGCTTACCCTAAGTTAAAAATGAACTTCTATCATGTTTGAGCCCCTATACGTCTTGAAGTTTGTTATAGCAGTTAGGGTACCTTTTATCACGGGCTGAGAGGCAGCGGGAGACTCCGGCCATCTGAGCAAACAGCAGATTCTTGGGGGCCCCTCCCGTGACCTCTCTGAGGCAGAGCCCATTGGGTGGAGTGAGCCAATGTCTCTCATGGTGGTTGTTCATTCAATCTAAATGCACACACTTGAATTCCTAATCCAGCTGGGCTACTATAACCACAGATTGACTGAGTGTCTTGTGAACAACAGAAGTGTATTTCTCCCAGTTATGGAGGCTGGAATTCCAAGGTACCAGCTTGGTCAGGCTCTGGAGGGGTCCATCTTCCTCTTCATAGCCAGTGCCTTCTTGCTCTGTCCTCACAGGATGAGAGAGCTCTCAGGCCTCTTTTATAAGGGGTATTAATCCTATTCAGATGGCCTGTGACCTAGTCACCTCCTAAAGGCCCCACCTCTAAATACTGTCACATTGGGCATTAGGTTTCAATGTGTGAATTTTGTGGGTGCACAAACATCCAGACCACAGCAGTACATGATGTGACTCCACTGCAGTCCCCCCATCAAATTCAGTGCCTCCATTTAGCCCAGACTTTCCCCACCCCTCCCACCAGGAAGTCCCAGGGTCACCTGGTCCTAGGCTGTAAACCCAGGCTCATCCTCTGTAGATTCCTCCCGGGCTGAGTCCAGCCACGGGACCTGGGACCAAAGGCACCAAGCTGTCTTCAGTGCTGGTCGCTCAGGCTTCAGGTGCACATTCCACTTGAGTGGAAGATGCTCACACTCCTGGCCAACTCTCCCTCTCCTTTCTCACATCAGATAGCTGGATTTACAGACTCCTAACATCACTGTAAATGGTTAGGGCCCAAGAGCCAGGAGGCATTCAGGGACATAGGGCTTGAGTACTCTGAGGACTCATTTGGTTGGAGAAGTTGACTCTGGAAGGATGAAGGTCTTTTCACACCTTGACTGGGAGCAGGCCAGGTAGGGGGACACCTACAGAGCTGGAGGGGCAGCTCAGCTTTGTGAATCACTAACATCTCCAAATATAAATGTGTCCCAGGCACAGCCCTAACACTTGGCATTCATCCTACAAGGGGCCCCAGGAGAGTCCACGTGCGTTACTGCAGCACCATTTGCAGTGGCAGAACTTGGTCAAACAAATCAATGACGAAGTCTGTGCCGCCATTAGGACCACTCATGTGGACTGCTGTGTACGGTCAATGTTAAGGGTGCAGGATTTGGAGCCAAGCCAGCCAGGCTGGCCTCCTTCTGCTCAGGACCTCTTTCCTGTTAGGAAGTGGGCCGTCAAAGGCTTGCTGTATGGTTTGGTACGCAGTAGAGCACAGCTGTCAGGTAAATGGGATATCAAGCAAAAAACACTTGGAACAGCGGCAACTTGTTAGCAGGACAGCACAAAAAACTTTCAAGCTATGGAAAGATATCTGTGCGTGAAAACTCAGACAGACACATAAGCAATGAGCAGCAGTGGTGGCCTGGGGAGGAGCGGAAGGCGGCAGTTAACTTCACCGTCCTTTTGTAGTGTGTGTGGTTCAATCTACTTTGCCCTGTGAATATTTTGCCTCTTACTTTGAAAGATTCCTTCAATGGCTCCATGCTGCCCTCAGGATGGGGGCAAATGCCATTCTGGGCTCTTCAGGCTGCCTGATGGCTCCCCACAATCTATCACCAGTTCTCAGTTTCCCCCAAGCCGCAGCAGGTATTCCAGCGATATCATCTCAATGAGTTAGTTCCATCTCCTAAACTTGCTCTCTGGCTTCCCTGTTCTCGTAGCTGAAAATCAGGCCTTTCTTTTGCGTTAACTCTGCGGGCCCGATCCCTCCCTATCAGCTTCCCAAGACACCCACACCCTTTACCACCAGCCCTGAAGTGCTACAGCATTTACTACTCACAGGCCAGTGGGGTGGGGGATGGGGAGATAGTGCAGTCCCCAACAAACCTGGGCGAGGGCCGAGGGTCAGCTGGAAGCAGTGGCCTGTTCCCACAGATCCTGGGCTTAGGACAGGAATTGAGACTCAACACATTCCGGCTGAATTTCAGATGTCCTGGACATTAGGGCCTCTTGGCTAAGCTATTCTAAGAATAAAATGAAGAACATCTGCAACAACCCCCAGCACAGGATCTGGCATATGGCAGGCTCAATATAGTTTGAAAAAGAAAGCCAGTGCCAGCCAGCAGGAAAAGCTCAGCTGGTAGGGGTAGCCGTTAGTGACAAATGTCCAGGACAATGTCTACTCTGAGAGATGCCAAAAAAAAAAAAAAATGTGTGAGGGAGTGATTTTCAACCTTCTCAGGAAGAAGAATCAATCACCTGTAGTTTATTAAAATTGCAGACTTCTGGGCCCATCCCTAGAGATTTCAACTGTGGTGCAGGTCCTAGCAGCCAAATTAAAACATATCCCTCAGGTAGTACAAGGGCTGCACTCTTGAGAAACCAACTGACCTACCTGTATTTATTAAGCAACTTTGCTATCCCAGGTTAAAGTTAATCTTCTTTGTAGGGACAGAGAAGGAACAAGAAAAGTCAGTGCCCTCATGGAGTTTATATTCCAGCAGGGGTAGAGAACAGCAGGCATACAAAAAAAATTCAGACAGTCAGTGACAGTCTCATAAAAGAAATAAAGCAGGCGGGCAAGAGGACATGGCATGTCTTGGGTAGCAGGGAGGGTCTCTCTCTGAGGTCTCTGTGGAACGATGAAGAGGAGCTGGCCAGTGGACAACTGAGGGAAAAGCAGCCAGGAGGACCATCCTTCTTCCCCAAGCTCAACCCAGCTCCGGTCCAAGGCTATTGCAAAGGAAAGCAAGTCCAAGACAGTGAAGCCCCTACCTTTATTATTCAGGCTTTCAGAGCTAGGATGGATTAGAAAGAGGACGCTGCGATGGCTCCTTGTCTCCCAGCCACAGGACCTGCTGGCTTCCTCGGCCAGAGGCAGAGGTCTGATTCCCTGCCTTTTGGGAAACCTGGTCCTTATCCCATCTCCCTCATGCAAGTGTCCCTAAAGTCTCAGGCCAAGCCAGACGCCAAGGCCAAGCCAGCACGGCTGAAAATGCCCAGTCCTCAGGGAAGCCTCTTGGTGGCCCCGGAAGCACTGCCCATGTGGGTGGGAGCTCCTGAGCATCCCTCCTGATTTGGAGTCCGGGGGTAGAGCTGGCCTTCAGGATTACAGAGAACATCACTAAAGAGGCTGACTCCCTTCCCAGTGGGTTGGACAACACGTTAGAATGACACAAGCCTGGACCTCCCAGGAGGGAGAGGGGAGCCACGTGGCACAGTGAGACTCCAGGGCAGGTGGGTAGCCAGGGGATGGAAGTTCTAGGGTCACTTCTTCTTTGCACGATCTGCTGCATCCAGGGCAGCCATGTTGCGGGCCGCTGTGACCAGGTGGATGACACTGATGAGGGACTTGAGCAAGGCGACAGGGGCGGTGATCCACAGCCCCATTCGGAAAAGACCCACAGAGCCAACTGTGGAAGGGAGCAAGAGTAACACTGAGAAAGTGGGACACAGGCAAGGGAGGGGCCCATGAGTCTTTGGCCTTCATCTCCCTGGGCAGGCCAGAACCCCTTCCACCCTGTCCAACCCAGTCCCTCATCTCCTACCTAAAGGTCCCTCGGAGAAACTGAACAGGTAGAGGAGGCAGTAGAAGAGCTCATTTCCAGCACACATGGTGAACAGAGCAGGCTGCGCAAATGGCAAAAACATTGCTTAAACAAGAGGACAGGTCAGTGTGTATCCCCACCCCCCCTCCCCAACACAGACAGACACACAGGGGAGGGGGGCCCAAACCCTCTGAGGACAGGGAGCTGGAACTGTACTGGGGAAGTCAGGGTGCAGTTGGGGAGGTAGATGAAGAGCAATCTCAGCATATCACTTCTCTTTAAAAACCGCTTGCTGCCTGGAGCAATTCACACAGGCCCTCCCACTAACCCCACCCTTCTTCATACCTCAGCTTATAGGCCTCTCCTCCCCAGGATTGATTGTTCCCCCTTGGTTCTAGTACCCTTCCCTAACCTGGGACCAGGGCACAACCCAGGATTTGGCTGGCACCGGCTGAGTAAATAAGGGAGGGGTAGGAAATGCTCACTCTGGAGGTATAGTAGATGCGAAGCACTGGATTTCCAGACAGGTCGATCATCTTATGACTTTCACTGCCTCGGACCACAGAACTTGGAGAGAAAGTAGGGGAGTCCATGAACATTCATTACCACCGACACCCATGACATCCTCACAGCACCCTCCACAAGGGAGGTACTGGGACTGCCTCTGTTGTACACGGAGGAACTGGAGCCCAGCTGAGGGCCACTGTCTTGCCCAAAGTCACACAACTACCTAGTTGGGGACAGAGCCAAGATTCCAATGCCACATTCAAAAGCCCCCATGCCCCTTCCCAAGAGCTGTTATCTATTTGGAATCCTTGAATATCCAGTCAGAAGAATTTTAGGGACTGCTTAATTCAACTATAAATAGGACTTAAGCTGACTCAGAGAGGACGTGCCCATGGTCTTTCAACAAAGCAAGCTGAAAAGGAGACCTCTCAAGAAGCCTGAAGCCATCCCAGGCGCCCTCCCAGACAGCCTCCCTGCTGCAGTGTCTTCTCAGCCGGCCGACACCCCCCCCCCCCNGGAGACCTCTCAAGAAGCCTGAAGCCATCCCAGGCGCCCTCCCAGACAGCCTCCCTGCTGCAGTGTCTGCTCAGCCGGCCGACCCCCCCCCCCCACCCGAGCCGCACACCTGTGGAGGTGCAGCCAGTGGCTGGCCACGTCCAGGCTCATGCTGAGCTGGAAGAGAAGGGTGGCACGAGGGTACAGCAGCGCCAGGTTGACCAGCAGACACATGGTGGAGCAGCGGTCCGTCAGCATGTCCAGCATGGCCCCAAACCGAGTCCCTGAAAAATGGGGCTATCAGTTGGGAAGGGGCTGTTAGGGAGCAGGGCATCTGCAACAAGGGCAATATTTGGTGTATCAGTCTGATGCAAAGTCTAAAAGATGGAAAATGTCCACCACTCACTACCTGGGGAAAAAAATGAACTGTTCTCCATAGGGTGTGAGGTCAGCGCGAGGGCACCATGACATAAAATGAGGAGGCATGGGAGTGTGAAGAGAGAGTGGAAGAGGCGGTGAGAGTTAGTTTACAACTAACTCAATAGCAGAACCAAGGGTCCAGGTCTCAAAGCAAGGAGACTTGAAGTATCAGGGGAGTCTTGGGGATGGGTCTGGAGAACAGATTCAACCTTCCTGAAGCCATCTTCCTTCTCTCTCCATCCTTCCTCTAAACAGGACTTCTGGAGTCGGGATTGCTGTGCTTGGCACGCAGCAGACAACCAGTAAACACCTACTGAATGGAGAGTAATTCAGAAAACTCCAGCACTGCCACTGCCACGTCCAGTCTTGTGAGTTCTCAGCAACTAGCTTAAATCCTTTTGCTATGAAAAGGGACTTCTCAGTTGTGCTTTATAGAGATGGGAATGACGGAGCCCTGATTCCCGAGTACCTGCCCACCCTTAGGTCCTGAGGAGACAGGAAAGGGGGCAGTGGGTTGTTGTGCCTCAAGGTTGGCTGGGAGGAGTTGTCTGTCACCTTGATTAAGGATTCGAGCAGCATGTCCATCGAAAGCGTCCAGAAGTCCGCTCAGCAGGTAGAAAGAGGAGGCCGTGAGAGGGCAGCAGGGCATGAAGTAGAAAGAAATGATGGCGAAGACAATCCGGGCATAACCTTAGGATGGGACAGAGCAGACAGGGCGGGATCAGGGAGCTTGTCCAAGACCCCTCTCTCAGCTGTTCAGCCGGGAGCCGAGGGCAGCACTCACCAATTAGGTTAGGCACAAACAGGAAGATATTTTCGCTGGCCATCGCGGCGGTGCCCTTACTGTCCCGGGTCGGATCCGGAAGTGCCAGCTCTGTCTCAGCCCCGCCACGCCGCGTCACACTCCGGCCCCACCAACTGCGGACAAGACCCCACAGTCCCTGCCCGGCCCCAGATGTTAAAGCTCACTGCTGGCGGGGGCATAAGCAGCCCCTGATGCGCGGGGCACAGGGGGCTCACACACTCAGCGCTTCCTGTGGGCAGACCCTCGTCTCCGCCCGCCCCGGAGGCGCTGCAGCCTCCAGCAGTGGTCCCTCCTGATCCAGTTGTGTTCAGCTTCCGAGAGCCTACTCTTCTGCGCTCATACTTCTAAATTCGGAGAAAGGAAAAAGAGGCTTTTAAAAAATGGCTGCGGCCCCTTTAAGACCTGCCCGCTTCCTTTTCCTTTTCCTCCCTTTGCCCCTTCGCAATGGCTCGATCCAAAGTGCGGAGGGAGGAGAGGGGGCAAAGTACCGACGCCGAGCAAAGGAAGGAGAGGTCCAAAGAGTAGGAGGCCTAGGAAAGTACCTCCCCTTTCCTTTCCGAGGAGGGTGTGACTCCCTGCAGACAAATGAAAGGAGAAAAGGTTCCGTCCTCCTTAGTCTTTGCGTGCCCGAGGCAAGGGTATTTAGTACAGTCCACATTGCTTTCTTCCCCGCCCCGCCTCTCTCCGGCCTCATTGGCTCTAGCAGGCCCAGACTCCGAGATGATGGCTAGAGAGGCCGAAGGGTGGCCTAGGGCAAGGCTGCTACTTGCTTGCCCCTAGTGGTAGGAGAATTAGGTCCCAGGCTCCACCCTAAGTGATGTTCCCAAATTTCTCCATCCTCCGGAGCTGCAATCACAGTCCTCAAGCCGGGGTGGAGGAGAAGCCGGAGGAGCGAGTGCGACTTGCTAGGAAAATGCTCCCCTCCCCGACTCGCGCACTCCCGGCTTATAGTTCTAGAATCCCTAATCTCCTGGCAACGGGACTGCGGAATTCTCGCAAACAAGGGTTTTATAGCAACGGGTAGCGACGCCGCCCAGGTTGCCCCTCTTTCCTTACCTTCTTCCCTAGCTCCAACTCCCTGTCTACCCCTAGACCTCCCCGCCTCCCCGCCTGTTGAGTAGCTCAAGATTTCAACCCATCTGCCAGGTTGGGGATGGCAAATCGGCTGCCTAGTCTTGGGAAGGCTTTCTTTGGGTGGGAAGGAAACAGGCCTCCTGGGCGTGTCGGGGGAGGGGATTGTTGTGGGACTTCCCACCCCTCCTCATTTCCCAGGAGTATTTTAAGTCAATGATTCCCCGCCTCCGGGTCGTCCCCCGCCCCGTGAGAACTGAGACTAGGTGGTTTACCTAGACCCCTCGTTTGAATCTAGGCCTGGGGAATGATTCAAGAAGAGTTTGGGGAAAGCAGGCTGGTTTCTCAACCTAACAAAGGCTCCAACTGTTCCCAAGGGGATGGAATCCACTCGTACCAGGAGCAAGGAGAAAAAGGGCAGCCAGCTGTCCCAAGCTACGACCTTCTTGGGTGGAGGTTCGGTGAGCATTGAAGGGGAGTGCTAAAGGTGGAGGTAAACTGAAGTAGACAGCTCCTAGTCTGAGGGCACTGGGGCCTCCCCCGCTAGCCTATAGCCCTCCGCACTAGGCTCCGAGGCCCCCAAAGGCTTGCTCCCCACTTACAGCGCCTTCTAGGCCAAATCTCAAGGCCCAGCCCTTTAATACCAGACTTCTTAGACCCATATCTTGCAGCCTGCGAGCCCCTAGACCTAGTACTCCCATGTAGGAGCTTCCAGGCTGAGCCCTTCTGACTTTTCCTTTATCAGAAGGCTTCATTATCCCATTCTGAGGAATTTCTGACCCAGATCAGTGCAGAACTCACCGATGAGGCCTTGTTTATTGCTGGTTTCTACAAGAACCCTGTGCCGACCAAGGAAAAGCAGACACAAGACAGAGGAACTCAGATATCCAAACATGGTGATTCTCCCCCCCCCCCTTTAGCACCACTGTGTCCAGGGACTGTCCCACACCTTTAGCTCAAGTTCCCGACTCCCTGCCAACTGCAGCTGACTTCTCCCGCAATCTGTGCCCATCTCCCCCATCTCTTAACCAGAACCCCACACTGCTAATCCAGGGCCCACTCCTCATTGACAAAGGGGATCACTTCAGCCCCTTCCTCCCTAGCTGCATCTGCTTTTGGCCATGTAATTAGAGGATAATAATCTCTGTATCTGGGGCCTCTACTTTTCAGTGATCTTCACCAAGACCCGAGGCACTGACACCTGGTGAGTGAGGCTTCAAGGGAGATGCCCTTTGTCCTAGGACAAAGGCGGGGAGCTGTAAGGGTCTCGAGAGAGTGAGGGTTTGACAACATTTCAGCAGGGTAGGGGGATTTTTAGCCGTAGTAGTCCTATTCTCTTCTGCGCTCTGACCCTTGAACTCAGGGTCAGAGTTCTGCTCTGACCATATTCTTTCCTTCTGCCATCTGTAGCTCTGACAGAAACCATGCCTGCACCAAGGCATACCTCCTGCCCTCCCCTCATGACAAGGTATGTCCAGGGTTCCTGGATGACAAGGTCATTCAGTATTAACCAAACATGTAGAGTTTGCATGATACTTCAGTCCCTGTTTTAGGAATTGGGACACAGAAGGGAATGACACAGTTGTTGGTCTTGTAGAGCTCTCAGTTTAGTGTGGGGCCAGTCATGTATGGCCAGTTACAGTGAACTGTGGGTGAGTGCCCATGGTGAACACGGAAACAGCACGAAGAGCACTTGTCCCAGCCTCAGCTGGGACAGAAACAAAAGAATCATGGAGATTCCTGGAAGAGGTGACATCTGCAGAAAGAATTTTCCAGGAAAAAAGAGTTAGTAGGGGTATTCTAAGTGGCAGGGCTTGTGTGAGCAAAGGCACAGAGGTGAGTGTCAGTAGAGTGAGTGTGAGTGTGTGTGTGAGTTGCAGGCCAGGTCCCCAGTTGGGGGGGGCGGTGTTGTGAGAGGCAACCAGTCAATGTTTCTCTCAAAATGTTTCTCTTCCTCTATTTCTCCCTCC
Organism: Sturnira hondurensis; assembly: GCF_014824575.4. Lineage (NCBI taxonomy): Eukaryota > Metazoa > Chordata > Mammalia > Chiroptera > Phyllostomidae > Sturnira > Sturnira hondurensis. Next base: position 369,367 of record NW_028088370.1, on the reverse strand, counting down.
CTTTCCCCCTCTCTAAAAATAAATAAATAAAATCATTAAAATCAAGAAACATATCCTTGGGTGAGGATTAAAAACAAACAAAACAGAAGAAGATTCACAGATTCAGAGAACAAACTGAGGGTTGCCAGAAAGGAAGGGGGTTGTGGGGCTGGGTGAAAAGGGGAAGGGATTAAGAGGTACAAATTGGTAGTCCCAAAATAGTCATGGGGATATAAATAAAATACAGCATTGAGAATATAGCCGGTAATACTGTAATAAGTGTCTAGTACCCGGGCCAGGTGGGTACTAGACTTATCAGGGAGATAACTTTGTAAATTATATAACTATCTATAACCACACTATGAACACCTGAAACTAATATAAAATAATATCAGGTGTCACTGTGATTTTAAAAGAAAAACAGGAAAATTGAGTTTGGTAAATAATTCTAAGTGTTAGGGGGGAAAAGTGCAGGAATCAGATGACTGCCTGGTTGTGATTTGGGTCACCCTAAGTCTGGTGATGTTGTGCCTCTGCTTAGAACTCTCCAGTGATTCCATTTCAAGTAAAAGCCAGTGTCCTTCAGTGGTTTACAAGGCCGTATGGGATTCCTGTCCCCCCCTGACCCACTGTCTCACCAACCTCATTGCCTAGAATTGCTCCCCCAGTTTACTCCACTTTCAGTCCTGCCAGCCTTCTCATTCTTCATGGAGCATGGGAGGTGTCCTCCCACCTTTGGACAGATTGGGTTTGATGTGCCCGTAGAAATTCCAGGTGGAAATACTCTTTAGACAGTTTGAAATACGGCTTCAAACTCAGTGGAGCAGTCTGAGCTGGTGCGAGAGATCTGATCTGGAAGGGAGGTGGCATTTGAAGGGTGTGCAGTTGCCCCAGGCAGTGTGGGGGTGTGCAGAGAAAGAAGAGGCTGCTGAGGATGGAGGTGTGGAGAACCTTTCCTTTAAAGAGCTTGGCAGAAGAGAGCGAGGTTCATGAAGAAAGGGAAAAAGGAATTGTCAACAAATGCTTGTTGGAGTGTCTACCCCAGGCCCCACAGACCACGGGGTAGTACTCTCTGTCAGAGGCCGCTGCTTCAGATGTCTGCAGCCAAGACCAGAGGCAAATATACGTGACAACAAGCCACTGTTCTTGTCCTAAAGAAACTGACTTTCCAATGCCTTTGGGGCATTTGATCTTTCCCAACTGGGCTTTGGTGTTGGAAACAGCTTGAAGTAGCAAAAAAGCCCTGGGCCTGAATAGCTACTTTGCTGTTCACCTGACAGCTGTCCTCCTGCAGTACATGTTGCTTCTCCTTTCCCCGTATGTCAAAGGGAGGCTGTGGACAAAATGCCCCGTGAGAGCCCTACCTTCCTGTAGAGTAGGCTACCTCTCCTTCCTGATGGTGTTAATTGAGGATTTTGTCCTGCGCTAAGGCCCCTTCATCCACCTGCCAACCCCCAGGGGTTCCAAGAGCCTTTGCCTTCCTCATCCTTGAGAAAGAACATGGAAGCTTACAGATCTTTGAATTGCCCCTTGAATTGTAGGGCATTGTAGGTGAAAATGTTGGGTGGGGAAGTGGATGAGTAGACTGGGGAGGGTAGGTAGAGGGGCAAATGGATAGATAAATTCATTGAATATTTAATAAGCCCTGTGTGCCAGCACTGCTCTAGGAGCTGGAGTACAGAAGTGAGCTGTATAGAGTCCCTGACTTTAAGAAGTTCAGGTGGAAGGTGAGGGATTAGATGGTAGAGAGATGAATGGGTGGGTGGGGGATGAATGGGGATGGGGATAGATGGGCAGACAAATGAGTGGAAAGGTGGATGGGGAATGGTGGGTAGATGTGTGGATGAATAGACGGATGAATGGAAGCAGAACGGTGGGTGTACAGATAGATGGGTGGGGGATAAGGGTTGGATGGATAATTAATGGGAGGATATAGTCCTGGTTAGTGTGGCTCAGCGGATTGAGTGCTGGCCTGCGTTTCTCAGTCCAGGCACATGCCCCGGCTGCAGGCCAGGTCCCCAGTAGAGGGCGAGCAAGAGGCAACCACACATTAATGTTTCCCTCTCTTCCTCTCTTCCCTTCTTTCTAAAAATAAATAAAATATTTTAAAAAATTAAAAAGAATGGAAATATAAAAAAATACGTGAGTCTTGGGTCTAGAGTCAAGGACTCTTTTTCTTTTCCAGGGAGCCATGCCCAGCAGCTTGACATCCGGAGGATGATGCCAATGCTCTCTAGTGCTGCCCTCGCGGTCTCGTGCCCTCCCCATCTGTCCCTCTGGCACATGCCCCAAAGTCCCTCTCTCACAACTCATTAATCACTTCCGTTTTGTGGAGGGGCTGGGCAACTCCTGGTCGTGAGCAGCATCCTCCCTGAAGCCTCCAAAATGTTCTGGAAACATCAGACACCTTTCTATTCGCAGCTGGAAAGGACACTGCCAGAAATCCAAGGCTTTAATAAAGAGGCAGAGATCCTTCCCTTCTTCCAACCCAGGTAGTGCTGTGATGTGACTTTTCTGGCATGGAGATGTGGGAGGAGTGGCCTTTTCTTTCATCCCCACATGTGGGTATATTATTGGAATGTCTTATTATTGGAGTGGTTTTAATTCAGGGCATCATCTATCAGCCTGCTGGCAGAGGTGAGCTCATGGGTCCTGACCCGGCCTCCTAGCCAAACTTGAGCACCTTCAGGTCTAGGCCTGTGGCATCTGACCAGGTCTACCCTTGCTTCTGAGGTGCAGCCCTTGCTACCAAAAGCAGTGCTGCGGTCTCCCCTCTGAGCTTTAGGTTTTCGCGCCAAGGGGGACATAACAGGCTCATTACTGGCTGGAAGGCGATGCAGTAGGCTTTGTGGATTTGCATTTATATCCCAGTCTGGCCACTACTGCGGCTTTCTGAGGAAGTCAGCTCACATCTATGAGCCTGTTTCCTTATCTGAGAGTAGGAATAACTGTTCTTGCCTCACGGGGCCCTTGTGAGGGTTGAAAACAATGCATACAAATTAGCGCAGTGCCCGGCATGGCATAAAGGCCCCGACACTTAGACTACTATCAAGATCAATTTGCCTCATATTCTCCTAAAATTCAACCCCCTTTTGAGTATCTTAGTATCCTTTTGAGGGACCTAAATGTTAAACTGTATTTAAATATAAAATTTTAATTAAGTAAAGCTCAATTAACTTGAGACCCTTTAGACAAACAGCCTATAGACTTCTTACAGTGTTCAAAATTAGATGAAGAAAAGGACACTGACAGGATATGAAACAAGCTCATTGTTTAAGAAATGCTGCAGATATGACCAGTACCGGGTAGACCTGTAACAGCAGATATGCTTAAGTGCCAAAAAGATGGGGTAGGGGGAGAGAGTACTTAGATGGATACCGAAATTCTCAAAAGGGGGTAAACTCACCATGTGAAACGAATTGACAGCTGTCTGTCCCGTCAGACAGTGCAGTGGGACAGGTGGCTGCTGTCAGCCATATCCGACTGGGAGGGCCTCCGGACATCTCATCTTGGTGGAGAGCCAGCTGGGGCACAGAGGGGGCTTATCCCAGTCAGCCCTCCACAAAGGCTGACCCTAAAGCCTGCTGTTTGGACCCCTTGGTAGTGCCCTGAGCCTAGTCTTAGATTTCCATATTTCTTTCCAAATTGTTTCCCTCCCCCCAACCCTCTCTCCAGAGAGGCCACCATCACCATCTCTAATGCTCAGCGCCCTCCTTCCCACACCCCACCAGCCCAGTTACCAATGGTGATTTTCTGTTTATTGGTCAAAAACAAAAATCCAGAAGCAGAGGTGGAGAGAGATTGTGAGTTGGGGAGATAGCAGGAAGGGGACAGGGGCCTTCTCATCCCAGCTCTCCCCTTCATCCTTCTTCTGACCCTCCAAGGCCCAGAGGTTAGGCTGGAGCCAGAGCATCTGAGAAGGGCAGAGCCTTCACGGCTGAGGGAGCAGCAGAGCCCTCAGGGGCAGTCCTTACGGGGTAACCTGGGCTGGAGGGCCCCAGGAGTTTCGGGAGAGCTGAGTTCCCACGCCAGGATCCAAAGCCAATAGGATGGGTTGGCGTAGGCCCCTTGTTTGGCAACTGAGATGAGGAAGTTTTGGGTGGCAGGATGCTGGTTTATTTACTGTAGGGTCCCCAGGCTGTCAGAGCCCCCGCCCCCCACCATGGGACTGGGAGACTATGTACACAGCAGGGAGGAAAGGAGCCAGAGACCAGGTCCTGTACTCCTGCCTGCCCAAAATGAGGAGGGGAGGGGCGTCTTGGGTCCTGCAGCCTTAGTCTTGGGGTTCAGATGGAAACTTCATACTCCCGTGTATCCTGGAGACAGAGAGATGGGATCAGTTGCTGGGGTGGGATGAAGGTGGAGGAGGCAGCAAAGTGAGAGAGGCCACAAGGAAGGGGAAGGACACTGGATTTTTAAAGTAACATTAGTGGGTTGGGGGCCATGGCATGGGAATGGGGCTGAATCTGGCCAAGAGATGTTTGGTTCATTCTACAGTATGTTAAAATCACATTTAAAAAATCAATTTCTGGATTGTCTTTCACAATCCGGCAATTGGGCCTGTTTCCACTATGGACTAGATGGGACTCGAATTCTCTGGTTAACCAAAGTCCTCACCACTCCCTATTGTTCACACCTGACTTGCTTTGTTCATTGATGTGGCCTTTGTGGGCAGACACCTTGAGAGAAGGTTATAGAGTCTTGGGGGAGCGGAAAGATGTGGCATCCCAGGGGAGGGGGTGCTCACCCCAGCTTCATACAGTGGATTGCTGAAGTCTGACTCCACAGTGATGGGGCTGTAGGAATGGGAGCCTGAGAAGCCGAAAAGGGATTTTCCCTGCAGCCTGGGAAATGGAGGAGATAGAGAGGCTTATAGAGAGGTGAACCCCCAATACCCCCTCACCCGGGCTTCTGCATCAGGCAGGCAGGATGTCTGCCCTGCTACAGCTCCCTGGTACGTACTTGGTGTAGTATATGTAAACGCCGCTGCCAAGGACAATGACCAAGCCTAGGGGCAGCAGGATGGCCAGGGCGAGGTTCCCGCTCTCCAGCTGCCGTGATGGATCGGTGGTCTGGGTCACTGAAGGGAGGAGAGGCCATTGAGCTGGGGCTGAGCTGAGCCCTGGACTCTCCCAGCCTCCTGCCCTGGGCCCTGAACCCTGGGCCCTACCCCTCCGGGGCCTGGCCTCCTGCCCCCAGCCTCTGCCTTGCCCTCCCGATTCATCCAGGCCTGGGTCTCCACCTGTGCCCTCACTGACCTTCCAGTTTTCGGTTGTCCTGAAGCTCCTCATAGGCCACTGCAGGGAGAGGAGGGGGAGGGGACGGGGTCTGAGCCAGGGAGGGAAGGAGGCTGGGTAGAGGGCCAGGAGCCCAGTGGGGCAAGGCTGGACAGCCTGATTCTCTCTGCCTTCTGCTCAGCCTAAACTTTATCTTTCCCTTGGCGGGGGTGGGGAGGAGGAGTCAGAGCAGGGCCTTCTTCCTCCCCTTGTTCCTTGCTTTGGGCAGTCTAAACCACCAGGTCTGCAGCATTTTCAAAAACAGGGAAACTGAGACCTGTCCAGAAGTAAGAGACTTCTAAACCAAAGCCCCTTCTACTACATCCCCTAGTATAGCTTTATGACCTTGAACTTGCCCAGCACTTCTGGATGTACCCACGAGGACAAGAGCCCACAGGAGGTGAGTGGGGAGCTCGGCAGGGTTACCATCAGTTTCAAATTCGCTACCCGACTTTCTCAGCCCTGTCACTCCCCGAACGCTGTTGGACTGACCCCTCCAGCCCTGTCTGCCCAGGCACCTTTGCAGAGTGGGGGTTGGCTGGTCCACTGTGAGGGGTGGCCGGGAATACAGGTGATGGTGACCTCGCCGATGAGCTCAAAGCCCTCATAGCAGAAGAAGCGCAGAGACTCGCCCGCCTGGTAGTGATGCTTGTACAGGGTCTGATAGCCATTCTCCGGCACCCCAGGGTTCAGGCACGGCTCGTACTTCACTGCGGGGAACATGTCGGTCACATGCCAGCCGTGCTGCTGAGCAGGCCACCCAGCCATCCTTCCCAGGTGTCCCCAGTCTCACAGGCGCACTTGGGGACCCGGTCGCTCCACTTGGGTGTGCCTGTGTCCCGACTGTAGCAGGTGAGTACGGCTGCCCCCTCCAGGCTGTACCCCGACAGACAGCGGTACTGGACATGGGAGCCAACAGGGAAGCCAGCATCTGAGGTGGTACGGTGGCCATTGGTGATCTCACCAGGGTCGGCACAAGTCATGACTGTTGGCAAGAGGGCAAGGTCAGAAGGGAGCGATAGCCTTAAAAGATCTCCCCCAAAGCTTAGGGCTTGGAGAGATCTGAACCCCCTACTTCCCACTATTTCCTCAGAATGAAGGGAGCAGGAGTTGGAAGATCTTAAAATTCATGCATTTTATATTTCCAGCTTCTTTGGGAAAACTGAGTGATTGGGGCAACCCAGATCCCCAACCCAAGATACAATTTTAAACATTTAACCACTGTACTGAGCACATCAGCTGACCCTAGCAATGTCAGCCCTGCACGACAGACCATCAGCAGAACAGCAGCTGCCGGCTTTAGAGGGGCCCAGCCACCCCTTGTCCTCGTCATGCCCAGCCTGTTCTGCTCACTAATAGCGCCTGCTGGGCTGGGGCCCTGTGAACGTTTGCGTTTACAACCTTGTGGAAGAGTCACAACCGTAGCCATTTCTATGTAGACCTGTGCAAAGCATCCTGCTAAATGTTTTTTGTTGTTTTTTTTAAAGATTTTATTTATCCATTTCTAGGGGAAGGGGAAGGGAGGGAGAGAGGGAGACAATCATCGAATGATTGCCTCTCTCATGCTCCCAACCGGGGACCAGGCCCAAAACCCAAATTCCTGGCCAGGCATGTGCCCTAACCAGGATCCAACCGGTGACCCCTCTGTTTGCAGGAAGACACCCAACCCACTGAGCCACACTCGTCAGGGCCCTGCTAAATGTTTTACAAATACGATATATACTCTGATGATCCTGAGAGGTCAATATCACTGTCATCTGCCCAGGGCTCAGGGCAGTCAAATGGATGGCACACAGTGACTCAGGGAGTAGCCGAGGAGAAACCACTGCGCTGGGAGTCAGAGGTTTAGGTCTCAGCTCAGCCTCAGGCTCAATGTCTCTCCTTGGGCAGGTCCCCTCCTGAGCCTGGAGCAGCTGGGCCAACCTCTACCCACTCTGAACCCTACCTCCATCCTCTTCTGTCCTATCTGGGCTCCAGACCGTACATCCCACGAATCCTCCCTGAGACGGGGAGTTGTTTCTACTAGAAAGCTTTTCGGGGAGTTGTTTCTACTAGAAAGCTTTTCGAGTGTCCAACCTGAATCTGGCTTCCTGAAACTTAATGCTCGCTGGCCCACCATTGCCCCTAGGGGCCAAGTAGAAGAACTACAACCCCTTATCCTTGTAATAGGGTTCCCAAACTTAGGAGAAAGTGACAAGAGGCCATTCCCTTCCTTCTTCTAAAAAATAAAAACTACCAGCTCCTTTAATGTCACCTTTTCTGTGAAATCTGTACCTCCCTGGGACAAATAACCCACCCCTCTTCCCCCAGCCCTTCTTCATACTTACAGCTGCTGCTACTCACTGTTAACACGCACCAGGCTCTGTGTGAAAAACTTGTCTTTTGTTCTTCACAACCCCCTATTCCTACTTCACCAGTGAGGAAGCCAAGGCTCAGAGATGTTAAGTATTCGTGGTTACTGCTCTGTAATATCCTGAATTGTTTAACTATCTGTTCCTTTCCTAGACGGGGAACTCCAACAGGGTAGGGAGGGGCCCCAATCCTTCCACATAACCCCCAACCCAGCATGGGGCTTCAAGACTGCCTAGGCCCTAGCAAAGTGACTCCCTGTAATGTCAAGGGTTGGGGACTGACAGACTGGCGGCAGGACCTAGAGCAGGAAGAGTGCAACCGCGCACTGATGGGGCAGGGCCAGGTAGGGGTAGGACTAACAAACAGTGGTGGGGCCACTGAAAGATGAGGCAGGATCCAGAGGAAACGGGGTCAGAGCCCAGAGCAGTACAAGAGAGTGGGATGCAGCCCAGAGAAGATAAGGGTGACACCCAGGGGGAGTTTCAGGGCACGGAGGAGCAAATGAGTGGAACCCGAAGGGCATAGGGACCGGACCTGAGGAAGATCTGGGTGGGAGGGAGACAGAAGGGTTGAAACCCGAACAAGACGGAGGCGGGAACAAAGGACGGAGGCGGGGCGTAGAGTGAAATGGGTGGGGCTCAAGCTGAGCGGTGAAACCCTGAAGGGCAGGGCCGGGGCCAGGAAAGGACAGAAGCGGGTCCCTTGCTCACTCTTTTGGCAGGCGGGGGGCGCTGCGCTCCAGGACAAGTCCCACTGGCAGGTGAGAATGTCGGAGCCGAGCAGCTCATAGCCAGGCTCGCACTGGTAAGTAAGCACCGTGCCCCGGATCAGGTCCCCGTGAGAAGCCGTCCTCCAGCCCCACTCCGGAGGTGGCAGTTCAGGGCACGTGTCGTTCCTGGGGACCTCTGCAGGGAGACACAGCTAGTTCAGAAGCTGTTCTGCGACTCAGAGCGCCCTTCCAGCCTCGAGGGGCCTCGCTGGAATCTCTGGCCTGCCGGAACCCTGCCCATCTTGGGATCCTAAGACCTCGGTACCTTTGAAGTGCAACACGAAACCCTGGCCCAGGCCAGGGTTTGGGGGCCCGGGAGGTGCCTGGAACTGCAGCGTGAGGTCGGGCCCAGAGGAGAGGAGGCGGCGGCGCGGTTGAGGTCCCCGCAACTGGGCCAGGACTCGGGCGCTGGGACCGTCCCCGTCGAACAGAGTCAGCATGTCCCCTTCGCGCACATTCAAGCTGCAGGGAGTAGGACCAGGTATGGGGGCTAGACTACGATCGATTCCCAGCCCCTAACTCAGTTTATTAATACCCTGCCTACTCTCCGGCCCCGCCCCACATTCCCCTACCCGGAACGCCCCTCCTCAGTTTTGACCAATTATGGACTTCTCTGTGCTAGTCTCTCCAGGTTCCGCTGGTTCGGTGGCTCCTCCCAGTTTCTGCTCCCCAATCCCCCAACTCTGCTCACTACTAACTCCTCCCAAGCTCCATACCGGGTGATGCACAGCCTAGCTGGGCACCAGCTCTGACCAGTCACAGACCCGGATCCTTACCATCCCGCGCAACTCCGCGCAAACTCCGAGGGAGTTTTTGGGCCACGCCCACTTCTGTGTCTGTCCAGTTTCATGACCACTTCATACCAAATCAGCTCACTGGATTCTCCCCACACCCGCTTTACTGTCTGTCGATGCTGCAACCACTTGGGCCTGGGAACCTGGAGATCTGCTTCAGAGTGACCTCAGAAACGGCCAGTGAGAGACACTAGACCAGAGGCCCCTTTTCACAATAGCTCCTGAGGAAGGCTGCATTGCCCCATTTACTTGTCCTAGGCCGCCTGGCTAATTAGTGATTTGTACCTAGGTCTACCTGACAACCCACACCCCCATCCCGAACCTTTAGTCGCCTCTCTCATTAGACCATATAGTCACCAAATCTTGTGTAGACACAGGAGCCAGCCAGGCTCAGAATGCAGGTTAGTGTGTTGTTATACCACACTGCTGAGCCCATACCCATCGCGCCCTCTGCAGCACCCAAACATACATCTCAACCTGGAGCAAGATGCGCTTCTCTTCCTGGACATGTAGGCCCCACACACAGTCCTGGCCTGGGCTATAGCTCTGGGGCCAATCTGGAGAGAGGACCACACCAGCCGGCTCTGACAGCTCCCCTCCACACATGGCTAAGGTAGAAAGGGTGTCAGATTCAGGACCCAGGTGAGCATGGAGTCTCCATTTCAGCACACTCCTCACCATCCCCAATTGTATGCACCAAGACCGCTTCACGGGATTCCTATTATCTATTACTCACCTGTTTCTTGCCATACTCAGTCCTGTTGTTTCCAGTCTCCAGCCCTGCTCTTAATTAACCCTACCTACTGTCCACCCAATACATGACTTAGCCCAACTTCACATCTAGCACTTGGATACATTTGGGTTGTAACCTCTGACATCTGTAACAAGCCCACTAATTACTTAACTAAGAAAACTGAGTCTCTGAAAGGAACAAGGATTTACCCAAGGCCTGGGTTTATTAGGTTTGCATATGCAGGTCTCTTGGGAATAGATTTCCCAGCATCCCCAACTCAGGGGCTAGTCTGTAGAATGAAGGATTACTGGTGATATGGAAGGCTCACCCTTGCAGGCTGGCTCTGTGTCATTCCAGTGGGGTTCTGTGGGATCCACACATTCAATGGCATTGGGGGGGCCAGGGGGCTCCAAGGCATATCCTGGGAGGCATGAGAAGGTAGCCAGTGCCCCTGGCCGGTACTCCGGGTCTGTGGTAGTGACATTGCCATGTGCCAGGAAGGGGGCGAAGCAGCGGTCTTCCTCAAAGGCTGAAGAGGAGTCAATCACACGCATTAAACATCTGGACAGACATCAAGGGGTTTCAAACTGGGGGACTTGGACTGAATTCAAGTGTTCCTTGGCCACTCAGTGAGCTATTTAAAATTGAATGACTTTGGACTTAGCTTTCACTCTCCAGTGTCCCCTAAACCCTAGCACTCCTCATTCATATTTATGTTACCTCCCTAGACTCTGGAGGGAAACCCCTGGGCTAGTAAAATCCCAGCCATTCAATTCATTCTGCAGATGAGCAAACTGAGGTCCAAAGACAAAAAGCCACTTGCCGATGTCACACAGTAGGACAGTGGCAGAATCACATTTGAAACACAGATTGCTTGAATCCCAGCCAGAAACAATTGGCTCTGGAAACAACAAAGGAGGGGGCGGGGAGAAGCATGCCTTAGGTGTGTCCTCTCCTCAAAAATAACAGCTGGATTCTGATAATCACTGATTATCCACGTTGAGGCTAGGATCTAAAAGTGCAACTAACACCAAAGCTACTCAGCTTTGACTTTGGACCAAGTCAGCAAAAACGGACATTTGTAGAGCATTTTTGTTTCTCCCCACCTGATTATACCTTAGCTGCAAAACTATCTGTGAGGTAAGACTTAGGTGCTTAACCTACAGAACAGGAATCTGAGCGTCAGGGGCCCCCACTGACGGGGGCAGGCCTCAAACCTAGGAATTCTCATTGCACTCTCAGAATATAACATAAAATTTATTTTTTAGGTTCACTGTTACTGGACCTAATAAGGTGTCATGTCCAAATCCTACACATTCATTAGGGCCCAGAGTCAATTCTCTGCTCCAATCACACTGGCATTCTCTATTTCCCAAACAGGCCTTTCTCTACCCCTTTACCATTACTCACACTGTTCCTTTCACCCAAAATGCTCATTCTCAATCTCTCTTTTAAAATTCTCCTCATCCTTTAAGGCCCAGCTCAAATGCCTCTTCTCCCATGACCACTGACCTCCTTGTTTCTACCTGTCCAGCACCCAGTCCCTCCTTCTGGTAAGTAACAACACTCCTATTTTCATTTTGGCACACATGCCTCCCACAATTCCAGTTCGTGAGGTTCATTGGGGCCAAATAGGGATGGCTGCAGGGTGTGAACCTGCCAATAATGCCACCTGCCCCCAGCTACAGTGGTATGACCTAAGCCAGGCCAATGAGAACATTTCCTGGCCTTTTTTGCTGAAGCTCTTAGAAAAGTGGCATGCTTTCTCTCTTTCTGATAGAGTTACTAAGTTGGTAGTGTGTTAGTCTGGAACTGCTTGGTTCACCACAGACTGAGAGCACCTGAGAATGAAGCCAACAGAGAGGAAAGAACTGAGAGGTTAAGGTAACTGTTTCTTGGTTGTGTACCTGGATCCAGCCATGCACGAGGCTTAAACAGAAAAAGCTACCTCATAGAATTATAAGGGGTCCATATGAAGGGAGCCGTGTAGTTTCAGGTTGGGGAGGAAAGTCAGGTTTTAGGAATCCAAACAGAGATGAGCAGGGTTAGAGGACATGCTGTGACCATGTGTGGGCATCAGGAAGAGAGGAAGGTGCTGGGGTTGGGGCCCGAGGGGAGAGCAGTTACCTTCAAATCGGAGGCTCAGCAGCAGGGGATTAGCAGGTGTCTCTGAAAGCAGCTCCACATAGAGGGACTGGGCATCACTGATGAGACCTCGCTCTGGGACATCATCCATGTCAGAGTCATAGATCACTGGGGATAGGGGACTGCCCCCTGAGCGCACCATCAGCCTGGGATGAACAGAAGTGTCCAGGAGCTCAGTTTCCCCTCAGACGCTGCCTCAACTCTTGCCTGCACTTGCAATTTATTTTCATAGCTATAATTTTCAAACATTAGTTATATGCCATGTACTTTTCTAAGCTTTTACACATTTTATCTTGTTTAATGCTTACAAGAATCCTTGAGTCGGATACTGTTTTTATTTTGTTTTATAGATGAGGAAATTGAGGCACAGAAAGATGAAGAAACCTGCCTAACATCACATAGCAACTACCATCAGAGCTGGGACACCAGCTGGTTAAAGAGAGATAGTGATGATAATGCAAACACATTTCTAGTGCTTACTGTGTGCTAGCACCATTCTGAGCACTTCACACGTCTTAATGCATTTATTCTCACAGAAACATTGAGAGAGGTACTATTTATTATCTCCATTCTACAGAGGAGGAAACTGAGGCATAGAGAGGTTAAGAGATTCCTCTAAGTTCGTACAGCTACACTGCCTAAGAAAAAGAATGACAAACCTGTGTTTGACACAGATCCCAACTGGGGTCTACCCAAGGTCTGTCTGACTCCCCATGGTAGCCTCCCTAGTCCTCTGCGGTAGGGACCTCTGATCCAAGGCCCAGGCCCTCACCGGTCATTGTCCTCATCCAGTGAGACTCTCTCAAAGTGCAGATGCAGCCGGCGTCCCTCAGCTGCTTCAATGACCCAACGGCAGGTGAGATTGGGCCCCGCAGCTCCCCCAGGCTCAGGTGACACGATGCGGCCCAGTGTAGCATTGTGGATGGTGCCACCACAGGATGCTGCAGGCAGAGGAGGAGCAGGTTAAGGTGACACTCCCCCCACCCCCGTCTTCAGGTCTTCAGAGCTGTTGCCTCCACACCTTTGACTGGGACCTGGCCTCAGCAGGGCCCCTGCCCTACATGCTCACCCCAGGGAACAGGACATTCTTCAGGCGACCACTGAGGTAGGATTCCAGATCTGGAATAGGAAAACCCAAGTGGATACCCCAAGGATGGAGATTTCACCAAAAAGAAGACTCCCCAGATGAAGACATGCTGGGGTGGAGATTTATTAGGGATCCCCGCAATGGAAGCCCTCAGATGGAAAATCTTCAAGCTGGGATCCCCAGGATGAAGACTCCTCAGGATAGAGACACCTTGAAAGTCTGAGACCCCCAAAAATGGTTTCCTCTAAGATGAAGAGTCTCCAAAGGAAGGGACCTCCAGAACAGCGACTCCTGGTGTGGAAACCTCCCACGTGGGGCTTCCCAGATGGAAGTCTCCTTCCCAACGACAACTCCAAGGACTGAGACCCTCCATGTACAGAGCTCCAGATGGAGGCCCCAGGACAGCAACTCCTCAGGGTCAAAACTCCTTCAAGATGGGTGTTCCCGAAAGATGGCAGGACCCTTCCAGTGGGGCTCCTAGGACAGAAGCCCTCACCTACTGTGGCAGGAGATTCACCTATGCAGCTGGGGGGTTCACCGCTCCAGGCTGGCCTGGTACTATTGAGGCAGATGAGGGTCTCTTCACCCTGCAGCCGGTAGCCTGAATCACAGTGGAAGGTGGCAGTGCCCCCAGGGTGCAGATCTGTCACACTCACGTCCCCGTGGGCCGGCCGGGGAGGGAAGCCGCAACTCAGGAGGTAGGCTGGAGCAGGGAGAGGATGGAGAGGGAGACTCATTTTCCCATGACACTCTCTCACCAGTCCCCCAGCAAGCACTTCCTCCCTCTTTCCAGGATCCCTGGGGGTACAAGCTAGCTCCCTACTGGAGTCCTCACATGGGCACATTGTCTCCTGAAGAAGTAATTTCAATATCCCTTATCTCCCCCAGCCTTTGTAATCTACCCATTTTAGAGATATGGTACCTGAGACTCAAAGAAATTCCGGATCCTAGCACTCATATGCTATGTGACCTCAAGCAAATCAATTGACCAAACCCCACCCAGCTCTAATAACAACAAATCATATTTACAGAGCTGTTCAGCTTACAGACTGAGTTCACACTGCCCTTCGGAGGTAGTCAGAGAAACACTCTGGCCTATTTTCCAGATGCAGAAAATGAGGCTCCAAGTTGTTAAGTGCCTCGGAGCACTTCCTCCTCTCTACACACACTTTCTCAGACCTTCTTTCACAGAGGTACACTATGGTATTAGAACCTCAGCTTCATCCACAGGAACCAGATGCAACTCCTTTAGGAACTTTGACTATTTTATCACTAAAGTCCTTAATACTCACTGCTCCCTAAATGAATAGCCCAGTGTAAGTGAAGTGCTTTGCTTTCATCAAGGAGCTGTTTTATCTTCTCCTTTCTTGCTGTGAGGGCTGTGTAATCTCCCCTTTTGCACTGGCTGCTAGGAAGCTGGGAACTAGGCAAGAAAGTTTATTCCATGCACATTCTGTTTCGTCAATTTTAATAAACATTGCCTGGTACCAGTTTTTTCTTACTTAGTCTTTTTAATTTTATTGCTTGAATTCTCTTTTGAAAGCCTCCTGAAATTCTTTTGGAATCATATGGGATAAAACAAATAAATAGAAAGTGACTTGGCAGTAAACAATGGACTCTGAACTTGATCTCAGAAGAACTCTGTGTGTCTGTTTCAGAGCAGGCAGAGCTCATCAAGAAGGGCTTCTTGGAAGAAATACACCAAAACTGGGTCTTGTAGGAAGGGCTGACTATAGTTGGCAGAGGGCTTGGGTAATACCACCTCGCCTAGGCCTTTGCTTTTTCTAACTCTCTAGCTCTCAATGATTCTGTAAGAGACTTGGTCTCTTCCTATATGTTTAAATTCAACAAGAATGTCTTTGGTGGGATCCTGGGAGGAGAGACATGAAAAGATCCAGGTCTTGCTCTTTGGGAATCTACAGTCTGCTGAGATAGACAGACAGAAAAACAACTTTCTTGAGCACAGTGATTTGAATAAATGTTAGCCCCTGTGATGGCTCTCCATGATCAAGAAAACCGAGTCTGAATGCTTTAGACTGACATTCAAGGCTCACAGCTGGGTCCTGCCCAGCATATCCACCTCTAATTCCCGTCACCTATATGACCCATATATACTACACAATGCAGATTTGTAACATCTTATGGTCTCACCTCCATGTTTCTTCACATTTCCCTTAGCTGCAAGGCCCTCTTTTGCTCTTTCTCATCTTTCAAGGAGTAACTTAAGTGTTACCTCTTCCAGGAAGTCTTCCTGACCCCTACTCTCTATTGCCTATATATAGTCCCACACACACAATTTTATCATCACATTAACCACTGTCTCTTGCCATTAAGAGACTAAACCAAGCCTTATTTATTTAGTCTCCTAAAAGCCTGGTCTAACTGATCAACTGACGCAGCCAAGAGGCAGTGTGGAACAGTGCAAAGAGCACTGGATTTGGAGACAGGCAGACCTGAGTTCCAGGTCCAGCTCCATAACTTATTAGCCTACATGACCTTGAACAGGTGGTTTTACCTCCAGGGCCTCTAACCTATAAGTGGCAATAATAACCCCTATCAATTAGGATTGGCCTTAAAATGAAACAAATAAACAAATATGCAAAGTACCCAGCATATAAAAAGAGCTCAGAAAATGTTCATCACCTGCCTCTCACCAGCCTCAATTAATGAATGACTGGGAGTCAGGGACTCAGGATTCTGACTTCTGAGTCTGCAATGAATTTGTGGCTGACTGAGCAATCCATATAACCTTGAGTCTTTTTCTTCCTCTCAGAGGTGGAGTTGACAATGGCCACCTCCAGGGCTGCTGTGAGAAGCAAATGAAGCAACAGTTGCTGGACTTGGCGTGAGGGGTGATGGAGCCTTTGGCCTGTCAGAGAAGCTAACAAGGCCGCTCTGGACCAGAGGCCCCAGCGAGGGAAGATTAGGAAGTGCTTAAACAGGGCTTTGTCTCCAAAGGTGCCCAGAGAAGCCATAAAGCAGGGAGGACCGAGGCAGGTAATGAAGGGCAACTCATGAAATAGCTCTGCTTCCCCGAAATGTTCTACTTAGCCTAGAGTCCTATTTTCAATGCCCTAGGGAAGTGGCTGCTTAAAGGAGGCAGCAGGGGGCCATTCTGTAATACCTATAGTTCGACCCTCTGCCCTGGGCCCTCAAGGCAGGCATGCCCTTGTTCCCCTATATATGGTCCTGACCACCAACTACAGGTCCCTTAGTTCACTGTGCTGTCCCAGTACAGGTCTGGTGCTGGGTGCCGCCACCTTACACATATGAGTCCCTGGAGCAGGTCCTCAGCAGACGCCTCAGGAAAGGCTGGAGAGGTTACAATGTATGGATACAAGTTATGTGTGTCCTGGGACAGAAATCTGGGGTCAGCAAAGCTAATAAGCGGTCGGGCAAGGCCACGAGGTGACATGAAAGGGACACTGGCTGGACACAGTTCCCTCTATTTCTGAGGAGCACAGAAAGGCATTTTGGAGAGTGCAATGGAGGCATTTGGAGGCAATGTCTAGAGTGGGGCAGTGGGGCTGAGCCCCTTGCCTCGGGCACACACGTATGCTAGAACACACACTTGCATTGTGGGAAGGTTCCCCGTACACACAGGCAAGTATGGACACACACATGTGTAGGTTGTTCATGGGTGGATGCTCATGAGTGCAGTCATGTATGGACCTGTCCCACTTCCCTTCCCCCAGAAGTCCTCAGGATCTTTTTAGGTCACAAATCTGAGGCTGTCACTATCCTGTTTTAAACATTTCACAGCATTCCCCCCTCCCTTGCAGAAAAAGAGTCTGAACTCCTTACTGAAGATGATAAGGCCCTTCATGATCCAACCTGCCTCCTGGTCTGGTCTCTTAGCCTACTTTCCTCCTCTCCTCCTTTCTGTGCTTTTACTGTAATAGCAATGACTGACATTTTTGAGCTGTGTACCAGATGCTATTTTAAGCAGTTGATATGTATTAACTCTTTGTTCATCCTAATAATACCATGAGGTAATATTATAATCCCCATTTTTCAGATGAGGCAATGAGGCACAGAAAGGTTAAGTAACTTGTTGCAGATCACACAGCTAGGACAATTCTGTCTTCCATACTGAATTACCTCAACTCTTGGAGGGACTCACATTTTTTCTCCTCTCTGGATCTTGGAGTGAGTTTTTTCATCCATCTGGACATCTGTCTTCCTCTTTTACTCCCTTCCACCTTTTCCCTAGCTAACTCACCCTTTAGGTCTCAGCTTAATTATCATGTCCTCCAAGAAAGTATCCTTATATTCCTTAGGAGAAATTTAGGTCCATTTGATACTTGCTTTTTCTGCCTATATTCCTCTATCATAAGGATATGGGTCCTTAGGTCATTGAATTATAATCTCCCTATTACTTGTCCATCTCCCTAGATTAGAATCTCCCTACCTAGGTTCTGAGTTCCTTGTCAGATTTACATGTGGCTTGTTCACTCCTGTCCCCAAGGCTAACACAGGGCCAGTATGAAGCGGACACTAGATAAACATTTGTTGAGTGAATGGATGAATTGTTACTTGCCCGGGTGCACATTCAGACACAAGTCTGTAAGTGTGTGAAATAAGTGTGCACAGGTCTCCTCTGAGGATTCCATTTCCAAGATGTCAGTCAGGAGGAAAAGTCCCTGACTTGTGCTGTGCTTAGAAGATGTCCCTGTGCCTGTGAGTCCCTTGCCCTTCTACCAGCACCATGAACTCCTCACCCTGATAGTGGATCCTGAAGCCACTGCCCCTTGGGACCCGAGGGCTCTGGAAGTGCAGGAGCAGCCGATTGGTTGGACTCCGAAGGACCTGTCCTTCTCCCAGCATGGAGGAGTTGGCCAGGAGTCGGGGGGCCAGGCCTGGGGCACCCCCACCAGCCAGCACCAAGAGTTCCTCCTCCCGAGACAGGTTCAGCATCTGCACCTAAAGAAGCCAGACACAGAAGAAGCCCATCAGGGCAAGTCAACCAGGATGGGAAACCCCTGAAGTCCCCGGCCCCTTGCTTTCCTTTTCCCTACATGTGGCAGTCCAAATACCACGGTGACATTGGCCACGTTGTAGAACTCCAGGAGTCTTTTCAAATACCAGAAAACAGGCCCATTCAAGTTAGAAAACAGGTTGTCTGGCTCTCATATCAAACTCGTGCACACCGTAGGGCCCAAAGGAAAGTTTGAAGGTTTCACAGTCACACTCATATGCTTAAGTCCACTCACCTGGATCTCAATGCCATAGCCAGGGTAGACATGGATGCTGTATGTGCAGTCCAGGGGTCCCAAGGTGTGGCTGGTGCTACTCCCCAAATCTGGAGACTCCACATGCCCTTCACCCTCGGAGATGTTGTTGTTACACAGAACTAAAAAGATGTAAGTGGTTAGGGTCGAACAAAAGCTTGTGTTCTTGCCCTCCCAGCCAAGCAACTCTGGGGTCCTCCTCTGTCTTCTCCCCAGCACCCCTCACCACCTTTATCCAAAGCTCCCACTCCCACCTGTTCCCAGAATTCCCTTCTCCAAGTGCAACATGGATAAGACATAGAAAGGTACTTAGTTAGAATGGGTATATAAATGCTAGTCTTTATTATTAAACAGAAGCTCCTCTTCTACCTGTACCCAGACCGCTTCTTTCACACCTTCCCTGCAGCCTCTCCCCCATCCATATCCTACTCCCCTTGAACACTACTCCCTTTCCTTTCAATTGCTGCACCTGGGCTGGTCACCGTGGTGGTGACAGTTGTTGTGGTGATGATGGTGGTCGTTGTCTCCTCCTCTCCTCCATCAGGCCTGAGCGGTGGGCCTGGGGAAGCGGGACCGGAAAGGGGCGGGGCCGTAGTTCCCGGGGGCGGGGTCAGCAGCTCCGGTGCGGTGGGGCCTGCTCCCCTACCCCACTTAGGGGTTACGGCTGTTGTCAGAGGCCCTGTCCCTGGTTCAGTGGCCCGTGGCAGGGAGGGCGATGCAAGAGTCTGGCTGGCTGGAGGGGTGGCTAGTGTGGGGTCTGGATCAGTTCCTGGGACAGTGCAAGAGAAGTCAGGGCACAGGAAGAGCAAACTGGCGGGCCTTGCGTGGGGAGTAGGGCTGAGGGAAACTGGGGGTTCCCCACTGAACCCAAAAGACCTTCCCCGCAAGGAACAAACCCTCCACCTCTACTTTCCCCATCCAAAGCCTTCGCCTCCTCCCAAGGCGTCCACAGCCTGGTACCCTCTCCCTTCTCTTCCCCTGTCCACCTCCGGATCAGGCCCCTCCACTCTGACAATCTCCTTGAGCCTCTCTCTTTGCCTCCTCGTTCCGATTTGGTTCCTCTCCTGGCTACCCCTTTCTCTTTCCTCTATGTAGCTCTCTCTCTCTTGCTCTCTCTAGAACTCTTTATTTCTCTGTTTAGTATTTGTATCACTCTCTGATTTTATGATTCTGGATCTGCTAATCTCTGTATTTCTCTCTCTCTCTCTCTTCCTCTTTTTGTGTCTCTCTTACATTATTTTTCTAAATCTGGTTCTAAAAGAGTTTCCATCTTTTTCTCTGATTGTCTGTTTTTCTGTCTGACTGTCTCTTGATTATTCTCTTTCTCTGTCTATACCCAGTTTTGACTCTATCTTCTCCCTCTGAATTTCACTGGCCTAGCTCCCCCCCCCCACCCACCCACCCCCCGTTAATGTCTCTCCCTCTGCCTCTATGTCACTCCTGCCACTCTGGGAGCCTCACCCAGCATGTAGCCCATCTCTGGGCCCCTCCTCAGCAGGGCCCCATGGAGCAGTTCAGCCAAGGCCTCCGAGGCTACTGTGGGGGTCTCACTTCCAGGCTCCAGCAGTGCTTCCTCCTCTTTCATGGGAAGACCTAAGAGATAAGGTTGTATGAGCCCTTTTATTGCCCCCCACTCCTAGATTCACCAGAGCAATATTTTCCAGAGTTATTCTCCCTCCTCAGCTGGGACTGCAGGAGCTCATAGGGTTCCAGGCTGAGTGAAGAGCTAAGATGGGAGGAGGGGCTCCCAGCTACCCCTCACAATCCTGTATCTTCCTCTGCTCCTTTGCCCGCAAGCTGTGTAAGCCTTCAGTGAGCACCTTGGCTGTAATGAACACTGGACAGCGCCAGCAGAGTGGAAAATGGGGAACGGTGCTGCCTTCATTTTCACCTCAGTGGTCTCCTGGTCTCTGCGGAGGGTCTGACAGCACCTCTCAGCCCTCGCCTCTGCAGTGCCCAGATTTCTCTTTGGATTTCTGTCTCTGCAGTGTGGTGTTCTCTCTCTTTCTCTCTCTGTCCCTCCTCCCTCCCTCCTCTCTCTCTTTCTCTGCAGTCTCTCCCTAGAGTCTGGCTGGGGGGCAAAGAGGGGAACTGACTATCTGGTCTCTGAGCAGTGCCTGTATTCATCTGTCTTTGTTCATACATCCAAGAGCAGTTGTGTGTGCAGTGCCTGGCACCCCTCCCAGCATCTCCATCTCCTACTCAGGTACTCTGCGTGTTCTGCCACCTCCACAGACATCCCCCAACTTCCCCAGCCTTCCTTCCTGGATTTAACCCCCTGAGACCCTGCTAAAAGCTACCCTTACTCATTTTCCCACTTCCTCTATAGTGGAGTTAGGGGCTCCACATACAATCTGGAAAGCCCTGGCTTGCCCCTTCCCATCAGTTGTGCCCTCCCCTTCCCTAAGAGCTTGGAAGGCCCAGGGTATTCAGAGAAAGGAGAGTAAAGGACCCCCCCACCCGGGAGCCTTCATGGGCCCACCCCCATGATCCCACGTCCTTACCCTGAATCCAGGGGCAGCTCAGCAGAATTAGGAACAGCAGCTGGGGAGGCGGCGGGTGTTGGGCCTTGGGAATCCCCATGGCGACTCACTCTGATTTCTCTTCTCTGCGCCTATCTTAAATAATCTAGCTGTCACCTTTCCTGTCTCCTCTGCACCTCTCTTAAATAATCTAGCTGTCGCCTTTCCTCCGTCTCCTATCTTTCCCTTTAATTTCCCCCCCTGCTAGTAGTTAGCAAGGAAGACAATTTCTCGGCCCCTCGGGATGTAGGGGAAGAATTGGGCTAGGAGGTCGCCTGAAGCCCACCCCTCTTTGCCCAATCGTCTGTGTTCTCTGCTCCCGAATCTGTGGGAGAGGGGGCGCGGCTCCGGCTGCAGTGGGTGGAGGCGAGAGGGCCGAGAGGGCCGAGAGGGCCGAAGGAGCTAGGTCTCCCGGGTTACCCTCTTGCTCCGCCTCCTGGGTCTACCAAGGTGAGATTTAGCTGAGGAAAGGCGAGAGAGCTCCCCGGGGCCTGGGGTGGGTTCAAGGATCGGGAAGATCCCTACTGGGCTTTAGCGGGGCTTGGCGGGGAGGGAAGGGGGTTGCAGAACCTAGAGAGCTGAAGCCCTGGCACTAGAGCTGCGGGAGGGAGAAGCTGAGAAAGGTGTCGAGCCCACGTCAGATCCTGGGGACGGGCGAAGGGAGTGGCTTGGGATTTATTGGGGGGCGGGAGGAAGGAGGAGGAAGTGCAGATGGAAGAAGGAGGGACCATATGAGCCAGGACCATAACCCTCACTCCCTCAGCCCCTAGGGGAGGCAAAGGAAACTCCGGTCCCAGAAATAATTAGAGTCCCCTCTCCTCGCCGTTACAACAACATCTGGAATCTGAATCTCCTCTTCCCAGGGTGCCGGGGAACGGCACAGCTGGGTTCAGCCCCCAATATGCCCCTTGTCTATAATCCAGGCCCTCCTATGGGACTTCTCCTTCTATTTTACAGAAGATCATGTGTAATGGGCTTTCCAGTCCTCTAGGAGAATGCCAAGTTTCCACGTTTGTGGGGTTTCAACTTTGATTTTTCATTTCTGGCCTCCCTTTCAGCGCCTCTGAAGCGCCCTTTTCAGCACCACCAGCGCGCGGACAGCTCTTCCCGGCCCCGCCGGTGTGGGCTCCGCCCCCGCGCTTTGGCGGATTGGCTGAAGCCGCCATCACCATCAATCAAGGGCCTTCCAGGGTCCGGCTCTGGTGGAAGCGAAGGGGGAGGAGGAGTCACAGGCAGATTGGTCCAGGGTTCCGCAGACCCAAGGACAGGCCGAGGCATCTCAGTCTGCAGTCTGAGCGTTCGCCCCGCCCCTTCATTCGTCCCGCCCCTTCTTTTCGCAATGCGGGAAGGTTAGAAGTTGGCACCTTGCCCCTGGCGGCTCACATGGCACCCCTTCGGGGTCCGGGGAGAAGGAAATCCGGAGACCACCCCCCTTCCCGCTGGCTGAGTTGCCGCTGCCACTGGGCAGGGGACTGGGGTAGCTGAGAGGACTGCCGTAGGATGGAGTGACGTCAGGGTGTGTGGGAGCCCAGGAAGGAGCGAGTGGGGAGGAAAAGCGCGCATGCACGCGGGCGCGAACCTGCGGGTAGGGTTGAATGAGAAGAGAGGGCAGGGAGAGAAGGGGGAAGGAGTGAGAGAAGCCGCTGCGGAAGACGACTGGTTGCAGGTCCCCAGGGCTGCGGGTCCAGGTGGGGTAGGAACTGTTGTCCGGGGAAGCTAGAAGGAAAGGCGCGGGAGGAAAGAGCGAGAGAAAGGGGGGGTAGGGGTGGAGGGAGAAGAAAGGAGAAGAGGAGACAGAGGGTGAGGAAGGGAGAGGCAGAGGGTGAGAGAGGAAACTTCCACAAGGAGAAAGAACAGGTGAGAGAGGAGAGAGGTAGAAGGAAAAAGGGAAAGAAGGGTTAAAGGTACATGAAGGAGGAGAGAAGGCCAGAGATACAAGGTGGAGAGAAGACCTCTGCAGCAGAGAGAACCCAGAGTGGAAATGTGGAAGGGAAACAGCCCCGGGGGCAACCAGGGAGCAGCCATGGAGGATGAACTTGGGGCACAGGGGAACTGGGGTCAGGAAGATGTCCCAGACCTCTTGGCCATGGTCTCTCTGCCCATCGTGCCTACATGGCCGTTGCCCCTGGCCTCCTCAGCCTTTACCCTGCTCCTGGGAGCCCTCACTTCCCTTTTCCTCTGGTACTGCTACCGCTTGGGCTCCCAAGACATGCAGGCTCTGGGGGCTGGGAGTCAGGCTGGGGGTGTCAGTGGTGGTCCTGGGGGATGCTCTGAGTTTGGCAAGCCAAGCCCAGGGAGCTCTGGGGAGCCTGGGGAGGGACCTAGGACAGAAGGTCTAGTGAGCCGTCGCCTTCGGGCCTATGCCAGGCGCTACTCCTGGGCTGGGATGGGTAGGGTGAGGCGGGCAGCTCAGGGTGGCCCAGGCCCTGGGGGAGGGCCAGGGGTCCTGGGCATTCAGCGCCCAGACTTGCTTTTCCTGCCCGACCTGCCCTCAGCGCCCTTTGTGCCGCGGGATGCCCAGAGACATGACGTGGAGCTCCTGGAAAGCAGCTTCTCTGCTATTTTGCAAGACTTTGGGGCTGTGAGCTGGGATTTCTCAGGGACTACCCCTCTTCCTCGGGGCTGGTCCCCACTGTTGGCTCCTGGGTGCTATCAGCTCCTGCTGTATCAAGCAGGCCGGTGCCAACCCAACAACTGCCGCCGGTGCCCCAGGGCCTATCGGGCACTGAGGGGACTTCGGAGCTTCATGAGCGCCAACACCTTTGGCAATGCTGGCTTTTCTGTCCTCCTTCCGGGAGCCCGGCTTGAGGGCCGTTGTGGGCCCACCAATGCCCGGGTCAGATGCCATCTGGGTAAGTAGATGATGCCTGCAGACAACCTCCTTGCCTCTCTTCTCTGCCACCAGGGCTTTCTACACTGTGGTTCTCATCATGCCTCTTCTCAGAAATCGTTCCGGACAACCAGTTCCCCACAGCAGCAGCATTTCCTGAGCTTCAGTTATCTGCAAATGATCTTCATAAGCTTTGCCATAGTCATTTATCATCTGTACTATATATCTTCATATGGATTCCCCTCCATATTTTGTTTTACTTATTTAAAAGGAATCTTTACAGAACACGATTATCAGTATTACTTGCCCTAAATGGAAAGTACTCATAAAAACAAACTTAAGCTTTTTAGAAAAGGCTTTTAAAATTCTGGCTAAATAGCCTCTCCGGAACTGAAGCCTATGCTGTCCTCGTTTAGAAGGGAGCAGTGTTAGTGAGGTGTTAATGTCATGATAACACTAAACTGAGATTTGCTTTTTGGTGTTTTAAAGACTGAGAGAAAATGGAGAGGAAAACAATTTTCTGATTATTTAACTCTGTGACCTTGTTTTGCCTAAAATCATCCGCACTACTGCTCGGATGTGTCCTCCCCTGGAAGCACACTGGCCTCCGGATCCAATCCAGACTCGTCCTCTCCTCATCTCCCACGTTCCTCTCCTTGCCTCCCCTCCCACCATGTTCTAAAATATAAAGGCCTTCTGACTAATCCTGGCAGACATCACACTCATGCTATACACTTAACCTAAAACGTCTTTACCATTTATCATTTTAGCACTGCTGGAAAACTCCTACTTAGCACTCAGGAAACATAATTTCAAATGTCACATCTTTCCTGGGGTGTCTTCTCATTCCTTATCATTCGAAGTGGCTGATCAGTTTTCTCAGTACCTGACTGTATGGTCTCTAGGCAAGGATGGAATCATTAGTTTTGTACCTTGCAGGGAGGGAAGGCCCAGCATATAGAGTAGGTTCTTAAACTGTCAGAAGCCTAGGAGGAAATGAGACTTCCTCCAGGAAGCCTTCCCTTTTCTCTGAAACCGAACAGATTGTGCTTTACACTGCATTTCACTGTATTTCCTAGCACTTCTTTCAGCCAGCATTGTTTTATAATTATATTCCAAGCATGGAAGAACCACCACAGAACCTGGTATGCCTGGGTCTTTGTCCACAGGGCTGAAGATCCCGCCTGGCTGTGAGCTGGTGGTTGGGGGTGAGCCCCAGTGCTGGGCTGAGGGACACTGTCTACTGGTGGACGACTCCTTCCTGCACACAGTGGCTCATAATGGTAATGGGGCTCCCGCTCTGCCAGGAGGGATGAGGGACTAACAGAGAAGGGAAACAGTCGTATGAGAAGCTACAGAATCAGGCCCACTGGCTTGCTGTCTTAGCACCACCATTTCCCAGCTGTGTATCCTTGAACAAGTCACACAGCTTTTATGATCACCTGCAAAATGGGGAAACTGCCTTCTTGATAAGGTGATTAAAGGGTTAAATAAATGTAGGTTCAAAGTGGTTAACACCATAAGACCCAGGGCCTGGACTGCCAGGGTTCCTGCGCTACTTCTGGCACTTACGTGGTTAGATGCCACCAAGGAGGTGGCAATGCTTTAACTGCATATGTGCCATCAGGCCTGCGGGCCTCTTCCGCCTTTGTCAAGGGGAGTGGTAATGGCTCCTTTCATACAACATATACTTCAGGCATTTACTAGCTGTGTGAACTTGGGCAAGTTACTTAACCTCTTTGTTCCTCAGTTACTCTGTATAAAATAGGAGTAATTGTGGTATTACCTTATAGTTTTGATGATTAAGAGTTAATGCGTATCAAGGGCTAGAACAGTGCTTGGCACTTACTTACAAAGTGTTTGCTTTTTGAGTATTTGGTGAGTGCTCTGGCATATAAGTGCTTAATGTCAGCTGCTCTCCTGTCTCTATTCCCATGTACCCTAGGCTCCCCTGAGGATGGGCCTCGAGTGGTCTTCATCGTGGACCTTTGGCACCCCAACGTGGCTGGGGCTGAGCGCCAGGCCCTTGACTTTGTCTTTGCACCAGACCCTTGAAGGAAGGTGTTGCCTTCAGACATCGGGGTTGGAGAGATGCTGCACTCAGGGATGGCTTGAGTGGTAGCCAGGACTTCCTCTCCATCGCAGGGTGTGGGCAGGGCTGAGGGAGGCAACTGGCTAGTGAACATTGAAATACAGATCTTAAATCCCAACTCCTGACTACTTTCTTCCCAGCTACCAGCCCCAGGGTTGGGGTGCATGTCTTCTCCCATGCAAATAGGTACCTTCCTGGCCCTCATCCTGGGAGTCAGCACCAGATCCTCAACTCAACGTTATACCAATAATTTAATAGAAAATTAAAATAATAAATAATATGAAACAGATTGAGAAGATAGCTGAGCTGGTGTAGGCCCAGGCCAGCCTAACACAAAGTTAAGGAGGTCGGGAGAAAGGTAAGGGAAATGAGACAAACTACCCTGCACAATGGTCAGGGGGCAGCTCAGAACGTGGTGGGTGTTATTAAGGGCTGGCTTGACACTTTGGCATATATAATGTACTAAAAAAAGAGAATGAGAATTCTAAATCATTTTAAACCAGCTGGTAAGGGAAAATAGCAGGACAAAAATGGTGACGAAGGAATGAATGTAGGCCTCTGAAGGGCTCTGACTGAGGGAAGGCGCTGGAATGTACCATGTTATTAGCAATGAAGTTGGAATGAATGGAAAACAGCCAAAGTGAACTATACCATGCAATAAAAGGACAGAGGGAAGACCCACGACTTGGCCAGCAAAGCCGGGGCAAAGGTGTGGGAAGAGGGCCTGGGTCCTAGGGAGAAACGTCAAGATTAGTCTTTGAAGACAATCTGTTGGCCATGAGGACGTTCATCATGGGTGATGTGGCGCCGAACATGGATCCTGCGGACACGGTGCTCTCGGTTCTCCTCATCCTCCCCTCGGCCCGCCCCGCCACCTCCAGCTACACCCCCTGTGGCCTCCAGGAGGGCTGGGTCTGGGCCCCGGGGAGTCTCGTAGATCAGGATGTTCAGGGTCTCCTCAAAGATCCGGGCCTCTGGGAATTCCACCTGCAAAAGGCCAGCAACCCCCAGCTCCCACCCTATGGTCCAGTCACACAACCACCCCCTTCCCCCAGCTGCTCCTGCACTGGCACACCTCTGAGTCTTTGCAATCACAGTTTCCTTGGCCTGGACTGTCCTCTTTGTAACTGCTTTACTCAGCAAAGTCACACTTATAATTCAAGGTCCGACTCTGAAGTCAGGTGGTTATTTGTTTTCTCTCCTTTGCTACCAAGTCTCTTGGTATATTCTTTCATTAGACAAATATTTACTTAATGACTGCACTGTACCAGGTGTTGCAAACACTAAGAATATAGCAGTGAACAAAACAAAGTTTCTATCCACAGGAAGTTTACATTCTAGGGGGAGAACATAGACATACATTTAATAAAATATAGACTGTCAGATGATGACAAATGTTATGAGAAAAAACTACAACAGGAAAAGAGGTGGGGATGGTCATGGCTGGGAATGTTGTGAGAGCGCTTAGAGAAGACCTCACTGAGAAGACGACATTTGACCAATGGCCAAAGGAAAGTGGGGTGGGTGGGGGGAGCCAGGTAGGTAACCAGAGGAAGAGCAGTCTGGAAAGAGGCCACAGCAAGTGTAAAAGCTCTGGGACAGGAGTGGGCTTTAGTGCACTAAGCAGCAAGGCCATGAGCAGCAAGGCCAATACGACATGGAGTGATGAGGAACAAGCAGAGGGGATGAAGCAAAGAGGTGACTGGGGGTTCCCCTTCCGTGGGTTGGAATCATGTAACTAACATAACCCTTAACAAGCTGCCTTCTAATTGTCGATCTTCCTGTCTTCAAAAAACAGGAAGTTTCCTGGAAGCTGGGTCATTCATTCGTGTATTCAATAAATGTTTCCTAGTTTCCACTGTGTAATAAACTCTTCTACTAGCCTCCACTAGTGCTGGAAAGATAGTAAAAAATATTGAAAAGATACAGCCTTACCCTCAAAGAGCTAACACCTAGGTACTAAAGTAAACCCCCTTTGTCTCAGGTTGTTGAGGTGAAAGTTCATGAGTGAAGGTGTCCCAAAGAAAGTGATGCATGGCTTGGGTCTTAAAGATTAAGGATAAATTCATTAGGTACACAGAGATGAGGAAGAATAATCCCAAGTAAAAGGAACAATGCGTGCAAAGTTGGGAAGGTGTGAAATAGTATTGGTACTTAGAGACTTGCAAGATCTCTGGTGTATCCGAGGCACAACCATCATATGAAGGTCAGAAGAGACTAGGCACTGACAAGATCATCACAGATGAGAGTGTATGGCATCATGGTTTACACTCTAGGGCCTTTAGGTAAGACCCCAAAACTTGGAAGTCTGTCCTGACTCTCAGTGATGGACTTTCCCCTGCCTGATCTGCTGAGCTGCCTTTGTCTAGGGTCCGGGTCCAGGTCCTGCCAACCACCATAGCCCTCCCTAACCAGGCCCTGAACCCCTTCTGACCTTGGTCTGCTTCTTCTCCGTGGCATAGACAATGGAGGTGCAGCACACCTCGGCGATTTTGCGGCCCTGCCCGTAGAAAGACCAGCAGCAGATCTCGTCCCCCAGTACATCCTTGAGGAAGAGCAGCCGCCCATGGAAGCGCAGGGCCAGTTTGTCAAACAGCTCGATGTTCTTAAGTAGGTTGTCATCTGAAGTGCTGAAGACCGGGGCCCAGGGGACCTCAGCACAACTGGCTTCCCTCCCCCTGTTCCCCCCAGCATAGGGCCCACATACCCAGACTCTGGTCCTGCCCATGGGTTTGGCATCCAGCAGGGGGCTTCCTCCACCCCTAGGGCCAGGCCAAGCAGGCCTCAGCAAGGAAATAAGTAGCATTTGCTGAGAAAAAAAAATCCCAGCACAGCAGGGTGGCTACCCGTGCAGTCTCTAGAGTCAGGCTGCATCACCTGGCATCCTAGCTCCACCACTTCTTAACTGGGTGAAACTAGGCGCGTTACCTCACCTCTTGGTGCCTCAATTTCCTTAACTGTAAAATGGAGATCAAACCTCCCTCAAACATTGTGAGAATTATGTGATTTAATATATGCAAAGCACTCAAAAGTAATGCCTGTTATAAAATAAGCCCTTTGTAAATACTAGTCATTATCATCTAATCCTCACTGAATCCGTTTACTGATAAAACTGATGCTCGGAAGTGAAAAGAACCTGCCCAAGGAACCCAGTGGGTAAGTGGCAGGGCTGGAACTCTCCTCCAGGCAGGCGCCTTTTTGTCCCTCTCTTTGGCCACAGCCCTCCCCTTGGGCCAGGAGTAGGGCTGCCTTAAGCCGAGGATTCAACCCCGTGCACCTCCCTACCCCCACGGTGGTCACCTGGTGTAGGAGTACTTGTTGTTACTGCGGTTGTGCAGGAGCTTCACCACGGGCTGTTGAGGGAGAGAGGACGGAGAAGGGTGGGGATCAGGCTGCAGGGAGGCCCCCAACCTCCACCCTACAGGGCTCAGGGGCCTCACCTTGGAGGTGCTGGCCAGGAGCTGCTGCTCCTCCTGGGGAGATGTCACCATGGGGATGAGGCACAGCGGGGACAGGTTCTCCCGTTTTTGCTGAAGAAGAAGCGGAGGGTAGTTAACAGCACAACCAAATGTCACTCACTCACCCACTTAAAAGCCTTCAAAAGCTGCTGGCTGCCTTTGGGGAAAAAATCCAGACTCCTTAGTTGTCCACAAGGCTCTGCATCATCCAACACCTCTGATCGTGTCCCTACCTCCTTCCCCACCGATGGCCGCTTTGTGGCACATCCAGCTTGTGCCCATCTCGCCCTTTGCTCTTCCCACTACAAGACAGTCTGCACTCAGTTGTTTGTGGGGCTGGCTCCTTTGTACCATTCAGATCTCAACTCAGATGGTGCCCCTCAGAGAATACTGCTCCTCCTCCCTGAGCTACCTGACTAAAGCAGCCTCCTCTACTTCCTTTTCAGAATATCAGTTCACTTTCTTCATGGCACGCGGTTTCTCACATGTTTTGGTTTTGGTCTATATAGCTTATGGTCTGTCTTTTCCCATCTAAGTGGTAAGTGCCTAGCACACAATAGATGCTCAGTAAGAATCTGTTGAATGAATAAATCTGGCTTGCTGGGAGGCTGGAGACAGAATAAGAACCAGACACACAGGCTTATTTCTTTTTCTCTGTCTTCTAGAATCTTCATGTCAAAACTTCTCTCACCTCTCCCAATCTAAAAACAAAACGTGCCATTCTAACACAAATTCCAAACACTTTTTTGACACACCCATACATCTTTTTCTAAAATTAATATGGAATAGAAGTCTAGTAATATTTAGGTCACGTTTTAAAAGGAACCAGGAGGAAAGACTAATCCTACCAAAAACACCCTACAAAGCTGTAATAATGAGAAGTGCGGTTTTGGTGCAGAAACAAACACAAACAATGGAACACAACTGAGTTTGGAAACAGACTAATGTATATATGAGAACTGATATTTACAATGAGGACACCAAAAATCAGTGGGGGAAGTAGGAATGTGTTTTGATTATTGCTGTGTAACAAATTATTCCAAAACTTAGCAGTTTAAATCAACAATCAACATTTTTCAGTTTCTTATGGGTCAGGAATTCAGAAGGGGTGGTTCTGTCATGGGGTCTCTTATGAGGTTACAGTCAAGCCAGCAGGGGCTTGCAGTGATCTGAAGGCACAACTGCGTCTGGAGGACATGTTTCTGAGAAAGCCTGTTCACGTGGCTGGCAAGTTCATGCTGGCTATTGGCTGGAAACATCTGATGCCTGTCACTTGGGCCTCTCCATAGGTTTGCTTGAGTGTCCTCATAACATGGCTGCTGGCTTCGCCAAAGCAAGTAACTCCAGAGGGAGCAAGGTGGAGGCCTCACTGTCTTTTATGACCCAGTCTTGTCAGCCCTATTCAGTATGGGAGAAAACTATACAAGAGAATGACTACTAGAAAACAAGAATCATTTGGGATCAGCCTTGGAGGCTGGCTCCCACTGATTCAAATCCCTTCCATATGCAAAACACACTCCTTCCCTCCCAAGATCCCCCAGAGTCTCGTCTTATCACAGTATCAGCTCAAAGTACAGAATCCCGTCATCTAAAACAGGCCCAGGTGAGGATGAGGCTCCTTGGGTATAGTTCCTTAACTATTGTTCCTTAAGTATATTTGCTCTTGATCTGAAGACCTGTGAACTAAAGAGACAAGTTTTCTCTTCTACACACCCAATACACAGTGGTGGAACAGGCATTAGGATACTCACAGGCACTGAAAGACTCTTGTTCAAAAGGGTAGGGTGGGGGGTCACTGCTTCATGGAAATTCTGTAATCCAGCTGGACAAATGTTGGGAGCTCTCTGATGCCTAGTCCTGTCCCAAGATGATTCTCCATGGCGCTTGGCTCTGCCGAGTCATCTTTTTCCATGAAACAGTCCATGCTTGCAGCTCCACGATTTCCTTAGCCTATTTCCTGCCTGGAAAACTTTGGGGATCTAAAGTCCTATTCTCCTCTGGCGCTGTCTCTGTCTCTTCTAGTGTTTCTGCCAATAGAATTCTCTTAAACCACAGACATAAATCTTCGTGAGATAAATTCTTCTCCACTTTGGGCTCATGCCAAGAATGCTGAGGGACAGCACCTTTAAGCTTTTTAGTTGTACTATTACTTGATCAAATACTTCTCTGAGGTATCTTCTTGGATATTTTTGAGGTCTTAATAAAATATTTTACAATGACATCCTCAGGTTTATCTTTAGATCATGTTTTACTGAAAACACCCTATGTTTGATCTATGCCTAGAAGCCATTTGTTCATTTTAACATCATTCATTATTTGGAAAGGTTGGGAATTTCCAAGCCTAATAATTCCCGGCTCCTTTTTGTTCAACTGTTCTTCCATTGGCTTACCATCTCTTTTATTTTACTGTAAGCAACAAGAAACCTGGTGGCAACTTCAATATTCTGTCTGGAAATCTCTTTAGCTAGGTAACCCAGTTCATTGGGTACTATGTCAAAACTAAAGTCTTGACAGTAATTTCCTACTTTCTACATTACTGTAGGAGACAGCGTTGCTAAACTTCCACCACTATATAACAAGGATCACCTTTACACCAGTTTCCAGTAACATTTTCCTCACTGCAACCTCCTCAAAGGTCATCAGACTTCTATAAACGGACTCCTTAAAACGCTTTAGGCTTTTATTAACAATCTCCCTCTTTCCAGTTCTAAAGCCACTCCCAGGTTTCAAGTTTTTGATATGGCAGAATCCCACTCCAGATACCAAAATCTGTTATCTATTGCTGGGTAACAAATTACTACAAACGTATGGGGTAAAACAATAAACATTTATTATCTCACAGTTTCTGGGAACTTGAGATTGGCTTGGCTAGGTGGTCCTGGCCCATGATCACTTATGAAGTTGGAGTCCAGATGTCGGCCAGGGCTGTAGTTACCTGAAGACCTGACTGGGCCTCAAGGATCCACTTCTGAGACAGTTCACCCACATGCCTGAGAGTCTGTGCTGGCTGTGGGCAGGGGGCTTCAGTTCCTCACCAAGGAGACCGCTCCCTAGAGCTGCTTGAGTATCCTCATGTGGCAGCTGGCTTCCCCCAGAATGAGTGATTCAAGAGAGGAGCAGAAACAGCAATGTCTTTTGTGACCAAGCTTTAAGTCACACACTATCATTTCTGCAATATCCTACCAGCGACATAGGTCAGCCCTATTGAGTGTGGGAGAGGACTAAACAGAGCCAGGATAAGCAGGAAGCAAAAATTCTGGGCAATTTTGGTGGCCATTATGGACACTGGCTAGCACAGATTAACAGATGGCAGTGGGAAAACTAGCTCACTCTATGAAGGACAAAAAAGTTACATCCCTTTGTAATTCACATTTACAACAGCAGATTCTATTAGATAAAAAGACTCACATATGAAAGATAAAACTATAGATATTAAAATGTAGAATGAAAAAAAAACTTCTTAAACAAGATCTTAAACGAATACACATTTAGGAAAAAAGAAAGAAAGAATCTGACTACATTAAAATCAAGAATTTCTCTAGTTGACAATGGAACGTGTGATCCTTACAAACAGCTCCATGTAATAATGTTAAAGGAATGATAGAATTATAATTATTTCACAACTCTAATGAAATTATTGATTCAGGTAAGGGTAATCAGTTGCTGTGTGGTTGACAGGTAACTGTCATTCATATAGTCCCAAAATAACATCATACAGATTACTTTACAGTTAGCAACAAGGGAATATAACTACAATGGAAGGATCACACCAACATCACCTAATCAAGGGGCTAATTCTGAGCATCACTAATAATGAGTCATATTAACAATATTATGCCCTGGCTGATGTGGCTCAGTGGATTGAGCACCTGCCTGCACACCAAAGTGTTGACAGTTCAATTCTCAGTCAGGGCACAGGCCTGGGCTGTGGGCCAGGTCCCCAGTAGGGGGCGTGTGAGAGGCAACCTCACACTGATGTTTCTCTCCCTCTCTTCTCTCTTCCTCCCCCTCCTAGAAATGATGAATAAAATCTTACAAAAAAAAAAAACCATTATGGATGTGTCCATATAAAATAATATGAAATATATAAAATTACCTAAAATGTATTTTAACCAAAATGTTTAACATCAAGCCTTTAAATCCATCATTTAGCTTACAGAAAATTCAGAATGGGGCCCATTACAAACCAAATGATACCACAAGTAAACAACCAGGCAAACTTGGAACTAGGTGATTGTGCAGGACCACTGGTGGTCTCTTTAACAAGTCAGCATCATGAGAAAAAAGGGACTGTTTGGGATTGGAGGAGCCTTGAAGAACATAATAACCAGACATGATGCAAGGATCTAGACTGGGTCCTTACTCGGATGAGCAAGCTATAAAAGACATTTCTGGAATGAATGGAGAAATTTGCATATACCCTGGATTTAGCCAAGATAAATTTTATTGACATGGAAAGATGGCAATTATTAAAAAACAAAGCAGATTACAAACAGCACATATGACATGACTGTATTTTGGCACATGCACACATGCACAAAGACAAACACCCCAAAAGACCTTGAAGGACATTTGCTATTTTTATATTTTTAATCACCTAAATTTTAATTTTCTAAATTTCTGTAACATATACATAGTGCTTAAAAGTAATAAAATGGTTATTTACAACAATAAATCAAGGATTTCCATCCAACAACAGACACTACAGGCAGCTGACATTCTAAGAGAAAATACTGGCAACATCTAAAACTGACTAGAGGCCCTGGCCAGGTAGCTCGGCTGGTTGGAGCATTGTCCTGATGCATAAAGGTTGCGGGTTCAATCCCTGGTCAGAGCACACTCATTGGTTGCAAGAATCAACCAATGAATACATGGATGAGCAGAGCAACAAACTGTTGTTTCTCTCTTAAATATATAAATAAACAAATAAATAAGGAGAAAATTATGTAAAAATAAAACTGACTAGAAATTACCTGAAGCAAACTTTTTCAATTGGGATTCTTCAACTGATTCTGAAAACCCAGCAAATAACATGAGTAACTATTTTCTTAACTCTCTTGATGATGATAGGTAAATAGTACTACTTTAGATAAATAAGAGAACAATAAATTTATTATGCAGAATACATGCCTTAGGGCAAGAGGGCTTAATTCTCCCTATGAACTAAACTAAAACATACAAGGATCACCTGTAAAACAATCAGATTAGAAAAAAAAAACCTCAGTAGAAAATTTGGTAAAGAATATGAATAGGCAATTCATAGACGGGAAACCACAAAAAACTAATATATGAAAATATCTCATTAGTAATCAGAGGAATGCAAATAAAAATGAGATTCACTCTATACCAATTAGATTGGCAAAATTAGAACAATGGATCATACTATGTGTTGCAGAAATGTGCAGTAACAAGATCCCTTATGAACGGCTAATTAAAAAGTATAAAGTGCTACAGCCATTTGGGAAGAGTAATCTTGATGATACTGTTGAAAGTCGTTTGTATGTGTCCTGTGACCCAGCAATTTCACTTCCAGCTACAATCATGAGAAACTCTGACCCAGCACCCACTAGGGCACATGTGTAAGGATGCTAATGGTGGCACCGTTTGTTGGGGCAGGAAGTGGGGAGGCAATCTAGGTCTTCATCCTCTACTATGTAGAGCAGCATAAATAGATCTTCAAAAAAGTGTTGAATTACCCAGTAAGAAACAAAACACACGATCCATAACTCAATGCCACTTATGGAAAGTTAAAATGCATATAAAACAATGCTTTAGCTGTCCTGACTGGTAGGGCTCAGTGGTTGGGTGTCATCCCACAAACTTAAAAGTCACTAGTTCAGTCCCCAGTAAGGGCAATATGCCTGGGTCAGGCAGTGTTGCAGGTCAGGTTGTGGGTGTATAAGAGGCAACCAATCGATATTTCTCTCCCTCTCTTTCTCCCTCCCTTCCCTCTCTCTAAAAATAAATAAATAAAATCTTTTTAAAAATTTAAGAATGCTTTAGCTTTTCAAGGGTACAAACATAATCCAAGCATATGTATCAAAACATTAGAATTGGAAGGGTACCTATGGGGGAAGGGACATGGCAGGGGATTGAAAATGAAGGAAAAAGATAAGAAGAAAAGATTTCATAGATGATTAAGGGTCATGCATTTGAGGAGTATGATGAACTCTATTCTGTACCTAAATCTTAAAAACAAAACCCTCCAACAATCGAGCAAACACTAGTCAAGTGAGGTGGGGATGGGAATGGTCTCAGGGAAACCTGGAAAAGAGATAGCTAGAGTACAGAAGAAAAAGCGCTTGCACTTGGAAGTCAGATAACCTGGGGCTGCACGTGAGCTCTGCACTTAGTAACTCTTTGACCTTGGATGTACCTCCAACTTGCTTCATTTTTAAACAAATATCAAACAAGGGCACAAGATGTACATACAAGCAGAGAGGGAAATTACTCCTGACACACAGGAGTAACTCTGTGGGTGTGAAAACATTAGATAAACATTAGATTCAGGAGTGAGTGTGAGATAACATTAGATAAATGTAAAACTATAGCTCAGGAATGTACTTCCAAGAACAACCAGTTCAAACTGCAAGTGGTTAGCTCTGGCTGGTGTAGATCAGTGGACTGAGTGCGGGCCTGCGAACCGCACGATCGTGGTTGATTCCCAGTCAGGGCACATGCCTGGGTTGCAGGCCAGTTCCCAGCAGGGGACTCACGAGAGGCAACCATACATTGCTATTTCTCTCCTTCTTTCCTTCTCTTCACCTCTAAAGATAAATAAAATCTTTTTAAAATTTTTCAAAAAAAAATTGCAAGTGGTTAACCATTAATGGGTCTCAAACAGCATTAACAGTAAAAAAAAAAAAAAACCAACAACAGTATGTCAGAGTGTATCACTGAAAGTATCATTTTATAAATCTTATATATATATATATATATATAGCATTTTTTTTAATGGGAGGCAGTCACAAAGTTTGAAAAACATAGATACAGCCCAAAGAAATTCTATACTTTTGGATTCCAAGAATAAGTATTTCCCAAGATAACAGACACTTGCTCATAGTTGCCACTTTTTAATATATAAAGAACATCAAAAAAGAAACCCTTATAATCTCCATTAGTATTGTATCATAATAGGATATTTTTAACATTGTAAAAACAGGACAGAATAAAAGGCTTTATGTAAAACTCACTACATTGTACATATTTCCTCGTTTTCCTATCTTTTGGAATATGACAACAGAATGCCAGAGGTAGGAACTGGCTCACTCAAGATTACCCAGTCAGCTGTGGCGGAGGTGACACTTAACCCATATGTCCTCAGAACCCTATGAGATCCACAGAAATGAAGCACAGAGGTGGGGCTCTGGAACCCCCAACCCTGTTTTATTGGGGGTGGCCCTGCTTCTATGAGATTTCATTGCAAAAAAATTTTTAAGCCCCTGGGGTGGGGTGGGGTATTGCCTGGCAGGATAGAACCAGATTGCAGAGGTCATTATATTCCAGTTTAAATTTAGATTTTTTCCCTAGTGGCACAAGAGAGTTATTTACGATCTGATTTCTAGGCAAAAGGGAGAATAGATTGGGATTATGTCTGAGGGTAATTAATTAGGTGGTAGTATAAAAACTGGTTTGGCCAGGTAGAAACAAGAAGCAGAGAGAGAAGTCATTTAACCACCAAAACAGTCTTAGCATGAGATGTTGAGAGGAACCCTGGCTGAGGTGGCAGGAATACAGAAGACAGCACCCACAAATTTTCTAGGGCCATGGCTAGTGAAAGCCAGGCCAGAGGCAGCCTCTCTAGGTAGTACCCCATATTTCCTTTTATTCTTTTAATGTACTTACATCTAACTACTTAAGCCGCTCTCCGGGGACATGGGCATGGGGCTGGAACTCAGGAGGTGGTGAAGGGACCCTCACCTGCAGTGCCAGCTGGCAGTCCTCAATCAGGCCCTGCACCAGGTAGTATCGTGCTTCGCCTAGTAGTTCCCCCAGTTCTCTGGTGCTCTCAGGAAGTGGAACGGACCCATCCCGAAGGTAGTTGAGGATGGTACCAAAGTGGCGGCCACTACGGTCAATCAGCACCCAACCTGGTGGGGTGGGGAGAGGAAAGATAAAGGATAGCTTTTCTGGGGGCCCTGGAACTACTGAATTTTTATGAAAAGAAGGATTCTAAAGCTACAAGTCTGAATTTTTCTGACTTCTGCCTTATCCAAGAATATATTGTTAAAACATGCCCAGTGAGTGTTCCCCACAGACCCCCTTTTCAACCCCAAAGAGTACTGATTCCCTCCCAAGTCTGTCCTATACTGAGAAGGTTCTCACCATGAGAAAGTTCTTCCAGATTACCTTATCAATAACCCTCTAACCTTTCGTGTTAACTCTAGCCATTCTATTTAATTTAAATGTCTACCCCACCCTCTAAAATCACTACTATTTTAACCTTTATATTCACCATAGAACTTATTACTATCTGGAATTACATGCCCCCGTTTTTTGTATGTTTAATTGTTTACTGTTATCCCCTGTCCCCACAAAAAAGTAAACTTAGTAATCTCCTCAGATTCATTTACCAAAACAAAGTATCTTCAGCACTGCCACTTTACAAGTACCTACTCAATAAACAATTTCTTCACCTTTAGATTTTTGAAAACTGACCTCCACCCCCCAAATGTTTATTTTCCTGTCCTCCCAATCCTTGTTAACCCCCTCCGAATTCCAGCCCCCCACCAAACTTCTAGCTTCCACTTGGGCATATGGGGCCCAAACCTGAATGCAACACTCCAAGAAGTAAGGTTTACCTGCCAAACAGAACTCTCCACCCTCCACTCCGGTGTCCCTGGCAAACCCAGAGCAGCCTTCTCCTTCTGCAGTCTGCATTTACAGATGGATTCCCAGAGTGCGTTAGGGGAAACACAGAGACCAACAAGATCCTCCAACTCTCCGGGCTGGCTGTTAGCAGTGCTAAGTTAGAGTGCTAGCCAGCTGGAAAAAAACTGATGAAGGTGGCCTGGCACGATGCTGCTGGCAGCAGGGCGGGTTCCCAAGCTTTTTTGAGCTGAGGAGTGAAGGGTGGGAGAACTGGGTGGGAGTGATAATGAAAATTCTGAAGTGACATGTTGAATCACTCACCACTGCGCCTGGCAGAGCTGGGGAGGGGAAGCTGTTCCCTAAGTGTACGTAGGTTATTGCTGGGGATAAAGACTGGAAGAAGAAGGAGATTATGAATGAAAAAGGGGAGATGAGATAGGGTGTGGGGGTTGATGGAGGTGAGAATGACCGGACTGGATGGCAGTGAAATGAGAGAAGGGGCAAGAAGACACTAGGCGAGAAAAAGACTAGGGGTAAGCATCTGGAGGATGGAAGACGGCACAAGCGAGGGCATCACAGTACCTCCTGCGTCCGTGAGTACCTCCGCGCGGCCGCTGAACATGGTCTTGAGCATAGTGTCCTGTCCCGTGAGGGTGCGCAGCGTCGTGTAGTGCAGCGAGCCCCCCACATTCAGCTTCACGTACTTGCTGTTCGGAGTCTGTGGCTTGAGACCGTCCGCGGCGGAGCCGGGCTCGAATCCCCAGGGCTTAGGGACTTCCAGGGACAGGGCCTCGGCCGCCGCCGGGCCGGAGGCCTCCGCCGACATGCCAGGTGCTGGCGGCGGTCGGCGACCTCAGGCTCTCTGCGCGCCCTCCGCTCCCAAAGACCTGGCACACGAGCTCCGTGGCCAGACGGCTGGACCTACACGCCCACACGTCTCCGCTACTCAGAGACATTGGCCATCAGTCCCAACACGCCGGCACCTCCCCAGAAACTCGGCCCAGCAGCTGCGCAGGCGCCTCAAAGCTCTGTGCCCAGCCCCGCGAGGCCGGAAGTGCGGAGTAAGCGTGTTGGCCTTCCGCTGGGTGAGGGGTCAAGCGGCGGCCGCGGTAGAGCTGGGGTCATGTGAGGTTTCCCAGAGTGAGGTGAGCTCGGTTAGTTAGTACCGGAGAGCAGATCCCGGAGGCACCCGGCCGCCTGCCTGGTGCAGACAGCGACGTCCCGTCTGGGGGTTGGGTTTCCGCTTTCAGAGTGGTTTTCTCTCTGGGCCTCAGAGAGGCAGGCGATTGGGCAAGGTATCCCGCCTGCCAGCCCCCCGAAAAACGAAAAAACAAAAATCCAGTTGAGTGAAGATCAAGTTGGCTTTATTCAGCCATTCATGAATCAGCAGCCCATGTAGCAAATAGGAAGGCACTCCCGAAGCTACAGAAAAAAGGTTTTCAAAGGTAAAAAGGAGGCCAAAAAAGGGAAAACTATTAGCAAAGAATGCATTGTTTCAGGCAAGGTCGCCCTCCCAAGGGGACTGGAGGGAGTCATTCCATGTTGACAGGTTAAAAGTTACATTCCTGGGAGATCTGGAGGTTGCAGTTAGGTTAGGTATTAAGTCTTGGTTTGCTGATGTGGGGCTTAGCACAGGTGACTCCCATTCTGGGCCTGTTTTTGTTTGTTTTTAGATTTTAAAAATTTATTTAGCTTTAGAGGGGAAGGGAAGGAGAGAGGGAGACAGATATCAATGTATGGTTGCTTCTCATGTGTCCCCTGCTGGGAGCTGGCTTGCAACCCAGGCATGTGCCCTGACTGGGAATCGAACTGCAGGTGTCTGGTTCGCAGGCTCACGCTCAGTCCTCTGAGCTACACCAGCCAAGTGTTTCTTTTTAACGAGGAGGAAGAGGAGTGGTGTTTGGGGAGGAGGCAATAGTGCTAAAATATGCAGAGGAGTGTGAGTGGGTAAGATCATCGCGAAGGGCCTCTCTGAGGAAGTGGTACTGAGCAGAAGCTGAGAAGAAACGGCCAGGGAGAAGTGGGAGGGCAGAGTTTCAGGCAGAGGGAAGGGCAAATACAAAGACCCTAAGACAGGAACAAGCTTGGTGTATTTAAGGAGTAGAAAGAATGTCAGGGATGGCTGGAGCAACTGGGCAAAGTTCTTAGATCCCAGCTAATGTGGTGAGATACCTAACCCTGAAAGAAAGAAGAAGTAAGATAGAAACATGTTGTTGACAACAAAGTGTGGTGAGGAATGTGATGTAACCGTACAGTTTAATGTCTGGCGGGGAGATTTGTTGAAGTGGTGTGTTGTGTCCCTGAGAACTGGCTTGTTTAATCTCTTTTGCCCAGAATCAGGACGTTTTCTCTGGTCTCTCATCAGTGGCAGTTGGCCTTTGGACAAGTTCTGGAGGTACAAGGTTGCAGAGCACCGTCCTTACGGATCCTTGAGCCAACTAAATCTGGGCCAGATACTGCTTCCTTTGTGTTTTCTCACGGTTACTTTAATTTGTATCCTTATCTTCCCAACTGATACAGTTTCACTAGGGACAGTTTAGAATTGCAGTGGCCATTTTGGGGAAGTTTTGACAAGAACAAGATTGTTTATTTGAGAGGTACCTCAGAACAAAAGGGAAAAAAACTGTCATGAGGAAATTGTCTTGTTTGTCAAGCAGAGATTATTTTAACATAGGCCATATTTTACTTCCATGCTTTGTAGATTAATAAATGCTGCCTTAAAAAAGATTTTTATTTATTTTTGGAGGGAGAAAGAGAAGGAGAAAGAGGAAGAGAAACCAATGCGTGAGATGTATTGATGGATCCATGCCTCCCACAAGCCCCCACCTGGGGACCTGGCCTGCAATCCAGGCGTG
This sequence comes from Sturnira hondurensis, assembly GCF_014824575.4. Classification (NCBI taxonomy): domain Eukaryota; kingdom Metazoa; phylum Chordata; class Mammalia; order Chiroptera; family Phyllostomidae; genus Sturnira; species Sturnira hondurensis. The sequence continues at coordinate 328,433 of NW_028088370.1, read as the reverse complement.
TGTCCTGACTGGGGTTAAAACTGTGACCTTTCAGTTTAATCCACTGAGTCACACCAGCCAGGGCTAAATGCTGACTTTTTAATTGTGTAGCTCTATTAATTTGTCAAGTGCCTGCTATCTTTTCTCCTTGTAGAGGGATCACTGATTAAATTTTACAGTGGAAATTTCATATTTCTCTTAAGTATTTAATAGTTCCCCATCACTATTTTGCTGTTTGTTTCCCTCTCCTGGAAAACGTTAAACTATTAAAAATTATTCCATTGTATGTGTGTGCTCTAGGAATAACCAATCTACTTAAATACTTTAAAATGTCTTACAGATTTGTTATACTATATACGTTTCCTTTGTGGGCACTTAAAAGTGTATTTATGTAATAGGCTTCATTATTATAATTATAAGATAAGACAAGGCCTTAGTTCCAAGATAAAAGAAGATGTTTGGCATTATCTATGTCTTTCAATTTGTCATCAAAAAATAATGCCAGCACAATATTTTCATTTGTACAGGGTTAAGTTTCAAATGATTTAAACCTTTAAATTGTTTATATTGACTTTATGAATTGTTACCATAGATTTCAGTTTTATTTATCTTTTTTAAGTTTTTTTTTCAGTCACCATGCTGTATATTACTTTCCCAGAATTTCTTTATAATTGGAAGTTTACAAATATATGTTTATATATAACTGGAAGTTTGTACCTTTTGAACATCTTTACCCATTTCCCCCACACCCCGCTCTGGTAACCACACTTCACTATCTTACCTCTCCCTATCCCATTTTCCTTCTGGTAATCACCATACTGTTGTTTGTGTCTATGAGGTTGTTTTTTTTTTCTTAATCCCTTTTCCTTTTTCACCCAGTCCCCCAACTCCCCTCTCCTTTAACAGCTGTCAGTCTGTTCTGTGTATGTACGAGTCTGTTTCTATTTTGTTTATTTATTTTCATTAGAGTCCACATATAAGTGAAATTATATGGTATTTGTCTTTGTCTGAATGGCCTATTTCACTTAGCACAATACTCTCCAGGTTCATCCATGCTGTCACAAAAGGTAACATTCCCTTTTTTATGGCCAAAGTAGTCTTCCATTGTGTAAATATACCACCTCTTTTTTATCCACTCATCTACTGATGGACATTGGGCTATTTCTAGATCTTGGCTATTGTAAATAACACTGCATTGAACATAGGGGTACATATATTTTTTCCAAATCAAAATCAGTGTTTTGGATTTCTTCAGCGGTGTCAATATTTCTTTTCTTAGATATTTATATATTATTTTCTCTACAATTATTCTTCATTTTGCTTTTTTCTAAATCCAGGCTCCAAATTTAGACTAATAAAATCATTAGGACATTTTTTATGCCTAAACTATCTTTGGGTTTCTTAAAACTTCCATTAGGTGCCCTGGCTGGTGTGGCTCAGTGGATTGAACACCACACTGTGAAGCAAAGGATTGCCAGTTCAATTCCCAGTCAGGGCACATGCCTGGGTTGCAGGTCAGGTCCCCAGTAGGGGGTGAACGAGAGGTGCATCAGTGCACACACTGATGTTTCTCTCACACAAAGACCTGCTACTGTACCTAAAAAAGACAAAACAATAGAAATAGGACTTCCGCCAAGATGGAGGCATAGGTGGAAACACTGTGCCTTCTCCCACAACCAAGTTTGAATACAACAAAGGTTTGGAGAAACAAGGACACAACCAAAGGACAGAAAATTGAATTATACGGAAGTCCGACTACATCTAACCGTTTAATGGGGACGGTAAGAGGGGCAGAGCCAGCAGCGAGCAGGGTCGGGCAGGACAGGTCCCCTGACCCAGGCGCGCAGGCAGCCGGAACCAGTTGGGGTGTGGGGCAGACTGACTGCTGTCACACATTCGCACACAGTGAGACAGACCACGCAGGCCCCAGGGGGCAAGGGCTGACGGTGGTGGCACACTTGCGTGCAGTGGGACGAAACGCGTGGGCCTGGTGATGGTGGCAGCTGCGGCACTGGTGAGGGCCGAGGCAGCAGGCGGCAGACAGGACGCCATAGTCCCTCTTTGACCCCGCCCCCACATACAGTGTCACAACCCAGCGACTTAGTTGCCCTGCATTGGTGAACACCTTAGGGCTCCGATCCTGCTATGGAATAGGCACAAACAGCCCAAAAGATGGTGCAAGAAGAACTCAAAGTCCCAGAGCCAATAACTCTAAGCGACCGAGAAATTGCCAGCCTCTCAGAAGCACAATTTAAGACACTATTTATCAGGATGCTCACAGAACTGGTAGATTATAGTCACAAATGAGAGGAACATATGAAGGCTAAACTAATTGAAATGAAGGGAGATGTCCAGGAAACCAATAGTGATGGAAAGGGAACTGGGACTCAAATCAATGGAATGGACCAGAAGGAAGAACGAAACATCCAACCAGAAAGGAATGAAGAAATGAGAATTCAAACAAATGAGGAGAGGCTTAGGAACCTCCAAGACATCTTTAAACGTTCCAACATCCGGATTATAGGGGTACCAGAAGGGGGAAAGAAACAGCCATGAGTGGAAAACTTATTTGAACAAATAATAAAGGAGAACTTCCCCAGTCTGGCAAAGGAAATAGACTTCCAGGAAATCCGGGAAGCTCAGAGAGTGCCAAAGAAGTTGGACCCAAGAAGGAACACACCAAGGCACATCATAATTACATTAGCCAAGATTAAAATGAAGGAGAGAATCCTAGAAGCAGCAAGAGATAAGGGGACAGTCACCTACAAAGGAGTACCCATCAGACTGTCAGCAGATTTCTCAAAAGAGACCTTACAGACAAGAAGGGGGTGGAAAGAAGTATTCCAAGTCATGAAATCCGAAGACCTACTGCCAAGATTGCTTTATCCAGCAAAACTTTCATTTAGAATGGAAGGACAGATAAAGTGCTTCTCAGATAAGATCAAATTCAAGGAGTTCATCATCACCAAGCCCTTATTATATGAAATGCTAAAGGGACTTATCTAAGAAAAAGAAGATAAAAATATGAACAGTGAGCATGGGCCTACGAACCAGACGATCGTGGTTCGATTCCCAGTCAGGGCACATGCTTGGGTTGCAGGCCAGTTTCCTGCAGGGGCCAGTTCCCTGCAGGGGATGAACGAGAAGCAACCATACATTGATGTTTCCTTCCTCTCTCCTTCCCTTCCCCTCTAAAAAGATAAATAAATAAAATATTTAAAAAAAATATGAACAGTGAAAGGACAGCAAACTCACGTTATTAACCACACCTAAAACAAAAGCAAAACAGGAGGACAGCTAGATCAGGACTGGAACCATAGAAATGAAGAACACATGGAGGGTTAGTAACAGGGGAGTGGGAGGAGGAGAAGGGGGGAGAAGGTACAGAAAATAGCATAGAGAGTAGGTAGAAAATAGATAGGGGGGAGGGCAAGAATAGTGGGGGAAATATAGAATCTAAAGAACTTGAGACACGTGGTTATAAACTAAGGGGGGAGAATGGTGGGGGAGGGAGTGCGGGGGGAAGAGAATGAAGGGGGGAATAGAACAACTGTAATGGTATAATCAATAAAATATATTAAAAAATAATAAAAGTAAAAAAACAATAGAAATAATTAAATTGTTTGGAATTCTCGAAATGTTCATTCAAAATCATTATGAGAGCTCATTTGTCTAGTAAACTCATGCCCTCGCTGGCATAGCTCAGTGGATTGAGAATGGGCCTGAAAACCAAAGGGTCACTGGTTTAATTCCCAGTCAGGGCACATGCCTGTGTTCCAGGTCAGGTCCCTAGTGGGGGGGGTGGGGGTGTGAGAGGCAACCAATCAATGTATCTCTCACACACTGATGTTTTTCTCCCTCTTTTTCTCCTTCCCTTCTCCTCTCTCTAAAAAGAAATAAATAAATAAAATCTTTAATACAAAAACCTAACAAATCAGGAGAATTTACTTTCCTAAGTTTTTTACACATGAGTAAAGTATATTAATATAAATATCTGTCAATTATTGTGTGCTTTTCCAGCTAAAAAATTATGTGTAAGCCAAAGATTGGTATGATAACTACAAAAAGATCTGTTTTCAAGATTTTGGATTCACACACCCCTTTCCCTTTTTGTACATGAAATGTCTGAACAGGCATTAGGGGTACTCGTTAATTATAGGGCAATCATAAGAGGCCTACTCCTTATTTCCGTCTTTCATTAGGTCCAGTAGCCAAGGCATAGCTGCCTCACCTAAGAGCTATAGCAATAATAGCAGAACGTGTGAAACCTTCCCTTGATTTATTTCTAGGGTCTTTACTAACTATAATGGTTACCCCCATGCTAAAGACTTTTCCATTCTAAAATGCTCAATACTTCTTGATCAGTGGTATATCTACCTATGAAATATTATTGTTCTCCTTTTATACACCACTGTCCAACACTGTAACCCCATAAATCCTTTTTTTTCTTACACAAAAGAGAAACACATGGTTGTTTTTCTCTTAGGGAATTGTCAAATCCTGCATGGAACTTCTAGATATACCCTAGTAGAGCCCTTATTTAATTGTGTTTGTTGATGATGATTAATTTTTTAAAAAGCACAAATAGCTAACATTATAATCAGTAGTGAAAGACTGAAAGCTTTTCCTCTAAGATCAGGAATAAGGCATGAATGCCCACTTTTGCCATTTCTATTTAACATGGTACTGGAAGTCCTAACCAGAGAGTTAGGCAAGAAAAAGAATTAAAAAGGTATCACATTGGAGAGGAAGAAGTAAAATTATCTTTATTCACAGATGACATAATATATAAATAGGGAATCTGAAAGATTTCATACAAGAAGCAGATCTAATATATACAACAATGTTGTGAAATATAAAATCAACATACAAAAGTCAATTGTATCTATGTACACTAACAATGAACACTGTGAAAAGGAAATTAAGAAACCAATTCCATTTATAATAGTCTCTAGAAGAATAAAATACCTAGGAAATTAAAGACTTGCCCAGTGACATATACAAAACATTGCTGAAAGACATTAAAGAAGACCCAAATAAGTAGAAAGACATCCCATGTTCATGAATTGGAAGGCTAATGTTGTTAAGATGTCAACACCACCCAAATCAATCTACTGATATATGTAATCCTATCAAAGACCAACAGGGTTTTGGGGTTTTTTGTAGAAATAGAAATATCTGTCTGAAATTTATAAGGAATCTCAATAGACTCGAAGAGCCAAAACTATTTTGAAAGAGAAAAAGAAAGAGAGCCAGTGCTTTCTGATTTTAAAACGTACTATAAAGATATAGTCATCATTGCAGGAACTAGTATAAAGGACACATGGACAATAACAAGGGGGGTGGAGAAGGGAGGGAGGAGGGGAGGGATGGGGGGTGGGCTGGGATGGGGGTAAAGGGCAGAAAACTACTTGAATAACAATTAAAATTTTAAAAATAGGAAAATGAACAGTCATCAAAACAGTATGGTACTGACTTCTAGTCAACATGGAAGCATAAGTAAACATCGTTCTTGCATCCTCCCAGAAACACTGCAAAATTAAAACTAAACTACAGAACAATTGTCATTCAGAACCACCTTAAATCTAGCTGAATAGAACTCCAGTAGGAGTATAAAGAAGAAGCCTATCAGGACTGGTAGGAGGGGCAGAGATGTGGAACTGGCTGATCGCACACCCATGCATGGTGGATAAAAACCAGGAGTGATAACTTGGGTATGGAGTTCCCCCTGAAGGAGAGAGGGGTCCCAGCCCCACACCAGGCTCCCAAGCCCAGGGTTCCAGTGCTGGGAAGAGAAGTCCTGATAACTTCTGGCTGTAAAAACCAGTGGGAATCGAGGCTGAGTGAGATGGAGGGCTGTTGGAGTTGCAGGCAGTTCCTCTTAAAAGGCCTGTAAATGAACTCACTCTGACTCACTCATTCTGAGCTCCAGCACTGGGATAGTAGCTTGAAAGGCAACAGAGACAGATAGAGGGAAACTCAAATGTCTGGCATCAGGGTAAGAGCTGGGAGGCAGCAGCTTTCTCTCAGTCAAAAGTGCTGGCAGAGGCCATTGTTTGATGAGTCCTTCCCCCATAGAGACAGTAGGCAGGCCCCATATCTGAGTCTCCATCAACCCAGCTATCACTGTTTCCCCCATCCTGTTGATTCCCTGAGACCCTGCCACATCAAACTTGGGAGCCCACCCAAGCTGTTTCCAGTGCCTTTTCCACACAAATGGCCTGTCTTGGCTCCTGCTTCAGACTTTCCTAAAGTCTCTCAAACAAGCAGCATCTGGCCTCCACAGGCCCTACACCTGTCACTAGATGGCCCCAGACCTCACACTAGCAACAATCAGCTGCAGTTCACAGAGTGGCTTCTACTGGGCACCTCCAAACCCAGCACAAGTACCAGCCATCTGTAGACTACTTTGTAGCTCAAGCTGGGTGGCACTAGTCAGAACATGGGAAGCAGCTGACCTTGGCCTCCACCTCCCCTGAAGCCCCAGAGCAAACACACCCAGTGGACAGTTTCAGACCATGTAGAAACAATACCCAACTACCTCCACATTGACAGACTCAGAGGTGGACTCAGTGGACACCAGAGTCCCTGCTGAAGTAAGTCCTGCTATGTGGGGTGGGCCCCTGCACAGGTGATCCTGCACAGCAGTCAGTGGTCACCATCAGTCCTTAAAGCAGATCAGCTTGTGGGTAAATTCTTCCTTTTGACATGCCAATAGCAATCAAGCCTTGACTACAATAGGTGGCTGTACATAGCCCACATGGGGAGGTGCACCTGGAGTGCCCAGCTTGGGTGATAGGGGGTGGTTGTGCCACTGGACTTCACAGAACATCTACTACATTAGGCCACTCTACCAAGCCCAGGGGACATAGCAACTCTACATAGAAATAAACACAGGAAAGTTACCAAAATGAGGAGTCAAAGAAACACGTCCCAAATGAAAGAACAGAACAAAACTCCAGAAAAAGAATGAAACAAAGTGGACACAAGCAGTCTACTAGATGCAGAGTTCAAAAACACTGGTTATAAGGATGCTCAATGAATTCAGGGGAAAAGTAGTTGAACTTAGAAACTTAAAAGCATAAAAGGGGACATGGAAACAATACCAACAAGAAGCAGTCAGCCCTGTCTGGTATGGCTTGGTTGGAGCATCATCCCCATAAACCGAAAGGTCACAGGTTTGATTCTTGGTTAGGGCGCATAATCACAATGTATGTTTGGTTCCCAGTCAGAGTGTGTGCAAGAGGCAACCAACTAATGTTTCTCAATTGATGTTTCTCTCCCTGTCTCTCTCCCTCCCTTTTCCTCTCTCTAAAATCAATAAGCACATCTTCAGGTGAGGATAAAAGAAACATAGCCAATCAGAAATGAAGGATAAAGCCCTGGCTAGTGTAGCTCAGTGGATTGAGCATGGGCTGTGAACCAAAGGGTTGCTGGTTTGATTCCTAGTCAGGGCATATGCCTGGGTTGCAGGCCAAGTCCCCAGCAGGGGGTGTGTGAGAATCATCCACACATTGATATTTTTCTCTCTTTCTCCTTCCCCTCCCCTCTCTCTAAAAAAATAAATAAACAAACTTTTTTTAAAGAAAAGAAGGATACACTAACTACAATAAAGTATAATTTAAAGGGAGTCAACAGTAGAGTACATAAAACCAAGAATCAAATCAGCAATTTGGAATATAAGAAAACAAAAAATACCCAATTAGAACAGCAAAAAGAAAGAGGAATCAAAAAAAATGAAGATGGTGTAAAGAGCCCTTGAGACAACATCAAGCATACCAACATTCAGCTCATGGGGCTGCTAGGAAAAGAAAAGAGAGCAAAAAATTGAAAACCTATTGAAAAAAAAAACAACAACAAAACTCCCTTAACCTGCTGAAGGATACGGACATACAAGTCCAGGAAGCACAAAAAGAGTCAAACAAGATGAACCCAAAGAGGCCCACACCAAGACATGCCATAATTAAAATGCAAAAGTTTAAAGACAAAGAAAGAATCTTAAAAGCAGAAAGATAAAAGCAGTTACTTACCTACAAGGGAGCTCTCATAAGACTTCCAACTGATTTTTCAACAGAAACTTTGCTAGCCAGAGGGATTCACAAGAAATATTCAAAATGGTGAAAAGCAAGGACCTGCAAGCAACATTACTCTACCCAGCAAAGCTATCATTTAGAATTGAAGGACATATAAAGAGCTTCCCAGACAAGGAAAAGCAAAAGGAGTTCATCACCATTAAACCAATATTAGATGAAAGGTTAAAGGGTCTCCTTTAAGAAAAAAATGTTTTAAAAAGGTAAAAAATATGAACAATAAAATGGCAATAAATACATATCTATAAACAAATGAATCTAAAAAAACACAAATAAATAGAGAAGCAGAATGGAAACAGATTCATGGATACTGAGAACATTTTGATGATTGCCAGATTGGAAGTGGGTTGGGGGAGATGGGTGAAAAAGGTGAGGAGATCAAAAAGTAAAAATTGGCCCTGGCTGGTGTGGCTCGGTGGACTGGGTGCGGGCCTGTGAACCAAAGGATTGCAGTTCAGTTCCCAGTCAGGGCACATGCCTGGGTTGTAGGCCAGTTCCTGGTGGGGGACACATAAGAGGTAGCCATACATTGATGTTTCTCTCCCTCTCTCCTTCCCTTCCCCTCTAGAGATGAATAAATAAAATCTTGAGAAAAAAAATTACAGCCCTAGCTGGTGTAGCTCAGTGGATTGAGTGCAGGCCTGCAAACCACACAATCGTGGTTCGATTCCCAGTCAGGGCACATGCCTGGGTTGCAGGCCAGTTCCCAGTGGGGGACACATAAGAGGCAACCATACATTGATATTTCTCTCTCTCTTCCCTTCCCTTCCCCTCTAAGATAAATAAATAAAATCTTTAAAAAAAAAGAAGTACAAATTGGTTGTTACAGAGTAGTCATAGAGATATCAAGTACAGCATAGAGAACAGAGTCAATATTTTAATAACTATGTATGGTGTCAGGTGGATACTAGATTTATCTGATGAGTACTTAGTAAGTTATATAATGTCTGATCCTTGGGGTGTACACCCAAAGCTAATATACCCTTGTATGTCAACTGTAATTGAAAAATTAAAAAAATAATTTAAATATAAAAAACAGTGTGGTACTGGCATAAGAACGGACAAGTAAAACAATAGAATAGAGATTCCAGAAATAAATTCTCACACATATGGGAAAATGATTTCCAACACGGGTGACAAAACCACTTCATGGAGAAAAGACAGTATTTCCAACAGACGGTGTTGAGAAAACTGTGTCTCCACATGCAAACAGATGTAGTTGGACCCTGACCTTAGCATATACTAAAATTAATTCAAAATGTATCAAAGACATGAATGTAAGAGCAAAAACTATAAAACTCTTAGAAGGAAACATAGGGGAAAAGCTTCATGACATTGGATTTGGCCATGACTTTTTGGATATAATACCGAAGGCAAAGGCAACAAATGAATAAAATAGGTAAGTTGGACTGCAACAAAATTAAAAACTTCTGTGTATCAAAGGACACAATCAACAAAGTGTAAAGATGACATAGAATGGGGAAATATTTGCAAAATCATATAATCTGGCAAAGGGTGGATACCTACATATATAAAGAACTCCTATAACTCAAAAACAATTGACTTTTAAAATGGGCAAAGGACTTGAATAGACATTTCTTCAAAGAAGATGTACAAATGACCAACATAAGAAGAGATGCTCAGGGACTCCCGCCAAGATGGAGGCATAGGTAGAAACACTGTGCCTTCTCCCACAACCAAGTCTGAGTACAACAAAGGTTTAGTAGACAAAGATGCAGCCAAAGAACAGAAAATTGAACTATACAGCAGTCCAACAACAATGAACCCTTGAACCAGACTTGTAAGAGGGGCGGGGCCAGCAGCGGAGCAGGGACAGGCAGGAAAGATCCCCCAGCCCAGGTGCGCAGGCAGCCGAGGTAGCAGGATCCAGTGAGGGTGCAGGGCAGGCTGACCACAGTCACACATTCACACACAGATAAACCAGCAGAGGAGTTAGCAGTGAGACAGACCATGCAGGCCCCAGTGGGCGAACCTAGTGAGGACGCAAGGCGGTGGTGACCACGGTCACACATTCACATGCAGTGGGACGGACCTCGTGGGCCTGGTGGTGGGAGGGGGCAGAGGGAACCACCATTGTCCCTCTTCGACCCCACCCCCACATACAGTGTCACAACCCAGCCACTGAGTTGCCCCGCCCTGGTGAACACCTAGGGCTCCGCTCCTCATACATAACAGGCACAAATAGTCCAAAATATGGCTCAAGAAGAACTCAAAGCCCCAGAGCCAATAACTCTAAGTGACCAAGAAAGAGCAAACCTCTCAGATGCACAGTTCAAAATACTGGTGATCAGGATACTCACAGAACTGGTTGATTATAGTCACAAATTAGAGGAACATATGAAGGCTAAACTAATTGAAATGAAGGGAAATGCACAGGAAACCAATAGTGATGGAAAGGAAACTGGGACTCAGATCAATGGAGTGGACTAGAAAGAAGAACAAAACATCCAACCAGAAAAGAATGAAGAAACAAGAACTCAAAAAAATGAGGAGAGGCTTAGGAACCTCGGGACATCTTTAAATGTTCCAACATCCAAATTATAGGGGTACCAGGAGGGGAAAAGAAACAGCCACAAGTGGAAAACTTATTTGAACAAATAATAAAGGAGAACTTCCCCAGTCTGGCAAAGAAAATGGACTTCCAGGAAATCCAGGAAGGTCAGAGTCCCAAAGAAGTTGGACCCAAGAAGGAACACACCAAGGCACATCATAATTACATTAGTCAAGATTAAAATGAAGGAGAGAATCCTAGAAGCAGCAAGGGATAAGGGGACAGTCACCTACAAAGGAGTACCCATCAGACTGTCAGCGGATTTCTCAAAAGAGACCTTACAGGCAAGAAGGGGCTGGAAAGAAGTATTCCAAGTCATGAAATCCAAAGACCTACATCCAAGATTGCTCTATCCAGCAAAGCTTTCATTTAGAATGGAAGGACAGATAAAGTGCTTCTCAGATAAGATCAAATTCAAGGAGTTCATCATCACCAAGCCCTTATTATATGAAATGTTAAAGGGACTTATATAAGAAAAAGAAGATAAAAATATGAACAGTGAAAGGACAGCAAACTCACAGTTATTAACAACCACACCTAAAACAAAAGCAAACAAAGAGGACAGCTAGATCAGGAACAGAACCATAGAAATGAAGAACACATGGAGGGTTAGCAACAGGGGAGTAGGAGGAGGAGAAGGGGGAGAAGGTACAGAAAATAGCATAGACAGTAGGTAGAAAATAGATAGGGGGAAGGCAAGAATAGTAGGGGAAATATAGAATCTAAAGAACTTGAGACACGTGGTTATAAACTAAAGGGGGGGAATGTTGGGGGAGGGTGTGTGCAGGGTGGAGGGGAATGAAGGGGGGGAATAGAACAACTGTAATAGTATAATCAATAAAATATATATTTTTTAAAAAAGAAGAGATGCCCAATATCCCGAATCACTAGGGAAATGCAAATTAAAATCACAATGGGATGCCATCTCACACTCACTAAGATGAGTACTATAAAAGAAGGAGGGTGGAACAACAAGCATTGTCTAGGATGTGGAAAAACTGGGACCCTTCTGCACTGTTGATGGAAATGTAAAATGGTGCAGCCACTGTGGAAAACAGTATGGCATTTCTTCAAAAAAATAAAAGTAGATTTACTATATGACTCAGCAATTCCTTTTCTGGATGTATACCCAAAATATCTGAAAGCAGAGTCTTGAAGAGATACTTGTACACCCATATTCATAGCAGCATATTTACAAGAGCCAAAAAGTGGAAGCAACCCCAGTGTCCATTCTGACACATGCTACAACATGGATGAACCAGATGCATTGTGCTAAGTGAAATGAATCAGACACACACACATACACACAAATACGTACTGCATGATTTCACTCATATACAGTACCTGGAGTACTCAAATTCTCAGAGACAGAAAATAGAATGGCAGTTGTTAGGAGCCTGGGGAGGAGGAAAGAGGGAGTTTAATGGATATAGAGTTTCAATTTTGCAAGATGAAAAGGGTTCTGTAGATGTGTTGTACAACAAGGTAAATGTACTAACACTATAGAACTGCACTTAAAAATGGCTGAGGTGGTTTTATCTTGTGTCTGTTTTACCACAATTAAAAAATCTAAAAAGAGACTTCCAGCCAAGATGGAGGCGTAGGTAGACACACTGTGCCTCCTTGCACAACCAAAATTAAGCACCACCCCCCAAAAAAACAAACCCAGAACTGACAGAAAATTGAACTATACGGAGGTGCGACAACCATTCACCCAGATCAGTAAGAGGGGTGGAGTCTGTGGCCAGCAGAGGGGGGGTCTCGGCAGGAAAAAGCAGTGGCCGGTGGCCCCGGGTATGCAGGTGGGGCTGGCAAATCCCGGGTGCAGGGAGGTAACGAGCAGACCCAGTGAGGCATGCAAGGTGGCTGGCTGACCACAGTTACATATTCCCATGCAGATTAACCAGGCGAAAATGGGAAGAGAAACAGACTGCGCAACCCAGGGCCCCAGTGATGGGAAATAAAGCCTAAAAGCACTGACTAAAAACACCTGTGGGGGTTGAGGTGCCGGGAGAGACTCCCAGACTCACAGGAGAGTTTGTTGGAGAGACCCACAGGGTCCTAGAATGTACTCAAGACAACCCACATGGGAATCAGCACCAGAAAGACCCAGTTTGCTTGTGGGAAGTGGCAGAGGGGACTAAAATCTGAGACAGAGCAGAGCAAGCACCATTGTTCCTTCTCTGACCCCTCTGCCCACACACAGTGTCACAACCCAGAGACAGGAGTTGCTCTACCCTGGTGAACACCTAAGGCTCTGCCCCTCACTTTGTAACAGGCATGGCCAGACCAAAAGAAAAAAGAAAAAGAAAAAGAAAAAGAAAAAGAAAGAAAGAAAGAAAGAAAGAAAGAAAGAAAGAAAGAAAGAAAGAAAGAAAATGGCCCAAATGAAAGAAAAGATCAAAGCCCCAGAGCCAAAACTTTCAAATGACCAAGAGATAGCCAACCTATCAGATGCACAGTTCAAAATACTGGTGATCAGGCTGCTTACAGAACTGGTTGATTTTGGCCACAAATCAGATGAAAAAATGAAGGCTAGACTAAGTGAAATGAAGCAAAATGCACAGGGAAGAAATAATGATGGGAAGAAAATTGGGACTCAGATCGATGGAGTGGACCAGAAGGAAGAAAGAAACAACCAAACAGAAAAGAATGAAGAAATAAAAATTCAGAAACATGAGGAGAGGTATAGGAACCTCCAGGACATCTTTAAACATTTCAACATCCAAAATATAGGGGTACCAGAAGGGGAAGAGGAAGAGCAACAAGTGGAAAACTTATTTGAACAAATGATAAAGGAGAACTTCCTCAATCTGGCAAAGGAAATAGACTTCCAGGAAGTCCAGGAAGCTCAGAGAGTCCCAAAGAAGCTGGACCCAAGGAAGAACACACCAAGGCACATCATCATTACATTAGTCAAGATTAAAATGAAGGGGAGAATCTTAAAAGAAGCAAGAGAAAAGGAGACAGTTACCTATGAAGGAGTTCCCATCAGACTGTCAGTTGATTTCTCAAAAGAGACCTTACAGGCAAGAAGGGGCTGGAAAGAAGTATTCCAAGTCATGAAATCCAAAGACCTACATCCAAGATTGCTCTATCCAGCAGAGCTTTCCTTTAGAATGGAAGGACAGAAAAAGCACTTCTCAGATAAGGTCAAGTTCAAGGAGTTCATCATCACCAAGCGCTTATTATATGAAATGTTAAAGGGACTTATCTAAGAAAAAGAAAATAAAAAATATGAACAGTGAAAGGACAGCAAACTCACAATTATTAACAACCACACCTAAAAAAAACTAAGCAAACAACTAGAACAAGAACAGAACCACAGAATGGAGATCATATGGAGGGTTAGCAACAGGGGAGTAGGAGGAGGAGAGAGGGGGAGAAGGTACAGAGAATAAGTAGCATAGATGGTAGGTAGAAAATAGACAGTTGGGGGGCAAGAATAGTATGGGAAATGTAAAAGGTGAAGAACTTAAGACACATGGACATGAACTAAAGGGGGGGAATATGGGTGGGAGGGGGTATGCAGGGTGGAGGGGAATGAAGGAGGGGAAATGGGACAATGTTGATTGTCCCGTTGATTTATTGATTGTGCTATTATGTAATAGCATAATCAATAAAATATATTTAAAAAAACAAAAAAATTTAAAAAGAAAGAAAAAATTTTAAATTTCCAAGCCAACTATTTTTATCACAATCTTACATTTATCCTTGTCAGCTTGTCCCAGAAGTTAAATCTTAGATGGTAAATTAATGAACTTCACCCAAACCTGCAAGCTGGAAAAAGATATTAAAACAGATATTTGTACTGATAGTACATTGATACTTTTAGATTAATCCATGACTTTGAAATTCACTGGAAACAGTCCCACTTAGAAAAACAGTGTGGCGTTTTCTTGTAAAAAAACACATATGCTACTGCGTAGGTCCTGCACCTGTTTGTCCTAGGATCCACTTCTTATTATCCCCTGATGTGTTTAGTTTTGTGGCCGGGGACTGCTTCAGACTACCCTCTCAGGTAGTTTTGTCAGCTGGCTTCCAGGTGGGTTCAGCCAGGGGAAGACAATGGCTGAAGAATGGAAAGAGGGAGGAAAGGAGAAGCCAGGGTATTTCTCAGCTGCACCTTCCTCCACTCCCACCCCCGCCTTAGTTAGGTAGCAGCCCCTGTGATGGCTGTAGCTCTCACATGGGTCCAGCTTGCCCAGAAGGGGGCCAGCCATGATTCCAGCTTCTACAGGTGATCTTTGCCCCAGGATCTGGCAATACTAATGCTTTATTCCTCCTTTCCTAGCATAGGTGACAGCTTTCTGCCATTGTTCATTTGTGGGTTGCCTCACTATCTCCAGTTAGGCTTCTGAGCTATTGGTTACTGTACTACTCTCAATAAAAAGGAACAAACTATTAATACATGCAACAGCTTGGTTGGACCTCAAGGGAGTTATACTGAATTTTTTAAAAAGCCAATCTCAAAGTGCCATGTATACAACATTCTAGAAATTATAAAATTATTGAAATGGAGAATGGATCAGTGGTTGCCAAAGGTCGAGAGGTAGGGGTGGAGAGAAGGGGTAAATGTGACTATAAAGACATACCACAGGAATCTTTGTGGTGGTGGAATTCTAACAATGGTTGCACAAATCTGCATATGATAAAATTCTATGTGTGTATAGAACTGTACCTATACACAGGCACAAATGCATTGTAAAACTGGTAAAATCTGAATAAGGTCCGTGGATTGCACCAATGTCAATTTCCTGGTTTTGATACTGTACATTTATAGTTACGTAAGATGTCACCATTGGGAGAAACTAGATACATGGTGCTTTTCTGTACTATTATTTGCAACTTCTTGTGACTCTATTATTATCTCAAAATTAAAAGTTTTCCTCATGGCTGATGTGGCTCAGTGGACTGAGTGCTGGCCTGCGAATCAGAAGATCACCAGTTGGATTCCCAGTCAGGGCACAGGCCTGGGTTGAAGGCCAGGTCCCCAGTAGGGGGCACACGAGAGGCAATCGCACACTGATGTTTCTCCCTCTTTCTCCTTTCCTTCTTCTCTCTCTAAAAGTAAATAAATGAAATCTTTTAAAAATAAAAATAAACAAAGTCTTTTAAAATTTTTTTAAGTTTTTAAAATCCAAAAGAAAGAGAGCAGATGTAAATGGACAATACTGAATCAACACTGAAGGGGGTAACATTAAGGGTACTGCCGAGGATGTTTCCAATACATGCCCTACCTGCCAATGAAAGATCCCTGGCAAGACTATAAAGGTAAGACGTGGAAAGGAACCAAAGCCATGAAGCTCTGTGGATACCTCCAAACAAACTGTAAGTACATTCTAATTACTGTTGCTTATTCCCAGAATGGTTGGAGGATTTCTGTTGCTAGAAAGTTGTGGATGTACTGGTAGAGGAAAAGTTACTTGATTAAAAAATCCCTAACATGGTGGGGAGGGTCTCAATTTATCTCTCTAGTAATGAAGACATATATTTCTTTTTTAAAAAATATTTTATTTATTTATTTTTAGAGCAATGGGAAGGGAAGGAGAAAGAGTGGGAGAGGAACATCAGTGTGTGGTTGATTCTCAGTGCCCCCTTCTGGGGACCTGGCCTGCAACCCAGGCACCTGTCCTGACTGGGAATCAAACCAGCGACCTTTGCTTCACTAACCCGTGCTCAACCCACTGAGATACACCAGCCAGGGCTCTGAAGACATATATTTCATAGGTGCCATTATTTTTTTAATTCCGTATGGCTTTACCTTTTGCTTGAAAAATACACTGTCAATATCATCTATTATTTTCAGCAAAAATAAAGAGAACTAAAGGAATTTAAAAACTCATAATTATCAAAACTCTCAGAAACCCAAAGTTTTGCCACTGCAATTCCTCCCTGGACACACAAATTATCTCCTTCTGAGTTAACTGCCCATACATTGGGGAATCATTTCCGATTCTAGATTGGCACCATAATGAACTTATATCACTAATTTCTGCAGGTACTCACATAATACCTCCAGATTATCATTTTAGTACAAGCTGCATTTTCAAATTAACCACCTAGGCAGCTCTGCATGATCGGAAACGTGGAGATACGGTCTTCCGGAAAAGAATCAGAAAATAAAAACAAAAACCCTGCCCTTGAGTCTTTACAAAAATAACCTTTATTATTATTTTTCTTTTATTGATTCTAGAGAGGGGGGAAGGAAGGGAGAAAGAGAGGGAGAGAAACATTAATGTGAGAGAGAGAAATACTGATCTGCTACCTCTTGCCTGTGCCCCTACTGGGGACCAAACCCACAACCCAGATATGTGCCCTGACCAGGAAAGGAAACAGTGAACTTTCGGTTTGCAGGACAGCACCCAACCAAGGAGCCACACTGGTGAGGGCACAAAAAAGGACCTTTAACAGGTAACTGACACATCAATCAAACACCAATTTGTTGATCCTTGGATTCATGTTTTTCAGCTAAGCGGGCGTACATCACTTTCTCCTGGGTTCTGAGCATCCGGTCCATTGGGTAACCTCAAACTGAGGATTCTTGGCAATTTTCCAGGAGCTTCTGACTGTGAGCAGCTTCTTTCCAAGATGATGGAACAAGAGGCTAACCACACACATGAACAATTTCTACAGAAAACAACAGAATAAGATTAATTTTTTTGTTCTTTAGTATTCTTTTCCATACCCTTTGTCCTCCTAGTAATCTTGCCTATTATTGTCTTTAACACCCCCTTGAACTGCCTAAAAGTTTTTTTTAAGCAGTCAACTTTTATTAGTTGTTAATTACAATAGGAAAGGATTCAGAGGTGCTGGGCCGAGGTCATGTTCAGGAATGTGGTGTCCACACTGGGCCCTCTTCAGTGCTACTTGTGTCGCTGCTCGTGTCTGACTTTCTTATAAGAACCACAGCAGTAGAAAGGCACCTAGGCTGCCATCATCATAGAAACCCCAGCTGTGTTCCCTCTCTTCACATTGACATACCAGTAGTAACCTCTTCAAAATGTTCCAGCGATGTCTTTAGAGGTGAAATTCCACATCAGTATCCAGCTTGGCAGCTCCCCTATTTTGACCTCCATGAGTTTCTTCTCCTTCAATGTACAACTGACGTGATCTTGGAGCCCAGGGGCAGGGTGAGGTGGTGGGGTCTGCTCTCTGACTAAAAGTTTTCTTAATAGGATCTTCCCTATTTACATTTTGTTATTTTTTACTTTCTGCAATCTCTTGTTGCTACATAGGAAAAAAAAAAAAGCCCAGCCCAGGCTGGTATGACTCAGTGGATTGAGTGCTGGCCTGGGAACCAAAGGGTCACTGGTTCGATTCCCAGTCAGGGCACATGCCTGGGTTTCAGGCCAGATCCCCAGTAGGGGGCACCAAGACGCAAGCACACATTGATGTCCCTCTCCCTCTCCCTCTCTAAAAGTAAATAAATAAAATCTTAAAAAGTAAAGCCCTAGTGCTTATTTTTTGGCTACTGCTCTGAATTTAACTCAATGCTGGATCTGTTGCCTCACCACCTCCTCCTGCTGACAAAAATGTAACATCTGCAAACACCTCAGGAGGTAGACTTTCTTCTACAAGTCCCTTATGGCCTTAAATTTTCCTTACATGATTAGTTCTAAAGTTTGGTCTTATAAAAATTGGACCTGAACAAAATGCTTTTGCTGAGATCAAACCTAGGTCATTGGGAATGGGAACTAATATTGGGCCTAGACTTGCTACAATAGTCTGTTTATTCTCTTCCAAGATACTCTAGCCTACCTGAAGAAATTATGTAACTGTAAAGGAATCTGTCTCCCTCAAAAGTCTAAAAATTGGACACTGCTATAGAGATAAACGAGATTTATACTCCCAATTCAATGTCTGGATAAATCCTGATTATTACACAGACATCAGGCTTTTACCTGCCCGCTGCACACCAGCTTACCTGCATATCTGAGGCAATTGTTAGAGCCTTTCAGATATTTTAAACCACCACCTCTCCACTGAATTATGTTTTCTAGAGAATGACACCCAGAAGTCTTCAAAATGAGACAAGAACAATGAGGCTATGCAGGAAAACTCCTGAGAGGGAGGGCCTGCTCTCTTATTACATACGCGGCTCACGCTGCGTGAGCTGTACCCCTGGAGCAGGGGTAACACTATGGAAGAGGGGATCCAAAACGTGCCTCCCATCCCAGCAGATATCATAAATGACACAACTGTGATTCAGAAGCCCAGCAACCAATTTACATTTAAATTCATAAACCAAGGGGGAATTTATATTTTAGCAAAAATGGTTTGCTGCACCTATATAAATCCTGCAGGTCAAGCAGAACAGTCTGTGGCTATGCTAAAAAAAAAAAAAAAGTCACTTTGTACCTCTTAAAAAAAAACCAAGCTGGACTTTGGGCCATATTTTTATTGCCTGGGTTTGGCAATCTAGACCCCTTTCTCCAGGATTAACAACCATTTTGTTTCTGGTGATTTCCTATGATGCAATTGGCTGATGTACTCTGTCCATTCAGTCTTAAATGCTGCCACGCAACCATCATCATGCTGGCGGAGGACTCAAGAACTCACACTAATATAGTAGACAGACAGATCCAGGCGGCATAGGAACAATAGGCTGGGTACAGAAGGTCACCCAGGGAAGAGAGACCTGGGCGCCAAACAACAGGTAATTGTAAGGTGGGACCTCACCCCAGGTGACCTTTCCCCCCCTAGCATATCTCTCACTCATCGTGAAGTTTAGACCCCCTGACACTTCATAACGCTGGTCACGCAGTTCAGACTCTCCCCTGACCTTTCATCCCCCCCACCTGGCATGCCACCATTCATCTGGTAGACCCCCTTAGAGGAAGAACAAGGGAGCAGGAGAACAGCCTCACACAACCTGATACGAACCCTTGCGCGACTACTTGTTTAAGCATTAAGCCCTCAGGACAAGGAGGTTTGGACCCACATCAAATAATCTTAAGAACAAAGCCTTGGGTCTGTGGACCACAGAGACAGAGTTTTAGTCAAACTAGAGATAACATCTAGGCCTCAGTTGTGTTTCAGCACCAGTCCCAGAAAAGCAGCAAGGCCAGGCAGGGCAACAGCATGGCTAACATTAGGAATAGCTGCGGTGATTGATGTTCCCTTGCCCTGAAAGGACAGACCTGGAAATCTGACAAATATTTTATTCAGCTACTCCCCTGGGGCCTCCAGATAAAAACCCCCAAGACAAAGGACTCAGTGTTAGGCGTCTCTCTCTCTCTCTCTCTCCCTCTTTCTCTCTTTGCCATGTGCCTACCCCATGTCAGAGCTTTCCTCCCCCTGCATTTCCTCAAGGTGCATACCTTTGCTCTCTTTCTCCTGAGCTCCAAGGGCCCTTCTTTTGCCTCCGTAACTTGTCTGTTCTATGTCTGTGACCCTTTAAATAAACTTGTATTTGAGTCTTGGCTCTGAATTGTTTCTTAGCCAAAACTCAAGGACCAAAGTCTAATATCTGGTACTGGTTTGCCATTAACAACCCTGCAACAAAAGGAGGAGAGACTAACCTCAGTCTAACCATAGACATTCTACTGACAATCTCCTCATAAACCAGATCTTGGCAATGGTGAAGAGCTGGATAGTACACTAACGTCCTGAGGTCTGACTCCATCAGCCCTCAGCCAAGAGGGGAGGGACCGAGAAACAGAAAGCAGCTCCTGACAGCCTAGAGCTGTCCTGGTGCTATCATTGAGGCCTTGGCATTGAAAAGAACTAGTGTGACACTTGCAGCTAGACTGTTTTTTCTCCTGACGAACGTAAACATTTTTTCAGAACACCCACATCACAGAGACAAGACTATACTCATGACTGTGGTGGATCAAGACAAGAACAAGAACACTTCGTCATCACGTCTGAACACAGACCAAAGCACAACAGAAATGACCAACTCTCCCCATCCTGGCTAATACAAACAATGCCTGCTTCTTTGTCAATGAAAGCTTTAGTCTTGCTCTTTCTTCCCACTTTTAGATAAATATTTTTAAGGTACCAAATCATAGAACCACCCCTACTTCTTCACATCAAAACCAGAGCAAAACCCCTTTCCTTGAATCCTTCCCAGAAACCTAACACAAGTTCAAGTCCTATAAAAAGTCATTAAAAACACTCTAAGAAAACCCACCAAAAAGAACAACAAGAAAAACACTCTCTTACTGAGACACCCACAGTTGCCCTTACTCTGTGGTCACAGTCATTGCAATAGTCAATAAGCCCAACTTTGTTCAATTACAGCTGTGTTCTTAGTGGCTTCCCCCCCCCCCTTTTTATGGTAGCTTTTGATGGCAGGGGTTGGCACTGGAAACTAGATTTTTTTTTTCACTGAAAGATACTTATTTTTTTTAAGGTGGCTCAAAACAAGTTTTAAACACTCAGAAATCATATAAAACGGATCCATCAGTTTGATTTGGCCTGGGAGTTGCCGGTTTGCAACCTTTTAGTTAGATGATTTCCCTGTTAGATGTAAAGGTTAATAGTGTTATGAATAGTTAACAGCTATTAAGTCTCTAAACTGAACCAAGGATTAGAACACATATTCTCACACATATCATTTTATTTAATGTACTTAAGTCATTCAGAACTCCCTAAACTCTATTCATGCTGTGCCATTTGCAAGGTTGCCTGCCTTGTTTGTCTGTAAGTGAGGTCAAATTCCCATTTTACAGGAAGATGCTGATGTATGCCCATTTCCTTCTCGCTGTGAGCCTGTAGCTATAGGAACTGTGATAAGTACAATAACACCTTCAAGAACAGATCCTCAGGGAACAGAGTTTATTTTAATGAAGCTGGCCTACCACAGAGGAATCTGGGAGACTTCCTGGGCTTCCCAGCACTGTACTGCCTCTTGACTTTAGGCTGGCTCTGGAGGGGTAAGTGGAGCTGTCTCGGGCATGGGTTTCTCACTGGGAGCTGGGACTTCGGCCAGTCAGAGAAAGGTATGGGGAAAATTCTTGCAGGCCTGCTCCTACGAAGGAGAAAATATAAGGGCTTTGTATACCAGGTCCCATGGTCTCTGAGAACTTTACGAGTTCAGAGAGTATGTGAACTGAGGGTAGAGTGTAGAAGAATTCTAGCATTACCCAGGATATCGGCTAGAATATCTTTCAGGACACTCTAGCCCTGAAATCATAGGGGCAAAGGGCCCAATTCTATGACAGCTGCCTTGTTCTGTGAAGGGAGAAAACAGGAAAAGCTTTAGGCTAAGTTTATACATCAACAATTCACTTCTCTTTCTGCATTTCTGCTACTTCCTATACAATATGGTCTTCACTCTATTTCCAAAAAGCCCAGATACCTTTGCTTTCCTTTCATGGCCTGAGATGATCCTTGGGAACCCTCATGCCCACCAAATCCCTGCCTTTCCCCTTTCCTCCACTCTGTGGGCCACGGCTTCTTCCTCAGGCCCCTTGCATGACGAAACAGTTTCCCTAGGACTGGCGCTGTCCCTGATCCTTTGGCATCCCGGATTCCCCTGGCAGTGCTGGCCTTTGGAATCCAAATAGTCTTTCTATGCTCATGTCAGGCTGGGCCTTGCTATGGAAGGAACTGATTACTCAGAACCCCCATTCTGAATTAAGCCGCTGTAGGGAATCTCTGACCACCTCTCAGTGTAAATATGGGTCTTACTTAACAGCCTGAATCAAGATGATTCGAACACAGTCCAGTGGACCATGGCCGCAGCAGTCAAGGAATTGCTCTATGACAAGGTCAGGCTCCCATCCCAGGATTCCAGACCTAGTCTCGCTCCCCTTCTCCTCAGACCATGTACCTGAGATCCCAGGATACCTCTCCAATCAAGCCATTCACTTTGAAAGAGGTAGCCCAAAAAGATAGATAAAAGACAAAGAAACAGAGACAGAAACAGAGAGGCAAAGAGAGAGAGAGAGAGAGAGTTTGAGGACAGAGGTGCTTAAAAAGATGTGACATTTTTTCTATCAATCTTCTAAGTTATAGTGGAGGGCTAAATCTCTTCTCTATTCCTGCTTAATATACACCTTGGAGGCTTCTTTTATTATTTAAAATTTTTAATTATTATTGAAAAGACAATACATATGATTTAAAAATTCAAACAGTAACACATATATAATATATAGTGTAAGTAATAACTATATATTACACTAATTACACTAATTGTGTAAATAGTGTAATATATAGTGTAAAATGAGTTTTCCCACCCTTGACCTCTAGTACTCCAGTTCTCTCTTCTAGAGGCAGCCACTGTTCAGTTTCTGGTTTATTTTTCAAGAACATTCTATGTATATAATTAGTGTGTGAGTACCTAATCTCTACCTTTTCGTGAGACACAATTATTAGCATACTATATGTTTTCCTATATTGTAGTATTTCTACTTGATATATCTTGCAGCTTATTCCATGTTCATACATGTAGATATGTCTCATCCTATTTATCAGCTGCATAGTGTTCTATTATGGTTATACTATATATAATTTGTTTAAGGCCCTACTGATGGAACAATTTGGTTGTTTCTTGTCTTTTGATATTATGAACAATGAATATCTTCTTAATACTTCTTAGAATACATCAGTATTGTTTGGCAGATAAATTCCTAAAAGCAAAATTTCTAGGTCAAAGGTTCTGTTCAACTTGATAGACATATTTACCTCGCCCTTCAGAAAGCTTAAATCAGTTTACACTCCCATCAATGTTGTGGGTGGAACTATTTTCCCACAGCCTCACCATTAGAGTATTTCCAGACTTTTGATTTTTTATTTTATTAGTTTATTCATCAAAATAATACACATACATTATGTGCTAGGCCCTGAACTGAGCACAAGAAACACAGAAATGAATCAGTCAGGTCCTAACCCTTGCCCTCAACATCCAGACAGGCAAATTACAATATTATCTGGAAAATGAAGCAAGGTACAAGGTGCAAAGGCAGCACACACAAAAAAGAGGAGTTAATCTCATCTGTTTGGAAGAAGGTGGGGATTGTTCACAGCTGAGGAAAATTCTGGGAATATCCAAAATTAGTTTTGAAGACTTCATTTCTTTAACAAATATGTATTCAATGCTTGCTATGTGCCAGGCATTATCTTGGTCCTTAGGATCCACTGTTGACAAAACAAAGATTCCTGCCTTCATGAAGCTTATAGTCTAGGGAGGGGCAGTCAATAAACAGTAATATAATAAATAAATAAATTATATAGTATGTTACAAGGTAAGGGGCACTATGAAAAAATAAAAAGCAGAGTAGCAAAGGGGGATCAGGAGTACCCACGGTGGAAAGGGATGTGAGCTTTAAGCAGTAGTCCGGTAGGCCTCATTGAGAAGGTGACTTTTGAGGGAAGACTTGAAGAAAGCAAGGGAGTTAACCAAGCAGATAGCTAAGAAAAGCTTTCTAGGTAGTGAGACTAGCCAGCCCAAAGGCTCTAGGGTGAGAGCGGGCCTAACCTATTCGAAGGGCGTAGAGGAGGCCAGGGGACTGAGGGAGGGGAAGGGTAGTAGAAGATGGGTCAGACTGATGTTAGGGGCCAGAGCTTGGAGGGCCTCGCAGACCATGGAGACAATATTGGCTTTCACTCTGGGTAAAATGAGGAGTCACTGCACAGTTTTAAGCAGAAGCATAACATGATCTTACTTTTATTCTTTTATTTTTTATTACTTTTTAAAAAATCTTCACCCATGGATATGTGTATTGATTTTTAGAAAGAAAGAGGAAGGGATACAGAAACATCGATGTGAGAGAGAAACATCAATTGGTTGCCTCCCGTATGTGCCCCAACCAGGGATTGAACCCACAATCCAGGCCTGTGCCCTGACTGGGAATAGAACCTGCAACATTTTGGCATATGAGACAACACTTCAATCAACCGAGCCACCTGGCCAGGGCATCTTACTTTTCTTTTTAAAGTCACTCTGGTTGCTGTATTTAGAACAGACTGTCATGGGGGCAAGGGTAGAAGCAGAAACATCAGTAAGTCTGGTGTGAGATGATCACAGCTTGGACCAACATGGTAATAATGGAGATGGTAAGAAGTGTTTAGATTCTGGACATGTTTTTAAGGTAGAGACATTGACCTGAAAATGGCATGAAAGAAAAAGGACTTAAACACGACCTAGAGGTGTTTGACTTAAGCTACTGAAAAAAAAAATGAGTTGCTGTTAACTGAGATAAGAAGGCTGAAGGCAAAGAAACTTATAAGGGGAAGATCAAGAATTCAGTTTTGGATATGTTACCTTTCTGAGACCTACTAGATATTCAAGTGAAGATGCCAACTAAGCAGTGAAATTTATCAACTTGGAGTTTGAGAGAGAGGTTTAGACTAGAAATACAAATTTAGTACCTAAATGATGAATACGAGTTTGTCAGGCAGATGAGGATGGGGGCAATCCAGGTGAAAGAAACAGCAACTTATGTCTGGGAAACTATAAATGCTCAGCTTTCCTTGGAGTTTAAAGAAGAAGGAGGGTGAGAACAGTGGTGGAAAATGCTATAGAAAATGCTATAGAAATACTACTGCCAACGGCCTATGGACCAAACCAAGAAATTTCAACTTTGCAATGAAAACAATGGAAGGTTAATTACCAAAATAGTATTTTAGTATAATTATTCTGCATCTGAGAAAAGGAATTCTGGGGAACAGTTTAGAGATGGTTTCAACAAACCAGGCAATAGAGATGTTGAGCATCTGCATAAAGGCAATGATGGTGGAAAAGGAGAGGAAAGAATAGAATGGAGCCCTGATGAGGTACCTGAGTTGGTTAGAGTATCATCCCAATACACCAAGGTTGCCTATTCCATCCCTCATCAGGGCACATGCAGGAATCAACCAATGACTGCATAAATAAGTGGAACAACAAATCAATGTTTCTCTCTCTCTTTCTCTATCTAAAATCAATCAATAAAAAACTTTTTAAAACAGGGAATTTAAGAAACACCTATAAGGCATTAAAGTTCTAGTGACTAGGACTTCTTGTCAAGATGGCAGCATAGGCAGACATAGCTTGACCCTTTGCACAACCACATCAAAATTACAACTAAAATATAGAACAACCATCACTGAGAACCATCAGAAATTGAGTTGAATGGAAGTCTGACAACTACAGAATTAAAGAAACCACATTCATCCAGACTGGTAGGAGGGTCACAGACACAGAATGGGCTGGTCCCTCAACCATGTGTGGTGGATAAAAATTTGGGAGGGATATCATGGGAGCAAGGAGTCCCAGCCCCATACCAGGCCCTCAGCCCAGGGTACCAGTGCAGGGAAGCTAAGTCCCCAGAAACTCTAGCTGCAAAAGCCAGCAGGGGACTGAGTCCGTGGAAGAAACTTCTGGCTCCCCCAGCAGTTCCTCTTAAAGAACCCACACACAGACTCACCTACTCAGACTCACTCCCTCTGGACTCCAGCACTGGGGTAGCAGCTTGAAGGGGACCAGTGGCAGACAGGGAGAAACCGAAGTGTCTGGCATCAAGGCAAGCAGAGACCACTGTCTCTTTACTAAACCCTCCCCCCACAGAGCCTGCAAGCTGGTGCCATATCTGAAACTATCAACTAAGGTAAGGCTGTTTGACCCGCCTTTGATCCCCAGAGACTCCACTCCACCCAAGGTACTTTTCCACATGAATGTCTGGTCTTGGCTCAAGCTTCACAACATCCTAAATCCTATCAAACAAGCAACAGCTGGCTTCAGTGAGCCCCAGGCCCAGCACTGGCAGCAACCAGCCTAGATTCATACCTTGGCTTCTCCTGGGAATCTCCAAGCCCAGCACATGTACCAGCCATCTCAGATTGCTTTACAGCTCAGGCAGGGTAGCCTCAGACAAAACACAGGTAGGGGCTGACCTTGGCCTGCACTACCCAGTAAAACCCAGGGCCAGCGCACCCAGTGAACAGCTACAGACCATGCTGGAGCACCACCACCCTGCCCCTGCACAACTAACGGATCCTCCACAGAAGGTGGATGTTGGTGATCAGTGGTCACAGCCAATCCTTACATCTGAGTGGCCTGGGTAAATCCCTCTCACTGATCTGCCAACAGCAACAAAGGCTCGACTACAAGAGGAGGGTGTATTCAGCCCATACAAAGGGTGCGTCTCAAGCACCCAGCTTTGGTGATGGGAAGCTGGGTCACTGGACCCTACAGGACACCCACTACATTAGGCCACACCATCAAGATGGAGTCAAAGCAGCTCCACTAATACATAGGAACTTTACAGGCTAGAAGGGATTGGCAAGAAATATTTAAAGTCATGAAAAACAGGGACCTACAGCCAAGATTGTTCTATCCAGCAAAGATATTTAGAATCAAAAGGCAGATAAAGAGCTTCCCAGATAAGAAAAAAGTCAAGCAGTTCATCATCACCAAACCATTAATATATGAAATGTTAAAGGGATTTATTTAAGAAAAAGAAGATCAAAACTATGAACAAGAAAATGACAAAAAATACAAATCTACCAATAGCTGAATCTAAAAAACAAACTCAGCAAACAAGAACAGAGACAGAGTCATGGATTTGGAGAGCATTTTGATGACTGCCAGATGGCAGAGGTCTAGGGGAATGGGTGAAGAGGTGAGGGATTAAGAAGTAGAAATAGGTAGTTATGGAATAGCCGTGGGGATGTAAAGCACAGTACAGGAAATGGAGTAGCCACAGAACTTATAAGCATGACCCATGGACATAAACAATGGTGGGGGGATTGCCTGAGGGAGTGGGGGTTATTGGGTGGAGAGGGGCAAGGGGGGAAAATCAGGACCAACTATAATAGCATAATCAATAAAATATAATTTAAAAGTTTTAAAAATACTTTCAGAGAGTGATTGGATATGAGGGATCATGAATCAGCAAGATGAAAGGAGGATTCTGTGGTTTGGGGCTAGGGCGAGAGTACAGGTGGTGGTGTCAGCCGAGACAGGTGACAGTGGAGAGGAGAGCACAGAAAGAACATGAGTTCATTATGAGTCCTGTTTGGATATGCTGAATTGTGGGTGACTATGAAGCTGTCTATCAGCCGGTGGATGTTGGATATAAAAGATTTGCTCCTGAGATGTTGATTCCACTGCCATTGTTTAATCCTCACACGAGGATCTATTTATTGACTTTAGACAGAGAAGAAGGAGGAGAGAGAGACAGAGAGAGAGAGAGAAAAACATCAATGTGAGAGAGAAACATCCACTGGTTGCCTCCCATACACACACTGACTGAGGATCAAACTCGCAACCTAGGCATGTGCTCTAACAGGGTATGGTAGAGCAGCTTATGGAAAATATATGGAAATATATTTTTCCATGGAAAATATATGGAAGAGCAGCTTGAGTGGGCTTGTAGGTTGGGTGGAACAGAGTTTCTGAGATCTCCTGGGGGTGGCAAACAGTGTTAGTCAGGTCAATGGAGTCTCAGACATGGCACTAGCTGTGGCTGTCTGAGGGGAGGGTTCAGAAAAGGGACAATGCCTTGCCTTTCTATCTGGGCAGAGGCTGTCCCCCAGCTCTCTCCTTCATGCCAGACTCTTCACTTTCTCCTTGTATGCCACTGGTGCCTTTCAAGCTGCTACCCTGGTGCTGGAGCTCAGGAGTGAGTCTGATTAAGTCTATTGTGGGGTTCTTTAAGAGGCACTGCTTGGGAATTCAGGAGTTTCTTCCACCAACTCAATCCGCATGGGTTTTTGCAGCCAGAAGTTATGGGGGCTTATCTTCCTGCCACTGGAACCCTGGGCTAGGGGTTCTGGTATGGGGCTGGGACTCCTCCCTTCCAAGATATTCCTCCCTAATTTTTATCCATTATGTGGGTGTGGGACCAGCCCATTCTATGTTTCCACTTCTCCTACCAGTCTGGATGGGTGTGTTTTATTTAATTCTGTAGTTGTCAAACTTTCATTCAACTCAATTTCTGACCATTGAGATGGTTGTTCTATGTTTTAGTTGTAATTTTGATGTGGTTGTGCAAGGAGGTGAGCCATGTATGCCTATGTCGCCATCCTGACCAGAAGTATTGTCTCATTGTGGTTTTGGTTGGCATTTCCCTAGTGACTAATGATGTTGAGCATCTCCTCATGTGCTTATTGGCCTTTTCTATAACCCCTTTGGAGAAGTGTCTATTCAAGTCCTTTGCCTATTTAAAAAAATGGGTTGATCTTGTTGTTGTTGAGTTGTAGGAGTTCTTCATATATTGTAGATATTAACCCCTTATCAGATATATGATTTGCAGATATTTTCTCCTATTCTGTGGGTTTGCTTTTCACTGGATAATATTCTTTTTAAAAAATATTTTAGCCCTGGCTGGCGTAGCTCAGTGGATTGAGCGCGGGCCTGCGAACCAGATGATCGCGGTTCGATTCCCAGTCAGGGCACATCCCTGGGTTGCAGGCCAGTTCCCTGCAGGGGCCAGTTCCCAGCAGGGGTTGCAGGAGAAGCAACCATACATTGATGTTTCTCTTCCTCTCTCCTTCCCTTCCCCTCTAAAGATAAATAAATAAAATATTTTTAAAAAAATATTTTATTTATTTATTTTTAGAGAGATGGGAAGGGAGGGAGAAAGAGAGGGAGAGAAACATCAATGTGAGAGAAAAACATTGATTAGTTGCCTCCCATACATGCCTGGACCAGGGACTGAACCCACAACCAAGGCACGTGCCCTGACTAGGAATCAAGCCAGTGACCTTTTCCTTTGTGGGATGACGCCCAACCAACTGCGCCACACTGGTCAGGCATCTTTTCTCTTTTCTAATGTAGGTGTCCACAGCTATAAATTTCCTTCTATACACTGCTTTCTTTGCATCCATTATGGAGGATGCAAAACATCTGTTTTGGTATATATGTTCTTCCATTTGCATTCATCTCAAAATATCTTCTAATTTCCTTGCAGTTTCTTCCTTGAATCACTGGTTGTTTAAGGGTGTGTTGTTTAATTTCAATGTATTTGTGAGTTTTCCGGTTTTTTCATGTTATTGATTTCTAGTTTTATTCCACTGGGGTCGGAGAAGATAGTTTTTACGATCTAATCTTTGAAATTTACTGAGATTTGTTTTGTGACCTAACATATGGTCTGTCCTGAAAAATCTTCCATGTGCACTTCAAAAGTATGTGTATTCTGCCCTGGCTGGTGTAGCTCAGTGGATTGAGTGCAGGCCTGCGAACCACACGATCGTGGTTCAATTCCCGGTCAGGGCACATGCCTGGGTTGCAGGCCAGTTCCCAGCAGGGGATGCATGAGAAGCAACCATACGTTGATATTTGTCTCCTTCTCTCCTTCCCTTCCCTTCTAAAGATAAATAAATAAAATCTTAGAAAAAATTTTTAAAAAATAAAGAATTTTAACAAAAATTATGTACTCTAAAAAAAAGTATGTGTATTCTGCTGTTGTTGGGTGGAGTGTTGTCAATATGTCTGACCGGTTTAACTGAATTATAGCATAGTTCAAATTTTTCTATTTCCTTAAGGATGTCCTATTTGTTCTAACCATTGTTGAAAGTGGAGTATATACATTTCTAACAGTTTTTTAAATTTTATTGTTCAGTTATAGTTGATATACAATATTATATTAGTTTCAGGTCTACAATATAGTGATTGAACATTTATGCACCTAATTTCCAACTATTATTAAAGAACTGGTTTTTTCTCTTAATTTTTTTCAATTTTTGTTTCATATTTTGGGGCTCTGTTGTTGGTGTGTATAATGTTTGTAATTGTTACTTCTTCATTATGAATTAACCCTTTCATCAATATAATGTCCTTCTTTCTCTCTTGAAACAATTTTTTACTTAAATTTTATTTTGTCTGATATTAGCACAACCACCCCTGTTCTCTTTTGGTTACTATTTGTATAGAGTATCTGTTTTTCTGTCTTTTCATTTTCAACCTATGTCTTTGGATCTCAAATGAGTCTCTTGTAAATAGCATGTAGATGTTTTCTTTTTAAAGATTTTTATTTATTTTCAGAGAGAAGGGAAGGGAAAGAGAAAGAGAGGGAGAATAACACCCATCAGTTGACTTCCCCATTCCTCTAACTGGGGACCTGGGCTGCAAACCAGGCATGTCTTTGACTGGGAATTGAACCGGCGACCTTTTGGTTTTTAGGCTGGCACTCAATCCACTGAGCCACACCAGCAAGAGCAGAGGTTTTCTTTTTAAAATCTATTTCAAAAAACTCTGTCTTTTAACTGGAGAGTTTAGTTCATTTACACTTAAAGCAATAACTGATAAGGAAGGGCTTTTGCTATTTGTTACTTGTTTTCTGTACGTGATATCCTCATTCCTCCATTACTACTTTATGTTTCCTTTTTTTTTTTTAGTAATGTACCATTTTGATTTATTTTCATTTTCCCTTATATTTCATAATTATTTGGGGACAGTTACCTTCAGAATTACAATTAGGATCTTAAACTAATAACAACCTATTTTGGTATTTTTGAAGATTTTATTTATATATTTTTAGACAGGGAGAAAAACATTGATATGAGAGACATTGATCGGTTGCCTCTTATAGGTGCCCAACTGGTATGAACGTGCAACACAGGCACGTGTCCTTGCTGGGAATGAAACAGCAACCTTTCACTTTGCAGGATGATGCTCAACTAACTGGGCCACACCAATCAGGACAGACCTTTACATTTTGAATGGGTTGTTTAGATGGGCATTACATTTGTCAAAACTTATAACATTTTGCAATTAAAATCTGTGCATGTTACTCAATATAAGTTTTACCTTGGGGAAGGGACATTATTAGCTACTGCTAATCCCTTGGCTATTAATATATATTTCAGTTATTTTCTCCTACTTCTCACTTGTATGGGGTCTTTTATCACATAGAGGCCTTCAGTTTTAAATAATTAAGTTGACCCATTTTTCATTTCTGCTTTCTGTATTTGTCTTGCTTTAGAAAGTATCTCTTCCCCTGGCTGGTGTGGCTCAGTGGATTGAGTGCTGCCCTGCAAACCAAAAGGTCGCCAGTTCTATTCCCAGTTTAGGGCACATGCCTGCATTGCGGGCCAGGCCCTTGGTAGGGGGCATGTGAGACGCAACCACATACTGATGTTTCTCTCCCTCTCTTTCTCCCTCCTTTCCTCACTCTAAAAATAAATAAATGAAGGAAAGTATCTCTTATTCTAGGTTTATAAACATGTAGCTGTTGGCTAGCTGGAAACCAATTCCTAACATTGCTGAGACTTGGTTTCCTCATCTATAAAAGAGGGGTGATACCCATTTTGTTTTGTGATTGGCGTGATTGAACAGAAGAACATTTGAAGGCTGTTAAGTACTTGACCCATTTAGTAGTTATTCCGTATGGGATACCTATTGTTCCTATATATTACATTATCTATCTACTATGGAATTTGACATTTTATCATAATTCTTTGTGTATCCGCTTCTTTCACTAAGGATTTTCATTTCACTTCCCTCAGTGTCTAATCAAGTATCTGACATTCAACAGGGGTTCAAATGTTTGTTGAATGAATGGATCAGTTGATTGAATGAATGAATAGGCACAGGATAAAACCAAGTATTAATACTAAAGGGGAAGAGAAGAACTAATTTTATCAAGCAGCTCCGATATAAAACTAAACACAAAACTGAGGTCCAGCTAGGGTAGAAGGACCCTTATTAAATGAATAAGGGCTCTTGTCCAAGGATGGGCTTCAAGAGGACTGAGGTTCCACTAACTGGAACTACATGTAAACATTTAGGTGAAAGTGCATTTTTCCAGGGAGAGGGTCCATAGGCAGACTGTAGTTCCAGAAGGCTGGGGATCCTGAATACTTTTTCTGCCATTGTATTCCAGGCCACAGAATAGAGCCTGGTAACTCAGAGATGTTTATTGAATGAATATCTGACTGACTGACTAACTGAACAAAAGCTTTCTTTCATCAGATTTTCAAAGGGATCTTTATCCCTAAAAAGTTTTAAGACAATAATTTTGAAGGGGAAAAAAATCAAACAGATCCCTGGAAGAAACTCTGTCTGTCCCAGAGCTCTGAGAAAAATCCATCACCATGGAGTGATCAAGGAACCCCGCTCCCAACTCCTTTCAAGGGGCTGGGTGATTCCCTCCTCGGCTTTCTGAGTCTCACCTGTAGGCTGCAGTCAGGCTTAAGTTATAAGCCAGCTTCTGCTACCCAGTACCTGTGTGTCCTGAGTTAAATTGCATAAGCTGTCTAGGGGCAGGTTGTCACCATAACATCTACTTTAAGAGCATGATGAGTGGGTAAAGTCAGAATGTTGGCATAATGCAGGAGCGTTACAATGTGCAACCAATTCTGTGTCCTCCTGTACCCCTACCACCACCTTTCCTTTTTTTCTGTATCAGACATTTGTTCACATCCATTTACCCTGATGTGCAGGCCTCAAGGAAGTTCTTTTCTCTAACCTGTTTTCTTCTTTTGGTCCATAGAATTGCTTGGTTTCACCATATGAGTAAATATTAATTATGGTCATTTAAAGGAACTTCTGTCCAAATATGCCCAATTACTCTGCAAGAATACTGGGGGGACTCACATTTGTTGACTTCCTATTGTGTAGCAGCACTTTCACGCCTTATCTTACCCTACAAATTAGGCTTGTCATTTTTAGAAGCTTGACAAAGTTTTTACTGCATGGATATTAACTTTGTACCTGGACCATAACAGATACTAAAAAACAGTTGTTGGCTGAATACTTTCTTTCGTGTTTTAACTTAAATTTCACAAACATTCAAGCATGGGCAGATGTGTTCCCAACCATAAAATGAGACTGAAAATTGGTGAGTTCTCAGGAAACAGGTCTGAATGAAGCTGTTTTGAATGAATCAATCAGCAAATAGTGATGGAGTGGATGCTATATGCTCAGACTGTGAAAGACATGGGGCTTGCAAGAACATTCTATTCGAGAAACTTAGGTGTTGGCCTGAGAGATTAGACCACGACTAGGGAAAGCCTACCTAGTTGGCCCAGAGTGGGCAGGGTGTGACTAAATGGGCAGAGACCTTTGGAGGTTTTCAGGAGAGATCTCCTGGCAGGGCTGAAGGAGGGTTTGGTGGGAAAGGACTGGATTTGGTATTGAGACATTGAGGCCTACCGGTGGGAGACTTGGAGCAAGCCCCTTAACCTCTCCAGACATCAGTTTAGCATTTGTAAAACAAAGAGGGAGAAGGTTGTTGAACTTGTTCATTTACTAAGTGCCTCACAATTCCTAAATTCTAAAATTCTCTATCAGTCACACTTTTATTTTTCCTTTGAGAAGAAAATACTTCCTATGCTTGGAATTTCATTTAAGTCAATCAGTGTCACTTATAAAACACTCACTATAGTCTAGGGGACTGACATAAATTCCACCCTTCCTCCAGTTCCTCCCTCCCTCCTCACCCCAGGACATTTTCATTTGCTTTTCTAGAGCGAGAAGAAGGGAAAGATTCCTGTGAGAGAAGCATCGATTGGTTGCCTTGTACGCACCCAATCCAGGGATCAAACTGGGACTAGGACTGGGGATCGTATGTGTCTGGACCAGGTGGGGGTGGGGATTGCATGATCCAGTACCCAGAACGAGGATGAACCCGAAACCCAGGCATGTGCTCTGACTGGGAGTCGAACCCTCAATCTTTCAGTTATTGGACAACACTCCAACACTGAGCCACACTGGCCAGGGTTTCCTCCAGTTTCTTAAAAATGATTTTTAATTGTAGTAAAATAACACATAACAAAATTTACCATCTTAACCATTTTAAATGTATAGTTTAGTCGTGTTAAGCACATCCATCTTGTTTCTCAACCATCACCACCTTCCATCTCCACAGCTGTTTTCATCTTGCAAAACTCAACCTCTAAACACATTAAAATATAACTCCTCACTCCCATCATTCTACTGCCTTAATGTATTTGACTACTCTGGGTATCTCATATAAGTAGAATCATACAATATTTGTCTTTTTGCGACTGGCTTATTTCACTTTGTAAAAGGTTCATCTATGTTGTAGCATATGCCAGATTGCCATTCCTCTTTCTTTTAATCCTCACCCAAAGGTATGTTTATTGACTTAAGAGAGAAAGGAAGGGGAAAAGAGAGATAGACAGGCAGACAGACATCAATGTGAGAGAGAAACATTGATCATTGCCCGTGTACTCCCTGATCAGGGATCAAACTGGCAACCTAGGTGTGTGCCCTGATGAGGAATCGAACCCACAACCTTTTAGTGTATGGGAAGACATTCCAACCAATTGAGCCACCCAGCCAGGGCTGTCCTCCCTTCTTAAGGCTCAGTAATGTTCCATTATATGTATATACCATATTTTGTTTATCCATTCCTCTGTCTATGGACACTTGGGTTGCTTCTACCTTTTAGTTCTTGTGAATAATGCTGCTATGGTCTTAGGTATACAAATATCTTTTTGAAACCCTACTTTTAACTCATGGGGGTATGTCCTGAAAAGTGGGATTGCTGGATAATATGGTAATTCTATTTTTAATTTTTTGAAGATACACCAGTCTGTTTTCCATAGTGGCTGTACCATTTTACATTCCTACCAACAGTGCACAAGGGTTCCAGTCTCTCCACAGGCTTGCCAACACTTGTTATTCTTTTTTTTAAAAGATTTTTAAAAGATTTTTTATTTATTTATCTTTAGAGAGGAAGGGAAGGACAGAAGGAGAGAAACATCAATGTATGGTTGCCTCTCGTGAGTCCCCTGCTGGGAACTGGCCTGCAACCCAGGCATGTGCCCTGACTGGGAATTGAACCGGGATCGTGTGGTTTGCAGGCCCACGCTCAATCCACTGAGCTACACCAGCCAGGTCCTTTTAAAAAAAAACAAAAAAAAACTATTCTAATAGGTGTAAGCTAGAGCCTAATTGTGGTTTTGATTTGCACTTGTTTTTGCTAAATTTATTTATTTTG
Organism: Sturnira hondurensis; assembly: GCF_014824575.4. Classification (NCBI taxonomy): domain Eukaryota; kingdom Metazoa; phylum Chordata; class Mammalia; order Chiroptera; family Phyllostomidae; genus Sturnira; species Sturnira hondurensis. The sequence goes on along the minus strand of NW_028088370.1, from coordinate 292,950 downwards.
AAATGTTTTTTATTTATTTATCTTTAGAGGGGAAGGAGAGGAGAGAGGGAGAGAAATATCAATGTATGATTGCCTCTCGTGTGTCCCTTGCTGGGACCTGGCCTGCAACCTAGGCACGTGTCCTGACTGGGAATTGAACCACGATCCTCTGGTCCACAGGCCCGCACTCAATCCACTGAGCTATACCAGCCAGGGCCTTCCTGCACTTTTTAATTGGGTTGGCTTTATGTGTTGTCGTTTAGTTGTAAGTCTGGTCTTTACATCTAGCTATGAACTCCTTCACAGATATATAATTTGCAAATATTTCCTCCCATGTCATCGGTTGCCTTTTCATTCTGTTTTGTCCTTTAATGCACAGAAGTTTTAAATTTTGATGTAGTCCAACTCATCTATTTTTTTTCTTTTGCTGCCTGCGCTTTTGGTATCATCCAGGAAATCATCGCCAAATCCAATGTTGTAAAGCTTTCCATCTATGTTTTCTTCTAAAAGTTTTATAGTTTCACCCTGGCTGATGTGGCTCAGTGGATTGAGTGCCAGCCTGCAAACCAAAGGGTTACCAGTTTGATTCCCAGTCAGGGCACATGCCTGGGTTGTGGGCCAGGTCCCCAGTGTGGGGAGGGCACACGAGAGGCAACCACACATTGATGTTTCTCTCCTTCTCTTTCTCCCTCCTTTCCCCTCTCTCTAAAAATAAATAAATCTTTAAATAAATAAATAAAAATAAATAAAGTCTTTAAAAGTTTTATGGTTTCAGCTGCTTCACTTAGTTCTTTCATGCATTTTAATTAACTTTTGAATATGGTGTGAAGATAAGGATTTAACCTCCTTCTTTTGTATGTGGATATCCAATTTTCCCAACATCATTTATTGAGACAATTTTTCTCCCGCTGAATGGTTTTGGCACCCTTGTCAAGTATCATTTGGCCTTACAAGAGATGATTTTGTGCTATAAGTTCTGGAGGTGGTACAGAAATGACATGATCTATGTCTTAAGGCGGCCCCAGTAGAGTTTAGTACTCAAATTCTGTTTCTACATTAGTTGTCCAGTGCTGATTGTGTGTTCCGTGGACATTTGGGCTCATGTTTTCCCATATTTGTCTCAGCTTCCCAGCCAACCAGTGAGGTATGCATGGTGATCCTCTTTAACAGAGGAATAAACTCAATCCCCAGAAAAGCGTGGTTATAGCTTATGGAAGGGCACAAACAGAGAGGCAGGATTTGAATCCAGGTTTTTGGCTGTATTTGTCCTGTTATTCCAGATAAGACGGACCTCGGCGTTCTCATCTCTAAAATGTGGATAGAAGTGAAATGAGATGGTATCTATAAAGCAGCCTTGCAGCTTGTAGGATCCTGTTTATTAAGGAGTTATGAGTCTGGCCAGATGGCTCCATACACATTGGATCCCTGTGGGGGCGTTCACGGGAGACAACTGATGAATGTTTCTATGAATGTTGTGTTTTTGTTTTTTTGTGTGTGGGTTTTGACTCTCACTCTGCCCCCTTCCACTCTCTAAAATCAATAAACATGTCCTACTGTGATAATTAAAAAAAAAAAAAACAAAGAAAGAAAAAAAGAAGGGACTAACAGTCAGGGGCCACACCTGATGCTAAAACGTTTAACATGATTATTTTTAGCTTCAGAGAAGAACGCAGGCCCTACTCCCGGAAAACCAGAGTCCTGGGACTGGAGCCCCACCCCAGGGCGGACCCAAGTCCTTGGCCGGAACTTGGGCGCGGCTGGGCTGTGCTACTGGTGCGGGTGGGAGCCTAGCGCCGAGAATCACGTTTAAGTACACTCACGGTCTGCGGAGGGAGAGCTTACAGTTCTCACAACGTCTCTGGGGTTAGTCCCCTGGCCTCTTTCCCTCGTACGCACCTTCCGTGGAGTTATGTCTTCCCCTATACCCCTTCATTGGACATCCTCTTGGTACATCCGCACACTGATTTGAGGAGAGGCTGCCGCAAGCTTGGGCATTGCGCATGCGAATCCCCGCCAAGAGGTGTGGGGAGGAGGGTCCGGATCACGGGCTCCGCCTCTTCGCGGCTCCGCGCGTGACGTCGTGGGGGCCCGGCTTCGACTGGCTCCGAGCGGTGAGAGCGAGCGGCGGGCGCACTCCAAGCAAATAGACTGGGAAGGGATGCGTGTGTAGAGTTCCTGTCGGGCGGCTAGGGGAAGGGGAGGCCCAGGGGCACTATCAGTCGCTGACCCTTAGCCTCTGCCCTCTCCCTTCCTGCCTTTTCCCACTTTCCAAATGTGCCGGAACGGGAGGCAGGGCAGGGGGCTGAGCCTTTGTAACACCTGCATTTTCCTGGAGCTCTTCTATCCCCATCCTCTTTCCAGATGTTCCTTTGCATCACTCCTGGGAAAGAGCACTTCACTTGGAAGCAGGAGACACCTTGGCCCCGCCGTTCCTGTGTTAATGTCCACGAGCCTCGGCTTTCCCCACAGTATTTTTGCCTTGCCTCACCTGGTTTTGAAGATAAATATGACACAGAAAAATAGAAAAGAAATGGTCACTTGTTGAGTTCCTGCATGGCCAAGTATTATACAAACTATTTTATCTGCCGCATTCAGTCCTCATTACCTGGTTTAGAGCTCCCATTTCACAGGTCCTTAAACTTCCAAAGTTTGATTTTCCTATAGAGCCAATGAATGGCAGAGGAGGATTCAAACTGAGTGGTTTAACTCCAAAGTGGGTTTCTTTTGTTAGACACTTTATTTGGGCTATTGGCTGGGACTCTTCTACAGCCAAACCCTAGCTCCAGAACAGCTGTTTCCTGAGTTTCTGCCTTTAAGAATTCTCCTTCTTAGGTTCCTTTTTCCAGCACAGCGTACTCTGCTCTACTTCTGCCTTGATTACTTCAGAAATAAAAAGCAGCAACATTTATTGAGTGGTGCAGGGAGATGAACAATTGGAGTTAAGAGCCTTGGATTCTTGTTCTGGCTCTGCTGCTGTCTGTGTGGGCTTGGGCAAGTCCCTTGTCTTGGTGCTTTAGCTTCCCTTTGAGTAAAATGGGTGAGTGCCTTCTGACTGGCAGGCTCTTGTCCAGTATTCCCTTCCTGTCCTCCAGCAGGCTTTCCGTGGAGGCCCAGACCCCTCTACTCCCCATGGGCAGCTGCCAGGCAGGCCACAACCTGCATCTCTGTCTGGCCCACCACCCACCTCTGGCCTGTGCCACTTTGATGGTTCTGCTTCTTGGCCTTTCTGGCCTGGGCCTTGGTGGCTTCCTCCTCACGCACAAGACTGGCCTGCGCAGCCCCGACATCCCTCAGGTGAGTACCCTCCTGCTCCTCCATTCCACGTAGGCCTGCTCTTGCTGATAATCTCTCACCTCTCTACCACCTTTCTTTTGCACACAGGACTGGGTCTCCTTCTTGAGATCTTTTGGCCAGCTGACCCTCTGCCCTGTGACTAGGAAAGTCACAGGGGAGTGGCATGCATCCCACATTGTGGGCTTGCTGACCACCTTGAACTTCGGAGATGGTCCAGACAGGAACAAGACCCAGATATTCCAAGCCAAGGTTCTGGGTAGTCAGATGGGATGGAAAGGTGAGATCAAAGAGGACTGTGGGGCTGGACATCAGAACACTCCCCAACCTGGTGACCTTAAGCACATCCCTCAGCCTTAGTCACTTCTGCAATAATAAGGACTAGATACTTACAGTGAAAGCGATGCCCGCTGTGTAGGTTCTCTATAAATGTTTTCTTTCTCCCCTTCCAGCTCTGGGGTTCTTTAATTTTGTCCTTGGAGATGTGATGAGATGAGTTAGATTTGACCTAAAGTTCTTTGTTATCCCTCTTCATTCTTATGGCCTTCTCATCGAAGCACCTCTTTCCTCAGGGGTATCTAACAAGCATGTTCTGTTCAGTTAAGTGTGTCTTTACTACCTGTTATGTGCTTAGCACAGCTCTTTGTGCAAAGGAGGATACAGAAAAAATTAGACATCACCCATTTCCAAAGATCTTAAAGTCTTCTGGGAAGATGATGAGTGAGAGTCAGTGGGTTCCATTAATTCCTGTGTGAGATTTGGCCTCAGGTTCAATATCTTTAAAAAATGGGAGATGAAGAAGGAGGAGAGCATGGTGGAATTCTCTGACTTCTGAGGTCCTTTTCAATACTATAATTCTAAGATTCTCCTGTGAATCATATATGTTTGTGGGGGGTAGGTCTTTGTGTAGGTGTGTATGTGTGATCAAAGAGCAAGAATAAAGGAATATATCTGATATATAGCCGTCCTTTTTCTTCCAACCTCCCAGCTCTTGGCAACCACTAACTAATCTACTTCCTACCTCTAGATTTGCTTATTCTAGACATTTCATGTAACATGTGTTTTTGGGAACTGGCTTCTATCACCTAGCATAATGTTTTTAAGATTCATCTATGTCGTAACGCATAGCAGTACTTCATTTTTTTTTTTTTGCTTAATAGTATTCACTGTATGACTCTTCCCCATTTTATTTGTCCACTCATCATTTAATTGACATTTGAATTGTTTTCACCTTTCGGCTATTATGAATGATGTACAAGTTTCTGAGTGATCATGTTTTTTTTTAAAGATGGGAAGGGAGAGAGAAAGAGGAAAGAAACATTGATGTGAGAGAGAAACATCTATCATTTGCTTCTCTTATGCTCCCCACCTGGGGACCAAATAACCCACAACCCAGAAATGTGCCCTGACTGGGAATCGAACTCCTTGTGGGATGTTGCCCAAGCAACTGGGAGTCACACTGGTCAGGGTGTGATCCTATATTTTTATTTCTTTTGGGTATACAACCAGGAGTAGAATTGCTGGGCATGAATATGATAACTCCATTATCATGGAGAATATGGTAACTCCATTTATATTTATTTATTTTGGGGGAGAGAGGAAGGGAGGGAGAAAAAGAGGGAGAGAAACATCAATGCACAAGAGTTGCATTGATTGGTTGCCCCTCACATGCCCCCAGCTGGGGACCTGGTCCACAACCCAGGCTTGTGCCCTGACTGGGGATTAAACCAGTGACCTTTTGGTTTGCAGGCCAGTGCTCAGTCCACTGGGCCACATCAGCCCAGCCAGGGTCAACTCTGTTTAATCTTTTGAGGATCTGCCAGCCTGTTTTCAAAGTGGCTGTACCATTTGATGTTCCCACCAGAAATGTATGAAAGGTCCGTTTCACCACGCCTTGCCCAACACTTACTATTATCTGTCTTTTCTATTACAGCCCTCGTCGTCATTGTACAGTGGTGTCTCACTGTGATTTTGATTTGTGTGTTCCTGGTGACTAATGATATGGAGAATTTTTTCACGTGCTTATTAGCCATTTGCATATTTTTGGAGAAGTGTATATGCAGTCTTTGCCCATTTTTAAAATTGGGTAATGTGGCCCTGGCTGGTGTGGCTCAGTGGATTGAGTGCTGGCCTGCAAAGCAAGGGGTCGCTGGTTCTATTCCCAGTCAGGACAGGCCTGGGTTGCAGGCCAGGTCCCCAGTTAGGAGGCTTGCAAGAAGCAACCACACATTGATATTTCTCTCTCTCTTTCCTTTTAAAAATAAATAAATAAATCTTTAAAAAATAATAAAATTGGGTAACATGTCTTTTAATTATTCAGTTGTAGGAATTCTTTATATTTTCTAGATATGGGTCTCTTATCTGGTGTATCATTTGCAAATATTCTATCACATTCTCTGGGTTCTTTTCACTTTACTGATGGTATGCTTTGAAGCACAAATGTTTTTGATTTAGATGAATTCCAGCTTACCTATTATTCTATTGTTGCTTGTGATTTTAGTATTATATATAAGAAAAGTTTGCCTCACCCAAATTCTCTATGACTTACTTCTATATTTTCTTCTAAGAATTTTATAATTTTACTTCTTACATATATAGGTCTGTGATCCATTTTGAGTTAATTTTTGGCTATTCTGAATCCTTTGAATTTCCATATGAATTTTAGGATCAGCTTGCCAGTTTTTGCCTCTGCAAAGAAGCCCTGTTTTTAAAATAATGGTCAGAAACAAAGTAGTGACATTAAAAATTATTTTGGATAAAATTAGAAATGAGCACCTACTATGTACCAGGCATGGGGAGTTTAGAGATCTGTTAGACATGGACCCTCATTTCAAGTTGCTCATGGCCTAGCAAAGGTACAGAGGTGAACAGAAATCAGTACCTTGCAATGTGTGAAATAGAACACAAGGTACAGCAGGAGTACTCAGAAGTCTGCCAAGCAGGGGTGGTGAAGACAGGCTTTTCCAAGGATACAGGGCCTGAGCTGAAGCGTGAGGTAGGCCTATGAGGGTACCCTTCCAGCCAGAGGAAAGAGCATATGCAAGGGCATGCAGATGGAGGGACTATGCTAGCATGTTTAGGAGCTTCCAGGGGGTACAGGGAAAGGATTGTTGAGTGCATGGCAGGTAATGAACGTGAAGAAGCAGGCAGAATCCCATGGATGGTCTCATGTGCCAAGTCAAGGTAGTTGGTCTTTATCTAATGCATTGGGAAAACACAAATATTTTAATCAGGAAAAGAGTAAAATTTTGTTTATATGTTGTTCTTTTAAAAAGATAACACTTGTTGGCTGAATGCGTGCAAGGAATGTGTCCAGATACAGGAACACCAGTTGGGAGGCGGCTGCAATAAAAAGATGATGAGAAAAAACTGAGCTAAGATAGTACTGTGAAAAAAGGTGACTGATTTGAGGGAGACATTAGAAGTGTGAGATTGAAAGGACTTGGTGACTAATTCAATGTGGGTACATAGGAAAAAGGGGAGTTCTCTCATAGAATTTCACATGTAAGTTTCTCAGTTGTAATTCTGATGGATATACTGGTCGTATATCTTTTTTCACATAGGACATCATGCTTTTTGTATTAGTGCAAAAGAACAAAAGCATTATTTTAAAGGAGGTAAAGTGATTCATTAAGTGGTTAGGCCATCATTGGTTAATGCTTTCCCTGTTGTTAAACATGTAAATGTTTTTTTTTTAGTTTTATTTATTTATTTTTTAGAGGGGAAGGAGAGAGGGAGAGAAACATCAATGTATGGTTGCCTTTTGTGCCTCCCATGCTGGTAGTTAGCCTGCAAGGAACCGGCCTGCAACCCAGGCATGTGCCCTGACTGGGAATCGAACAGCGATTGTCTGGTTCGCAGGCCCGCGCTCAATCCACTGAGCTACGCCAGCCAGGGCAGTTACTTGTTTTTTAAAAAAACATATTTTATTGATTATGCTATTACAGTTGTCTCAATTTTTCCCTTTTGCTCCACTCTGCCTGGTACCCACATTCCCCCCAGCAGTACCCTGTCCCCTTAGTTCCTGTCCGTGCATTGTGCATGTAAGTTCTTTGGCTTTATTTCCGTTTTGTTTAGTTCTTTTTTAAATTTTTAAAAGATTTTATTTATTTTTTTTGTTTTAGAAATAGGGAAAGGGAGGGGAAAAAGGGAGAAAAACATCACATATGAGAGATACATTGATTGGTTGCCTCTCATGGGTTGCCGCCAACTGGGGACCTGGCCTGCAACCTAGGAATGTGCCCTGACTGGGAATCAAACTGGCAGCCTTTTGGTTTGAAGGCTGGCGCTCAATCCACTGAGCCACACCAGCCAGGACTTTTTAGTTCTTTTTCTTCAGTTTGACTTGTTCTTTTATTTGGGCCATATTTCTTTGTCTCTTCATTTTGGCAGCCTCCCTGTGTTTGTTTCCTTGTGTTAGGTAGAGCTGCTTTGACTCCCTATCTTAGCAGCATGGCCTATTTTAGCAGAGCACACTGTAATTTGGATGGGGTGGGGCCTTCAGTAATCACCAAGGCGGGGCAACCCAAGTGAACCAGGTTGATGGAGTCACAGATATGGTGTTGCCTCTCTGTGGCTCTGTGTGGGAGAGGGCACAGAAAAGGGACAGTGGCTGCTGCCTGCCCTCTGGAGTTTTTACTGGGAGAAAGCTGTTCCCTGGCACTTGCCCTGATGCCAGACACTTCAGTTTCTCCCCACATGCCAGTGGTGCCCTTCCAGCTGCTGCCCTGGTGCTGGAAGGGGCTGGAAGGGGCTCACTCCAAAGGGAGTGAGTCTGTGTTAAGTCTTAAGTCCACTTTGGCCCTGTAAGAGGAAATGACTGAGAATCCTGCAGTTTCTTCTGCTGTTCCCACCCATACTGGTTTTCCCAGCCAGAAGTTATGAGGACTTACCTTCCCAGCACTGGGAACCGTGAGCTGGGTGGTCTGGTATGGAGCTGGGATCCCTCACTCTCAAAGTATCCCTCCTAATGTTTACACATCACATGTAGGTGTGGGACTGCCCATTCTGCATCTCTGTATCTAGGCATCTACGCTCATCCTTCCCTGCTGGATGAATGTGACTTCTTCAGTTCCTCAGTTGTCAGATTTCCATACAGCTCGATTTTCTGACAACTCTAGATGATAATTGTTTTGTAGCTTAGTTGCCATTTTTGCTGTGGTTGTGTGGGGAGGTGAACCATTTTACCTACGCCTCTATCTTGACCAGAAGTCAAAAAAACTGTGACTTGTTTTTAACTTACCTTTCATTGTCTAGAAGTCTTTAATTTGTTATGAGGTTAAGTTTATTTCTGTTACTCTTTACTAAGACTTTTAGATGTGTCTTTTTTTAGGAGGGGCTTCCCAACTTTAAAATTACAAAATATTCTTCTGTATTTTCTTATAATATTTGCCTAGATTTTTGTTTTGTTTTGTTTCCATTTTTTTATAGGTCTTTAATACATCTGGACCTTATTTTATAGTGAGATAAGAGTCTAATTTTTTTCCCAAATGGAAATTGTCCCAAGGCCATTGACTAAATAGGCCGCTATATTGTCCCACTAATTTGAAATGGGATGTGAACCTTTTCCTGTATTTTGGTACCTAGTGGAAAATGTTTTATTTAAAAAGAACAAACAAATTTATACAACATTGACAGTGTGTATCTATCCCAGTCTCATTGCAACTTTGTAATCATTGGTGTATTTGTTTTGTTGTTTTGAAGCTAATTTTTGTTTATATGGGTACCTAGTTATTTTCATTTTTTCAGTGATGTAAATGATGGCGTTTAGAGTACTTCATTGAACAGAATCAGTGCCAAAATACTTGGTACTGTAGGGAGCCTTAGAAATGAATAGAAGTCTGAAAATGGGTGGTTCCCACCCAACCCTTCATGTTCTTCCATATTCTGTCTGGTGCCTCCCATAGGACCTTCTGCGGGAGAGTGGGTCCTTGTTACAGCCAGGGTCACCATGGAAAAGACCCCAGGAATCTGCCTGTATTTTAGTGCTGCTCCAGGACTTCTGCCCTCCAGCCAGCCACCCATATCCTGCTCGGAGGAGGGAGTAGGAAATGCCACCCTGAGCCCTAGGATGGGTGAGGATTGTGTCCGGGTATGGAGCCAGGAAGGCATTGCGCTCACCAAGCTGCTCACGTTGGTAAGAGCTTCAGGTTATCAGGCTTTTATAGACGTCTTTGCTGCATGTTGTGTCTTAAAGGCAATATTACCTACTGGATAAAACATAGGTTTTGTAATCCTGACTGGGAGCCTGTGTGATCTTGAACAAGCACCTGAATGTCTATGAGCCTCACTTCCTCATCTGTAAAACAGGAAACATGATACTATCTCCTAATTTGAAAAAATAAATGAGAGTGAGTGTAAAGTACCCAGTACAATGCCTGGTACATAATAGAGACTTGATAAATGATGGTTAGTACTATTAACTATTGTCTTGAAATACAATTAAACATGACCTCTACCTCAAAGGAATTCAGAAGCTGGACTAGGAGGCATAATAAGTTAATTGCCAGCATAGAGATGTGAGCAAAGTGTTATTCAATCACAGTATAAGGAGCAATTAACTCTAATATGAACATTTATGGAGAGTGTTTCACAGACATGGTGGCATTTAAAAAAGGGAATCATGTACAGTAGTGTACAGAGTGCTTTCAGATTCATTATCTCATTTGATCTTAAATGGCCTTTTGAGGTAGCTGCTATCCCATTTTACAGATGAGGAAACAGGTTCAGAAAGAGGGAGTAGATTGCCCACGGCCACACACCTACTTAAGCAGCAGACCTAGGATATCAACCTAGGCTTTCCGACTCTGAGTCTCAGCCTCGTTCTGCCCTGTCAGGATGATCCCTGGAAATGAGGAAGGTTTGGGTAGAGAATGCACTAGAGGGGGTTCAGGAAAGAGGAAATACATTTCAGGCATAAAGGACCAGCATGAGCACAGGCGGAGAGAATGAGAAGTGTTTAGCCTTTGAGGACATTTCATGATGAGGGGCTTAGGAATGACTTAGGGCAAGAGGCAGGAGAGATGCAGGGGTCTGAGCATGAGGCACTGCTATGCCGGGCTAAGATGCTATGACTTGACACTGCAGGCCGTGGGGCCGCTGATGTTGGGTGGAAGACACTGGCCAAGTGGAGGAGAGAAACCAGTTAGGAGGCTGCTCCATACTCTTCCCTCACATTTGCAAAGACCCTGGTGAGGAGCATCACCTGAGAGCTTGGAATTAGAGAAGATCTTGGTTCCAGACCTGGCCCTGCTTGCACATCTTTAAAATGTGGATGATAGTGAATTGTCATAGTCATTGTTAGGGGGTTCAATGGTTGGGCAAGAAAGCAATTTGTAGACCATGGAGACAGCTTGTATAGAAATAACATTTCCCCTTTAGTTGCTCCTTGGATGTGGAGAGGCCTTCCCCACCATGGAGGCTTCTCTCCATAGCCTTGGGCTGGGAGTAAGATGTCTTCCTAAGGGAAGATTCTCTATCCTCCCTCTGTCTCATTCATATCTCCCTCCCTCCCTGTGCCCGCCCCTAGGAGGAGCTGGCTCTGTGTGGCTCCAGGCTGCTGGTTTTGGGCTTCTTCCTGCTTCTCCTTGGTGGCCTTCTCTGCTTTCTAACTGCTGTGTGCTTTCATCCACGCCGGGAGTCGTCCTGGTCTAGAACCCGGCTCTGAGGGCACTGGTCTAGTCCCTGTCTTATTCTCAGGTAAGGTATTTTTGCCCCAGTCCTGTGAGAGTAGGGGATGGGGTGGGGTGGAGGGCAATTGTAACCGAGATAGAGTTATTTCTAAACGATATGGTTTGGTTTTACTTATTTTGAAACTTTATATAGATTGAATCATACATATTTTTTTGTGCCTGACTTCTTTCGGTTAACATTTGGATTTGAGATTTACCCATAGCTTGCCGGGGCTGGTATGGCTCAGTGAACTGCATACCAGCCTGCAAACCAAAGGATTGGATTCTCAGTCAGGGCACATGCGTGGGTTGCAGGCCAGGTCCCTAGTAGAGGGTGCACATGAGGCAAACACACTATGATGTTTCTCTTCCTCTCTTTCTCCCTCCCTTCCCTCTCTAAAATTAAATAAATAAAACCTTAAAAAAAAGATTTACCCATAGCTCTCTTTCACATCCAAGCTTCTTGGTAACTAGTATATTAAGGGGGCTCAAATTTGATGATGTGTCCTGGGATATGAATCCTGTTTGCCTTGCTTTTTCATGAAATTCTGTTACCCAATTTTATGACGCAAATTTTGTAAAATTCATCTTGAACCTCTCAAAAGAATTGATTGATGATGCCCAAGCACTTTACATGCACTTTCTCTTTTCCATCACTACCTTTAGAAAAAGTTGACTTTGCCAACAGAATCTTTGGATGAACACAGTCTCACAAAGGTAGCGGTGTGTAGGAAACATATTGGCTAACTAGTTTGTGTGTCAGCTCACTAAGGAAAATGAAATATTTCTGTAAAATAGTCTTACCCTGTCATGTGGGTCTCATACAATATGAGAGTCATATATTGTGCTTCCAGCTCTTAAATTGTTCTCAGCTTTAGCCAGCTGCTGTGCCCTAGGACATAACTGTGGAAGAAGTAGAAACAACTTGGGCCCAGGGAAAGGCCAGTGGAACCAGACATTCAAGATCAACATTGCTTATTTTGCTTAGGGCTAGGCCTAACTGCTGCAACCACCTATTTGAGACAGGAAATGAGGCACCCTGATGCCAGGTTAAGATGCTGTGAATTGACACTGCAGGCCATGGGTACCACTGGTGCTGAGTGGAAGAGACTGGTGAGGTGCAGGGGAGAGACCAGGCCTTTCTTAGATCTGAACAGACTAGAAAAGGAATATGTTCTGGTGCCAGGCAGATACTGGGGTCCTGAGGCCATCCCAGTTGGATGAATGCCTGTACCTATCTCTTTTGCCATTTCCTCTGCTCTTCCCTCAATTTCTGCAGCCATTCCAGAACTTCCCCCAAGGACTTTCTCACCTGCCTTGGGTTTTTTTTATTTTTATTTTTTTATTTTTCTCCAGGTGTGAATCAACTTCTCCAGCCTTGGTTCTGGAGATGTAACAGAAGAGATGGAAGAGATGGAAGAGATGTAACAGAAACTGGAGAGCTAGAATGTGGGGGAAAATTAAAAGATTTTTTGCCCAATGCTGCCCAGTGTGTTTATTGGGAATTGGATTGAGGTGGGAATTTTAGAGTAGACTGGTTCAGGAGGTTGGGGCAACTTTTCCTTGTTGATTCTTGGTGTGGGATACAGGTTGTCACAGGGCATGGGTTAATGAAGCTATTCCCACGGTTGTACCTTGGCTTTGGTAAATGCCTTGTGTTGATCCCCGCTCTGCCACCATATGCCTATGAAATAAAGTTGATTTCAGCCAGTTGAGAGAGTTAGGTGGGTTTGGTCAAGGGAATGCTTTTACATACTGCAGTATGACCTTCGATAGGTCATGAAACCCTAAAAGGCTTTAGTTTGCTATAAAGATTTGACCGATTACCCAGCAAAGATTCCTCAACTTGGGAGATGCATGGCCAGACTCCCTCCCTGGTTGCCAACCTGAGCAGCCCATTTTCCCGCCTTTTCAACGCCCAGTACCAGCCTTTCCTTGCCCCTCCCAGCATCTATCCTGCACGCAAGCGCAGATCACGGCTTTTTACCTTCCACCCAAGCCCCCTCAAACTTTACCCTAGCAACAAGCCCCGGCTCACTGCTAAGGCGGGGCGAACGCATGCTCCCCAGTACCTCCAACGCCAGTTGTCCGAAAGCGCGCTGGACTCCTCCCCATCGATGCTTAGCCCTTTACCCCTCCCCCGCCCCCCAGGGTCCGCGTGGCGGGGCGCGTGCGCACTATGGCCCGGTGGCTGCTTGTCCTCATCGCCGCGGCAGTAAGAAGAGAAGGGCGGGGCTGTTTCTTTCGGAGCCCCGCCCCCTTTGGCCAGGCTTCCCTACAGCGCCTGCGCGCTCCCGCCCGGTCTCCATCTTGGAATTGGGAGGAAGAGGGAGAGGGAGACCCGGACGAGACCCGGGTTCTGGTGCGGCGAGGAGCTGAGGCTGAAGAGGAGAGGGGGAGATGGCGTCGGGACTGCCCTTAGCTACAATCTTTTAGCCACCCTCAGGAGAGAGAAAGAGAAGGGGAGGAGGCCGGGGAGGGAGTGGGGGCTGTCACCCTCAGACCCTGACGTGAGGAGCCGTTTGGCCGGACGTCCTAGGGGTGGGCGCCCTGTTGGTGGCCGGACACCTGGGGCTCTGGCCCTTCGGTCCGAATTTCTGGGCTTGACCCTCACTTCTCAAATATCCGGGTGTCAGCCCCAAAGATTGAGATATTCGCGACTCGGGTCCCAATCTTTCTAAATCTGGGGTTCTTGTTTTATAGGGTTTCAAATATCTGGGGTTCAGGGCCCCGCGTGCACCAGTAGCCGGGGTTCATTCCCCACGCGTTCAAATACCAGGTTGAGCCTCCCCACGTTGAAATATCTTGGATTCAGATCCCACAATCAGAAATCCGGGACTCAGCAACTGTCACCCTCGAGGGGGAGGACTGGACCGCGAGGTCAGATCAGGTTGTCACCTCCTCCCCTCCAGGGGAGGCTTCCCGGGCCCGCCCCTCAGGAAGGGAGAAAGACGAGGACGAGGTGGCAAGGGGAAAGGCCTCCTTGCCCCTCTCCCAGCTTGGCAGAGCCGCTGGAGGACCTCAGGAGGAGTCGGAAGCGCTGGGGCACCATAGTGACCCCTACCAGGTGAGACATGGGGAGCAGGGACGTGGGTCCCTGTGTCTAGCATTGATAGGAAAGGGTGCTCCTTTCTCAGAAGTTGGACCTAGGTGGGCCCTTACCTCAGGCTGGGGAAGCCCAGCTGGGCCAGTGGTCAGCCTCTGGCTAGCCTTGCCTTCAGAGCTGCCACCCTCTTCCCCTTCCTCTTCCCTTCATTAAGTCTGTTTGATGGGGGACCTCAGTTGACAGGGTTTCTGATGTCACCGAGCGTCACGCCCTAGGTGCCTGAGCTAATCAGGTGGGTTTGCACCCTTCTGATCTCCCCTGTTCACTTTGCCCCTCACAGCTACCTCTTTCCCATGATTATAACCCTTTTAATTGATTGTTCTGGAGTGTTGATTTCCGTGCCTCTGACTTCCATGGTGGGTCTGTTTATATGTTTTTTAGGCATGTTCTGGTTAGGTTTTTGTCCTTTCAAGAAATGTGTGTGTGCATTTGTGTTTGGGATTGCCTGGCAGTACTTCCCCCTGGTTGCATTAGTTACCTTCCAACCTCTTGGCTGTGATCATATAAATAATCTATTTGTCAAGCAATCTATCATTTACAAAGTGCTTTACATCTATTTTCTCATCTTCACCCTTTTATTGCTATCTTCCCATTTTACAGTTGAAAATATTAAGGCCCAGAGAGGTTGCCCAAGGTCACTCACTCAGTGGCAAAATCAGAATTTGAGTTGGGGTAAGATTTAAGAATGGGAGGAACAAGAGCTTCCTTTTTGGGAGAGCTGTACTCAGGAACTCTGGCTCCTACCTTCTGCCTCATGGATTTTTCTCTTCACCTTGACCTTCATCTTTATTGTGGTCCCAGTCTTTGGCCTGGGTCCCTTTCGAGGAGGACTCTCTCTTCTGACAGATTATAGCCTCAGTGGTGTTAAAGCCAAGCTGCTGGGGTAGGGTGATCCCCAAAGTATTAAAACCTTGTTGTGGTGATCTTAGAGGCAAGAAGGGAAAAATCCATATGCTGAGTGTCTGTATAGAGTTCCTAAGTATGAGATCTCATTAAAAATTTCACAACAGAGCCCTGGCTGATGTGGCTTAGTGGATTGAGCACCGGCTTGCAAACCAAAAGGTCGCCAGTTCGATACCCGTTCAGGGCACATGCCTGGGTTGCAGGCTCTGTCCCCAGTGGGGAGGCAGGTGGGAGGCAGCCACACATTAATGTCTCTGTCCCTCTCTTTCTCCTTCCTTTCCTCTCTCTCTAAAAAATAAAGAAAATCTTTGGGAAAAAAATTCACAGCAGACCTATGCTGTAATTCATTTTACTGAAGAGAGGACGAAGTATAAGGATATTACTCAAAGCTCTGTTGCTGTACATTAAGGATGAAATGTACTACTGGTAGTGTAGAGACAGACACACTTGGATTTCCTCATCTACAGAATGGAGATAACATTGTCCATTTTAGAAGGTGGTTATGATTTAGCACAGACCTTGGTAGTTGCTCAAATGTTCAGTGTTATTTGAGGAAGAGGCCTCATGTGATGTGGCCTAGGGTTCTGTGGTGGCATTCTTGGTTGGAAGCTGGTAAAGAGGTCAAGAAGATTACTTTGGCAGGTTTTGAGCACCTGCTTTTGTGTGTGGGTATGTGGTGGGGGTGAGGGGTTCTTGGCAGGATTGCTAACAGAATGAAGAAAGGGGCCTGCTTTGAGCAGCCTTGGAGCTGCTGAGGGTAATCAATCAATCTCCCAGGCTATTCTGAGCCCTGTGCACCCTATGTGCAGCTTTCTCCTGGAAGAAGCTGGGCTTGCTCCTTGTCCTCCAGCTTCCAGTTGGGCTGAGGAGGCAAAATTAACAACACAACAGGAAACAATGCATGACAAAATATAATTACATGCTAAATTGTTAGTCTCTCTTAGAGGGCTAGAACTCTGCCCTGGGAGTCCAGCTCTGCTGAAGGCTTCTTTGTGCCTGAATTCCAACAAGTGCTTAGTCAGGAGTTGCCTGGGATCCCCTTGGGGGTCTAGACTTTGATGAAGGAGCTTTCTCTGGGCCTTTGGGTGGGTGCTCCTGGAGCTCTCTCTAAGCACTGGAGTGGTCAGGGAAAGCTTCCGGCAGGAGGGAGCTGAGCTTGTAGTGAGTTGCTGAGAGAGTAATGAGCACACATGCCTGACTGGAGAGGAGAAAGTCCTCTTCTCTGACCTTGGAGAAGTCCTCTTTCCTTTCTGTGCCTCAGTGATCTTGTCTGTGAAATGGTGTCGTGATCCTGCCCTGTTTATTTCATAGGGCTGTTTTAAATGCACAGTGGTAGAGGACCAGTTTGGGGAAAGTCACCCTTTCTGAGCCTATTTACTCATCTGCAAAATAGGGGTAATAGTAATAACCTCATAAGGTTGTGGTGAGAACTGAATGAGAGATAATACATCTAAGATGTTGCTACACGTGCTTAATAAATGTTATTGGTATACCACGAATGTCCTATGCCAGTGTGTGGTGCCTATGCAATTAGAATGAACAAATAAGGCAGCTCAGGTCACAGGGAGGCCCCCAAAGCCAGATGCCATTTCTAGCCCTGTCCCTCCCCATTCTAGATCTCCTCATTGCCAGTGTCCCTAGCCCCTTTTTGAGAATGAGTCTTCTGGCCCTTCTGGGCCAGTACCCACTTCTAACAATGGCCGGATTTCCACTACCTCCGGCCTGGCTATTTCCTGCTCTTTTCCAGGGTGTGAGAGGTGGGGGGGCCCTCAACGCCAAGGGGAATTGGAAGGTGCCTGGAAATATTTGGAGTATGGGACTTGTGAGACAGGACCCTTTGGGATTTGGGCTTCTGGCTGGGAGGCAAAATCTTTTATTCTTGAGGAGAGAAGTAAGGGTTGTAGGGAAATGGAATTTGTTAAGGGCTGAGGGGGTTGGTGAGGATGCGTAGTTTCCAGTCATCTTAGGAGTTTTAGGGACTCTAGCCCAGCCCCATGCTTTGGTTGCCAGGGCAGCTTCATTTTTTGGAGCTTTGATGTTGTTCTTAATTCCCCCCTGCCCTTCCTCAGCAGTGCCTCCCCCTCATCAGGGAACTAAGGAAGGAAAAGATAAACTTGAGGGGCCCTTTCCTCTCTCTGAGAGCCCCATCTTTGCACTAAGGGTCCCATTTTCATTCTCCAGGTCAGTCCCCACTCTCAGGGCCCTCAGGGGCCACCATGCCAGCTGGGGGCCGGGCCGGGAGCCTGAAGGACCCTGATGTGGCTGAGCTTTTTTTCAAGGATGACCCCGAAAAGCTCTTCTCCGACCTTCGGGAAATTGGCCATGGCAGCTTTGGAGCTGTGTACTTTGTGAGTTAAAGCTTGGGAGGGTGGGATAGCGATGGGGACTGCATTCTTCTTCCTATGGACTTCCAAACAGTCCCCTACAGTACTCCACTACACCAGCCTTTCCTGCTTTCTCCTACTGTGCCAGCAAGTCTTCCCACTGCCCAGTTCTCACTGGTGCCTTCACCCACCTTCTGGTCTGGTCCTCTAGGCCCGGGATGTCCGGAATAATGAAGTGGTGGCCATCAAGAAGATGTCTTACAGTGGGAAGCAGTCAAATGAGGTGGGTTAGGCTTAACAAGACTGGGGGGGGGAGGAGACCCCAATCTCAAGATGCAGCTTATTAAGCCTCTCTTCCCCTTGACCGGCTTCCAGAAGTGGCAGGACATTATCAAGGAGGTTCGGTTTCTACAGAAGCTCCGGCATCCCAATACCATTCAGTACAGGGGCTGTTACCTGAGAGAACACACAGCTTGGGTGAGCTAGCCCCCTGACTCTGGCCTGTTGTTTGCCCCCCAACTCAGGCCCATCCTTGTCCTGGTCTAGTCTTTTAGGTGGGCCCCGTTCAGAGTGCTGGTGTTGGGATCTTGGGGAAAAGGAAGTCTCTCCCCTTCTCTTTAGTTCTCCTACAAAGCCATGAGCAGCAGTATCTGTTCAGACTGGTGTGAAGAGTGACATAGACCATTAGCAGTTGGAAAGGGGCACATGGGTTGGAGGAGATAGAAATTTAATGGAGCTTTGAAGGGATTCAGGTGGGAGAGACCTTGATTCTAGGGACTCTCCCACCCCACCCCCATTTTCTCAGTTGCCCTTCTTCCCTGTTGTTACCCTCTGGGCATTGTCTCAGTGAAGGATACAGCAAGGCAGCTCTCCATTTTGCATCTCTGCCCAAGGGAGATGGGCCAGGGGTGACCAATTCTACTGACATCTGACCCTTGACCCTTCCTTAGCTGGTGATGGAGTATTGCCTGGGCTCAGCTTCTGACCTTCTAGAAGGTAAGTAACTTTGTCCAACAAGTGGGAGAAGGGAGAAGGAGAGAGAAGCTGTAGGGGAAAGGTTAAGGGGAGCTTGTTCCAGGTCCATCTTTGAGCTCCCTCAGTTTGATGTTTTTCCCTTACTCCCCAGTGCATAAGAAGCCCCTTCAGGAGGTGGAGATTGCAGCTGTGACCCACGGGGCCCTTCAGGGCCTGGCTTATCTGCATTCCCACAACATGATCCATAGGTACAAGCAGCACCGATGATGGCTGAGAGGGAGGAGGATGCTCTCTACACCACTCTTCATTCAGCTAGGCTACAACCTTCTTTGAAACTTGGTACTAAAGCCCCTGCCCAGCCTTTCTGAGATGCATGTCTTATTCCTGTGATTTGCTTCTCTGGCAGGGATGTGAAGGCTGGAAACATCCTGCTATCAGAGCCAGGCTTGGTGAAGCTGGGGGACTTCGGCTCCGCATCCATTATGGCACCTGCCAACTCCTTTGTGGGCACCCCGTACTGGTGAGTGGGACTGGTGGTGAGTGGAGAGAGCTCCCAGGATGTTGGGAGCAGGAGTTGGCAGGGTCTAGGCAGGTAGTTAAGTTAGCCTCTTTCTCCTGACCATTCTCCCAGGATGGCTCCAGAGGTGATCCTGGCAATGGATGAAGGGCAGTATGATGGCAAGGTGGATGTCTGGTCCTTGGGGATAACCTGCATTGAGCTGGGTAAAGACATCCTCTCTGTTCCTTCATCCTCTTTACACTGTCTTTCTCTTCCTGTCTCCATACCATACCATCCTTCAAGGTCTCTGAGCTTCTGTCCATTTTGACTCTACCCTTGATCCCCAATACAGACAACTGTCAAATCTCACAAGTTCTTAAACCGAAAGATTTCATAGCATTTATCCCTTCCTGTCTAATACTCTAGTCCTAAACCTTTTTTGAGCACTCACTGTGTACCGTGTGTGCTGTGCTAGTATATTCTAGGTATATTACAGTGAAAGAGGCTCTTGCCTTTATGGAACTTGCATTCAAGTTGGGGAAACAGGCATGTTTTCTTTCAATGTGATAAAAACTGAATGGGGGAGCTGGAGTGTGAACCCAGGTCTTCTGATTTCCATTCCAGTCTCCTTTAACTACCTGTCCCCTCTCACTTTCTCCTACTTGACCTTTCTCTGTAGCGGAACGGAAACCACCGCTGTTTAACATGAATGCGATGAGTGCCTTATACCACATTGCACAGAACGAGTCCCCTGTGCTCCAGTCAGGACACTGGTAAAGAATTGGATTCCTGGGCCCAGGGGTTAGGCCACAGGTTAAGGCTATCTGACTCATGCCTTCCTAACCCTTCCTTAATCCTCCTGTTACTACTAGGTCTGAGTACTTCCGGAATTTTGTCGACTCCTGTCTTCAGAAAATCCCTCAAGACAGACCAACCTCAGAGGTTCTTCTGAAGGTGAGGGCTCACTGGCCTAGCATTCTCCTAGAACTGTGTAGCATGTTAGAGCCACAATGAACCCCTCAGCAAAAATAGTGATTTCCAATTTTTTTCTCCATCAAGAGCTTCATTTATGAATCCCACCCCTGTCCCCACGCTCCATGGATTCTGCGTTTTACTAGATTCATTAAGTAATCATTTGTTTTCCCATCTTGTATTAACCAAAGATGTATATAATTGCCAGCCAGAGCTTCTGGTCAGCGTGCAATTACTAGGGTTGCCACACTGATCTGATGTAAATTGAGCCAAAAGCCTGTGTAGCCTTGTCATGGGTAAACGTATGATTTCCCTTAGATGTTTTTTGAGTTATCAAAAGTAGGCCCCCATTCCCTTCACAGATTCATGGGGGCCTTAAGAGCCCTGGTTGGGAACAAATGTAGATTGTCTGGTTTGACAGGGGGTTTATAATTGTGGGATACCTTATGAGGCCCAGGGAGGCCCTGTGCCATGCCCAGGCCATGTAGTACTCTGATAGAAGCCCTGGACAAGAATCCAGATCTGACTGTTCTTGTCTGTCAGCCATAGCTGAAGGAACAAGAGACTGAGCAGTAGAGATTGGGTGGTGAAAATTAACGTGGGAGGAGAGGTTGGGACAAGGCCAGCATCAGCTCCTGCTGGGCATAGACCCCAGGGGAGTTGCCTCAGGCTAGAGGAATGCCAACACCTATAGGATATTGAGGGTCAGGGGGTTGCTTGGCAGCAAGCTTCAGTGTTCTCTTTCCCCAGCACCGATTTGTGCTCCGGGAGCGGCCACCCACAGTCATTATGGACCTAATTCAGAGGACCAAGGATGCTGTGCGGGAGCTAGACAACCTGCAGTACCGCAAGATGAAGAAGATACTGTTCCAAGAGGCACCCAATGGTCCTGGTGCTGAGGCCCCAGAAGAGGAGGAGGTGA
Source organism: Sturnira hondurensis (assembly GCF_014824575.4). Classification (NCBI taxonomy): domain Eukaryota; kingdom Metazoa; phylum Chordata; class Mammalia; order Chiroptera; family Phyllostomidae; genus Sturnira; species Sturnira hondurensis. The sequence goes on along the minus strand of NW_028088370.1, from coordinate 272,309 downwards.
CCCAGCTTGTCCTGCCACCCTTTACTACCATGTTGTACTTGCCTCCTAGCAACTGTTTGACTCCTCCCTTCTCCACTTCATCCTTCTCCACTCCTCCTCGTACCCACTGTCTCCTTGTGCTACCTCCACGTATGCACCCCTTGTACTTCCCCTTCTCTGCCCAACAGCCTATGCCCTGTCTACAGGAGACGGAGCCCTACATGCACCGGGCTGGGACGCTGACTAGTCTAGAGAGTAGCCACTCAGTACCCAGTATGTCCATCAGCGCCTCCAGTCAGAGCAGCTCAGTCAACAGCCTAGCAGATGCCTCGGACAATGAGGAGGAGGAGGAGGAAGAGGAGGAAGAGGAAGAGGAGGAGGAAGGCCCTGAAGCCCGAGAGATGGCCATGATGCAGGAGGGGGAGCACACAGTCACCTCACATAGTTCCATTATCCACCGGCTGCCGGTATGCAGCTTGCCCTGAATAGACCTGACAATGGCAAGGCCCAGCCCCAGCCTTCCTGCCCAGGCTCTCCCTCCCAAGCATGACTGCCTCTGTAAATTTGACTGGGTCTCCAGGGAACTCCCTTTGGGCCCATTGGCCTCTGAGCCTGGGGTATCCTTTCCACTTTTCCTCTAGGGCTCTGACAACCTGTATGATGACCCCTACCAGCCAGAGCTGACCCCAGGCCCTCTCCAGCCACCTGCAGCCCCAGCTCCCACCTCTACCACCTCTTCTGCCCGCCGCCGAGCCTACTGCCGCAACCGGGATCACTTTGCCACCATCCGCACTGCCTCCCTGGTAAGTGTAGCCATCTTCCCTCCGCCTGGAGGCCCCAACTATCTTTAGTCTAGAAATAATATTCTGCTTGTGGCACATGAGTAAGTTCATGTCCTACCCTCACTTTTGGTTTACTCTTACCTTCTCCTCACATAGTTTTTTCTCCTTACTTTGACCCTGTCTTCTTCCAGCAGACTGTTTTGGTCACACTACTCAGTGTGGCCAATCCCCTGAAAGTCACAGACCTCCAACATTGGGTGTTCCTAGCTTGGCAAACTCTTACTCCATTTTCGTGCCCGGACTTAAGTAGCATCTCCTGTGGTGCCTCCCCAGGCTCCTGGCCAACCAGCGCTTTATATCCCTGTGCTGTGCTGCTCCCGAACAGCATTGTAACAGGTGTGGAGTGGTATTGAGGTATCTGCCTCATACCACTGACTGGTTCTCAGGCCCACACATGTGACTGTATTTAATTCTTCAAGCTTCTCTGTGAGGGAGAGGATAAAGTCCCATTTGAGAGACTAGCAGCCATGACTCAGAGGGCCTGCTTGCCCAAGTCACTTGCCTAGGCACCTTTAATGGTTCTCAAATTCTGTAAGCAGGACCTTGGTCCTTTCCTAAAATTAAGTCATAGCAGTATTTTTCTCACTTGACAGGGAAAAAAATGGGTAGACTTTTTATGAAACGTTTTTTATCCATACTTTTAAATAAACATCTAGATTACATTCCTTAGAGGCTACTGGTTGGTTTAGTATGTTCTTGTGGTCTCTGCATATAGTTGTTTTTTCTGGTAGAATAACTCTTCAGATCCTGTTATGCTTGTGTCACTTCTTTGTGTCACTGCAATGAAGTCTGATGTCCAGGGTATTGGCCATCTGAACTAATTTGAGGTCCACTGACGCAGCCCTTTGACAATGGACCTGAGCTCAAACTTCTGTGAGGAAATCCAGGCCTAGTGTTCTTGTTATTCCAACATCACATGGCCCAGATCCTGGCTCTGTACTTGGGCTGTAACGGTCCTCAGTGTTTGCTGAAGGAGAAGGAAGCCAATACTTACTGGTTCAGAGTGTTCTAGATACTAGTACATATGTATCAAAGTTAATCTCCACAGCTCCAATGGAAGAGGTATCATTGCTCCACTTAATAGAGGAAACCAAGGCTTAGCAACCTTAACTTGCTTCAGGTCACATGGTTAGTAAGTGGCAGAGCTGGGACTTGGGCCCAAGTCTCTGATCACTCTTTTGAACCAATATGAATTATTCCTACCTTTACTCCAGTTCCTGTGCTCAGCACCTTTTATTGTTTCATTCAGTCACATCAACCTGTGAAGTTGATTATATTTCCATTATCTAGTTGAGGTGGCAGGTTTAAGAGGTTATGTGTGAGGAATGTACCAAACAAAAATTAAACATAGGAGTCTAAAACTCATATTCTTTCTCCATAGAGAATGAAGACTATATGTATTAATAAAATGAAGACAAGGGCTGAGCCCTTCTTATCCTCTCTCTCACCCCAGGTCAGCCGTCAGATCCAAGAGCACGAGCAGGACTCAGCTCTGAGGGAGCAGCTAAGTGGCTATAAGCGGATGCGACGCCAACACCAGAAACAGCTGCTAGCCCTGGAGTCGCGGCTGAGGGGTGAACGTGAGGAGCACAGTGCACGGCTGCAGCGGGAGCTTGAGGCGCAGCGGGCCGGCTTCGGGGCTGAGGCAGAAAAGCTGGCACGGCGGCACCAAGCTATCGGTGAGAAGGAGGCACGAGCTGCCCAGGCTGAGGAGCGTAAGTTCCAGCAGCACATCCTTGGGCAGCAGAAGAAGGAGCTGGCTGCCCTGCTGGAAGCACAGAAACGGACCTATAAACTTCGGAAGGAGCAGCTGAAGGAGGTGGAGTAGGCTGCAGCAGTGGGTAGGGCTCGCTGGTGGGTAAGGCAGTGAGCCACCCTTACCACCCTGCTCTCCCCACTGCCCTTACCCAGGAGCTCCAGGAGAACCCCAGCACACCCAAGCGGGAGAAGGCTGAGTGGCTTTTGCGGCAGAAGGAGCAGCTACAGCAGTGCCAGGCAGAGGAGGAGGCAGGGCTGCTACGGCGGCAGCGCCAGTACTTTGAGCTGCAGTGTCGCCAGTACAAGCGCAAGATGCTGCTGGCTCGTCACAGCCTAGACCAGGATCTGCTGCGAGAGGTCGGTCACCCCATCCCCCATTTTCCTCCAGGATCCCAGAAACCCCTTTCTGTTTGCCTCACATGTGGTCGGTCATCTTTCCCCCGCCTTTGTACGGGTTATGGCTCTGCTTCTCTTGAACACCAGTTTTGCATCTTGTGCCCATCAGACAGACCCTGCTAGAGTTCCTTTAGGACTCTGTTCCTGGGCCAGCCAGGAGTTTGGCTCCTTTATGCCCCTTACCCCACACCTCATCTCCTAACCCTCAGCTGCCTCTTCCAAGGGATTCTGGGGATCTTAACTTCTTTGACACCAATGAGACCTCCTAACCACACTCTGGGCCCTGCCTCTCTCTTGCTTTAGGACTTGAACAAGAAACAGACACAGAAGGACTTGGAGTGTGCGTTGCTGCTGCGGCAGCATGAGGCCACACGGGAGCTGGAGCTACGACAGCTCCAGGCTGTACAGCGCACAAGAGCAGAGCTCACACGCCTGCAGCATCAGACAGAGCTGGGCAACCAGCTGGAGTACAACAAGCGGCGTGAGCAAGAGTTGCGGCAGAAGCATGCGGCCCAGGTTCGCCAGCAGCCCAAGAGCCTCAAAGTACGTGCAGGCCAGCGTCCCCCGGGCCTCTTGCTCCCCATTCCTGGGGCTCTGGGACCACCCAGCACAGGCACCCCTAGAGAAGAGCAGCCCTGCTTATCTGGCCAGGAGACAGTCCTGGACCAAAGAATTCTGGGAGAGGAGGAGGAAGCAGTTCCAGAGAGAAGGATTCTGGGAAAGGAAGGGGCCATCTTGGAACCAGAGGAGCAGAGGATATTGAGAGAAGAATCAGGAACCCCTAGTCCCAGTTCACAAAAACATAGGAGTTTTGATGAGGTAGTTTGGGGTCTTTCTGAGGTGGAAATAGAGGAGCTTAGAGTCCCATCCTTGGCACCTCAGGAGAGGAACATTGTGGACCAGGAGGTGACTGAGGCATGGAGTTTGTGGGCAAAGGAGGATGGGAGCCTCCTGGATGAGGAATTTGAGCTTGGCTGGGTCCAGGGTCTAGCACTGACCCCAGTCCCTGAGGAGGAAGAGGAAGAGGAGGAGGGGGCTCCAGTTAAGACCCTGAGGGATCCTGGAGATGGTTGTCCCTCACCAGACATCCCCCCTGAACCCCCTCCAACATATCTGAGGCCCAGCTCTGCTAGCCAGTTACCTGGACTCCTGTCCCATGGCCTCCTGGCTGGTCTCTCCTTTGCAGTGGGGTCCTCCTCTGGCCTCCTGCCCCTACTACTTCTGCTGTTACTCCCACTGCTGGCGGCCCAGGGTGGGGGTGGCTTGCAAGCCTCACTGCTGGCCCTTGAAGTGGGGCTGGTAGGCCTGGGGGCCTCCTACCTACTACTTTGTACAGCACTGCACCTGCCCCCCAGTCTGTTCTTACTCCTGGCCCAGGGCACTGCACTGGCAGCTGTCCTGGGTCTTAGCTGGCGCCGAGGCCTTATGGGTGTCCCTCTGGGGCTTGGGGCAGCCTGGCTCTTAGCCTGGGTAGGCCTGGCTCTACCTCTGGCAGCTATGGCAGCTGGGGGCAAATGGGTGCGGCAGCAGGGCCCTCGGATCCGCCGGAGCATCTCCAAGCTCTGGTTGCGGGCTCTGCTGCGCCTATCACCTATGGCCTTCAGAGCCCTACAGGGCTGTGGGGCTGTAGGGGATCGGGGTCTGTTTGCACTCTACCCCAAGACCAACAAGGATGGCTTCCGCAGCCGACTGCCTGTCCCTGGGCCTAGGCGGAGTAATTCCCGTGCTGCTCGACACCCACTAGTCCTATTGGCAAGGTTTTGGGCCCTGTGCAAGGGCTGGAACGGGCGCCTGGCACGGGCCAGCCAGGGTTTGGCCTCCCACTTGCCTCCCTGGGCTATCCACACACTGGCCAGCTGGGGTCTGCTTCGGGGTGAACGGCCCAGCCGTATTCCTCGACTGCTACCACGAAGCCAACGCAGGCTAGGGCCCCCTGCCTCCCACCAGCCACCACCAGGGACTCTAGCTGGGCGGAGATTTCGAACCCGTCAGTCCCGGGCCCTGCCTCCCTGGAGGTGACCAACTCTAGCTCTTCACCAGCCCAAATCTAGAGCATTGAAGCACTTTATCTCCCACTACTCAGTGAAGATTCTGCGGTCCCAATCCTCCCTCACCCATCCTTCCTCAGTATACTTCCCCACCTCCTCAACCACCCCATTGTCCTTTGGACCTCTAGACAGGCAGCCTCCTCCACTGTGGAGCCCGCAAGTTACACTTTGTGTTCTCCTGAAGCTCCTCCCCCACCTTAAGTTATTGCTGTTCTCCCGCTGTGTGTGTGCTCATCCTCACCCTCATCGACTCAGGCCTGGGGCCAGGGGTGGTGGTGGGTGGGAAGTCATGTTTTTTTTTTCTCTCTTTGATTTTGTTTTTCTGTCTCCCTTCCAACCTGTCCCCTTTCCCCCACTAAAAAAAAAGAAAAAGACAAACACAAATAAAATACTGAGCGGAACTGTACCTTTGGCCCAGGCTGCCTCTGTCTGCTTTGTCCTGCCGCCTAGCCTCCCTGGTATGCCCCCAATCCAGACCCTTGGCCCCCAGTTCCATGACCTCTTCACCTCCATCTACGTTATCTCAACCCCTTTCACTCCTCAGCCTCATCCTCTCTGCCATCATAACTTTGTTGCATCATGACCACCACCAGTTTGGGGGTCGGGACCTCTGAGCTTTGACATAACTTCTTGGTCCCACAGTTCCCATTTGTGGATTCCTTAAGAGAGTCCTTAGTTTCCAGGTCCTTTTGTGCTCATCCCCTGCTTTATCTCCCAACCTGTTCCCAATGTGATTCCCTTCTTTCTGGGAGCTGAATTTCTCTCCTGGCACCAGGCATAATCCTAGAAGGCTGGGGGATGGGACTGGAAACCCAATACAGTAGGGGGGTGGTGAGTTTGGGGGGCCAGGCAGAGAGTATGGGGGCCATGGAAATGGAATTGGTTGTGGGCTTGGAGTGGGAGCTGAGTGCATAAGGGACTGGCTGCGGAAATGTGGCCAGAGTGACAGCTGCTGGTCCATTGAACTTGTCAGGCCCTTTCTGGCCACCACCTTTGCCCTATATGGGGCCACCCCTTCTTATCCACTTCTCAGCTCGGTGCTTATCCTCCTTCCCTCCTTCCCACCCAGATGTACTGAACCTGGGCCTTCTCTGTCTTTAGCTGTGTTATTCTCTTCCATGGGTGTGTTGTGTGACTTGGTTTTCTCACTCCGTTTATGCACATTCTGTATCTGTTCACATGCTTCTATCTCTAGGTTGTATTTTCTCTTTGCATGGTCAAAACTTCTTGGATACCCTCAGTACTCTAAAAATTCTGTTTTCTGTCCACGAACTCTCCTGCTGTTTCTTACGAATTTTTCACCTAATTCTGAAGATGCTCTTGGAACCTGCTTTATTTTCTTTACATCTTTTGCCCATTGAGAATCTTCCTCTTCCTGATCTCTCTCAACACAATCCCACCTCTCCATGTCTGTCTGTATACANGCATGGTCAAAACTTCTTGGATACCCTCAGTACTCTAAAAATTCTGTTTTCTGTCCACGAACTCTCCTGCTGTTTCTTACGAATTTTTCACCTAATTCTGAAGATGCTCTTGGAACCTGCTTTATTTTCTTTACATCTTTTGCCCATTGAGAATCTTCCTGATCTCTCTCAACACAATCCCACCTCTCCATGTCTGTCTGTATACAGTTCCCCCCGCCCCCTCTGTCTAACATGTTTTCTGTTTCTCTCCCTCTCCCTGTCTCTGTTTCTGTCTCCTTTCCTCCTCTCTCTTCTCACCTTCTCTCCTGATTGTTCCTCCTCTCCTCTTTCTCCTCTTCCTTCTCCTCCTCCTCCTCCTTCTCCTCCTCCTCTTCCTCCTCTCCCCTGCCCCCATTTCCCCTCGGTCCATCCACTACATAGTCTAAGGAGCTGCAGATCAAGAAGCAGTTCCAGGAGACGTGTAAGATCCAGACTCGGCAGTACAAGGCTCTTCGGGCACACTTGCTGGAGACCACGCCCAAAGCTCAGCACAAGAGCCTCCTTAAGCGGCTCAAGGAAGAACAGACCCGAAAGCTGGCAATCCTAGCCGAGCAATACGACCAGTCCATCTCAGAGATGCTCAGCTCACAGGCGGTGAGGCCTGGGGTCCAGGGAGTGAGCATGGTGGAGGTTGGCCGCTATTTCCCACTTAGTTATGGGCAGTGAAAGTGGGGGGCACGTGGACATAGAAGGGGCTTTTTGTTCCTGGGAAACTCAGAACTCTCCCACTGTTAGTATTCTGCACAATGGTTTTATTATCTCTCTTGAGTATTTTCTTAAGGTCTTGACAAAGCCAGCCTGCCTACTCTACCAAGAACCACCAAGGAAAGAGTGGCTATAATTTTTCTTGAGCCTGAGTTTAGTTTAATGTGCGAAGAGGGAGCAAATCAAAATGCTTGTAGCCCTCATGCCAATTTTCTCAGACTTCTGGAGGATTTTGAAGGTTGCTATTCTAAAAGTGATTACACATAACACTTGAATGGACCACTTAAAATATACACATAGTGTAAAAAGTAATGCTATTCATTGCCATTTTTCTACCTAGGGCTCTACCTCTCAGAGGTAACTTGGTAATAATTTATTGTACTAGATTTTTTTCCTATACATACTTTAAAAGTTACATAAAATTTTTTAATAAAAATGAAATCATAATTTAAATACTGTTCTTTAACTTTTTTCCCCACCCAATATTTCTTGGACATCTTCCCATATCAATACACATATCTCATTTTTTTAACAGCATAGAATTTTCCATGGTATGGATGTACCATAATTTATTTAACTCATCCCTTATTGGTGGACATTTAGGTTGTTTCCAGTATTTTGCTATTACAACGCTTCAGTGAACACCTTCGAGCACATGTGCAAGTATACCTTGGGGATAAATTCCTGGAAGTGTAATTGCTGTGTCACAGGGTATGACGACCTTTTATTTTGGTAGATGTTGACACTGGCTGCTTCTTGAAACTTTAGGGCCCAGGCCTACCTGGGGCAGGGGAGGATTGTGGGGCGGGGCGGGGAAGGAGGCCCCTAAAACTAGTTCTTCCTATTCTCCAGCTGCGGCTTGATGAGACCCAAGAAGCAGAGTTCCAGGCTCTTCGGCAGCAGCTGCAACAGGAGCTGGAGTTGCTCAATGCTTACCAGAGCAAGATCAAGATCCGAACGGAAAGTCAGCATGAGAGGGAGTTGCGAGAGCTGGAGCAGAGAGTAGCACTGAGGCGGGCCCTGCTGGAGCAGCGGGTAAGAGGGCTTGACCTCCAGGACAGGGTGGGGAGGGTAGTCCTGTCACCTTTACTGGATTCTGATATCTTTTCTTGGTGCCCCAGGTGGAAGAGGAGCTGCTCGCCCTGCAGACAGGGCGCTCCGAGCGAATCCGGAGTTTGCTTGAGCGACAGGCCCGTGAGATTGAGGCTTTTGATGCTGAGAGCATGAGGCTGGGTTTCTCCAGTATGGCTCTTGGGGGCATCCCAGCTGAGGCTGCTGCTCAGGGCTATCCTGCTCCACCCCCTGCCCCTGCCTGGCCTTCCCGCCCTGTTCCCCGCTCAGGGGCACACTGGAGCCATGGCCCTCCTCCACCAGGCATGCCCCCCCCAGCCTGGCGTCAGCCCTCTTTGCTGGCTCCCCCAGGTCCCCCAAACTGGCTGGGGCCCCCAGCACAAAGTGGGACACCCCGTGGTGGAGCCCTGCTGCTGCTAAGAAACAGCCCCCAGCCCTTGCGACGCGCAGCCTCGGGGGGCAGTGGCAGTGACAATGTGGGCCCACCTGCTGCCGCAGTGCCTGGGCCTCTAAGCCGCAGCACCAGTGTCGCTTCCCATATCCTCAATGGTTCCTCCCACTTCTATTCTTGAAGTGCAAGGTGGATGAACAGGTGAAGGGGCAAGGGCAGGGGTGGGTGGAGCCTGATCCTGGAGGGCTGTAAGCCTGCGGCCCACTCAAGGGTGGGGAAAAGGATGTTGGTTCCAGCTCTCCTCAAACCTCATCTCATGAGCTTCTTGGGCTGGCCAGTGGCCCAGTGTCAGCTTGGGCATAGATGCCTCAAGGCTGACTAGGAGTCCCTGCCTCCCCACCATGGTGCCAGGGTCTCTCTCCATCACAGCCTCAGAAAAGGAGGGAGATATGTGTGTGTCAAATATTCATCTAGTCCCCTGGGGGGGGGGGAAAGGGTGGGTTTAGACATAATTATATTCAGAGAACTATACTACCCCCTGCAATGGGGCCATGGACTGGGGACACCAGGCCCTCCAGACCTGCAATATGGCAGAGCAAGTCTGGGATCTGGGGTGGGAAGGACAGGAGGGAAGGTCCTTCGTAGGAAGAAGGATCAGGATGGGGTCTTGGGGTCAGGATGCCTGGGTCTTTCCATTCCCCCGTTGCCGTCTGATGTCCTGTGCCGTCTTGTCTTTTTTTTTTTTTTTTTTTTTTTNTCCTGTGCCGTCTTGTTTTTTTTTTTTTTTTTTTTTGAGGTCAATCAGAGCTGGGGCAGGGGAACAAGGGAAGGACCTTGGAAGGGACTGCACCCAGGTCTGGGAACAGTCATGGGAGCCCCTCCCAGCTATGGGGCTAGCACAGAGCCCCATGGCAAGCTTTTAATAAACTGTTGATATTCTAACAGACCCAGGACTCACCCTTTCTGTCTAAGGTGTGTATTAAGGACTGTCCAGTGGCAGGTGATAGTGTTACTTGTAGTTAAAAAGAATTTATTGCGCTGTGTAAGTAAAAATTTCAGTGATTTTAATGACTTCGGGCATGACTGGATTCAGAGCTCCAAAGGGGATCATCAGCCTTTTGGCCTTGGCTTCAGATTTTTAGAAGATTCACTTCATGCTCAGACTCCTGGCAGCTCCAGGCTTACATCTTACCAGAAACCTCAACAGCAAGAATCTCAGCAAAGTCCTGAAGTGACTTCATAGGCTCCATGTGTAGCCAGAGGCCTAGGTGGTACTCTGATTGGTCAGGTATAGGTCCTGTACCCACCCTTGCAATGCCAAAAGAGTTGGTCCATGGACTAAGAAGTGGCTATTTTCATAAGAGGAAGACATAAATACCAGCTGTCTCCAAGTTATCTTTTTTGCTTCACATTCTTAAGGCCAGTTTTTCAGACGCTCCTTCCAACTAGGCAGGAGGATCAAAGAGGCATACTGGTCAGGCTGAAGGAACGATGATAGGAGCTACACTCCTCTGATGGAGCCTGAAGGCAGACTGGATGACAGGATCTAAAAGCTGGGACTTCTTTAGAGAACCTGAGGGAAACTGAAAGGGAACCAGACTAGGGGTGGACAGTACAGTGGCCACTACCCAGCCTCCTGGCTCAAAGTACAGGGGGGTGAGAGTAGGGGACCAGTGTTGATGAAGTGATTCAAACATGCCTTTATTGAGTCTTAAACCCCTAATAAGCACTTGAAAATGAGAAGGTGAAGCTGAGAAGTAGGATCCCAACAACTGTGTCCCTAGGGGCCGAGTCTTGGAAGAAAGTGCTTCTGTTCAGTGCGGGCACGTATTTGAGGGGTTGGTTGAGGGGGTGCTGCGTGTAAATGTGCTTTCTACAAATGTCTAAGTCCCTCCTGGTAGATGAGGGAGCTCAGTTACTCTCGCCATCACTGCTGATGATGCCTCGCATATGTGACCAGTCTGGGCGTGGGGGACGGCGCCTTTCTTCCTCTGAGTCCAGGGCCCGGCGGTATAGTTCTCCAGGAGTGGCTGCTTCTGAAGGGTTCCAGGCTGTGCGCCTGCGTGGCCGACCTGGAGGAAGAAGTAGATTAGTTGAGAAAGCCCAAGTGCCATCTGTTCCTGGGGAGTAGGAAGAAGTCCCTCACCTGAACAGCTGATAATGTTAGTAATGTCCAAGGAAGCCACCTCAGCTGCCTCCTCACGCTGCTCCTTCAGAGCCCGACACTTCTCTAAAGAAGGGTTACCTGGGGCAGAAGAGGCTTGTGATACTTTCCTCCCCAGCAGCCAACAGCATACCTGGCCTCACCCTTCATGCAGCCCCCACAGCATACCCAGCCTCACCCTTTATGCCCAGAGCTTCCAGCTCTGCCCGGAGGATACACAGGCGCTCCTTGTGTGAGCGGCAAGAGCCCAGGAGTTTCTTGTAGTTGCGATGGGCTCCACAGGCCCGAATGTAGCGCTTTAGTCTCATCACAGCAGGGTGGTCCTCACCATGATGACCAGCCTGTCAAGGAAAGAACCGCTGAAGGCTAGGCCTGGGCTTGAAGCTGAGTCTCCCTCTTCCTTTAATTGTGACCTCCCACTCCATCTTCACCCTCACCTTCCTGCCTTTGGGTTCTGGACTGCCATTTGAAGAAGAGGAAGAGCTTTGTGTCCTGCATTTCTTGGAGCTCTTCTTGTAAGAGCGGTTCTTCCTTTCCTCCTTGAGAGTTACCCCTGCCTCACTGTCACTCACCTCCCTCTCCGAGTCACTTGCCTCGCCATTGGCTGTCTTTCCACTTTCCACTTTGGCTGACTTTCCAGTGCTTTTAGAAGCTGGTCTCAACTTCCTCCATCTGTCTTCCCCATCCTCCTCACTGCTTCCACTCTGCCTTTTGCCACCCTTTCCCTGGGTCCTGCCCCTGCTCTTCCTCTGCATTAGGAGCTCTTCATCTCCCCCACTGTTATCCCCACTGTCTGCTGCTGCTTTTTCCTTCTCTTCCTCTCTTTCCCTACCGTTTCCCAGCACTCTTGCTGCCCTGCTTTTCTGCTTACTGCTCCTCTCCTCCCAAGCTGACTTTTCCCCTCTGTTGCCCAAAGCTCTGGCTTTCCAACCCTCCTCTTCCTCTCTGTTCTCTTTCTTGGCTAGGGTCTCCTCCTCCTCACTCTCCTTTTCACTTTCCTGGTGGCTTTTAGCACCTGTGTTTCCTGTCCCCTGGGTAGGTTCCTCCTCACTGTTATTCTCCTCCATGGCTTGCTTCCTACTGGCTGAAATCTCGCCTGGTGCCTGCTTGTTCTTAATTGTAGTCTTCCACCCCACCCTCACTCTCCCACCTTTGAATTCTGGACTGCCATTTGAAGAAGAGGAAGAACTCCATGTCCTGCTTCTCTTGGAGCTCTTCCTATAAGAGCAGTTCTTCCTCTTGCCCTTGGGGATCCCCTCTGCCTCAATGTCACTCACCTCTGTCTCTGAGTCACTTGCCTCACCATTGGCAGTCTTTCCACTTGGCACTTTGGCTGACTTTCTAGTGCGTTTAGTAGCTGGTCTCAACTTCCTCCATCTGTCTTTTCCATCCTCCTCACTGCTTCCACTCTGCCTTTTGTCACCCTTCCTCTGAGTCCTGTCTCTTGTCCCAGGTTTCTTCCTAGCCCTACCCTTGGAGTCCTTTTCCCCATCCTCTTCCTCACTGCTCTCTTCTTTCCAAACCTTATTTGTTCTAGCAGAGCTCTCTTCCTCCTCCTTACAGCTCTCCTTCATCACCTCCTTCTCTAATCCAGTCTTTGCGGTAAGGTCCCTTTGCTGTTCTTCCCCATCTCTGCTCTCTACTGATTTTGAAGCTTGCTTTGGACTGACTATTGCTGCCATCCCATTCTTTGCTGGGGGGCTGATGCAGTCTGGACTGGAGGTTGCGGCGCTGGGCTCTGGAATGTGGAGAGAAGAGAAGGTTGGAACAGGTTCCTCCTGCCCCTTCTCCCTCTACTTGGAATAAGTTGCCTCAAACTCTGCTCTGACAGATGCAGGAAACAGTTATCAGTCCACCCTTCCTGGTTCCTGACCCAACTGGCCTCGCCCTCAGCCAGTGCCTTAAGACAGGGGTGTCCAAACTTTTGGCATCTCTGGGCCACACATTAATTACATTGCAACGCGTAATCACAAAAAAATTCTAATGTTTTAAGTAAATTTAGAATTTTGTGTTGGGCCACGTCCATTGCCTTCCTGGGCTACACTCAGGCCGCAGATTGGACACTCCTCCTTGGGACATAATACACGCACAGTAAACACTCTTTGAATGAACCAACTATGCAGAAGGCACTAACCTGACTCCGAATTCAAACGGAACCTTTTTCTCTCTGGTTCTTTGCAATGGGTGGGAAGCCTCCTGGCCTCCCTGGCAAGGTCTAGCCCTTCATCTCTGGCACCTGCTTCATCCACCTGTTTGTGCATCAAAAGAGGAAAATGTACCAGGCAGAGTTCTGCCACACCCCTCTCAGGTCACTACTCCTTGGCAACAAACCCTGTCTCCCGTGACGGGGGCTCGGCGCCCACACCTGCATCTTTAACAGTTCCTCCTCCACTAGCTGTTTCAGTGCCTGTTTCTCCTCAGGATCCAGGTGGTCACGGCCGGTGTGAGACAAGAACCTCTGCCTCACGATGGAGTGCGTGAGCGTGCTGCGGAGACACGTGTCAAGGTGGAGTCCTTGACCAGCCCCTGCCCTTTCCAACCCCAACCCCAACCACCAGTGCACCTAAGGTCCGGGCGGCCTCCGAAGAAGCTACGAGTGAACTCCTGCATCTCGTTCTCCCGCGCCATTTTGCTCCAACTGGGATTGGAGCAAAAACTGGCTCCCGCGTTTTTCTTCTCGGCCTCCGTCAGCGCGGTTGACAGATGCTTGCGCATGCGCAGTGTCAGAGCGCCGTCAGGCTAGGGACCGTTGGGTTTCAGTCAAGGACGCTTGGACCCAGGCTTTTGCCAGACAAAACTTGCTTTTCCGGCAGTTGGAGGGTCTCGTGGCTCCTCCCTTTTCTTAGAACCAATCAGTCTTTTTTCTTAATTCTCGTTAGAAACTGATCTGGCGCCTCAACCTTTGGGTGTAACGTAAACAATTCGCGACGCTGCCTCCATCCGCGGTCGGGGGACAGCGGCCACTGTGACTTAAAAAAACAGAAAAGGACATCTCTACTGAAAACTAGGAAGACCCGGGGGACAAGTCTTGGGGCTTCTAATCGCTGAGCACATTTAGAATCAGTAAGGACGCCTTCCAGCATCCGCCATCCTTGTGACATCATTGCGTCCCAGCAACACCACCTTTAGCGTAGCACCTCGGAGCAAGATCTCTTCCGGTATTGCCCGGGAAGGCAGCCAGTGTGGTTACGATTCCTGGGCGCGGGGTACGCCGGGAGTTGTAGTTCCAGCTGACACAGTTTTACCTAGTCTCCGGAAGTGAAGGCGTGAGAGGCCGAGCTAAACCGTCTCTGGGTAGCGGGACTCCAGTGCTGAGGCACTGCTCCCCGGGAAGATCATGAACGGGCCGACGGACAACGAAGTGGACTACAAGAAGAAATACCGGAACCTGAAACGAAAGCTCAAGTTCCTTATCTACGTGAGTGATGGGAAATGGGGTGGGAAGGGGTGAGCTGTCACGGGGTTCCCGGCTCCTTTACGGACCACTGCCCACTCAGTGCTCACCTTGACTGTGATACAGGAACACGAGTGCTTTCAGGAGGAACTGAGGAAGGCGCAGAGGAAATTGCTGAAGGTGTCCCGAGACAAGAGGTGAGACGCTGGGTGGAGGGGCGAGGGGGAGAAGGGAGGCCTGCGGGTAATGAGGCTCCTGTGGCTCAACTTTCGGACCCCATCCGGGAATGGGGTCACAAAATGCGTGATGCCTGTCCTTGGGCTGTTGCTAGGATCCAACGGGCCAGCTAGAATGAACAAGGGCTCAAAAGAACATTGTTGAGGTTTGAATAAATACTCTTGTTCTGCCTGCCTGTTTCCTCAGTTTCCTCCTAGACCGACTTCTACAGTACGAGAACGTGGATGAAGACTCTTCTGGTGAGCAAGGTCATGAAAAATTGGTGGAGGACATGGTTCCTGGCACTTCATCAAGCTTAGTGGCCCCTTTGAGGCTGTGGAGACTGACAACTAGGCTTAAGCCTAGTTGCTTGCCTTCCACCTCTACCATTCTTTCAGACAAGTATTTATTGAATATCTATGTTTTAATCACTGCCCTTTGCCCAGGAGATAATCTCTCTGGTGACCAAGGTAGACGAGGTCTCTTGGAATTTGTATTCTAGTTAAGAGTAATAAATAAGCAAGAAATTAGGATTTTAGATTTGAAAGGAATAAAATCAAGGTTATGTGGTAGTGATTTGGGTAGACCAGGGATTGATAAACTTTTTCTGTAAAGGGCCGGATAACAAATATTTTAGGCTTTGCCAAATGTACAGCCTTTGTCACAACCACTCAGTTCTGCTGTTGTAGTGCAAAAGCAGCCAAAGGTACTGATGTAAATAAATGAACATGGCTGTGTTTCAGTAAAACCGTACTTACGGACACTGAAATACAAATTTCACACAATTTTCATGTCGTAAGATATTTTATTTGGGTTCTTTTCCCCAACCATTTGAAAATGTAAAAGCTATTCTTAGTTTGCAGACCATATAAAAGCCAATGGCAGGCAATTTTCTCAATAGAGTGCTCAAGAAAGGTCTGTTACAGAAAGTAGTATTCGAGCCGGGACCTACATAAGAAGAAGAGGCTGATCTTAGAAGGTACAAGTGAGAAATGTGCAGGCAGAAGGAATAATAAAATGCAAATACTCTGAGGTAACAGAAGACCAGGTTGTCTGAAGAGCAGAAGGTCCAAAACATATAAAGCAGTGCTTTGAAACTTTTTTCGAGACACCGTTTACAATCTGTATTTTTCCATCACAACCACGTCCCTAAGTACATACTTACTTACAAAGCAAGAATTAATGAAACAATGTTAAGACCATTGCACACAAGTTTTCCTGATACTTTTTAGGCTGCTTGTTCTTTATTTCATTGAGTGTTGGTTGCAAACCAGTAAATTGACTTAATGGCCTACTAATGAGTTAAGACACGCAGTTTGAAAAAGTCCTGCATTTGGCATTTGTGTCCCTGTTTCAGGGTGGGTCTGTCAGAAGCCTTCTGACATACAGTCACCTCTCTCTGTGGTACCCTTAAACGCTGGTCTAGAGCAGGGTCAGGAAACAACATTCAGCCAAGCTGTGTGCTTTTGTAAATAAGGTTTTATCGGAACACATAATACCATTTACTTACATATTATAGGAACATAGTAGATGATAAGTGAGGTCAGAAAAGTAGGTAGAAGCCAGCACATGGAGGTCATGGCAAAATGTTTGCCTGTTATTTCTCACTGCCTTCATGTTCCTTCCCTGAGGTATTCTAGTTAACTCCCTGCTCTAGGGGGATTTCAGGATAGGGAGCATTGAGGAAACCAGCATGTTCGTGGTCGGTGTGATAAATCTAAGGAGTAAGAGCTACACATGTAAGCCACCATTTACATCCTGGAGAAGCCTGCAGTCCGCTATGGGAAATACCCACATGTGAAACATTTTAGCACAGTGTGAGGAGAATCCTGACAAGTGGGAGCAGAGTTCTAAAAGAGCCAGTGATTAACTGGGCCTGAAGGATTTCAGGAGACTTCTTAGAGAGGTGGCATTAAATTGTGCTTTTTTTCCTTTTTCAGTTACAGTTTACATGCAACATTATATTAGTTTCAGGTGTACGGTAATGATTAGACGTGTATATTCATTTGCTTTTTAAAGGGTATATCTGAGCCAGGAGATTGATAAAGGCATACATCTAGCAGTTGGCAGATGAATGATGGACCTTCTAAGTGGAGGCACAGAACTGGGAAATAAAATCATTTTTGAGGAAATTGATTGGCATGGTGTGACATGTACAGTTTGGTCAGGAAGTCAGAAAGGTAGGTTGAGGCCACATTAAAAAGCATTTCAGATGTGATCAGGTTTGTGCTGGGTCATTCTGGAGCTGGGGTGGGTGGTGCGCTGTGGGAGCGCTGAGGCTGCTTAGTAAAAGGCGAAAGATTTATACGATCTGAAGAGAAACCAGAGTATAACTGCTTAGGTGATTTTGACACCACAAGGCAATGGCTTGACATTGTGGCAGTTGGAATGGGGGCAGTGGATAAAGGTAGGAGAGATTTGAGGGGTAGATTAACAGGACCCTGCATATAGGGAGTGGAGCAGAGGCAGGAGATGAAGGAAGCTTAGAGACAAATAAGGAGAGTGATGTAAAATGTTCAAGGAGTCGAATACCTGGGCTCAAGTCCAGCCCTACAACTTACTCTCAGCCTCAGTGACCTCATCTGGAAAGTGGAGGTGAGGTGCTTACCTTCCTTCCTGGATGGTTACAAAGACGAGGAAGGGCAGCGAACGTTAAGTACTTGGTCAGAGTCTGGCACGTAGTAAGTGCTTGACCTTTGTGCTTTTGTGGAGGAGCTTGGGCAGGAAGTGTTTATAGACGTCGGTTGTAAAGTACATTTTAAGGAGCTGGGCAATGTGTAGGCTCCCCAGAATAGCTGTGCACACCTACTGGGTAATTAGATTCCCTAGAGCCCTTTCATAGAGGTGAAGATATGTACTCCTCTGAGGTAGACAGGAACCCCCCCCACAACTGACCTGCCCTCCCCACTCACAGACTCAGATGCCACTGCATCTTCAGACAACAGTGAGACAGAGGGGACACCCAAGTTGTCAGACACACCAGCCTCCAAGAGGTGAGTAGAAGCCATCATTCTTTGGGGATGGGGTTGGGGGGCACCTGGGCATCCTTGCTGCCTCTGACCCCCTCTCCTGTCCTTTCTCCAGGAAGAGAAGCCCTCCGATGGGGGGTGCCCCCTCCCCCTCCAGCCTCTCTCTGCCTCCTTCAACAGGGTTTCCCCTTCAGGCCTCCGGGGCCCCCTCCCCATACCTGAGCTCGGTGAGTTGGGGGTCAAAGATTAGAAACGGTAACTATGATACCTGGGAAGAAGGTGGGCATCATCTGGGCAGAGGGGCCAGGCCTCAGGGTGAAGCAAGTCCAACTCCGGGGACATCAGTCTGGGTGTGGCCAGCAAGCATCCCTTAGAGGGGTGTGAGCCTGGGCTGCCCAGTTCTGTCTGGTGTAGAATGGGGGACATGTGACTGAGGAGAGCAGACCCCAGGACAAAGTCCTGCTGCTGTCCCATCCCCTTCTGTTCTCAGAAGCCACACTCATCACCATCTCTTGTTTTTCCATTCTTCTTCCTATTTGTATTTTTCCCCTTCATTCCCCACCCATCCATTCCATTTCCCATCTCCATCCCCCAACTCCCACCTGCAGCTGGCTTCCCCTCCCTACCCCCCATTCCCTTCTGACTACCTGGCCCTGCAGCTGCCCGAGCCCAGCCCCCTGAGGCCCAAGCGGGAGAAACGGCCCCGCCTGCCCCGGAAACTCAAGGTACCCTGATTTGGGGATGTTAGGGAGGGGCCAGAATGGCAGGAGGATAGCCCTTTGAGGGAGGCTCAAGACCATCTGGGGGCCTGTCCAAGAATTCTGAAGGACTGATTTGGGGCTGCTGAGGGCCCAGCCCAGTGTCTGGCCCTGATGGGTGGATTAGAGAAGCCCTGGCTGGCGGGCTTGGCATGGAGATGAACCAGAGGCAGAACCAGCCTGGGGGACTCAAGTGAAGATGCCTGGGGTCCTGCCCTGACACTGCTGCAGTGGGACTGGGGCCAGGCTCACTTTCACAGGTGTTCTGTGGTGCCAGGCAGCCCCAGAGAGAGGGGTAGAGTTACAGGACCTAGATTCAAGTTGAGGCTGCACAGACTACAACTACGGGGCCTTGAGCAGGGCTCTTTCATCCTCTAGGTCTCAGATTCTGTGTCCATAAAGTGAGGGATCAAACTGCATGTCCTCAACAAGTGTTTTTGGAGTGTCTCCTATGTGCCAGGCTCTGCTCTGGGTGCAGCAGATGCAGTAGTGAACAAAGCAGATAAATCTCTGCCTTTGTGGGGCTGGCGTTTTAGCAAGATAGGCAGAAAATAGCAAGATAAATAGGTATTAATGCAGAAAAATGAAATAAAGTAAAGGGGATCGGACGCAGAAGAGTAGATGGGGCCTGATACTTATGGTTGGATGGTTTGGGATGTTATTTGGTCAGAGACTTAAATGATGAGAACAAGCCAGACGGCTTTCTGGGGAAGTGTTTCAGTCAGGAAGGATCACCAGTGCAGAGGCCCTGGGCGCAGGGAGAGGTGCATATTTGGCTTGTTCAAGGACCAGGAAGGAGTCCAGTGTGGTTGGATGAAAGTCAGAAGGGGAGAATGATCAGAGAGCAGGTCAGGGAAATAACTGAGGGGCATGATTGTGTAGGGCCTTATAGTTGTGTGAAGACTTCGGCTTGCACTACTAATGAATAGGGAGCCTTTGGAGTGACTGGGCAGAGAGAGACTCTGACTGATTTACATGTTCACAAAAGTGCTGACATTACCACGTGGAGAACAGATGGGAGGGGGAGGGGTTGGGGTCGACAGAAATTGGGAGACCAGTGAGGAGGCTACTGCAGTACGTCACACGGCAGTAGAGAGGGTGAGACGTGGATGATGAGTCTGTTTCACAAATGAGCTTCAAGAACACCAGTGCGGGCTAGGAGACAGAGGTCGAGGATGACGCCAGGGTTTTTTGCCTGAGCAACTGGAGAAGTAAGGACTGGGAGGAGCAGGTTTGGGAGAGAGGATGAGGAGTATGGTTTTGGACACACTGAGATGCTGTCTGGAAATGCCAACAAGACAACTGAGTAACATGAGTCTGGGGCCCATGGGGTACATACTTGGAAGTCATTAGCATGGAGGTGGATGCGATCAGCAGGTGAGAGTATGGATGGAGAAGAGAAGAGGTCTGCGCAGTTAGCACTGGAAGACAGGAGGACACAGAAGGCATGGTGCCCTGACAGCTCTGAGTCAGAATAGGTTCTAGGATGGACAGCTCTCAAGTTGGGTGGACTGCTGACTTAAGATTCTGGAGCCAGAAGTGAAGTGGGGTGCAGTGGTTATGGTGGTGCCGCATGTGGGTTCTGGGGTTTGTATCCCAGCTCTGCCGCCTGCTCCCTGTGTGACCTTGGCCCTTAAGCCAAGAGAAATGGGTAGGTAATGGGTGATATCCTGGTTGTTCGATCTACTTAGCAGGCCGGGTTTTTGCTTCTGGCCTATAGAGCAGGATGGTGGAGATGTCGTAGGTCAGCAAAGCCTAGAGCTGATGGGTAGAGGTGTGGTGTCGTATGGGAATGGTGGTTTGAGGTTTTCTGAGGTGTTGGGTCCTAAAGTAGAGGGGTGTTGGGGAACTAAGTTCTGGACTTGCAGGAGAGAAAATGTTGGTAGGGAGAGAGTCCCAGTCATTTGCTGTGCTTGGGGAAGGGGAAGGCCTCAAGGAAGAGGTAGCATTTGAGCACAGGATAAGTGAGATGTGGATATCATGGGCTGAGGCAGTGGTGGAAGACAAAGTTGTTTGGGCTGGAGCAGGAGCATTAAGAGAGAACTACTTTGGAAAGAAAGAGACGGTAGGGTGGGATCAGAGAAAGCTTTGATGCCCAGAACCTGGAGGCTCTGTAAAGGGAGTGGGGGTCATTGAAGTTTCTGGGTGACTTGGTGTGAGGAGACTGGGGGGAACAAGTCTGAGGGGAGGAGGGAAAGCTGTGAAGACTGGAGCAGGTCCATTAAGAGCCTGGGCCTCAGTCAGACTTGGCTGGGTTTGAATTCCAGCTCCTTCATGTGACTTGGGTATGTTATTTAACTTAAGCTTTCTTGTCATGGGGCCATTGTCATGCTAAAAGGAGATAAGGGAGAGAAAATTTAGCCCAGCACCCACTCCCTAGTAAGCCGTAGATCAACATTAGCTGCTGTGGGTCACCTGAGGAGGCCCTGGAGGAAGCTGGAGCATGTTAGGACATAGGAACTAGAGCAGGGATCAAGAGTAGGAGCCAGAGGAGGGGACAGTCCTCATGTCGCTGTTTTTTTCAGCTGTGCATGTGTGTCTGCTCCTATACATACCCATGGGTGCCTGGTACTGAGTGCAAGGGTGCTGTTCAGAGCTGAGGCTCCTGTGTCATCAGTCCTGGCAGACCCTGTACCCTGAGGTGTTGGCCCTGATTAAAAATCCGCTCTGGCCCCCCATGCCCCCCATGCCACCCCAGGAATAGCAGTAGGGGTGGGGCTCCTTGAGAAGCAGAGAGGAGGCCGTGAGGGCTGCAGGGGTTAAAGCCATCACAAGGGCCACTGTGAAGGTCACACTTAAGCATTTCCTGCTAACCTGGCGGGGGTGGGGCTGGAGGGTTGGGCAGGACAGAGGCCAATTCCCAGCTTCAAAGGACAAAAGCAGGACTTCTGACAAATAGAAAAGAACATTCCAGGTGGAGGAACCTGCCCGCTGTCAGGCCTGCAGCACTGCCTGCCCAGGGGCAGTAAGGAGCCTGCGGCCCTCTAGTGGAGGAACGACGAGCTCAGGTTTGTGTTTTAGAGAGCTCACTCTGGCTGCAGTGTGAAGGAGGAGCCGGATCTGGGACAGGCTGAAGGCAGGGAGTCCCGTTAGGAGGCTGGTACCATGGTCCAGGTGAGCTCAGAGGAGGGCCTGGACTGTGGGGATCCCCAGGAGGGGCCCAGCCGAGATCTAAGAAGCCTCACATAGCAGCAGGTAGTAAAGACCCTGGGACACCTTCCACCAAACCAGTGAGACCACAGTTGAAGGAAGGAGCTGGGGCGCGTGGTGACAAGTGGTGTTGGAGGTGCCCAGAGGCAGGCAGACAGGCAGGCACTCCAGGCTTATTCTGACTCTGGCTCTTAGGGCCAACTGCCATCCCAGGGGCTGCTGAGGTTCCACCCTGGTGAGGGCAGGGCCCAGCATTTCCTTCTTGGTTTCCTGTGAGCCCCACCACCACCCTCATCACCACCTCCATCACTACCCCGTACCCCCAAGCACTTGCTGGTTTGAGACCCTGAAGGGGCTAAGGTGGGCAGGCCTCCTGATTCCAGCATGGCTGACCCAGCTGTGTTCAGTACCCCTTGAATGAGATTTTGCCCCTGCCCTGTGCCTCAGCATTGCCTTAAAGGGGCAGTGCCAGTCTCCTGGAGATCCCATTCCTCCCTGACAGCCCTTCCCTGTGTTTCTTCCCTCCTTGCTGCAGATGACGGTGGGACCCCCCGACTGCCCTGTGGGAGGGCCGCTGACCTTCCCCAGCCGGGGTTCTGGGGCTGGGGTGGGGGCAGCCCTGGCCCCATTGCCACCCCCTAAGATGCCCCCTCCCACAATCCTGAGTGCAGTCCCTCGGCAGATGTTCAGCGATGCAGGCAGCGGGGATGATGCCCTGGACGGGGATGATGACCTGGTGATCGACATCCCGGAGTGACCCCCACCCCTGCCCAGCGCCCCCTGTGCCAGCACACGTGAGCCCTGAGCTTCCACAGAGACATTTATTGATGCCCAGTTGCCATGCTGCGGCCACTGACACAATCAGAAAAGGTGTAAACATGCACAAATGTCCCCTGGAAGGGGGGGCCCTCACCAGGAAGGGCAGGGGTCTGCCCTCACATCCTGGCCCCGTCCTGGGGGTGGTTATTTTAAATGGGTGGCTGGGAACACCTGCCACCTCTGGGAGAGGCGGAGACCCCGTGGTGCGTGCCCCGCACTCCCCAGTCTGTTTAGAAGGGCAGCTGTACAGGGCTAGATGTTGTGTTATGTTTTGTTTTGTTTTGTAAATGAAGATTCTTTATTAAAGGAGTGGCTCTGTTTTGGTTTTTGTCTTTTTCTTTTTGGAAACTTTGTCCTCCTTCAAACCCCCCCCAATCCGACCTCCTCCCTGCAGGTGGAGGGGACGGGGCAGCATGGGGAGGCAGGAGAGAGGAGCAGCAGCGGGGGGGCCCCAGGGCAGGGCCCCAGGGCAGGGCCCCGGCAGGACTCCAGCTGCAGGTGTGCGCAGGCTGGGTGGTTTACGTATTTGCGTGTAGTAGCGAGTCAGGCAGGAGGAAGTTTGCATATGTGAATGTAGGTCTTCACAGCCCCTCACAAGAAGACAGACCCCCAGTCACAGAGACTCTCACAAAATAAGACAGGTAGTATGGGGTAGGGCATCCACCCCGTGTAAACGTGCAACACACTCGTGCGAAGGTTGGGTACGGGCCCGGCCCCAGGGGCCAATGCTGGGCAGCCGCTCCCACCGCTCAGGCCGAAGGCAGAGCCCCAGCTGCAGGGGGCAGTTCGCTGGTCAGTGTGTGCCAGCGCTCCAGGGCTGTGTCTGGCTGCTGCAGACAGTCACTCCAGTGCTTCCGGGCCTCTCCTCGGGCGCCTGGCCCCAGGGACACGCCACCTGTGGAGCAGTAGAGGCAAAATCGGGGCCCCATCCCATGCCAGCCAGCCCTCCACCACCACCACCCAGCGGCTCCTTCCTCACCAATGAAGTCGTTGGATTTGCCAATGTCATAGTCCCAGACTGTGACTTCCAGAGTCTTGGTGGCTAGAGCTGAGAGCTCCATCTCATAGAAAAACTCCTGAGACAAGGCAAACCACCCCTTCCGTAAGGCGTCGCCCTAGCCCATCAGCCCCCATACCGTGATTCTGTCCCTGCCCTATGTACCTCATTAAATTCCGGGTTGAGAGTCTTCTTCTTCACACCTGTTTTATGCTTGGATTTCTTATCCACATCTGGCCTCAGGTACCTGCCAAGGAGGTGGGGCAGGGGTGAAGGAGCTGGGTGCTCAGGGATAAGCCAGTCCCCAGAGAAGGATGGGGCAGAGGTCAGGTTCCCTGGGGAGGGGAGGGCTGGTCTCAGGGCAGGGGGAGGGCTCACGTCTTGACATAGGGGTCAGAGTAGCCGTTGACATCCATGGCAGCCAAGTGGGCACAGCGCACGATGCCCACCAGCAGCCCCCGGCGAGGTGAGCTATAGCTGAGGTTTAGCAGGATGCGCCCTCGCTCTTCCAGCAGCCCAGGTCCCTGTTCCACCTGCTCCAGCTTCAGGGCAGACACAGAGGTCGGCCTGCATCTTTACCACCTCCCACCCAGACTGGTGGTCCCCGTGAGGTGCCTTACCTCCTTCAGGTAACAGGAGATGCCCCTCAGCGCCGCCGACATGGAAGATGGTGAAGCCAGCTGAGAGGGCAAAGGAAAAGTTCTGGAAACACGGCCTCCCCAGGGGCCCCTCCCCTTGGTACCCTACTACCCCACACAGACCGGGACCTGGCGCTCGAGGCAGATATTAAAATGCTTCTTCTGTGAAGGCTTGAGGCGGCGGAGGGGTACACGGATCTCCCCGATGAACTCATTGTGGCTCAGCTTGTCCTCATCACACACGGAGATCCTGGTGGGGAACTGCAAGGTCAGGGCCCCTGGGGAACCCGAGCCCCACTCCAGTGAGAAAGGACCTCTGATGGAACCCTGAGCACCTGAGGCTGGTCTTGCTCTGCCTTAAATACTCTACACCTCACCTGTAAAATGGGCTGTCTGTGCGGTGGGCACCAGGCCTGGCATCTGATGAGAACGCTTTGATTCACCCCGTTTCTATGGCCCTCATTGGACAGCTGCCCAGCCTGTGTCTGGTCCATCGGGATCTGCTCAGCTGCTTCAAGAAGCCCTCACAGATCTTAGGGACCCTCCCCATCCTTCCTCCATTCACTCCATTCAGGGCCTGTGGACAGGATCCTACTGAATGTGCGTAGGGTGCGCATTGGTGGATGCGGGTCACAGATCCAGGGTCTTACACCTGAGCTAGAGGGGCCTTGAGGAAACGTGGGCTGTCACACAGGCAGCTCTGGAGCTCCTGTCCTTTTCTGCAGGGAGCAGGGAGCTGGCCTAGGGGAAACCCATGAGGCCAGAGATAAGAAATGGCTGCTTTTACTTCCATCATCCCCTTCTGCAGCCCCTGTACTTCCTTCTGCTGTGACACTCTTGAGTAGCTGTGTTGTGTAGGAGGGTTCAATTCCCAGCTCTTCCACTTACTAGCAACCACGTGACCTTGGGCAAGCCAGCCTCCCGAAGCCTCAGTCCCTATCTATGAAATGGAAATAATGATTACCGACCTCCTAAAGCTATTATGAGGATCAAATGAAATGTAGAAACGTAAAAATGCATAGCCCAGGGCTGAGTACTACTAAGAACTGAGAAAATGATTGAACCCTCATTCTCTAGCATCTGAAATTTAGGGCCAGTCTTTCTGGTTCCCGCCTCTCTCCTCCCCTCCAGTCCACTTCACACCCAACACCAAGGTGATCTCTCTAAAACACAACCCTGACTACACCCTCCCCCCGATGCAAACTCTTCCACAGCTCCCTATTGCCAAAAAAAGAAAGAAAGAAAGAAAGAAAAGTTCTCTCAGGAGCCTAGGTTTTGCTGCCCTTCGTTCCCTGCCAGGGACTACTCTCCCCACAGCTCCACCTCCCGGAATGACTGAGCAAGTTTCCTGTCCTTTAACACTTCACTCAGAGATGTCGGGAGAACACACGCAGCAGAATGGACAGACCTCCACTGCACAGGTCTGACTTAGTCAGCAGCTTTGAAAAGGGCTGTTGGTGACCAGGGAACACTTTCTGGATGCGGCAGAACCTCAAATGATGAGTGGAATTTAGGGTGGCAGAAAAGAAGCGGGAAGCAGGGAGCGCTTTTCAAATAGAAGAGATAACAGGCAAAGGTTAGGAGTGATGAGCCTGACCAGTCAGAAGAGCATGGTCCCCAGTGAAGGAGCAGGAGGAGATATTTGGGGGGGTAGGAATGTCACAGAAACATTTCGGCCTGCTGCCAAAGGGGATGGGATCTGCTGACCGCACTTGAGTGTCTGAGAGGGGCTTCACAGGAAGTAAATCAAATGCAGGAGGTTCCAGTGACAGCTGCCCCAGAGGATGTGCTGTGCTGGAACCCTCGGTAGCAGGGAGGCTGGGTCCCTCACCTGAGCACCTTGTGGCTGATGTCATCATCCGTGATTCCACTGTATGTCAGGTCCTCATTCCACACGGGATTCAGAGTGTTCCTCTGAGTCTTAGTTTTTAGTTTATTGGCCTGAGGTGTGGGGGTGAAGGTTCTCAATACACGCCCCCTAGACTCACAGAGTCTGAAAGCGGGGAAGGTTACAGTCAGACCCACAAGCTGGGTCTGGCTGGGGTGGGAGGAAGCTATTACCTTGCAGGCTCCAGGCAGAAGGTGCAGCTTGACATAGGGGTCAGCCAGGCCATTGAAATCCATGGGCTTGAGGCCCTGGAGAGATGGGGAGGGGAGAGGGCTGTGAGCTTTCAGCCATCCCTCTGCAGAGTGGATCCTTGAGGTGTGGAGAGCCAAGTAGAGGGGTACTTGGGAGTGGGAAGGGGAGCAGAGGTCTAGCCTGGAGAAAGGAAGGGAGGATGGAAACCCACCCCCCCCACCTCAGCAAACAGAGCTGGGGCTTGGGAGGTAGGGAGTACCCACCTTGGCCCTGAGGATACTACAGTGCAAAGTGCAGGAGGCCTGGTCGTAGAGAAGGTCAAACTCCAGTGTGCCCAGGGCAGCTGGAGAAGAGAGAAGAGTCAGTGTGAGACATCGTGTGAGGTCATGTGAGTTAGTGTGTAAAGACAGGTGTGTGAGAGACCAGTGGGCAGGCCGGCTGTGTGTGCTGGCTGTGAAGGTGTGTGTCTGTCTGCCAGGCTGCAAGTATGTGTAGTCTGGGTTCCTGGCTGGGCCGCAACTGGGGCTGTGTGGGTGGTTGTCTCAGCAGAAATATTGGATATTGAGACTTGCTGAAGCTGTAATCTCCACACTGACTGCAGATGTAGTGGCAGTCCCCACCTTGCCTCTCCCCATACACCCCCCCAGCAGGGCTCCCTCCTCTTCCCACAAGCCCGGAGGGCCCCGTTAGCACCCCGGCCCTTCAAGCCCCTAGACTCACTGGCATCATCCGAGTCATAGCTGTCCACCTCAGCTCCATCCTCAGGCGTGGTGGCTCCAAGGAGGGCTGCAGGGGGAGCGAGGGCCAGGGGGGCCAGCCGAGCAGGGGCCTCCCCAAAGCCCCCGAAGCCCCCTTCAGGTCCTGGTCCCCGGCGGGGGAAGTAGTCAGAGATTTGTCGGATGGGCCGGATGGGCCCGGGGCACACGTTGATGGCCATGTGCTCCTGGATGCTGATGGCCATGCGATCACCCCTGCGGCCCCTCATGCAGCACCCCTGTCTGGGAGGAGGGGTCTGAGTGCCTGAGCCCACTGCCGACTCCTTATGCCCACAGTCTGCTGGCGAAGGTCCAGTTGGAAACCTCCGCAATCTCTGGCCCCCCTTTCTAGGTGTGGAGGGAGGTCAGCCTGTGCCAGCTGATGGGCAGGCAGGAGGCCTGGGTCCTCCAGACCCCCAGCCGCGCCCCACAGGGGCTGGGCTGCCAACTCGCCCCCCACCCCCCCACCCCGCAGGCACACACAGGTCCTGGCTCCACCTCAGCCTTGCCCACTTACCTCCAGATTGTCCCTCTGTCATCTTTCCAGTTCCTGCCTCTCATTCTGGGCTTCTGTCCGACCCTGGGCCCTGCCTATTCCCAGAAGCCGCCCCACAGGTCCCCTGTGTCTCTCTGAAGCTCTCTCCATCATCCTTCTGCAGCAGGCACTTGTCTGGTCCGGGCGTCACCCACCCCTCTAGACGTTCACTTCCCACTCTCCATTCAGTCCCAGGATCTGCCTGTCTGCCTAGTCCCCCACCCCCTGCAGCCCAAGCTGAGATCCCCCTCCTAAGATGCCTCTTCCTGAGATTGGCTCTCCAGAGGAGCCAGAAATTGCAGCCTCAAGCGAGCTAAAAACCCCCATAGGCACACGCAGGCTAACACACACACCCTCACCCTCGCCCCGGGGCGACCCAGCCCCTTGCACCTGTTTCAGTGCTTCCAACAGGTGCCCAAGCACTGGGGGACGACGGGTGCAAGCCGGGCGGTGGTGATTCCCAAGGTGGCCAGGGAGAAGAGCGCTGAGTCCGGCTGTGCGCGCGAAGAGGGAGGGAGAGCCGGAGAAAGTGCGGGAGGAGGGGGTGAGCGAGGTGGAGATTGCGGAGGCAGCCGGCGCCGGCGGCAGGGGGCAGGGAGGGACGGACAGGGCTGGGGAGGGGACGGACTCTCCCGCCGGCGCCCGCCCGGGCACACTTAGGGAAGCACTGGAGTGCACGCATACAAGTCACGAGCACGCAGGCTAGCACCCGCATCTTGCACGGGCACTCCAGCCCACTCGCCCGTGCCCACGTGCGCACTCACACACATGCACAAATCCAGACACGCACTGACACACTCACCTCGGAAAACTCGCATACACACGCAAACACACGAGCTCACTGCGTCACCAGGAACCAACAGTGAGAATTGCCCGGCGTTCCCTAACTCCTCCCCGGAGACCCAGCTCCAGTCCCTGGCCCCGGAGCCCACGGTGCCCACTCCCTCGCTTTCTCCTTCCTTCCCTCCAATCTCCAGGACCAGTCCA
The DNA here is from genome assembly GCF_014824575.4 of Sturnira hondurensis. NCBI lineage: Eukaryota > Metazoa > Chordata > Mammalia > Chiroptera > Phyllostomidae > Sturnira > Sturnira hondurensis. The sequence goes on along the minus strand of NW_028088370.1, from coordinate 244,194 downwards.
CTTGCTTAGTTGCCATAGCGACGCCAGCGCTCTCTCGCGCGCGCTCTCTCTCTCTCTCCCTCCCTCCCTTCCTCTCCCCCCTTTACCCCCTCTTCCTCTATGCAACACACGCCCCTCCCCAGCTGAGAGTTGCGGCCGAGGGAGGAGGGCTTCTGGCCCTCCACTCCCCATATCTTTAGAGGCAGGGCCTGAGGGGCGGGGCTTGGAGTCACGCAGGGACTCTGTATCCCGAGGGGCAAGGAGTTCTGACACGCCTGTGGTAACTGGCTTGGGATCTTAGGGTCCCCAAGCCCAGGAGGGAAATTTCCCAGTCTGAGGGAGGAGAAAGAGGTCCGAGGCTGTGGCTGTCTCACGCCTCCTCCCTTTGGTTGTTCAGGTATCTCTCTTTGTGACCCGGTTCTCCCCCAAGGGCGTGCGTCCCTTTCTGTGGGAAGGCTTCCCCTTTGGAAATCTACCTTCCCTCACCCCACCCCCTACCGCCTCCAGTTCTGTCCCTCAGGTGCAGAGGAGCGCCAGCCTCGCAACTGAATGGCCCGGAGCACTGCAGTCTTTCCTCAGCAGTCTGCCTTTTCTCACCTGGACCCCGACACCTGCCGGTCTAAACCCAGCCTATGATCTTTGCTCTCCTTTGCCCCAAACTTACCATCCCCCAAAGTCCTGACAGTGGTCTCCAAGGCCCCTCAGTCCAAGACCCTGAGTTGTCTGAGCTCGGCACCCTGCTCCTCATACTGGCTCTCAGAAATGTCACTTGCAGTGGCTAATCACGCCTGGATCTCCCAGGCCACTAGATCTTTGCTCACACAAGCTGCTCTTCCTGGAGGAACTTCCCCTTGCTTCAGGGGTCACCCCAAGTCTGCTCATCCTGGGAGCCTTACTGGAACATTCCCCATCTGCCCCCAGCTTCCAGTGCTATCTCAGACTCAGCTCTGGTGACACTGGTTTCTCATGCCTGCTTACTTTTCCGTCCCCCTCCCCCACCAGGGAGCAGAGGCTGCCTCACGCTGCTCCTGGCACTAAGTTGGCATCGTGAAACGTTGTGATGTAAAAGAGAAATGCAGTTGTATAGCAATGCGAGCTGTATGCTTGAAGATGGTTACGATACATTGTGTTTTTTTCAGGTAAATTTTTAAAAAGAAAGAAATGCAAAGTCAAACTGCACTGAGATTACCTTTGTCATCTATCAAACAATAAAATTCAAAGCATCTGGTAGCACACGATGTTGGTGAGGCTGTGGGTAAGTGGGCAGTACCTGCGCGAAGGCCAGTCTGACAGCGGATGCTAAGATGACAAATATGTAGACTGTTTGACCCAGAAATGCCACTTCTGGGACTTTATCCAATAGATATGCTGGCCCATGAGCAAAATAATAGAAATTCAAGGTCTTTTGCATGGCAAAAGATTGGAAACAACCTAGATGTCCACAAGTGTTCGGTTAAACCAGTAATGACATAATTTCATGCGTTAAAATAGTATGCAGCCATGGCAAAGAAAGAGGCGCTTTATGTACTTGTTCCGAATCTTCTTCACAATCTCATGTTAACTGAAAAAAGTAAGGTACAGAGTAGCACATGTGGAATGCTTCCATTCGGGTTAGGGGAAAAAGAGTTTATATGTGAGGTTTATTTGTGCATAAATTATTTCTGGAAGGCTGCACAAGGAAAGTGGTGGCCACGGTGACCTCTGAGGACGTGGCTGCGAGGCAGGGTAAGGCGGGAATGGGAGAGGGTTCTTCTTCAAGGTATGTGATTTCATACCTTTTGAATTTTGTACCCTGTGCATGTGTTACCTACTCAAAAACATTAAAAGATCGTATTTTTTAAGTAAGGGCAACCATTAGGTTTCCTTTAGAGCAGGGTGTCAAACTCATTTTTATATCGGGGGCCACATCAGCCTCGTGGTTACCTTCAAATGGCCGAATGTAATTTTAGGACTGTGTAAACGTAACTACTCCTTAACTGGGGACAAGAAGCTCTACATTTGGCCCTTTGAAGGCAACCACGAGGCTGATGCGGCCCCCGGTAAATGGCCCCCGGTAAAAATGAGTTTGAGAACCACACTGCAGAGCTCTCCAGGAAAAAGAAAGGAGACAGGGCTAAGGGAGATGCCATTCAGGACCTGAGCCCGTGGGTTCAGCCAGAAGCAGACCTGGGCCCGCAGCTCGCAGCGAGGGGAGAGGGTCAGCAGGGCAAGAGCCTTGGAGGCCTGCACCCTCCACTGTGGTCTTCTTAAGGGGCTCAGCTCAGGCCCAGCAGCACCCTCCAAAGAGCCATGTGGCAGGGAAAATAGACGATGCTGAGCCCTGATTTGTCAAGAGGTGGAAGGGCTTTTCATCTATCCATTAAGTCAATACATATTTATCAAATACTCACTATATATTGTGGTGGTAAGACTATGACCGAGATCAATGGTCTCTGGCTTCACAGCCTTGTAGGGAGACAGACAACACACAGGCCACTCCTGTGCAGTGAGATTGATGTGGTGATGGGCGACAGTCCCAAGGTGTGGGGTCTCAGGTGCACTTTCCCAGGAGATGTGTTTTCTCAGCTGAGACTTGAAAAACGAGGAGGATATAGCTAAGTCAGGTGTGGAGCAAAAGTGTCATAGGCAGGTGTGCGCCAGGGAAGGGAGAGCCTGGGAAGAGCCCGAGAGAGTGTGTGGACAGAGCTGGGCGAGTCTTACAGGTCAGGGTAGGAGGTTCAGAACTCACCAGCGGTCACAGGAAGCCACTGGAGGATTTTAAGTAGCGGATGTACGTTTTCTGGTTTGTTCTCACTGGGGGAAGAGTGAACAGGGAGAGATCAACCAGTCCATAGGCTCAGCTGGGGGAGATGTGGGGGTGGCTCAGACAAGGGGAGACAGCATTGGAAGGGGGAAGTGAACGGATTTTGAGATTTATGTTGGAAATTAAGCCGGTGTGTCTTGATAATGGGTTTGTCAGAAGAGAGACGAGGGCGGATCTCCTGGTTCCTGAGCTTCTGCGTTGAGCAGAGTATGTAGAGGAAGCACGAGACCATTTGCTGTGATGAGAAGGAGGGCTGGGGTAGGAGAGTCAAGAGCTCCATTTGGGGTCTATTGAGTCTGAGGCGTGTGTGGACACACAGAGGCATGAAGCAGGAAGTTGGAGCCTGGAGCTCAGAGGAGAGGGCTGGGCTGGAAATATACATTTGTGAGTCATCGGCATATAGATGGTATTTAAAGCCATGAGACTGGATGAAATCACCTAGGGAGAGAGTATAGATAGAAAAGAGAAGGTCCAAGGCTGAGCTGGTTCGGAAAGGAGGAGTCCCGAAAACCAGTGAGTGCGCTCCCGAGCCTGGAGGCAGGTTCAGGACGCTGAGAGACAGACAGAATGAACAGAGACGTAACCACTAGGTTTGGCAAGCTGTTAGGTCATCGGTGGACCTGGCAAAAATGGCTTCAGTGGAGTGGTGGGGACAAAGCCAGGTCTGAAGGAGTTGAAAAATGCATTCAACATGAAGAAGCAGAGACAGCAGGTGTAGCCAGCCCCTTGGGGGTCGGCCGTCTGTACCATAACGATGTAAACCCACAAGTTCTCCCCCCTGTGCATGCCCAGAGCAGACAGCAGGTCCTGGAGATTTCTGTCCAGGTCACCTGTGGAGCCCAGAACATAGTAGGAGCGCAACACATTTATTTAATAGTTGGATGAGTAAGTGATTGGATAATTCACTGCTTGAGTCAAAAGGGCCTTTTCTGGTAGAGAGGGCAGCTGTATTCTTTGAGGCAACTGAGGAAACTGCAAAATCCACTCCGAAGGCCAAAGGCTCTGACCCCCTTTTCTCTCAGCTAACCCTCAGGAGCAGCTGCATGCACATGGGGCCAGGGCCCTGACCCAGAGCCTGGGACCGTGTTGAGTCCCTGCTGCCCCTTACAGGCCTCTGACTCTGGGTAACTCGCTTCCTCTTTCTTTCCAAGGTGTTACTTTCCCTCTTCTCTCCCTTTCTCCCTGGGCTTTTTTCTTGTTAAGGAAGCAGAACAAAGCAAGTGCCTCCCAGTGTTGCTGTGAGAATGGGTGGGCAGGGAAGATGAGGGGTGGGGATCCAGTGGAGGAGGGAGCCTCCATCCACAGGGCAGAGGACCTCACACCTGAACAGGCATCTATGTAAGAAAACCAAGGAGACCCCGAAGTGTCCTTGGGCTTGGATTGGCGGGACACACCTGTGACAGACACTTGTACCTGCCAATCAGAGGGGAACTAACTCTTTGCAGCGTACACAGCCTGCAGGAGTGAAAGTGGCTGTTGGGAAGTAACAAATAAGAGAAAACTGGGTATCAGAAAGGGAAGTTAGGATGGCCCTTGGGGAAGACCACCCAGAGACGGAAGCCTGCAAAAGCTCTGTGCATGACTGAGAGAGCTGCCTTGAGAGATGGACCAGGGGCCTTCCTCTGATGACCCCAGGGCCGGCCATTACCCTGGCAACACCTTCTCCTGGAGCACCTGGTGCAGCCTGTGGGAAGAGCGTGGTGAAGGGCCTGGATTTGGGAGGCTGTGTCTGTCTTCCCGGCAGAAGAAGGAAAAGAGGTAAGCAGGCAGGCGTGGACACTGCTGCCATCTAGTGGGAAAAACCTGTTATTTTTCCCGGTTTCTAACCTCAGGATCATCCTTGGCTGAGCACCAGAGAGGAGGTTTGGGGATGGGGGAGATGCCTGTGCCCCTGAATTTGGGGTCCCAAGGCCAGAGGAGCCTCATGGAGGAAAATAAGCTCCCTGGGAAGTGTGCACTGCACCCACATTACTTTGCCCACCTGTGTCTTGGTTCCTTCTGTGTGGTGAGGGTAGTAGTACCTACTTCAAAGGGTGGTTAGGGGAGCTGATCTATGCAAAGTGCTTGGCATAGTAATAGGTGCTCAATAAATGCTCCTCTGCTTGGTCGAAGGGGTCACTGAAGGTGTTTAGCCTTGTCCCCCGCCCCCAACTTCTACATGAAAAAACAAATCTGTGCCTTCTATACAAATGCAGCGTTCCTTAGCCCCACCAAATCCCCCGTTTCTAAATCCTGGTGCTGCCACACTGTTCATTCCAAAGGAAGGGAGGGTCTGTGGGTCCCAGCCTCTTCCCTACTGATGCTGGGGTGGTTGGAGGGAGTGTTCCAAGCTCCAGCACTTTCTCCCCTCACCCCAGTGTGTGGTCACAATGGCTCCAGGTTGTGACATCATAGAGCCACCCCCCCTTGTCATGAGTGGAGGGGTCATGAATCTGTGGCAGTGGGCGAGGGTGTGGGTGTGGCTGTTTGGTCTGAGGGCCATAGAAACAGGTGGGAAGGGGTCCTGAGAGCAGTAGGAAGGAGAAAAGCTTGGTGGGAGGAAGGGTCAATGCCCCCTTCAGGGCCAGGATGCCAAGCTTCGGCCTCTCTCTTCACTCTCCACACTTCTCTTCCATCCACCTTGTCCGGCATGGGCCTTCTTGTGGGGAGCTCAACTGATCTTTGAGAAGTTCCCGAAACAAAATCAAGGCCCTCCATAGCCACACTGAGCCTGAGTGACCTGGCAGGCCCCTGGGTCTGCCTCTGCCTCTTGGGGTGGGGGGCCCAGGTCTGCTTGGCTCTAGTCATAGACTTTGCTCTGGGTCCCCAGCGCCCAGCCCGGAGCGTGCTGAGACACTGACCCTGGGAGCAGAGTCTCCGCTCTTCATAGACAGACCTGACTTCTTTGATTATCCAGACTCAGACCAAGCCAGGCTCCTGGCCCTGGCCCAGTTTATTGGAGAGAAACCTGTCTTCTTTGTTAACTCAGGTATGAAGCAGCTTGAGAAGAGGTCTCCTCCTCGCTGGTGCCTGGAGGAGTCTCCATTTCCCCCTTCCTTGTCCAGCAGGTTCCAACTCCAGGTTCTTCCAACATATCCTGATGGGCTCTCTGGTAGTGGCCTTCTTCTTCCTCCTTTTCCAGTTCTGCACACACATGTAAGGCCTGCCCCTCCCCACTCTAGGCCCCAGCCCCACCCACCTCAGCCTACCTTGGGAGAGGCCAAAGGACCCGGAGGTGGCCTCCCACCTCTGACCTCTGTGTCCTATAGGAGGTTCCAGAAAGGGGCCTAAAGAGCCAGACAAGGACCCTGGACGCCACCCTGAGTGCCCAGACTCACCCTCCTCCCCTGCCGATGAATAAAAGTCTTTGCTTTTTTTTCCTCCCTGACTGCTCAGTGACCAGCCAGGGAGTCCTGCCCTGTCCCGTGGTCACTCTTGATTTCTATCTTCAGCCCCTCACCACACCCCCAGCCCCAAAGAACTGAGCTAAGAGGGCCGTGGTGGCGTTCACGCAGATCGACTTTATTAGCAGTCTGTAAGCACCTCCCAGGGTCCCCTGACCCCAGACCGGAAGAAGCCTTAAGAGGTCTGTAGCACCAGGGACATGCCACGGCCTGAGGGCAAGATGTGCAGCCTAAGGGGAAGGAACTGGGTGCCCCTCACCTGCCCTGGGGATTGCTCAGCACTGGGAAGGTGGGGGATAGCAGCCATCTCCCTCCCCCCACCCCAACAGACTAGTTTGAATTTGGGCGAATAAATAAATAAGATTCCTCAGGCTGGCCTCCCCTGGAGAGGGGCTGTGGGGGCAACCAGCCCTGAGCAAGGCCATGGGGAGTAGTCAGGGTGTCCCTTCCCTCCCAGACGTCAGAGAGCTAAGAGGAGTTTGCAGCAGGGGGTATGGGATGGCCTTGGCCACGGGGCCTCCCTCACGTTCTTTGACTCCCGGTTCCCTTGAGTCTCCATCAGTCTCCCCACAGTCCTTGAGCCTTAAGTGAAGGAGCAGAGGTGCCCCTTCCTCGGCCCTTCGCACTCCAAGGCCCCAGGGTTGGATCAGAGAAGGGGGTGTGCAGGAAAGTGTTCACTGACCTCAGCTCAGACACCCTGGGGAGAACAGGCCTTCTCTCCCTGCCACTTCACCTGGTCCCTGCCCCTTAGCCTTAGCCTCTTGAGGGTATCAGTGCCCACTCCTTCGGAGTCCATTCGTCAGCCAAGGGGTTGTCAGGCCCCTGGCTCCCCACCCCCATAACGGCAGTCCCAGAGCCCTGTTCCCGTCGGGATAGGGGTGGGGAGGATCCCCTGGCCCCACGCTCAGTCCTGGGTCTGACTGGGGGAGGGTGGCGGGGAGCTCCGGGGCCGAAAGAGGCGGCAGGCCCCGCGGCAGATGAGGAAGAACCAGTAGAGCTGGGGGGCGAGCAGCAGCGCAGCGCCCAGGTTGACGTGGGCCGGGATCGCGAGGGGCACTGCGAGCAGCGGCAGGCCCGCGTGCCGCCCGTAGGCCCAGTACAGGTAGGGGAAGAGCAGCACCCGGCAGCAGAGGAAGCTGAGCAGCATCAGGGCCCCGTTCACCTTGTGCAGCAGTGTGTGCTGCTGCTTGTACTGCGTGGGGACGCGGCAGAAACCAGGGACCAGTGAGGGGCGTGTCCCCACCGCTGACCACGCCCCCGACCAGCTCTGAGCCCCGCCCCCCGCCTTCCACTTTCGTGCCTTCCCCTCATCGCATAGCACTGGGCTAACCCGGAGCCCGCCACCCCTCTGCCCCGTCCTATAGTCGTTCCCAGACCTGACCCTTCGCCTGTCCTTTAAAAAAAGTCCCTAAAAGTTCCTGAAAATGCCTGCTCTTCCTGCGCCCTCCCCTCAGGCTCATATACCCTCAGGTACCCTCTCACCTGGATAAGGATCTTGCCAAGGCAGACGAAGGGTGTGCTGACCTCTGCCATCAGCAAGCAGCCTAGAAAGAAATCTCCCTTGCCCTGCCGCCACACCTGAGGAGAGGAAGGAAGCACCCTGGCTTCACCCTGGATTCCAGGGCAGCACCTGCTCCCCTGCTCCCCACTCTCCTGCTCATCACCTTTGGAGATGCTTAACCCTGACAGTCTGAATATGACCTCTCTGTGCCTAACAACCTTGTAGGTAAGACTGTACGCAGCATGTTACATATGAGGAAACTGAGGCTCAGAAACAGGAAACAGCAGCAGCAAATCTCCACAGCTGGGTATGGCCCAGGCAGGCCAGGCTGACCCCAGACCCTCTTGCTGTCTGGTGCTCAGGAAACCCTCCGTGGGGACCCTCCACCCGAGGCCTGCTCTGCTGCTGGAACCTGGACCCACAGCTCCTTAACTCCTTAGAGCACCGGTGTGATCAGGACATGGGGGCCCTGGCTGCCAGCACCACGACTCACCACCGACAGCGGGAAGCACACCAGCACCATGACTGCATGGTGGAGCACCATGAGGAACTCCTTGTGCAGGTAGCCGCGCGCCACAGCCCAGGTGCTGTCTGGGGCCCTGGCCCCTCCTTCGTCCCCTCCATGCCCCTTGACCTGGTGCTTGTGCCAGTGACAGAGAAACATGGCGTAGATGTCATAGATGAAGTAGGGCACTGCAAACTGTGTGTAGGCAGAGGAAAGCCAGTGTCTGTTGGGCAGAAAGAAGCAGGGAGAGAAAGAGGTGGTCAGAAAGAAAAGAGGTGGCAGAGCGGCTGCCAGGTGCTGGGGCTGATGCTGGGTGCATCATGGGAGTCAGATTGCACGGGCTGTTCGCAGAAACCCTGAGCTGGAGGTGGACTCTCAAATTACACGATGAAACCCCAGGTTAGCGGGTGAGAGACTTGCTCAAAATCACGCAGTCACACAGCTGGCAAGTAGTAGTGATGGGATTCAAATCAGATTGTCTAACTTCAAAACCCACCCATTTTTCGTATTCATTCATTCACTCCTTCTTCTTCTTCCTCTTCCTCCACCTCCTCTCTGTCTCTGTCTATCTGTCTCTCTAAAGTATGGTGGGAGAAAAAGGGAAAACAGATAAAAAGACAGCACAGACCAAAGGGCAGAGATAGAGTGAGAAAACAAGCCCAGGTAAGATATGAAAGACAGCTGAAGTCAGGACAAATAGCAGAAGGCCGAGAGTGATGGAAAGGGACCACATCGACTAGTTATCACACGCAGGCACTAGCCTAGTGGTCTACATCTTTTACATGGGTAAACTTATTTACTCCCCCACAAAGATCCTTTAAAAGGTAGGTATGGTTACCACCTCCATTTTACAGATGAGGAAACTGAAAGGCTAGGCACCCTGGCCAAAGAACACGAGAAAAATCTAGCTCCATAGCCCTCACTCTCAGCCCCAATGTCCCCTGGAAGATTCGAGACCAGTGTCAGAGTCGGCCCCATTGGGGAGTTGGTGCTATCTGTGCTTCTCGTTCTTCCTGACTGTGGTCCAATCTCTTGTTTTTTCAGGTGCAGCCAAGCACTATGGGGAAAATGCTGAGCAAAAGGAGCCAAGAGTAGAGAAAGTTCTATGTACTTGGAGAGTAAACAAAAATGAAAAGTGCATGAATATGCAACATTGCATTTTTCTGCTTGAGTCAGTACATTGAGCACTTTCTCTTAAATCCTATAGTGCTGGGACAGGTCTGGGGGGGTCAAAGAGGCAGGACCGGGGAGCCGGCTCAGCTGGTGGAGGGACAAAAGCGAAGTCAGCCAGGATGCTACGCAGAAAAAGAGCTGAGCTCAAATGTGAGGAGCTGCTGAAGGAGAAGTGAGTGCGACCAGGAAGCGGACAGGCGCAGATGGGGGTGTTGCGCTGGGAGCAGAACGAAAGCCCTGCAGGGAGGCGGGCCTGGAAGGGAACAGGGAGCCCACACTAAGAGGGGTGATTTCAGGAAGAGAGAAGCTGAGACCCATCTTGGAGAGTGTGACCACGAGGGACAGGGAGAAGGAGCAGCTTGGAGACAGAGGGCAGGAAAGCAGAAAGGGGTCCACCATCCGGAGAGAAGCGAGAGCAGGGAATGGTCCCCCTGGCCACAGGGGAACCAGGGCCATGCACCGGCCCCTGGGCAGCAATGTGAAGATTTAAACCCAAACTCACTCTCTGAGCAATTAGGTGCTCAGAAACAGGAACAGCTGTTGCCCCTAGATTAACCCTGATCCTCCTCACCCACCTGAAGATTAAAAGGGGGAGGGAAGAGAACAGAGCTGGGTGGGGAGGGAGAAGTAAGAGTTGGAAGGTGACCTCTGTAAGGCGTCGAGAGGAGGAAATGTGTGGGGGTCCAGGCTCATTTTGGACCCAGAGATGGAGAAAGGGGGAGAGGGCAAGAGGACGCCAAGTCGCACGCAGCAGTGTGACGAGTTAAGTGCCCACTCTCTGTGAGCCAGAACTGCTCTAAGCGTGAAAAAGACACAACTCAACTCCTCGCAGCTGCCTTCACAAAGCAGGGCTGAGCCTCAGTCCACAGATGAGGGAACTCCTCTTCAGGGAAAGAGGGGCACCTCTAGGTCAGGCTCATCCAGACACTGTCCCTGGGGCTGGACAGCCATGACAGAAGGGGAGTGGGGCCAGAAGAGACACGTGGGGAGTCATCAGCATCCTCAGGGGCAACTCTAGTGCAGCCCGTGGGTCACCCAGAGATGGCCCGTCAGCACCACGGACAGGGCCCCTCTCCTTTCTCCTGGCTTTTTTGGCAAGCACCAGGCACTGCAGCAGCTGCCAGTGCCAAATGTTGACCTCTACACACACACACACACACACACACACACACACACACACACTCACACACACACTCACCACTAGTGGCCTTGTTTGTGTCAGCTTTCTTCTCTCATCTTCCTTGTTCACGGGACTGGCGCTGGATTCGGGGAGGGGGGAGGGGGGAGCCCAGCATGAGGAAGAAGGCAACCCAGTTGGCTACTGGTTGGATGTGGGGTCTGAAGGGTGTAAAGGGTGTAGAGGAAGAAATGGCATTGGGCACTTGGGATGCAAGAGGCCGAGGAGCCCAGGAACTTTGAGAATCCTGTTTGATCTCTACTCCTTCTCCTGCTGGTTCTGACCTTTAAGGGCAGGACACAGATCTATGTATCTCTGGGTGTGGAGTTGCAGCTATTGCAGTTTACATGCTCAGGCCCAAGTGAAAGGCTTGGGGACCACTGAAGGTGTCCCTGAGAAAATCTCAGGGCTCACACACACACACACACACACACACACACACACACTGCTGCAACTTAAGCAAAGGGTCTCACGGAACTTACTGATCATCAATGATGTGCTTGCAGGAGGTGGAGACGATGTAGCCAGCTGTGGAGGCCATGACAGCTTGGACAGAGGACACTAGCCTAGGGAGGAAGAGGGAGCAGTGGTAGAGAGAGTAGACACACCCCCTGGTTTCTCTTTACTGTTCAGTTACCATGCTTTGGACTTGGTCACCTCTCAGGCCACTCCCCACCCATCTTTGCTCCTGGACTAGCCTAGCTGCCACCTCATTCCTCGCTGCCAGCTTCCTTCCCTCAGTTGTGGACATTGAGGTGTCCTCCTCCCAGGAGGACACTAGGGAGATCATTCTGAAGTGAGGCAATGCTGGAAATGTGTGGCTGATAACAAGCCCCTTCCTGAGGGGGGCAGGGTGGGGACACACAGGATGGCAAGGGGAAGCCCTGGGCCCATCCTTGCCCTGCTCAGCTGCCCAGTCATCGTATTGGTCATCAGCTAGCTCCTCAGTGACCCCAAATTTCCCCTGGCCACTTTCACACTGTCTCCTTAACTGCCACCGTGCTCCCCTCCCCAACTCTGGTCCTCATTTCAGGGCAGTGAGGAGTTCTGCCTTTCACTCCTCCGTCCCTGGCCCCCCAAACACATGCACTAAATAATACACAGCTCTCTGCCCCTTGCCTTGTTCTTTAATGTCTTGTAGGAATGTTTTAGTCACATGCTGATCTTGTTTTGGAGGGTGGGAGGGTGAATGAGGAAGGCAAAAGCAGTCTGGATGCGAGTAGACCAGATGGCTGGGTTTGGATGCGGTCTCTTGGGACAGAGAGTAGGGCAGTGGAGAGGGAAGGAAGCTTGAAGGTAAAGCCCACTGACCACTTCAGGAGCCCCAGGTCCCACCAGGTCAAGGGTCCAAGGAAGGACTGGTCCTATTCATCCCCACAAAGCCGGAGAGGGGGAGGAGGGCTGGAGGGAAGGGATGCAGTTTACCTGGCTGAAACAATGACCGCGTCGGCCTCCTCCCAGCGCAGCTGGGGCAATCGCTGCAGAGTGTTCTTGGAGAGGAGGAAGAGTCCAGGGAACACCACCCCCCCAGCCACCATTGGGGTCAGCATGTTGGCTCAGACCTGGGCAGGGAGGCTGAGCTGAAGGGAGTTAGAGGTGGAGAAAAATGCAAAGCCAGAGCAGGAGAGAGAAAAAGAGAAAGGGGCACAAAGCAGACAGGGCAGGAAGGGATGGGTCAGGGGAGTCAGAGCAGAGGAAGGGGGAAAGGGAGTTAGATCAGATGAAGAAAGGGGAGAGGCCAGGGACAGGGTGGGTCTGAGAAAGGGAGCAGGAGAAAGCCAGCCAGAGGGAGGGGGAGAGATGAGGAGGGGAGGACATGGTAAGAGGACAGAGAAGGAGAGAGTACTGGAGGAGGAGGAAGATGCGGATGGGGGAGGGGAGGGAGAGACAAGGCAGGTGGGGGGGGGGCTTACGTGGAGACGTGGAGAGGCGGGAGTGCCGGAGGAGGCGGGGTGGGGTGGGGGGTGGGACTGTGGTGCCAGCCCTGAAAGGCAAGGAGGGAAGAGAGACAGAGGAGCGGCCGGGAAACTGGTCAGCGGTCAGCACTGGTCTCCCGCCTCTCGCTGCTGCCACAGTCTCCGCTGCCCGGCACTGACGCTGCATGGGGCATTATAGAGTTCATGCCCAGCTCCCTGCCCCCTCGGTGCGGAGGGGGAGGGGGAGGATAAGTCACCAGCTTGGGTAGGGCGGGGGAGGGGTGGGGAAATTATGGCACCGACCAGACACCAAGAAACCGGACCTGCAGTGGCGGCTCCCCATGCAGCTATGAGCCACAGCAGCGGCTGCGACAGCGATGAGGGGAGCAGAGAAAGAGGGAGGGGGAGGCCCTTAAAGAGACAGCAGCTGCTGCACAGGGGGCTGCTGGGGACGAGGGCCGGGGGAGGGAAGGCTCTCCTTTTGTGGGGGAAGGTGGCCCAAGACTCCTTAACCAGTGAGAGGGGACTCTGAGACCCTAGATGGGCCTGACCCTGTTTCCCACCAGCATTTTGCAAATGCCTGCCATTTCCCCCTCTGTCAATGCTCCCCAACACTTGTCCCTCAGTGGCTTGTGGGGGGGGGGGGTCTCACTCTAGCTTAGGGGCGCAGCAGAGGGTAGAGGATTCCCTGAGGGAGGGAACAGGAGAAAGTGGTGCATCTTTCGATCTCTAAAGGATGAGTTTAAGGACCGGATAGGAATGAAAACCCTTCGACACAGTGTCCTTCAGACTCAGGGACCCCATGGCCTGCAGCCCAGTGGGAGGGAGAGAAACCCGAGAATCACATATGTACCTCATGTCTTGACTCTGCTTCAAACTGTCCTGTGATTTTTGTCTATTGTAACATCACTGAGGTAAGGGCACTTGTCCCCTTTTTCACAGGTCAAGAAATTTTCCCCGGGCTTTCAGTGATCCTCTCCAATGACACATGGTTAATAAGAGGCAGGAGCCCTTCCCTACTAGGTGTCAGAATGGCTGCAGGGTTCAAAGAGGGTGGGAATGCCATCTCTCAGCACCTCAAAGCTTAAGATGCTCCAGCCCCTGTCCTTCAGCTTCCTGGTCTCTCCTGACCTCACCTACACATTGGTCACTCTCCTTTTCTCCAGGTTTATTATGCCTCTTCCTCTGTGACTTCACAGAACAGCCAAATTTCTGAGTGGGAAAGGACCTGGGATTGGCTGGTTCAAGCCCCTCATTCAACCATAAGGAAACCAAGGCCTAGTGACTTGGCTGGGGTCACGATGCAGGTCAGGAACCCAGCCACAACCAGATTGGCCTCTGCCCCTGGTGCTGCTTCTCACTCTTTCATGCAGCCTTCACATCCTGAGCCCAACAGTCCTTTGGACTTCTGCATGATGTGGGGCCTGCTACCCAAACCTTTGGTTTTCAGTCCTGCCCTAAGATACGCCTCAATAAGCGACTCTACAATTGGCCTTTGCCTGTCCAAAGCCCACTCCATTTCTCCCGATGCCAAAAAGCTGAGATTTGCAATTGCACACTGCCCTCTAGTGGCAATCTGTGGAACAGACCCTAAAAGGCCTTAGGCAGGAGTTAGGGACAATTACAGAGAGAATTATAGAGAGACCTAGCTTCCTGCCTTCAGGGCTTCACTTAAGGGGACCCAACTTCTTCAACTGTTCACTCTGTGCTCAGCACAGGACAAGGTGATTTATATTCATTCTTATTTCATCTTCCCAGATGGTAAGTATCCTTGTTTTACACATAAGAAACTGAGAGTTAAAGATTTAAAAAAGACAAAAGACAAAAATCTTGTCCAAGATCCAACAGCTCTGAGAACTGGGGAAGCTGGATTTCAAACCCATGTTTCATAACTCCAAAGACAATGAAAAGCAAAACTACAGAAGGGTACAGGGTGAAGGGCAGCTGGCAAGGGTGGGCATCTGTGACTGCTCAATCGAGGACCAAAGACTGGTCAAGGAGCTGTGCCTTCACTTTGGGGGAAGTGGGTGGAAGTAGGCGCAGACAACTGTTGTCTTCCAGGAACTCACTCAGCCACTCAGGTAAACTCCACCCTGCTGCCCTCTCCCTCTCCCACTTCCTGTTCCATGATAGCTCACATGTATGTTAAGCTTTGTAAAATAGGTCATAAATTTTCAGCATAAGGGCCCAATCCAGCCTACAAACATGTTTTATTTGGCCAGAATGGTGATGCAATATAGTGATTTCTTAGATTCTAAGTTATTTGTCGGTGTTTGAAAAGTAAGAGATTTCACCTAAAAGTTCAACTTCTTTCAAGAAAGACTCAGGCCCAGGCTGGTGTGGCTCAGTGGATTGAGTGCCAGCCTGCGAACCAAAGGGTCACCGGTTCGATTCCCAGGCAGGACACTTGCCTGGGTTGTGGGCCAGGTCCCAGTTGGAGGTGTGTGAGAGGCATCTGATGGATGTTTCTCTCACACATCAATGTCTCTCTCCCTCCCTTTTCCTCCCTCTTCTCCTCTCTCTAAAAATAGATATATAAAATCTTTTTTTTAAAGAAGAAAGAATTAGATCAGACAACATTGGGCCCACGTTCTGACTCCAAAATATTTCACCGGATATGAGCAGCTTCTGCCCACATTCCATGGGATGAGCACGAGTCCTCCAACTCACAAAGTCCCAACAAAGTCCCTACAAAGTCCCTTGTGTTACTTGCAGGAAGTCACAACCCCTACTTCATAAACATGAATTCACCCAACTTTCACACATCTCCATAAAGAATGGAAGGGGGGAATTCTTATTAAATTAAAATTAATTTACAGATGTGGGCTCCAAAGCTCAGAGATGCTATATGACTCACAATATATTCCGCAGCCAGTGTCTTTTGACTATTAAATCTCCCCCCATCCACCACACACTCATGCACACACACACACGCTGCTGCGCTCACCACTAACTTCCTGAAAGTAGGAGACCAGCTCCACCAGCCCTGGCTCCAGTAAGGATGCCCTCACCCTGTCCTCTTACTTGGATGCCACCAAAACAGCCTCTGGTCTCTTCATCTTCAGGTTGGAGTGGTTCTGTAGGCCCCAGCAGAGGAGAGCAAAGATCAATGGAAAGAAGATGCAGCCCACTACAAAGAGCAGGGTCATGCCTGTCTGGGGTAGAGGAGGTGAGAAAAGATGGCCATGAGAACACCTTAGTGCAGCGTCCCCAGACCCAGGTACCCCCTTCATACCAATAGCTCAGTGGCCCATGTGGTCCATCCATCTGTAACCATTAAAAGCCATAGGTCTTCCCCAATCTCTCTGGGATCCTTGTTGTACTTTAAATATCCCTTTCTTTTCTTTTTTTTTATCAACTCAAATTATAATAATTTTATTTTCTGTAACCCCTGAAGCTGGTCTACACCTCCTAGTTCATCTCACACCTTAAAATTCCTTCTCTTGCCCTGGCTGGTGTAGCTCAGTGGATTATGAGCTGGCCTCTGAACCAAAGGGTTGCTAATTTGATTCCCAGTTAGGGCACATGCCTGGGTTGCAGGCCAGGTCCCTATTGGGGGTGTGCAAGAGGCAACCACACATTGATGTTTCTCTTCCTCTCTTTCTCCCTCCCTTTCCCTCTTTCTAAAAATAAATAAAAAAAATATTTACTAAAAATTCCTTCTCTTTCTCCTTCAACCGTGATGATGTGCCTACTCTTCCCTTAACTCTACCCAGGTCATTCCATCCTCTGCCCCCGACCCAAGCTCTTTGCTGTACCTCTCCCTTCCCCTAGGTCCTCACCTCTGAGGGGCAAGGTGGAGGCTAGAGAAGGAGACTGATACCCAGAACTCGAACAATAGGATGAGGAATGTTCAAATTGTAAAGGTTTGAAATTTAAAAGTAATAATTCGTTAAAAAGAAAAAAAATGCAAAACATTATCTCATTTAAAAAAATGAACCCTGAAAACATTTTTACATATATGTTATTTTTGTCTGGAAAAGACTCCTCTCCTGTCCACTCCAGGGAAGGGAGGAGACGGGGAGTCCCAAGAGGCATGTAGGGAGCCTGCCATCCTGCACCCCTTATGCGTCTTTGAGGGGACCTAGTCAGGAGAGAAGAAAAGTGTCAAACTGCAAAGGCACGAGGACCACACAGCTCAGATGAGGCAGTTGGAGAGGGCAGGAACATCACTCTCCCATTGGTGGACTGGTGGAGGGTTTGGAATATGCCTTCCTCCCATTGGCCCGCCTCTTGACACATGTGCCCTATCGTATGCTTCCTGGCGGAGATGGCTGCTCTGGTGGGATGGGTGGGGCCTTCTCTTGAAGTATTGGCCAATTAGAATTTGTTGATGGCTTGATTGACAGCTGCGTTTCAGGGGGCAGAGCTGAAAGAGGAGAAAGGAGGAGAAGGAGGAGGAGGAGGGAGGGCAAAGTAAGAGCAGGGTGAGTAGTTCTTCCTTTGAAAGACAGTGTAGGGTGATAGTTTGGACTGCAGTT
The DNA here is from genome assembly GCF_014824575.4 of Sturnira hondurensis. Taxonomy (NCBI): domain Eukaryota; kingdom Metazoa; phylum Chordata; class Mammalia; order Chiroptera; family Phyllostomidae; genus Sturnira; species Sturnira hondurensis. The sequence goes on along the minus strand of NW_028088370.1, from coordinate 227,276 downwards.
TCTAGCGAGGGACCACCCAGGCTTCAAATGATCCAAATGTGGATAATAAAAGAAACATGCTGTATGACTCCATTTGGATGAAGTTCAAAACAGGCAAAGTAGCTTCCGTGGAAAATCAGAACAGTGTTTAAGTTGGAGGAAGGTGTTGACTGAGAGGAGACTCCAGGGAGCCTACTGAATCCGAAATAAAGGAATGTCCTTATATTGATCACAGTTCTATACATATGTTATACATTCTCAAGGAATGCTCTTAATATTTGTGTAATTTATTTAAATTAAGCTGGAATTTTAAAAATGGTTAACAAATGTAGGCTGCCCCATTCCCTGAATGCTGGTGGGCCAATCTCTTTTGAGCTTTATTATTTTCCCAACTTCACTTCATCCGTGAAGTTGGGAAAATAATACCCGCTCATTAAATGCTACTTACATAGCATTTACCATGGGCCAGACACTGCTCTGAGGGCTTAAAAACACTGTCATTTCCTCAAAACAACATTGAGGGTAAGGATTGTTATTGTGTCCATTTGATAGATGAGAAAGCGGATGATGGAGATGTTTGGTACCTCTTCCATAGTTAAACTGTCAGGGAGCAACTGAGGTAGGGATTTTTTTTTTTTGTCCCATCATTATTTTCCAGTTCCACCAATACACAGAGAATATTGGTCCTATAATTTAAGCAGCTATAGAAAACTCATAAATTCATTTTTCTACAGGGATGGAAAAGTTAAAGAGAAACAAAGCATCATTGAATACAGTCAGTCACATTTTCAGAGCTTATCTCTGTTAATAGTTCTTGCCTCCTTAGCTCTTCCGTTTTTTGCCCTCTTGATAGTCCTCGGAAAATGAAGTTAAAGGTTAAAGTAAAATGGCTGAAGATGAGGCTACTGGTTGCCTAACTAGTATCCAATCTCATCATCTTCCTTAGTTTCTTGGGGACTAAAGTGTGCCTAATTTAGAAAACAATATTTCCCAGCCTCTCTTGCAGTTAGAGGTCTGGCCAGTATGATGTGAGCAGAAGTCATTATGTAGGATTATGTGGGAGGCTTTTTGAAGGGGAATCAATGCAGTCGCAAAGAAATAGAAATGGCACTTAATAGGAAAAGATACCGAATGGAGGCTTGAAACCAGGCATGCTGCTGGAGTCTGTGCTGTTATCGCCCCAGCTCCTGTGCAGGCTCGCCGAGGAGATTAAATAGAAATACTGGGGTGGGGGGGGAGAAATACTGTGTATAAACTACTTTGCACAGGGTTCTGGGCCTGTTAGCTACTATTATTATGAGCACCTGCAGTATACAAGGCACTGAAATACTAAAATGCTTGCCATACATTCTCACAAATAATTTCTCCATTTCATGGCTGAGAAAAGTGAGGCTCAGGGAAGTGAAATGATTTGCCCCAAGTCACATAGTAAATGACAGGGCCAGGACTCAGACAAAAGTCAAAAAAGTATTGCCTTCTAAGCTGGAAGAAGAGAGCAGAGGAAGAAAGGGAGAAGCATAGCGGGAGATGTTTTCCTCTCTGATGCTAAAGGACAGTCATTCTCCTCTGTATCTGTGGCTTACCCTGGAATATAGAATAAGGAAGGGAAGAACCCTGGGCCATGACCTGGTAAAGGTCAGGCCCCAGTTTCGGTGGAATCCGGACTCCCTCCTATGTTTCCTTCCTTCGTTATTAATTTCTTCTAACAGCCCAAGGCTGCATGGTCTTGTCTGAGAGATAAAGGATCAGGGGAGAAAAATAAAAATAGTTGTTTAGAGCAACGGCTTTTAACTTTTTTTTTTACAGTAATCCACAAGAGATGCATTTTATTTCCTAACTGAGCACATGCACACACATGCCCGAACGGAACCCAAACTTTCTTACAATACTCACCGACCCTGATGCACAGTACACTGTGGTGTTTTCTAGCCCCTCAAAACGTGGTCCTGACCCACTGTGTCCATTCCTCAACCCACTGGGAGTAATGGCCCAAGTTGGAAAAACGTGGTTTCTCAACTTTTAAAAAAATTTAATGCTCTTCTAAGGAGCCTTTTTTAAAAGACGTTTTGTTTCCTAACGGCCACTCCAAATTTTGATGGCAGATGGACTGTGTATCTGTGCTTTATGTATCAAAAAGTAAGGTTTTTTTGCCCTCCAAGAACCAACTTTCGCCCCCTTGGGGGTGGTATTGTCCCTGGTGAGAATGCATTGGAGACATACCAACTCATTTTCTGAGTTTTTTTTGCACACCATGCCAACATCCAATGAGACTGTTTTCATCTCATTCTACAGACGTATAAGCCAAGGCTGAAGGGTTAACATTAATTATTGAGGATTGAAATGGCTGGTAAGTGGGTTGGGAATCCAGACACCTACCGAGATCCCAGCTCAGCTGCCTGATTATCTTTTCCAAAGTTTTGTTTCCTCGTGGAAAACGGTGGGATTGGTCCAAAGAAGTGCTCTCTGTGTGCTGTGGATTTTCCCCATTTGACCTAATAATAGCAAACATTTGTAATAGCATTTACTAGATGTCAGTCGCAAATTGATGTCCTTTACATATGTCAGCTAATGTAATCCTCACAAAAACCTAGGAGGGAAATGCTGGTATTACTTTTCCTTTACAAAGGAAAGAACCGAAGCACAGAGAGGTTGTGTGACTTGCCTGAAGTCACACAGGTAGTAAGTGGCAGAGCTGGGACTTGAACCTAGTAGTCTGATTTACAGACTACTGTAAATTGCTTTTTTTAACCATGTACTACTGTAAATTGCTTTTTTTAACCATGTACTTTTTTTAAAAGATTTTATTTATTTATTTTTAGAGACAGGGGAAGGGAGGGAGAAAGAGAAGCAGAGAAACAGCAATGTGTATTTGACGCTTGCGTGCCCTGCACCAGGGACTTGGCCCGTGACCCAGGCGTGTGCCCTGGCTGGGAATCGAATCAGCAACCCTTTGGTTTGTAGGCCAGTGCTCAATCCACCGAGCCACACCAGCCAGGGCCCATGTACTTTAAAAGGAAACTTTTTATCACTAGAAAACCATTATCACTTGTAAATTAGAGGGTAACAAAAAATTAATAAAATGAAACAACTTGTTCTGACATTCTGGCTAGATACTATCCATCGCCTCCTCCAAATTTTGAGCAGAAGGCCTATCTCTCTTGGTTAAAGAAAAGACAAGATAAGTACGGAGAGAGACATGTGAGAGGGGTTCTGGCAGCAAAATGAGACTTTCTCCTGGAATAATCAGGAGTGTTGAAAGAGAGTTGGAAAACACAGCTTTTGTGCGTGTGTGCATGCTTCCTTGATGGTCTGCGCACCACCTAAAATAAATCCGAGATGGTGTGCAGCCCACACACCGCAGTCCTGTGTCTGGGTATTCTAGGAGTGTCCAAACATAACCGGGGGCAGGGAGACGAGGCCGGCCAGTTGTGGCAGAGGGGTGCAGCGCCTCCCCGCCACCTGCTGAAGGCAGCACCCGCAGGCGGCAGCATGAGGCGCCACTCACTGTGCAAGAGCTGGCACAGGCTTGCCCTGCGAATGGCATAGGCCCACTCCCCCCTCCCTCAGCCTGGCTCCCCAGGTGGGCCTCTCACCCACAGGCTGTCCTCACATACCTGTCATCCAGTTTCCCCTGGGCCTGAAGTTCACCATTTCCTGCTACTTCAGGCTTCTTGTGCCAAATGCTGTCTTGTTCATCCTCTTAGAACCTGGGTGAAGCACAGCCCCGGCCCTGCAGAGGAGTGCAGGTGTGATATCATCAAAGGCTGTGAATAAGTAAACAATAAGTAGCCAGAAGTGGCCTGTTTCCCACGTGATACCCAGGGAAGGGTCCAATTCCCCCTACGGTGCTCTGGGGACCGTCCTGGCCAGCAGGCTAGGACATTTATTATTTAGTGCTTTAATTGTACTGGTCCCAGGGTAGGTACAGTTCCGAACGAGCCCGGTCCCACCCTTTAGCTGGACAGCAGAAAAAGCTGAGGGCACCACAGGCCAGTTCGAGCCAGAAAACTAAGGATCTAGTCCTTTTTTCTCTTCCTGTTATGTGACCGTGGTCAAGTGTCCGAGCTCTCTGAGCCTCAGTTGTACACACACGAAGTCCCACTGCCCAGGCTCAAATCTTGGTTCTGTCACTCACGAGCAGGAGAACTTGTGCAAGTGAGTTAACACCTCTGGGTCCTTCTTATCTATAGAGTGGGGACAAGGGTGGCGCCTCTACACAGAGCTGCTGGAGTGATAGAGTAGGACAGGTGTGAATGCTCAGTGTGATATTCATTGAGTTGTTGTTATGTTTTTTTAATGAGCCCTTGTTCTGTGCCAGATACCCTGCCTACATTTTCTTTAAGCATCGCAATAAGCCCTGACGGTCTCTGATGAGCCCTACTTTCCAGATGAGTAAGACCGAGGCTTACTGACCTCAGTTCATGTGCCCAAGGTCACACCGACGCACAGAGGCAGGACTAGAATTCAAACCTAGATCTTGCCTAGTTCTAAAATTCCTTTTCAACTGGTTCATAATTCTTTTTCATCTATAAAATGGAAAAAAAAGGTTTCTGCCTCTCAGGTCTGCTGTTAGGATTAAATAAAACAAAGTCTGTGGAGAGGCCTCTCCGGATGCTTGCTTTAGCTTCCTATTCCCCCAGGGTAATTATCTGAGCACAGGACTTTCATTTTCGTAATGAGGAGTCTGCCAAACCTCTTAGACTCTGGGAGGCAGTGTTGTGTGATGTCCATAGGAGGGGCTGGAAGTGTGAGATCAAGTCAGAGCCACCAGGTCTCTTTCCCACAGCCAGGCCCAGGCCTGCTGAGGCTTCTTTCATCTTCTGGACTTCTTCTTCACCTCAGGCCTCCCACCCACCCCACGAAGACTGGGAGTACATACCCTTTCCTCTCTTTCCCAGGAGCAGTGCCAAACTACATGTGATGAAATCTGACATCTCCAGCTTTGAACTATAGGTAGAGGGAGGCCTGAAGGTTATCCGGCTATTGCAGTCAGTTTCTCCTAGCCTCCGACAAATGGTGTGATGTTGGAAAAAGTGGAGCCCTGGCAAAGTGGGGTGCATATATCACCCCTCCTATTGGCTTGGCACTGTCCGCCCTCCTGCATTATGTATGAGCACACCGTAGGAACGGAATACCGTCACTAGTGCGTCTGACCACTGCAGGCCACAGACTCGATCAGAGTCTTTGCCAAGACGATGTCTGTGTGTTGGCAGGAGCTGAAAAGAGGGAGGGAGATGTGTCACCTGAGGCCTTTCCTGGGGCTGGTTTCAACTTGGGCCTTGGATTCTGCAAAGAAGTTAGGGGCAGACAAGAAGACAGACTCAATAAGCTAATCTGACCCTACCTTAGGATCAACAATGCTAACATCAGGGGGAGCTAGACCCCTGTTCTCAGAGCTTGAAACACCCTTAAGAGGGTGGGGGGGCATTAGAGGTGTCTGGGACCTCTCAGTGTGGTTGAAGGGGGGAGAGGAGATTCGGAACCAAGAGACACAGACCCTGGCAATTTCTGTGACTCCCTCATGGGGCAGGCAATCCCCAGGGGCAGCAGTTGTGGTGAGGTACATCTGGGTGGAGAACAAGTAGGTATGCAGTGGCAGAGCTTTCAGGTGAAAACGCAAGCATGTGTGTAGAACCGAAAAGGTCAGGAAGGGAAGCAGGAGGGCTGAATGCCTTGGCTCCCTGAGAGCCACAGGAACTAGGGCACCTGGATAACAACACTTCATCGGTAGATGCAGTTGGATTTCGTTCATTCATAAAGTCAGTGGTTACTCACTGGGTGCTCCCGAGGCCAGGCCAAGTACTAGGCCTTGGGATATGGAGATGAATCAGACCCAAGTGCTCACAGTCTAATTGGAGAGCCAGGCACTGAAGTACAGATTCAGATACCTTGTGGTAAAGAGAACAGCAGCGTGTACAGTGATCCATCACCTCTCTCGGGACTTACATTCCAGAGACCCCCTCGATAGGTGAAAATCCTCAAAGTAGCAGCGTTATATTTATTTTATTATTTATATATATTTTAAGACTTTATAAACCCTTCCCACACTCCTATAAACCTTCCCCACTCTCTTATTAACCTTTCCCACACTCTTATAAACACTTGATATGCTCTTAAACACTTTCTACACTCTTAAGCCTACGTAATTTTAACAACATATAAAATTCTATATGGGTATTCACCAGTGAAATATACAGTTGTCCCTTGCAATTTCGCGGTCCACTTATTGCAGCTTCACTGTTAAACCCGAGATACAGTGAAGTCGCAATAAGTGGACCGCCATACAGCGAGGGAGGACTGTACATGGTGCCCAAAGTGGCCACCTCGGCCTGAGGTTGGCAGCAAGAACTCCCTGAGGCAAAATTGAGCAGAGGCTTGAAAGATGAGGGAATTTTCAGAAAGGAAACACAGGAAGGGTGTTGTTCTACGCAGAGGGAACAGCATCTGCAAAGGTGTGGAGCTGTGAAATCCTATGCACTGGTTCTGGAACCTTGAACGGGTCCTATGGCGGAGCCTCGGAAGAACTGATGAGGCAGGGAACAGTCATTTGTTCACATATCGTTTGATTCCCCCTCCCCCAGTGTAATGTAAGTGACACAAGGGGAGGAAATTTGTCTGCCTTACCCTCTGCTGGAGATCCAGAGCCCAGATCGGTGCTTGGCCCCCAGTGAGGTATGTTGGGAACGAATCAACCAAAGACAGGTGGGACCCAACAGGAAGGTGCTGACAGTCAGCTAAAGCATTTGGGACTTATCCTGGAGTCAGTGGGGAGCCTGCGGAGGCTTAAAAATAGAAAAGGAACAGGATCTGCTGTGGGTGGGAGGAAACCACTTTGACAATAGTGCGATGATTGAAGAAATCAGATTTCGAAGTCTTTTCAAATTTTTTATTTATCTTTCTTTGTTATTCTATTACAGTTGTCCCAATTTTCCTCTTTTGCTCTTCTCTGCCCACCCCCGTGGGCCGTCCCCATACTGTTGTCTTCTCTGCTCCCACAGGCCGTCCCCATACTGTTGTCCGTGTCCATGGGTCATTTATACATGTTCTTTGACTAGTCCCTTCCCCTTCTTTTACCATTATCCCCCTTCCCCTCCTCTCTGGTCACTGTCAGTCTCTTCCATGTTTCCATGCCTGTAGTTCTATTTTGTTATTAGTTAATTTTGTTCTACAGAATGAGGATTCCTCTTACAGGTGAGATCATATGGTATGACTCGTTTTTCACTGACTGGCTTATTTCACTTAGCATGGTATTCTCCAAAGTTTTTTTTTTTTTTAATTTTATGTATTGATTTTAGAGAGAGGAAGGGAGAGAGAGATATTCATTGGTTGAGTCTTGTATGTACCCTGACCCCGGCATTAACCCGCAACCTTGGTGTATTGGGTCCAATGCTCTAACCAACTGAACTACCCGGCAGGGTCAGATTATGAGGCCTTAAATTAGGACATCGACAATAAAAATGAGTGGGGTCAGGTTGAAAAGATGTTGTGAATGACAGACAACTGACAAGTAGCTTTAATTTTTACAAGGTCCCTGTGAGAAAGGTGACTCCCCTTTTACAGAGGTGGAAATGGACTAAGGGAGGCTCAGTGACTTGGCCGACGCCCCACAGCAAGTTGGTGGTGTAGCCCAGGGGTTCAGTCTTCTCTTTGAGGGGTCCCAGAACACAGCATATGAAGAGGATCCGACCCAAGAGGGTGGCGACAGAAATTTAGCATTTCGGTGCAATAACTGCGGGAAAGCCAGCAGACCGCTTCTAAAAGGAACTGTTGACTACAGGGACTCAGCGGTGAAAGCGAGGCGGGGAGAAGAAATTTTGGGTTTCGGCGGCCACCGTAGTAGCAACTCCCTGTCTCCATAGCAATAGCAGGAAGCCGCGGGAGGTTCATGGACTGAGCAGCCACAACGGCCAATTGGACCTAACGCAGAGCGATCCCGAAGGTGCAGGTGATGCGGCTGGGAGGGTGGAGGGACACGGGTTGTGACCACAGCAGCGGGCGGGCCCGGGAGAGAGGTGTCGCCCTTGAATCCCGGGATCCTCATTCCCACTCTCTGAATGAGGGGCCAACGCTGGGCCTCAGTTTCCCCAAAGGAAGTGGGTGGAAGGGAGTGAGCACCCCAGTGCAGTGGTCCCTCGCAATCTCTGAGGCCCGGACTTTCTTTCCTTTGCAGCTCCTGAACTGACGGGCGCTGTCCTGCCCCATGGACGTGAGTCCTAGGCCCCTAAACCCTCTCTGGAGCAGCCCCCTCAGCGCCCTAAACTCACACCGACTTCGCCTGCCCTCTGGCAGCACTGGAGAAGACGCTGTTTACTCAACACAAGCCCCTCAGCTAAGATTAAGCGTTTTGAGAAAGAATGCCAGGGATGGGGGCTCCCCAGGGGAGGGTACTTTCCTGCTCTTCCCTGCGAGATGAAGAGTTTGCCAAGTAATCAGTGAGAAAAGAAGGGCATTCCAGAGGGAACAGCATGGGCAGAGACCTTGGGGGCAGGGAGAGAGAGAGGATAGGGCATTTGGGGGACTGCTAGGACGTAAGTATGGCTGGATAACAGGGGGAGGTTAGGGAGAGGTGGGTGGGACTAGATCCGGGCGTTTGTCACTGAGATAAGTTTGGACCAAGTCACTGAGAGCCATTGATGAGACACGGAAGCAAGGGAGGTATACACAAGGACCGCTAGTATGGATGGAAAGGGGCAAAACTGCAGACTGGAAGGCAGTTAAGGGGCAGTAATGTTGGCTGAGGGATGGTAAAGAATCAGAGAGACAACAGGTCCATTTGGAGAGACATCCTGGAAGGAAGTTTGTTAAGTCTTGGTAAAGTCTAGAATGACCACCAAGCCCTTTATGGTGCTGAAATGGGGGTGATAGGAGAATAGGCAGGTTTGGGTGGCAAGAGAGAGTAGTCCTTTTGACTCTCTCCCCACCGCCTGGTGGCTGTTCCTCCCCTTTCCCAGCCACTCCAGTGTCCTTCCTGGCGCGTCTGTGTTCCTGCAGCTCCTCCTACCTCCTTGTCACCCCTTCCTCCTGTGCTCATTCAGGCCTCCTCTAGCCCATGGAATCCCACCCCGGCTCCCGTCAGCAGTCCTTCCCTGCTGCTCCCCATCCCTGCCATCGTCTTCATCGCTGTGGGCATCTATTTGTTGCTGCTAGGCCTAGTGCTGCTGACTAGGCACTGCCTGCTGGTGAGGAGCCTGGTGGGGACTGAAGGGGGGCTCTGGGGAGGAGGAACTGGGTTAACCTGTGCCCTCATCTGCAGGCCCTTAATCTGAGATTCCTTTGCCATTTAGTCCCTCATCTATTCTTTTCGTGGCACCTGAGAGTTCCTCCTCTGCTGTCTCCTGCCAAACCTTCTCCTGCCCCTCTTGCCAAAACCACGTCTTGGTTGTCTCTACCTGCCACCTGGCCCAGATTCTGAGTTCTGCTGTCTCCTAGGCCCAGGGCTGCTGCACCGATTGCAGCTTCCCCTGCAGGAAGCAAGCTGCCTCCAGGCCCCAGGACTGTTGCTGGACCTGTGCAGAAGCCTGCGACTTCCCTCTGCCCAGCCCAGCTCACTACCTGGATGCCTGCTGCCCCCAGCCCACTGAAGCTGTGAGTTCTCACACTGCCCTCTGAGTCCCTGAGCCCTGATCTAGGCACTACCTGTACATTCGTTTTTGTCGTTATTGGTCACTATTTACTGTTCAGCACCGATGCTAGGCCAGGTGCAATTCCACGTATTGGGTCAGGTGGAGACAGCCAAAAACAACATCAACAACATATAGTGTGCAGTGATGAAAGCTACCTGAGAAAGGGAAAACGGCATCGGCTGGAGAAAGGCCATGTGTGTAATGTGCAGGGCATGTGATCACTTCTGAAAATGGAAGTTGAAAGGGAAACACAGAACCTCTCACAGAGCTTCTCATGCTCTTTGAGGGAATACTATGTTCCATTATTATTTTCTCAACAACCCTGGGAGCTGGGTATTTTTAAAAACCGGTATATATTTTTTCTGATCACAGAAAGTATTGATTACAAAGTGTGCGTGTAGAAATATATAGATGACACAAGGCAATTTGTAAGCCGGCTTTCCAACCAAGATTGCTGTGTTTTGTATATGACCCTCACATACTAACATACAATACCATCACTGCCGAGTTTTACTATTATTTGGTAAAAATGGGTCACACCACATATACTATATCGTTACAACTGCTACTTGCCCTTTTTAACTTGACATCATACCTTGGTCACCTCTCTATGCCTGTGCAAGTATGTAGGTAAGTAATGCTACCTTCCTTTTGCAGGGGAATAAATCGGCTTAGGGAAATCAGGCACTTCTCCAATATTCCACAGTAGAGTCTTACATAGAAAACTGTTCCATAGTGTGTTCGAACAGAGTCCTCAGGGAGAAGCCTGGCTTTCAGAGGACAGGCCACCTTTGCATTTGTGGGTTTAAAGGTGTTCAGTGTAATCGGCCACCTTCCTAGGCAATAATTATTTGGGGCCCAGAGGTTTAGACAGTAGAGCTCCTGCCCTTGAAGTGGCGACCTTCCCTGAGAGGGAAGAGTGAGGCTAGAAGACCAAGCAGATCCATGACTTGCGTTGCCTATAGTCAGTGCATTAAGGTCTCTGTTCCTCAGTTTCCTTAGTAATGATAACAAATACAGATATTACAAAGCTCTCTCCTACCTCACAGATACAGAAACTGAAGCTCACCGAGGCTTGAGTGACTTGCCTGAGGCTTGAGCCAGGACAGAAACCCAGGTTCCTCTTCCTCTCTGGGAGCGGGACCTGCCTGATCTGCTTCTTTCAGGGAATGTCCCAAGTTTCTAATTCATTCATTGTTTATTCACTTAACCAAAGATTTATGGAGTCATTGCTGAGGCCCAATGGTGGGCCCTGGGGGCTCAGTGGAAACAGGATGGACTTGGTCCCAGCCCTCACAGGGCTTATGCTCTGATAGAGAGCAGGGAGAATGCCGGTAAGTAGTAACAGTGTGTGAGAATGATGTGATGTAGTACTGTGTTTGGGTCTCAGCCCTGCGTGCGATCAGAAGCCGGTCTCAGGCTTAAACAGAAAGCCAGGCATGCAGGACCGCCACTCAGTAGTTCTGGGGCTGGTTGGAGTTGGTGAGTTTTTAACAAGTTCTCACATGATCCCACCCCACACCAGCATAAAGAATGGCTGGGGTGAGGACAAGAATAGCTCCCTTTATTGAGTGCTCACTATGTACCAGCCATCGTGCTTAGTTTTTTCTACTGATTCCTCACAATCACCTTAGGAAATGGGTTCAGAGATGAGGAAACTGAGGCTCCAAACTTGAATTAGCCAAACCTGGGCCTGAGCTCTAACCGGTAAAGATGGCTGGCTTCACCAAAGCAAAGCAAAAGAAATCAGGTGAGAACTGCAGAGCCTAGAGAAACACAAGGGTTAACAGTCTTGTGGAGTCCTTGTTTAATGTACTTAAACAGCAGATTCCTTCCCAAAGCCACCTGGCTGCCCTGGAGAGTTGAGAAATCCATTAGCTGGTTATTAATGACTAGATCTAATGGACAGAGCCAGGGAATGCTTACAATTCCCCCTTCTCTGAGTTGAGTGCAGGGAAACCTCTGTCAGCCACCAGTTTTGTGCACAGAATGACAGTGTAGCCCCCCCACAGAGCCAACTTCATCTGCAAACTGGGACTCCCCAAAGACACTCCCAATCACACCCTCATCAAACCCAAGGAAACCACTTGCTTCTCTCTCCTTCCACCAGGACACTTCTAGCTCCTCCCCAAGAGCCATTTCTGCGGGCAGCAGCTCCTGCCCAATTCAGACCCCTCTCCCTGGAGACTGTAGGTCCCTTCCCCTCACTGGAGCCCCTAGTGATATCTGATCTCACCAGTCACCTGACACTGCACCCCGAAACCGCAGCTGTTCAAAAGGTCATTCCCCTATTCCTGGCTTGGCCCTGTGTCTAAGCTGTGCAACTGTGACTGTCACTAGCTCTGCCTCAGGACTCAAGGAGCCAATCTTCTGTCACACATCCTGGGCATGTCCCACCCAGCCACGTGGCCTGACTGCAGTCGTGCCTGAAGCAGTCTCAGATCATCTCTGCCCCAGGACAGGAGAGCAGTGAGTTGGAGCAGGCTCTTCTCCCTGCCTGTCTTTAAGGACATGCCGTTCTTATTTCTCAGGGGACAGACCCGTTTCCCCTGGGAACTGAGAAGACTTCTTTTTTTGCCTACAGAGGGAAAAACGATGTGCTTTAGTTTATCCATTCCTTTGACATTCGTTGTTCAGCATGAGTTCCCATGCTAGCTCAGTGGAGACATGAGATGAACTGTCCCTGCCCTTGCAGACCCAGAAAGAGCTGATGTTCCTGGCCTTGGGAGGCAGTGGGGCCTAGGGGGCTCTCAGGACCGGAAGCAGGCAGGCCAGTCCGAGCCCCAGCGGCACACCCTAGTTGTGTTCCTTCAGGCAGTCATTCCCCCTGAGCCTCCATTCCCTCTTTTGTAAAGAGACCCTACTCAAGGTTCTGATAATGAAGAGAGGTACAACTTTTTAAGACGTTAACAATTTTTTAATATGCAAAATACCATTTTTAAAGAACACGAGAACGACTTTAAAAACTCATTCATGAATGCAGTGTGTGCCTGGTGCTGAACAGTTGCTCAGAAATGATCAATGAGATCCTGCAGTTTGGTCTCATGCCAAGGAAGAAATCCACAAAACCAACAAGTTACCTTCATCACAGACAGAAAAATGTGTGTGTGCTTTCCTGGCTACTGACTTTCCACTGCACGTAGCCACAAAAGTGTAGAACCATCTTTGAACTAAACATTGGGACACCTGAATTCTAGCAGAACCAGGGCCAGTTACTCTCTGGTCCTCAGTCTCTTTGCTTATAAAATGCGGAGAAAGAAAGAGCCCCCTGAATAATTTCTTCCAGCTCCTAAGCTTAGTTGTTTGGACTGTTGCCTCCTTGCTGATTTCTCAACAGCACAGGGAATTGACTTGTTCCTAGGATTAGTGGATGGTACTCTCTGTTCCACTGGGCAAATGCAACTTTCTAGGACTCTCTGCTTCCTTCTCTCCTAAGAGGGAAATAGCTTTGGCCTCTGGTTCCCCTTCTTCCTGCCCAACTCCCTCACTCCTTTCTTCTCTCCCTCAGGGTTGGGCCCCTCGTTGCCCTCCTTGCTGCCCACTCTGCGACTGTGCCTGTGCGTGCCAACTTCCTGACTGCCAGAGCCTCAACTGCCTCTGCTTTGAGATCAAGCTCCGATGAGGACCCAAAGTCCCTGCCCCCTGGGGAGCGGCCAGCCCCCAGGGCCCACGTGCCCTCTTCCCTGAGGGGCCTCAGGACTCCAGGCCACTGAGACCACAAATGGGCTGCCTGGCTCTGTGGCCTGGGAACCAGCAATGGAGAATTTGGTTCTGGCAGAGAAAGACTCAGAGCCCTTGGCCAGCTAGACTGCAGCCCCTTCATAGGGCCCACAGAGAGGGGGGCTAGTGCTCCGTCTGGCAGATGCCCCTGCCCTCCTTTTCCCCTCCTCAAGTAAGCTCAAGTTTGAAGGTGGGGGGGCACCCAAGATTAAGGGTGAGGGTCACTGCTAGCCATAGACAGCATTATGGGAGGAACTTGGGCCTTAAGTATCAGGATATAAGGGTACCCTTGCGTATGCAGTCCACAGGCTCTTGGTAATTTTGAGGTGTGAGTGTAATGCCTGCATCTGCTCTCCCTCAAAAGAAATGGGTTCCAGCCCTGACCGGTGTGGATCAGTGGGTTGGGCCTCTGCCCACAAAGTGGAAGATCACCTAGGTTCGATTCCCGTTCAGGGCACAATGCCTGGGTTGCAGGCTTGGTGCTGGAAGGCAACTCATCGATGTTTCTCCCTCTTTTCTCCTTCCTGTCTCTCAAAAAATAAATCAGATCTTTAAAAAAAAGAAAAAGAAGTGGGCACCAGAGATTTGTAGCAGCCCCCATCAGAGCCCAGTAGGAAGGGCAGGAAATCGGAGGAAGAGGCAGGGAGGGCCACATGATGAGTCCCCTTTCCCCTTCTCTCCCCACAGATCCCTGTCCTGTCCAAAGATTTGTTTCCCTTTTGAGGGCCTCAGTCTGGATTTCCAAGGAAGAAATTTCCTCTGAAGTACTGGTGAGTGGGTAGGGGGCCCTCCCCCACCCTTAAAATAGGGCAGGCCCACAGCTCCCTCCCCCTTTTCTCACTCTGGGCCCCATGCTGGCCTGAATGTCAGGAGCTTCAGGTTTCCCTAAATATAGGTCCCTGCCAGGGAATCCGTGGTGAGGAAAGGGCAGGGGTCACTGGAGAAGGTTGGGGACATAGTTTGGGGGAGGGCAGGAGCTGCCTTTATAACCCAGCCCGGTTCAGCCTGGCTCACTCGCTGCTGACCAGGCTCTGCCCGCTTCTTCGGTCTCCTCCATCCAGGTGGGCCCCAGGTGGACACAGCTGGGGTGGGATTAGCAGGGGCGACCTAGAATGATGGGAGAGGGGCTCAGAATGTATCTGAGAGGCTGACCAGAGCCAGACCGATTTTATTGGCAGTGAGAAGTAAGGGCCAAGGGAGACGTTTCGCAGGGCCTCTGACTTGCTTGGGCCGAGCCCAGCCGGCCACTTGCCTCATGGTCTGGCTTTGCGTGACGCAGGGGCTTCAGGCAGGTCGGCCCCTGATGGAGCACGAACAGGCTGGCCCAGGCAGGTGGCCCCTGGAACCTGACAGGCACCAGTGGGGCGCGGTTGGGACAGGTCACCCAGAACCGCTGCCCGCCTGGCTTCCTGCCAGCCTGGCCACCTCCTTGCGCTCACTTTGTGTCCACTCGCCGCCTTTTCCTCGGCCTCTTACTCCTGGGCCAGTGACACAGGAAGGGTGTCCTAGCCTGCAGTCGAGGCCGCCAGACCTACTAACTCTCGATTCAGAGACTACGTGACACACGCTGCACTCAGCATCAGCGTACGGTCTGAAGCTGGGGCTGGGCCCAGCCTGGGAGGGGAAGCTGGGCTTCAGTCTTCTCCCGCGCACCCGCCCCACCACCCCACCAATCCCCATACCCTCCGGGGCCCAATAACGGCTGAGTCACCGTGCCCCAGAGTGCGTCAGGCTGGGAGGAAGGGGAGAGGGGAGGGTCCGGACCCGCGCGGGATGTGGCCCGAGTCACGTCCGTGGAGATTTGGGGGAGGGATCTTGTTCTCTCCGCCTCCCGGCTTCGCCTTTGGGGGCGGTGGCTCCCACAGTTCCTCGCCTGCAATTGGATGACCGGGCGCCTCCGGCCCCAGCAAAAGAAAAGGAAAAAAAAAACATCCCGGCGGAGGGTGGAGCGGTGTGCACAGAAGGCGCGGCACCACCTCCCTCCTCCTTCCTCCCCGCCCCTTGCACCGCCCACACGGTAGCTTAATAGGCTGCGTTCCTCTTGGAACGCGCCGCAGAACCAGGGAAGTAGTGACGAGTGCTGCGTTCGTTCGCTCGGTCCAAGTCGCCATCCCGCCGCCCTCTACCGCTGCACCGCGCAAACCCGCCCCTTTCCAGTGCCAGGTGAGCGCTTTTCGCCACGTGCGAGGGTCAAGGACCATGGAGAAGGATCCTGGGGCCGTGGCGGGTCGGGAGAGCCCCCTGAACCGGATCCTAGCATCACCTGCCCCCCCCCCCCCAGCTCCACATACACACAAATTCCCAGCCCAGACCCCCAACCCTCTCTAGCTGGAGCTCACTCGGTTTACTGCGCAATGTGGAGGCTCTGCGCGCTGAGTCATGGCGGGGGAGGAAGCAGGACGAGATGAAAGGCCATCCCCTTTTCTTGCCGGGACCCTTGGTGCAAAGGATTATGGCCCCTTTGCCTCTCCTGGGATTTTAAAAGGCAGAGAGGGGTGGGGGCCAGCTCAAATACTGTTTCAGGGATCCGAAAGTGGGTGGTTGGCTCCTGTCCTGGGAGACTGGTGCCCCTGGCGAGGAGGGGACAACCCTTGGCAAGGCCTTTTGCCCCATTAACACTTTCCCTGTCTTTTCTTATTGGGTGACCTTGATTCTGAGCCCGGACAGCTGCAGCCCTGCGAGGAGACGGGAGCATGTTTCAGGGGGAAGGGGTGGGGCGCTTGCCTCTCCTCCGCACTCTTACCCTGCCTGAGCAGTGAGATCGGCAAACCTTACCCCTTTCCTCGTCCTCGGGCTGGGCTTCCTCTGCTGCCCTTTCCTAGGCTCTGATTTCCTCCTGCTGTTTTCTCAACACCCTTTTCCTACCCTGGGGAGGGCGCCCTCCCCCACCCTGGGGTGGAGAAGCCTGACCTTGGGATGTCCTTGAGGTCTTGGTGCCTGTTCAGCTGGGGGATCTTGGGTGGATTGGAAGGAACGCTCCTGTGGCAGTCGGGAGATCTGGGTTCTACTCTCAGATCTGGCCCTTGGATCTCTGTGTGACTTGAAGTATACAGACCTTTCTCTTCCCTGAGTCCTTTCAGATGAGGGGGCTGGGCCCCCTGCCTTATGTAAGACCTCCATATTCTGAAAGACTTAGGTTCGATTTTGCTTCTAGGCAAGGTGACCCCATGGCAAGTCGCAAGCCTGAAGGGTCCAACTTCTACATGAGCCACCTGTCCATGGCTCTGGCCTATTCCTTTACCCCAGATGCCAGTGTGCAACCCCACCCTCAGCTGGGCCACTCCCAGCAACATACAGAGTTAGGAAAGGTACAGGAGGCAGGCCTAATATAGGGAAGTTGGGTGTAGGGGAGAGCTGGGGACAGGAGGTCCCCCCAAACCTGCTGGGAATGGGGCAGGGGAGGTATGGAGCCTTTGCCCTGACATCCAGGCAAGGGGCCCTGCTCATTGGGATACCACAGAAAGACCCCGCTAACTAGTGCTCCCCCTCTCTCCGCTGCCCAGAAACCGACTGGCACCATGCCCTACCAGTACCCAGCACTGACTCCGGAGCAAAAGAAGGAGCTGTCTGACATCGCTCAGCGCATTGTGGCTCCGGGCAAGGGCATCCTGGCTGCAGATGAGTCCACTGGTACGGGCAGGACACAGTGTGGGGAGGGCCCAGGGTTGGGGGTAACAGGCCGATTCCCTTAAGACCGTGTGCTGCTCCCTTCCAGGGAGCATTGCCAAGCGGTTGCAGTCCATTGGCACTGAGAACACCGAGGAGAACCGGCGCTTCTACCGCCAGCTGCTATTCACTGCTGATGACCGTGTGAATCCCTGCATTGGGGGTGTCATCCTCTTCCATGAGACTCTCTATCAGAAGACAGATGATGGGCGTCCCTTCCCCCAAGTTATCAAATCCAAGGGTGGTGTTGTGGGCATCAAGGTGAGGAGGCTGGGCCTCGGGGTGTGAGATCTGAAATGAGCCAGGGCAAGAGAAATCCAGAGTAATAGGCTAGAGGGGGTAAACATTGGGCTGGGAGCCTGGAGACTTGGGTAGAATCTGCCCCAGATCCATGTAAGGAAAGATAGAAACTGTGTGATAAATACCTGCTTGGTATTTTTAACCCTTGAAGTTCTAAGAGCAAGGCATTACCCTCATTCTACAGATGAAAAACAGAAGCTCAAGTCAGGGAAGTGTTTTGATCACAGAATTAGGAAGTAGCAGGAACCCAGGCTCTTGTCAAATAACAGTCCCATATATCCTGCCTCCTAGGATCAGGTGCTGTAACTACATGAAAACATTTGCAGACCAAGAGACGCCACTTGAGAGATGAAGGTGGGGGTGCAGAGTAGGGCTCTAGAGCAGGAAAGGGTAGCAGAGATCACTTACCTGTCTTATGTTGTCTCACCCTAACAGGTAGATAAGGGTGTGGTGCCCCTGGCAGGTACAAATGGCGAGACTACTACCCAAGGTGAGAACTGTTTGGCATCCTGCCCTATCAGCCATCCCACCCAGTCGGTGCCCCTCTGGGTGCCCAGGGTAAGTGGGAGCCACCTGCCCCCTCTGCCACGCTGACTTCTACATTCCCTCTCCAGGGCTGGATGGGCTGTCTGAGCGCTGCGCCCAGTACAAGAAGGATGGAGCTGACTTTGCCAAGTGGCGCTGTGTGCTGAAGATTGGGGAACACACCCCTTCGTCCCTTGCCATCATGGAAAATGCCAACGTTCTGGCCCGTTATGCCAGCATCTGCCAGCAGGTGGGCTTGCATGTCCTCTGCAGGCCACCTCCCACCTTGTTTGGTTCCACAGGGTCAGCTATACTGCCACCTATCTGCTAGGATATCTACACCCCCCAAAGCAGCAACTGTTCCACATCCTTACTAGTCACCAGGCTTGGTCCTGGGGACCCAGAGCGCAGGGCCAGGACAGGGCTCATGTGGGTGGATCTGAGGACATCCTGTTTCCTACAACCCTGCAAAACTGAGTCTCTGTCTTCATGGAGATAAGACCTTGGCCAGTGGCTCTGGAGAGCTATAGGTTGGGCTCCAGTTTAGGAGGTCTCATAGCTGTTCTGTCCCCTCACTCCACAGAATGGCATCGTGCCCATTGTGGAGCCGGAGATCCTCCCTGATGGGGACCATGACTTGAAGCGCTGTCAGTATGTAACTGAAAAGGTGGGTTAACCTACCTGCCTGGGCAGTGTGGTGGGTTAGGGAGCTGGACCGGGGGCTCTGGGGCTGACTCCGGTCCCCACTTTGGTCCTGCCCTAGGTGCTGGCTGCTGTCTACAAGGCTCTGAGTGACCACCACATCTACCTGGAAGGCACCTTGCTGAAGCCCAATATGGTCACCCCAGGCCATGCCTGTACCCAGAAATTTTCAAACGAGGAGATTGCCATGGCAACTGTCACCGCGCTGCGCCGCACAGTGCCCCCTGCTGTCCCTGGTGAGCCTCATACTCTCAAATTGCCCTCTGAGAGATTGTACCCACAATCCTTATGCCCATTGGTGTGATTTCCAGGTCTGCTTCTAGGAACTCCTGCCAGTGCCCTGAGTCTCTGACTGCAATCCCTCCTGCCATTTCACCCTTTGTTTTACAGGGATCACCTTCCTGTCTGGAGGTCAGAGTGAGGAGGAGGCATCCATCAACCTCAATGCAATCAACAAGTGCCCCCTGCTGAAGCCATGGGCCCTGACCTTCTCCTATGGCCGAGCCCTGCAGGCCTCTGCCCTGAAGGCCTGGAGTGGGAAGAAGGAGAACCTGAAGGCTGCCCAGGAGGAATATGTCAAACGAGCACTGGTGAGGATGGAACAGGAGTGGGGGAGAGTGCTGGGGTGGATGGGATTCTGAGAACAGACCTTCTTACTCTGGCTCCTCTCTCCTCCTAGGCCAACAGCCTCGCCTGCCAAGGAAAGTACACCCCAAGTGGTCAGGCCGGGGCTGCAGCCAGCCAGTCCCTCTTCATCTCTAACCACGCCTACTAAACAAAAATGTTCTAAGGCTGCCCCCTCAACACTCCAGGCCCCGCCCCCTCCCACACTCAAACTTGAAGAGGGGGCCTCATCAGGGGCTCCAGGCTGCTGTCTCCCACTCTTGCCTTCTTTGTGACACTGGTGCGTGGTGTTGTCTGTGTATGCTAATTCCAGTGCTCTTTCCAGCCCACTGCCAATAAACAACTGTTTAAGGGGGAGTTTGTTGTCCCTGTCTATAGTGTCTGGGTCAGGGGAGGGCCTAGGGGGGTGGCAGAGTCCAGAAGACAGGGGCCTTTTTTTTTTTAGAGTTTATTGATTTATTTTTAGAGAGGGGGAGGGAGAGAAACATTAGTGTGTGGTTGCTTCTCACACACACCCCTAATGGGGATCTGGCCCACAGCCCAGGCATGTGCCCTGACTGGGAATCAAACTGACAACTTTTTGGTTCACAGGTGGGCATTTAATCCGCTGAGCCACACTGGTCAAGGCAGAAAGAACCCTTGTTTTATGTTCTTCTTAGCCAGGAGAAAGGTAAAGGGTGGAGTAGGCATTTCCTTTTTTGTTTTATAATTGCCCAGGGCTTCAAGGGGAGAGCTTGTGAAATTTTCTTCAAACCACCAAAGTCTCTTATCCCCTCTACCAGCAGCATCAGATAGGACTCATAATGGGCGAGTGTATGTAAAACCCTGCTGTGTGAAGCTACAGGGCCAGTCTCACTTCCAGGCCAAGAACTCATGGGTGCAGGTGGTCCTTGTGACAAAATGGCCACTGACGAAAGTCAAGATTTCCAGAGTCTATGAGCAGGTAATGTAGTGTTCTTTATGAGTAGGTGCCATTATCATTGCTGGAGATGGCACTGTTTCTTGGTGGAAACAAGATTATTAATGCATATCTCCATCTACACTGTTGAGCTTGCCCATCTTCCCATCTGAATAGGAAATGGGATTAGAGCTAGCTTCTTAGTCGTCTTGAGCTGTGGTCGTCTTGAGCCTGTGAACCAAAAGGTTGTCAGTTTGATTCCCAGTTTGAGCTGTGGAACCCCACGAAGAACCTGGAATCTTCTCCAACACCTCAAACACAAACACAGAACTCAGGTTCCAGGTTAAGAACAGCCTGTAGCTGCTGCATTCCGTGACGCCAGAATGAGGGCCGTGCACTTACCCCTTGCCATGCCTTAAACCCTTCCCTGATCCAGGGTGGAGTGCAGCAGTACACACCTACACACCAGAGAGTCTCAGTTGATAAAACATCCTAGTCATAACCAGGGACCTGTTATTCCTGCCACTTCCCAAATTTCCTGATATGGGTGCTTTTCTGTCTGAGCGCTCTGCAGGGAGGAAAAGAACATCCTGACCTTTCTGATTTTTCTGAACCTACCAAATCCATGTAGTGATAGGCACGGAACCAATGTACCTAGGACCTTCTAGGAGTTCAAGAACTCGATTCTTTGCACATTTCCATTTGTTGCCTTATGTACAAAACCAACCTCTCCTAGTACCCCTCAAAACTTTAGTCCTCACCTCTGTGCCTACCATTAACTCTGAAACATCTGAAATAAGGCACATGAAAATCGAAGGTCAATATGCCCTGGCTGGTGTAGCTCAGTGGATTGAGTGTGGGCCTGCGAACCAAAGGATCACAGTTCAATTCCCAGTCAGGGCACATGCCTGGGTTGCAGGCCAATTCCCAGCAGGGGACACATGAAGGGCAACCTCACATTGATGTTTCTCTCCTTCCCTTACCCTTTCTCCTTCC
Organism: Sturnira hondurensis; assembly: GCF_014824575.4. Lineage (NCBI taxonomy): Eukaryota > Metazoa > Chordata > Mammalia > Chiroptera > Phyllostomidae > Sturnira > Sturnira hondurensis. The sequence goes on along the minus strand of NW_028088370.1, from coordinate 206,243 downwards.
CTTACCCTCTCTCCTTCCCTTACCCTCTAAAGATAAATAAATAAAATCTTTAAAAAAAAAGGTCAGTAGAAGATAGTGAAAAGGACATTCCAAAAGGCAACCTGTGCAAGACACCATGAAGTTTGCTTAAAGGTTAAAGGGACTAGGGAAGCAGAGAAAGTCAAATAACATTTAGGAAGTCTTGAACTTCTTAGGACAAAGTGAGTTCCAGAAAGTCTTAAGAAACAACTTCCCTGGGTTGAAATTTCAACCTTATCTCAAACCCCAAATGCAAACACGAACAAGTTACTTAACCTCTCTGAACCAGTTCCCTCCTTTAAAAATAAAGACAACAGAAAGCAATTTAGGGTTATCGAGGAGACCATTCAATCTGGGAGGCCATGTTGACTGAGGTACAAGCTTGGTGCACTCCTTTCTGCCTCTAACTTCAGAGGTCCTCCCTGGCGGAGATTTTTTTTTTTTTTGTGGCAATGGAGAGAGAATTAAGCTGACATCCCTTCATTCATTGAATAACTACGTATGTATGCCTATTGTGCCAGGCCTTGTTCTAAGCAGTGGGGCTGCAAGGGTGAACCAAAATTCCATTCGTCAGAGATTGTAATGGAGGAGGCCGCCTAAAACAGGTAAACGTGGAACAGAAAGTTACAAAGCAGAGAGCCCCGGCAAAGCTTCAGTTTCCCTGACCCTGGAGGTGACTCTGCTAAGGTGTCTTAGAGCGACAATCCGCCTGGCCCATAATAACTTGCGCCCGCAAGGGGCTGACATCCAGCTTCTCCGTCTCATTTGCATTCTTAGGCTGGAGAGGTGGGGTTAGGGGCGCGGCGTGGGAGGGGGATGTGTGTATGACGCCACATCCGACGCGCGGCGGAACTGCACTTTCTTTGCTGCCGCGGCGGGGCCGGAAGTAGAGGCGGGGGTGGCGGCGGCGCAAAGCTGAGGGAAGTAGGAAGGCAGGGAGCCGGAGAGCCGGAGCCAAAGTCACAGCGGCGGTAATAGTCGGAGACCCCTCTAGGCCACCGTCCCTAGCGCGGGACCGCGGGGTTTGATAGGAGGGAGTTAGCAGGGAACAAGCAGGGCGGTGGGACCTTGTGAGGAGAGGCTGGGGGAGGGGGGCGGCCCAGCTCAAAGTAGTTGCCCTACCCCCCAGCCCGTTCTAAACCCTGAGACCCTGAAGGGACATTCTTTTCCCGGCTCGTCGTCGCCTTTCCCAGGAGACCCCTGTGCGGTGCGGAGGGGGCGGCGGCCCCGGCTCTGACCCGCGCCGGGGGAGGGGTTGGGCCATGGCGGAGATCAGCGACCTGGACCGGCAGATCGAGCAGCTGCGGCGCTGCGAGCTCATCAAGGAGAGCGAAGTCAAGGCCCTGTGCGCCAAGGCCCGGTGAGTCCCCCGGCGTTATGGAAGGGGTTCCACTGCCCAGGGGTTCTGGCCTAGCGCGTATCCAGCCGAGACCCTCGGGCCTGGCTCACCCTGGAAACATTCCTAGAAAAGAACAAACTAGGGCCACTTCCCTCGAAGAGCAACCAGCCTGTAGGGGGGAGACAGACCTGGGTAAAGACACTTAAAGTATTAGGCAATGTGATTTCAGTGAAGTTAGAGAAAGTAGTTAAGCTCAGGGAAACAACTCTACCGGTTGGGGCATCGGGGAAAGGATTTTTGGAGGAACTGAACTTCGGGGTAGGCCTTCAGGAATGAGATGAAAAAAGGGAGTGCCAGCAAGAACAGAAGTTCAAGGCGGAAAAGCTAAAGACTCTGTTTTATAACATACTTTTATAAAAGTTGGGTAGTAGTGTTCCCATTTTGCAGATGAGGACTCATGTTAAGAGTCAACCAGCAAATAGGGGATGGAGTCCGAAGCCAGTTCTCCGTGTTCTGCCCTTTTCAAGCCATAATGCACGGTGGGGTTGGATCAATGTGGGAGCCTAAGACGTGGTAGAAAGTAAGCCAGAGTGGAGTTAAGCATCATGAAGAGGGAGGCCCACCGCAAGAGTTCTGTGGGAAGTAGAATGATGTAGTGATTAACATCCCAGGCTTTGGCCTTGGCTGGGTGACTCAGTTGTTTGGAGTATTGTCTCGAACACCAAAAGATGGTGGGTTTGATCCCTGATTAGGGCACATATACTAGGATAGTTTGCAGTTTCAGCCCCCAGTCAGGGTATGTACAGAAGGCAACCAATCCACAGTTTTTATCTATCTTCCCTCTCCCCCCACCGCCCCCCACCCTTTCACTCCCTTCCTCTCAAAAAAATCAGTGAACATATCCTTGGGTAAAGGTTTAAAAAAAATTCCAGGCTTTGGAACGTCGTGGCTGTCAGTCAGAATCTGAGCTCTGCAACTTAGTTGTATTGGTGATCTTGAGGTCTCTGAAACTCAGTTTTTTCATCTTCGAAGTGGGAGTAATAGCACTTAATAAGATGATTATCATCAATTAAGTTAGTGCTTGGGATGAAGTTAGCATAGTGCTTTCATATAGTGTAAGTGCACAACAATACTTAGAAGTAATTATTATTACCGAACTGTGTAGAAAGAGTGCAATACTGGTGTGCTGGTATGGACTGAAGACATCAGGGAAGGCTTCTAGAAGAATGTGGCCTTGAAAGATGAAAATAATTTGGATAGCTAATGGGAGCAGGGCCAGTGAGGAAGGCATTTCAACCAGAATGACAGTAGGAGTGGAGACCCCAAGATGTGATGGTAGTGAGGAAACCAGTTATCTGCTTCCTCCCAGGCACTGTCCGACTGGCTTCCACAAGCTGGAGAATTGTGAGAAAAGAGCCAGCAGAACTACCCTACATTTATTGAACTACAGGCCCAAATAGCTATTAGCATGGCTTTGTCCTGGCAAAGACTTCTACTCATTTTCTCCCTGCAGCAATCTTGTGAGGTTGGAATTGTTTGCTCCATTTTACAGAACGGGAGGCCATGACTCCTAGAATCCTAGTGACTTGATGAAGGTCACCCAGAAAGAAAGTGACAGAGCTGTGTTCTGAACTTATAGCTATGAAAGAACTGAGGCTATCAGGCTCTTTACTTGCCTTCACCCCCACTGCGCCTCAGACCTGTAGCTCCCTGCATGGGTTTGGTGAACAGGCAAAGTTTCTTCTTCAATACTTGCCTGTGGCTTTTCCATGTTTTGCTTGCTTCCTCTGTCTTGAATGGCATTTTTAGGAACTTAAACCAATTGCTGCCTGGCACCATTCTTTTTCCCAAAAGTCTTATCTCCCCCTACAGGACCTGGGTCAGTTTGGTGGTGATGGTGGCTAGTGCTTGTATAGCATGGTGGAGTTTCCAGACTAACAGAGAAGATTTTATATATATATGAGATACATTTTCTCCATTGTTCTTTGCTGCAGCCCAGCGAATAGGCGGGGCAGGGTTCAGTTTCACCAAATAGCAAACCAAGCCTCAGAGGATAATGTCTTGCCCCAGTCTCACAGCTGGTCGGAGGGGAGGTTGGTTTGGGATCCAGGTCTTTTACTATATTCCATGCTCATGGACAGCCAGGCAGAGACATTTGGGGTGTGTGAGAGCTCGCGGGGAGCTACAGAGAACTGGTGTGGGAAGTTTCTGTCCAGCTGAAACTGAGGTGGAGCTAGGAGGTACTAGATTGAGGCCTGAGTTGGCCACTGTCATCCCAGGCCCAGTCCAAAGAAGGGCCACTTCTAGCACCTGGCCATGGCACCTCCTGGGGACCCACTAGGGACCCAGACCAAGGCCGGTAGTGTCAAGAGTTTCAGCTTGCTTAGAGGGCATACAGATGCAAACCCTGGGAATTACGGAGGCCTGAAGTGTGTGTGAGCCTAAAAAGTCAGCATATTCGAAGGGCAGGCTTTTTTTTTTTAATATTCACCTAAGGATGTATTTATCGATTTCAAGAAAGAGGAGGGGAAAGAGAAACATTGATGTGGTAGAGCAACATGGGTTGCCTTCTATACATGCTCCGACTGGGGATCAGACCTGCACCTTTGTGGTATATGGGACAATTGCTCCCACCAACTGAGCGACCCCGCCAGGGCTGAAGAGCAGAGGATTTTGAATCAGGGGGTCCTCAATATGAATTCCATCTCTATGAACAGTGTGACACCCTGGTCAAGTCAATTTTACCTCTCCAAGTCTTTGAAACCATTATGAAACTCAGTGACATTCTTCATATCCAGGGACAGGCCCTGGCACTTTGTTAAGCACTTACGAAAGTCGTGTTAGTTGTGGAAGTAAAGGTGAGCAGGTGTGAGCCCTGAGAGGGCTGGTGGTTTGCTTACTGCAAGTGACAGAGATGGGGTCGGAGGTTGGGCCCGATTCCAGACCATGCTGAGGCCTTACCAGCACTAGGGTGGGGTTTTGACCCGGAGTCTGGAAGGGGCTGGCATAAATTCTCATGCAGTTGGGGTCCTGGGTTTCAATTCAGACACTCCTCCAGCCTTGGGAACTTGATTCTGCCCCTTTTTCCTCTAAGCCTCAGTTTCTTTATTTGTCAGATGAGGGTGAAAAGAAGCTTCCCAAGTCAGTTGGAAAGGTTATTATGAACAGTATAAAGGGTATTCAACACAAGTTATAGTGCAAGTGGGAGAGCCTGGTTGCTGCCTGGCCCCTGAGACTACAGCCAGTGCCTTCTCCTATTCCCAGAAAGCCAAAGCATACGTCCCTGAAGCTGCCTTTGTTATGAAGAGTACCCTGAGGGACAGGGCTGGGTAGGAAACCCTGAGTTGAGAGGGGCCTCCTCTAGTGGGAGGAGATGGCAGAAAGAGGGAGGGCTGAGCAAGTGCCTGGGCCATGTCAGAGTGACCTGATGAAAGAGCTCCATACTCTGGAGCCAGGCTGCCTTGGTTCAAGTGCCACCTGTATGACTGACCATTTTCTTCATCTGAGATGTAGGAATGATCGCAGTGCCCGCCTTTGAGGGTGGAGGTTTGATTGCGTGCATCATCCATGCAAAGCTCTTACTACAGCCTGGCACGTGGTGTGAACTAGAATGTTCACTGCTGCTGTTACCATCAAGGATAAAATCTGGAAATAACAGCACTACTTAAATTGGGTGTCTGAACCTGACAGTGGTTTTGTGTCATGCTCACTGAGGTGGAAATAGACTGGAAGAGGTGAGGAGAGGTGAAAGGATGAAGTCCTCACTTCCTCTAATGAAACAGTAGCAAAGTGTATCACTTTGAAGATTACTCTGATGACGGGCCTGCCCAGGACAATTGTCTGTATGTGTTCCGACAGGCTTGGAACAGCCCCCTGTGGTGGGCAGAGAGGGAATGCAAGTGCTCGTCCAGGGGCACAGCCTCGGGGCACTCCAGGCTGAGGGAGCAGCAGGAGCAGAGGGCTCTGTGGGAGAGGAGGAGATCTGTTTTCTGGGAGTGCTGGGTGCATGAAAGGAAGCAGTGAGGTTGGGGGGTGGTCAAGGCTGGGAAAGTTCCAGGCTACTTGGGAGGGCTTTGAAACCTGGAACAAGTGTTCGGCTTTGGCATGTTGACAGTTCCCCCCCAGGGGAACCATGGGTGTTGTGAGCAGTGGGGGCCATGGTCAGCCTGTCCTGGAGAAACTGCACACCTCACTCCTGCCCTGTAGAGTTCAGGGACTGCTGCATACCCTTCCCTTCCCCCCTAAAAAGAGGTCAGGGATTGGGCTGGGCTGGGCTGGCTGTGGTGACCCTGGTCTTCTGTCTCCAGAGAGATCCTGGTAGAGGAGAGCAACGTGCAGAGGGTCGATTCGCCAGTCACAGTGAGTACTCTCTGTCCCTCCAGAGCCTGGCTAGGTCTTTTAGGCACGAATACATACCCAGTAGTCTTTTGGGCTCTCTCATCCTTGGGAGCCCCATGTTCAAGGAACCCTCGCTATAAGAAATGGATGTTTTGGGAAGGGTCTTTTGATTTGTTGGAGGGACACTCTTGGTCAGGGCAGAAGGGCTTTTAATTTGGTAAGTGATTCTATGCCATATGTTCCTGTGTGTTCTTCATTATTAGTAACTTCATTCGGATACCTTAAGGGGGGTAGGGAAAAGAAGGGCCAGGTCCTTCAGGAGCAGAGGTCCAGCTGGAAAGACCTGGCTCTAGCTCTTGCCCAGGGAATAGTTGGCATTCGGTGTGGGGTGGAGGTTGATTCCAGACCAGGCTACCTGGGGTGGGAGAGTAGATTTTGGGCCCTGAGAATAGAGGCTTAGCCAAGAGTGATAATTTGAAGATAGCACCCAGGAGCAGAGGCTTTCAGACTGAGGTCCCATCCACCTTCTCACTTCCCAGGTATGCGGTGACATTCACGGACAATTCTATGACCTCAAGGAGCTGTTCAGAGTGAGTGTGGGTAAAGACTGGGGAGGGTGAACTGGAGGGTTGACTGGAAGGCCCCTTTGAGGGAGTTTGAATTTGGTGAGTGGAATGGGGGCAAGAGGCCTATAGTTAGGTGGGCCCTTTGTGGGAGAAGGGCTTCAACTTGACTGAAAACGGGCCACAGTGGGGAGTAGGGGACAGTTTAGGACCAAGCAGAACCTTCTCCCTCCCCCCAGGTGGGTGGCGACGTCCCTGAGACCAACTACCTCTTCATGGGGGATTTTGTGGATCGTGGTTTCTACAGTGTTGAAACGTTCCTCCTGCTGCTGGCACTTAAGGTGGGAACTGCTGTCTTCTGGAGCCCAAACCTGGGCCACCTCAGGCCTGACCAGTCTGCATCCTTTTCGCCCTCCTCTCCTGCTTCATCCACCCCCAACTCTGAGCTGTGCTGCTGGTGATGACAGATTCTGCTTGGCAGGGTGGTCACAGAAGCTTTCCTTGACTTGGGGCCATGTGATTGGGCCCCTAGAGGATGAGGTCAGAGGAGTGGCATTATAGGGGGAGGGAATAAAGTCTCTGTGTTCAGCAAGTGACAGGGGGTTGAGTTCATCTGGATACAGCATCCACTGGTGGGAGAGGTTGTAAGGGGCCAGATGACAAAGCACCTTGAATGTCTTGCTTAGGACTTGGTCTCATCTTGTAGGTAAAAGAGGAGCCATTAGGCCTGTAGTTGATGGGGAGGGGGGTCACTCTCTGGAGGAGGGACTGGGAGCCTATGAGGTGGGTGCAACACCATTCATACAAGAGATGACAGAGATCAGTCTGGGGCAGGGTGGTGGTGGTGAGGATGGAGTGAGGCTGGCAGGTGGGAGGAGATCAAGGAGGAAGGGGCAGAGCCTCGACCCCAGCCCTGGCTTGGGGTCAGGTTCACTATCCTCCAGGTTCGCTATCCTGACCGAATCACCCTGATCCGGGGCAACCACGAGAGCCGTCAGATCACCCAGGTCTATGGCTTTTATGACGAGTGCCTGCGCAAATATGGCTCGGTGACTGTATGGCGCTACTGCACTGAGATCTTTGACTACCTCAGCCTGTCGGCCATCATCGATGGCAAGGTAGGCTGGCCACGGTGCTCCATGGAGGTGGGAGGGGTGAAAAGGGCGCTGGGCCTCAGCCTCCCCACCCTCCTGCTTTGTTCTCCCCTGTAGATCTTCTGTGTGCACGGGGGCCTCTCCCCCTCCATCCAGACCCTTGACCAGATCCGGACAATTGACCGAAAGCAAGAGGTGCCTCACGATGGTCCCATGTGTGACCTGCTCTGGTCTGATCCTGAAGGTGAGGGCAAGTGGGGCAGGGACAGCCAGGCATTACCCTTAGTTTGTCAGGAGACTAAGGAAGCCCTTTGGTTAAAACAAGTACCTTGAAGGGACAGTCAGGCCAGGTAAGTTGTGGGAAGAGTAGAGCAGGCTGGTCTTCACCAGTGTCCATGCTTGACCCGGGGACTGGCTGGCACCCTCAGAGCAGGAATGTGGGAGGCTGGGCACTTTGAGCTCTGATGGAATTAGGGCCGCATATGAGAGGTTTGTATTTTTAAAAAAAAACTGTTAGCTCCCTGTATGTACGGGGGCTTCTGAAGAGATCAGGTACCTTGAGAACCCCTCATTTGTGGGGGTTCCTGAGCTGATATGGAGCAGAGCTGGGATTAAAAGTCAAGTATCCTAGAACCAGTCCAGGGCTCCTTGTGCTGTGCTGCACACAGCCTCCCTCTCACGGCCGTGCCCGGCTGCCCTCTTACTACTCCCAGACAGCCCTTGTTCAAGCCTGCTATGCTGGCGTGGTTCTTAGGAGCACCTCCTTTCACTCTTCTGTGCCTAGTTGGACAGTAAGTTGCATGTTCACTGTGACTCTGAGGTGGCTCCAACTATCAGGAAAGTCCTTCTTCATTGGAACTTATCTGCTTCAACATTTGCTTCCTGTCTCTCAGGACACCCTGCCTCCTGAACACATGCAGGCCCCTGTCCTCTTGCCCCACTGGGCTGATTGGGGAAGAGGGGTAGGATATTCTTCGAAGGGCAGAGGGCAGTCAGAGAAGCCGTGGGGGACATGTCTCTCTATCAGTACCTTCATTTACCTCAGATACAACAGGCTGGGGTGTGAGCCCCCGTGGGGCTGGCTACCTATTTGGCAGTGACGTGGTGGCTCAGTTCAATGCTGCCAACGACATTGACATGATCTGCCGTGCCCACCAATTGGTGATGGAAGGTTACAAGTGGCACTTCAATGAGACTGTGCTCACTGTGTGGTCGGCACCCAACTACTGCTACCGGTGAGCTGCGTGGGTCAGGAGGTCACAGTGGGGGTGGGGGACCTCAGCTGACACACACTAACTGCTGCTTTCCCAACCACAGCTGTGGGAACGTGGCAGCCATCCTGGAGCTGGATGAGCATCTCCAGAAAGATTTCATTATCTTCGAGGCCGCTCCCCAAGAGACGCGGGGCATCCCCTCCAAGAAGCCTGTGGCTGACTACTTCCTGTGACCCTTTGGTCCCTGCCCTCCCCCTCCAGCCCCTCTGGCCCTTGGACCACTGTGACGCTACCCTCTTCTCCAGATGGAGGCTGGGCATGGAGGGCTGTCCCCAGCTCTGCTCTCCCCGCAGAGGGCACTTCGATGGTGAGGACTTTCTCTGGAGAGGCTCGGAGCCACCACTCCATGCTCCTCCTCTCCTTTCTCCCCACCTGAACCATGAAGTTTCCAATAATTTTTGTTTTTCTTTTCTTTTTTTTTTTTTGTTTGTTTTTAGATAAAAATTTTGAGAAAAAGAAAAAATTCTAATAGAAGAAATATGGTTTTTGGGTTTGTGTCAGACTTGATTGGGGGTGGTAGTGATGCTGGCCTGGGACCAGGATGCACCTGGGACCTTGCCTGCCCTAGAGCCTCCGTCCCCACAGGAAGGTGAGGCTCAGGCCATTTCACTTGCCCGGAGCTTCCTGGTCCCCATCTGCTGACCGTTCTAGGTAGAGGTCCAGGTTCTCAGAAATGGCCCTATTCTCAGAACAGTGAGTGTCTCAAGACATTGATCCTGCCATTTTCTTGAAGAGGAACCAGGCCCAGAACAGGAGGACTTGCACGTGTGCACAAGATCAAGCAGCTGGAAATGGCAGGTCTAGATCGGGGTGGGAGTCTCCCCACAAAACCTTTGCTCACCCAGTCCCTCCCAGGGCCAAACACCATTAGCCCAAAGTTTCCAGAGCACTGGTGTCTTTTCAGTTTTATTAACAAAAATACTCTATTCCTCAGAACAGATTGGTGTGCCTCACATTGGGGCCAGGAGATACGTCTAGCTGAGCCTAAGGGGGAAGCCCAGGCGTGGGTAATGCTGGCCTAAGGCCCCATTTGGCCAGCAGAGCCTCCCTCTGTTCACACTGAGGTGAAAGTTGGGAAGGGGAAGCTGGCCCCAGCTGGACTCCCAGCAGCTTAGCCAGAGCTTTGAAGCCAGAGGGGGGTGGGAATGAAGTCAAAGTGTGAAGTGGGGTGGAAGAGGCCCAAGGCAGCCATTTGGTGTGGGGGGTAGGGCCAGTGGAAGTGAGGGAGCTATAGGCCTGGGGGGAGGGAACTGGAAGTTTGTGGTGGAAGACTGAGGGAGGGAGGCAGAGGAGCCTAGCAATGGCTCAGTACATAGGTTTGGAGCCCACATCAAGGTAGGCCCCGGGCCCAGGGTAGGGTAAGGGCAAGGGACCCCCTTGGAGGAAATGGGAGGCAAAGGATGCTGAGTGTGCAGCTGCTGGGTATCCTGAGCCTCCTGGCCCAGGCTGCAGCTCTAGGGATGCAGCTGAGTAGGGTGCCGGGCACCCAGAGTCTGGAGCCTGAGGAAAGCTGGGGTTCCTGAAGTGGAGAAAGGTATCAGAACAGGAGAGGGACCCACCCCCAAACTAGAACAACCCAGCCCTGTGCCCTTGTCCCACTCACCTGGTTGGAAGATGACTGGGGGCCCCATGGAAAGCTGCAGGGTGCAGAAGGTAGGCCTCAGCACTGGAGCTACCATGTGGAGGAGCTGGGGCAGGGGCAGCTTCCCTGAGTGCTGGGGCCTGCTCTGCATCTGACTCACGAATATCTCCACCCAGTGTGGAATCGCAGGGACCACCTGGTGCATCTAGGGAGGCAGAAGAAACAGGTTGGGCTAAGGAGGATCAGCATCTGAGGCTTGGCCCCTCACCATTGGGACTGTACTCACCTCCACTCCCGTAGGCCTCTGTGGCTACTGGCTCTGGGCCCCGCAGTTTCCTCTTAACACGAGCATCTCGCTCCCTGGGAAATACAATGATAATAGCACCAGGTGCCTGGCATTCACCCTCTTAGGTACCTTATTAGGTTTTTTTATTATACCCATTTTACAGAGGAAGGAACTGAAGGCCAGAGAATTCAATGACTAGAAAGTAGCAGAGGTGGGACTTACTCCACACTTAGAACTTCCTGATGGTTTCCTATTGCATTTAGAATCAATGGAAGCCTGAAGCAGCTAGGCTTATCCCACCTTTCTCTCTCTGGCCATCTCCACTGCCTTTCAGGCCCCTTTTCTGGCCCCTCTTCACCTGCTTAACTCATCCTTGTCTCGGTTTACATATAACTTCCCCCAAGAAGTCCTCCCACAGCACCATACCCTCCCCGATAACATTTGCCAAGTTGCACTGTTAAATTTGTTAGGGTAATCTTTTGATTAATATCTGTCTCTTCTGCTTTGAGGGCAAGGGCCAGCTCGGGCCATACTCAGAAGAAAAGCCAAGGTCCTAACTAAACCTCACTCTGTCACTCCACTGCAGGCACAGCACAGCTGTGATTCCACCCTAGGGCCCTTGCACATGTTGCTTCCACTCCCTGGCACGCTGTTCCTAAATATCCACGTGGCTCCCTTCCATCCTTCCATCAGGTGTTTTCTCGAATGTCTCTTCTCAGTGAGTCCTTTCCAGGCATCTTCGCTAATATCTCACTCCAGTTCTTCCTGTCTTCCTTGCTTTATTTCTTTTATCTTTAGAACTTAGCCCTAATATACATTTCTCCTGTTTAGTTGTCTACTTTGCCCACCAGAGTATTCCATAAGAACAGGGATTTGGGTTATCTTATTTCCTGAAGTAGCTATTGAACTGTGCCTGGCATATAGTGGGTGGTAAATAAGTATTTGTTGAATCAATGAGTGAATAAACAGTGCCTGGCACATAGTGGGCAATTAGTAAACATTTGTTGAATGAATGCGTGAATGAATGAATGGTGCCCACCTCTTACAGTTTCTGCCATTCTCCCGGAAACCCTTGGCAAAGGGGTTGGCTGCAATCTTCAGTTGTGTAATCTGGGGGCACACATTCAGAGTCAAAGCTCCTGTAGCCTGGACAGAGTGCCACCACCCCCCCGCCCCTGGTGACATCAGGGTCCTTATTTTCTGGGCTGTACCCGCTCTGCCAGTGACTACAGTGTGACCTTGATTTTGATTAAGTCTCTTTAAGGGCATGCTATATATATAGGCCACCACCAACACAAGATAAACACTCCCCCTAAAGCAGGGTCACTCACCCGTGGGTTCTGGTAGGCTGTCACAGAGATGAACATGGTCTCAGGGAAGCGGAAGGAAGCAACACCCGCCCAGTGTTGGCTGCAAAGCTGGGCGGCCCGCACTAGGTGTATGCGGGGCTGATACTTGTGCATGGAGTGCAAAATCAGCTAGGAGGGAAGAAACAGGAGTGACCCCTTGCCCTGGGCCCCATGCCCACCGCCCACCTTGGGGTCCCAGCCTGGGCCTCACGTGGCCATGAGGGTCCAGTGTGCTGTTGGTGAGCTTGACACGATGAAAAGACACGGGCTGCCGCATCCAGTGAGCACCAGTGGCAGGAGAATCAGGGTGAATGTAGACACGGTCTGGCAGGCGGGGCTCTGCCTTGCCACTGGGCTCCCAGCGCCGACCCTGCCAGCGGTAGCGAGCTCCGTCCACTGGTACCACATCCAGAAGGAACAGGTAGCGGGCCTCAGGGTCCAGGCCAGTGACTGATACTCGGCAAGCAGGGAACATACGTCTGGATGGGGGAGAAGATAGGAGAGGCCTGGAGCAACCCACCAGCCAGAGGCAAATACAACACCAGCAAGGGGACAGGGCCACGGGCTCGGAGTTTTGTCAAAGAACATTCAAGCTGGAGTTAGACCCAAGGGCAGGGTATGGAAGCTTATTTCATTCCACTTTTATATACAGGAAACACAAAAGACAGGTTAGATGATCTGACCGGGGTTAGAGCTCAGACTCCTGACTCCTGGCCCCTCAAAATCCATTTGCAGAAGCAGGGGCGACACGTTTTTTCCCTGGGAATATTGCTAGGAGCCTCCTCGCCTGATAACCAGCACCAGAATCTACAGCTGCTAGACAAACTTGTTTGGGGGGGGGGGAGTCCTGTTTTCATTGGGGCAGAAGATATGCTAGGCCTGAGCTCCTGGCCTAGATAAAGACCCCACACCCCCACTCCAACCAAGGCCACACACTGACCATATTCTGCCACCAGGGTGACCCTAGACCTAGTCACATACAAACAAACCCTAACCCTAACTCTGATCCTAGCCAGATTTCCTTGGTACTGGCTGGACCTTGACCCTAGTCATACTCTGAACCCCCAACTCTAGCCACAGACTGACCATCTAAGTTACAACCCAGCCAGATTTTCTGACCATGGCCCAGACTGACCTATGACCCTTGCTATAGGTTGGTCTCTAAACCAGCCACAGACTAAATGGACTCCACAACATGACCCCTGATCCAGTTACTGAGTAACCCAGGCCACAGTCACATTCTGAACTTAGGCAGAGCTCTAGTCCCCCTAGAAATCCTTAAATCTAGCCCCATCACCAGAAACTGTGTTTCCCAAGAGGCCTCCACCAGAAACATACTGGGTTGTTTGACCTCACCTCCCAGCTTTGGTGATGATCATTTCTGTCCCCACGGAATTAAACTCTTTCCATAGCTCCTGGTTCTCCAGGCTCAGGCTGACTCCAGGGAGTGAATGAAGGGCCTCTGGGGCTGGAGGAGATGGTTCAGTGCCCAGGGCTGGGGGCAGAGGGGGCAGCGGTGGGGCAGCAGCCAGGGTACGGGAAGCAGCCTCAATACCCGAGAGGAAGCAATCCAGTTTGGGAGTGTCCAAATCTGGAGATGGGGAGAGAATGAGGAGCCAGCCAGGGTCACAGCACCTCCCCCAAATCCCTACATAGGAGCTCACCCCAAAGCTCACCAGGATAGCGGTAACCCTCTGCCAGGGCAGGCGGGAAGCTGGAATCAGCCACTGCCTGGGGGAGCCCAAGACGGTAGCCGGTCCCCAGTGAGGGGTACAACTCTCTTGGATGATACATGGAGTCTGGCCTCAGGACACGCTGCCTAGAGTTCCTTGGTGCTGAGAGATACCCCGCTTTATAGCTCACAGCTCAACCCCCTCCAGACGCAGCATCACAGCCCCTCCCTCTTTGAGGCCCTGGAATTGGGCTGGGGTGGAGACCCCTGGGGCCTGGAAGGGGTCCCAGAGGGGGCCGGATACCTGGGTACCCTCCTTTTCACCCCTCCCTCCAAGGCTACATTAGCCTCGACCCCCTGCCCCCTCATTACATAATTAACTCCTCGGCCTGATTGATCCCCGGGGCTTGGACAGGGACGCAGTTTGGCGCTTCCGGCCAGCTGGTCCCCATTCCCACGGGGGGGTGGGGGGTAGGCCCAGCTAGGGACAAGCTACTGAAGGGGCGGGGCCTGGACCCTGAGTTGAAGCCTGGAGTCCTGGGGCAGACCTTGGCGCCTCAGACTTTTCTGGCAGGTGACCCACCTCCTTTCCCCCGCCCCCCATTCACTTGGAGGACGAGGAGTGGAGGGACAAACATGACTAGAGGGCAAGCGCAGGGCTGGAGGCACGCAGCCTGAGCTTATAACTACACAGGGCACTTCAGTCCGCAGCCGAAAGCCGAACCCTGACGTCCTTCCTGGTTCTCATTCTCCACCCTCATCCAAGTCTCAAAAGTTTAGAGAACCCCACAGTTCTACAGTCTGACTGGCTGGCGCCCGAGTTTCCCAGAAGGTCCCGTGCTGGGGAACCCTGGGAACTACACTTCCCAGCAGGCCCAGCGCCCTCTTGGGTGCGGAGATCAGAGAAGCCTCTGGGGCCACTGGAAGCTGTAGTGGGAGAGTTGCCCCTGGGCGGTAGCAAAAAATGCTAAAGCTAAGACGCAGATCAGCTGACACCAAGGTCTATGGAGCCAGAGTGGGCTCGTGAATCACGACCTATCCTGGGTCCTATAGAAGATGACTGCAGCCAGGCCCCAGGAGCGCAGACGGCCGGCCACCTTTGACCACGGTGCCTACCCGCTGCCTCACTGGGGCTCAGAATGAGAAAGAACGGGTCTATAGTGGCAGGAATCTGCACTTGAGACCCCCCTTTTCGATTCCACACGAGCCTGTCTCCACTCCATTGTTTTATTATATACAAACGCTACAGAACAAGGGGAGCAGACACGCGTGCGGTAAGAGGGGCCCAGTGGGAGGAGTTCACAGGGCAAATGGTGCACTGGGCTCAGAATAGCCGTATCTATGGGATAGGCGGGGCAGGTTAAAAAATGAGATCCAAGCCAGCCAGATCGCAGGGAGGTGTATGGGGGGGTGGTGGTGTCGTCCACCTTCTGATCTCCCCCCAAGGTCACAGTGCATGCAGTAAAATATAAGTACAGGAGCTGGATCCGTCCTCAGCAGGGGCTCTGAGGGTCCAAAGCTCCCTTCTGACAGCGAAGGGAAGCCAGTAGCGCCTCCTGGCGGCCAGGCCGGGATGGAGCCACATGCGGAAAGAGCAGGGGTCAGTCCCAGCCATTGTCTTTGATCATGTGGTTGAGTTCAATGATGTACTTCCCCTCTTTGTACTTCTGGCTGCTCTCGAAGGCCTGTTCCTGAAAGGAGGGGAGAGGCTGTCATCCCTAGAGCAAGGGCCTTACCCACAGGGATATGACTGGCCCCATTTCATATATGAAAAAATTGTCACCCAGAAAAACCAAACCTCCTGTCCACATACACAGAGCTAGAAAGTGCCAGGTCCAAGTTTCTCATTAACAGGATAGCTAGAACTCTTTGAATCATGGGTATTTTTTAAGTACTAATGTTGGCTCCAACAATGATGACATAGAAATTTCTAAAGATCCAGGGATTACAGACTGGTAGCCTGGGGGCCAATATTGGCCTACACATGTGCTTTGTTTGTCCAGCAGAGAGTTTAATAAAAATAACTTTGAGCCCTGGCTGGTGTGGCTCAGTGGATTGACTGCCAGCCTGCGAAGTGGAAAGGTCGCTGGTTCAATTCCCAGTCAGGACACATGCCTGGATTGTGGGCCAGGTCCCCAGTTGGGGGCATGTGAGAGGCAACCAGTGGATATTTCTCTTGCACATCAATGTTTCTCTCCCTCTCTTTCTCCCTCCCTTCCCTCTATCTAAAAGCAAATTAAAAAAAGAGCACCAAAACTTTGAAATACTAGCATATAGGCAGGCCATGATCACTCCAGCATGGCACAGACTGCCCCTCTCATCTCCCCAATCTATGTTACCCTTTTTGCAGATTCACAGTGCAAAAAAGTGCTGGCCCTGCAAGCATTTAGGTTTTTGACCTCTAAACTGGCCACCTCTTTATTTTACAGAGGTCCAGAGAAGCCAAGTCATCTGTACAAGGACACAAATCTGTGGCAGAACCAGGGGTGAACTCAGGTCAGGGTCGTCTGCCTGTCTCTGCCTGGGGCATCCACATCGCCAAGGCACCACAGCTCCAAGCAATTGCAGTTTCCCAAGAGCATCTTCTTTTGTTGCATCTAATCTGATCCCCATAACAATCTTGGGTGCCAGGTGGTGGCTTTATCCTCCACTGCCAGATAAGGAAACAAGACTCAGAGTAGTGAAATCAGACCCTGGACAGCAGTAGTGGCAATGAGGGCAGTGGAAAAGGAGGCGCATGGACCCAAGCTCTGTGTTGCTGTGGGGTCTTGGGCAATGTTTCTGATTCTCTGAATGGTAACAGAAGCTGGGGTCAAGGATTTAGAGCTAAAAACAAAACAAAATAGGATTCTGGTCCCTATTCTGTTACTTGCTGGATGTGTGACCTTGGGCAAGTTACCTAACATCTCTGGGCCTTTCTTCTGTAAAGTGAAGATAATGATAGACTCCACCTACAGGATTGTTGTAGTGACTGAATGAGATAATGGTATATACCAAGCCGTACATAATACTGTACAGCAATAAGCCTTCATTAAATGGTAACTCTGATTATATCATCATCTCTAAAATGGGGATGTTTGTACCTGTAAGGAGAGGGATGGGTTAAGAGAAAAATTCTAAAAGCCTTTGCAGGATGTGAGAGAAGAATTTATGGGTCAGGGGATGACACTGTCTGACTTATGTGAGCTGGGCCTATATACTCTGAAAGACTATCAGATGACTGCTTGTGATGTGAGGTCATGTCAAAGGCTAGCCTCAGGTCAGAGGTCACTGACTCACATATTTCCAGCCCAAAGTGGTCTTGCAGTTCTCGCAGTGGATGTCAGCGACAGCATGAAGGCCTGTCAGCAGCACCCGCTCCTCGGCTGGCCCGCAGCCCACGTTCACCCTGTGGGGATATGGGGGCAGTCCCAGGTCCCATCACAAAGTCCACCTCTAGCTTGTCTCCGACAATGTCTGTCCTTAGCGTCTTGCCTGAACCAGGGGATTTGGGGAGTCTCGGCATGATGCCATGGGTCCCAGATCACAGCAGAGGTCAGGGAAAGAAAAGAAGGGAGGCTGAATACTCACACAGAATTGAAGAGGTAGGCACGCCCCTGACTGCCTTGGAAGGACTAAAGGATAGAAGGGAGAGAGAAGGGGTCAGGGTTACTGTTGGAGAACTGCCAAGCACACCTTCTAGCCTCTCATTCCAGCCCCAGCTGTGACCTGGCTACCTTGGAGATGAGGTCGTCGTGGTTGGCCAGGTGAGCACGGCAGTGGGCACAGCTATACCTCCGGTGACAATCATCCAAGTAAGCCTGAAACGTCTTAGGCTTTGAAATCCGCACCATGGCGGGGGCTGCAGGCAATGGCCCCACTCGGGGAGCAGCCCACGGGGAGCAAAGAGAGCCCAGTGCCTGTCAAGGAGGGAGTGAGTAGATTGTCAGGACCCCAATCACACACATGCAGCCCCGCCCAGGGCCATGGGGACTCTCTCTGTCACACTTGGCTGCTGTCTCCTCTCCCCAGAGCCAGCAGCCTCTCCAGGGGCCAGAGCTGGCTCAGTTTTGACCCACTGAGGAGGCCTCAAGTTGCATCAGTGGGGAAACTGAGGCTAGGAGGAGCCCATGATGAGTCACCCACCTGCTTTCGGCTTCACCCCTGGTGACCTGGCAATTGAAACTGGAGGAAGGGGCTTTAGAGTGGATGAGCTGTCTGTTCTCTATTTAGGGAAGCTTGGAAGGGTTAGGAATTGGTTTTTAGGATCTCATCTGAACTAACAAGTGTGGAGTTAGGGGGCGACTTCACTTAAGGTACAGGGAGTTCACCTGGAGAAATGGTCCCTCACCTGGAGAAGGCTGAAGGCCTCACTGAAGTCGGAGGGTCACCGAGGAGGGGAAGGTGTCTTACCTAGGGACGCTGAGGCCTTGTCTATGCCGAGGGACTCGTAACTGCACGCGCGGAAACTTACCTGAGACCGCGGGGCTCACCTGGGGCGCGGGTGTGGGGAGCGGGCGCCGGGGAACGGGGCAGTCCTCACTGGCGGGCGGGGGCGCGGGGCAACGCTCAGCCCTGTGGATGCGGGCCTCACCTTGCCTGGGCGCGCGGGAGCCGGTCCGCCGGGGTGGCTGGCCTGGGAGTAGGGGGCGCTCCTGGTGGGCGCCGTCCCCCCCCAGGCCCGGGTTCCCAGTCGCCGCGACTTGTTTACACCGAGACCAGCTGCTGCTGTCGCTGCGGCGGGAGGGGGAGGGGGCCGGCCCCTAGTCCCGGCGGTGGCCGTGGCCAATCGGCGCACAACATGCAAATGAGGGGGCGCGTCACACCAGGGCCGGCGCAGGCCTGGGCTACCCTTCCCCCTGCTCCCGGCTCCGGCCGGCCCGGAAATGCGGCTGCGGCCGGCGATCCGGCCAGCGGGCGTGCAGAGCCCGAATCCCGTTGCCCCTCTGGCCTCCGGCAGTTCTGGAAGGGGCTTGTATCTGAGGTACCTGACCGGAGTGGGGTTAGGAGGGGGACGTGTCTGGATGTACGCCCCCGGGGGACAAGATAATCAAAATTATCTGCGTTACCAACCGCCGGTGCCTCTCTCAGTCTCCGCAGCAAATCCTGAGGCAGCTTCCGCTTTATTGTTCTCATTATACAAGGAAACTGAGGTCCAAGGAGGTTAGGCAGCTCGCTCGAGATTATCCAGCTAAGAGGCAAAGTTGGCATTCTCACTTTGGTCTGAGTCCACCGCTTTGGCCATGACACCAGGGACAGACTTGGAATGGAAGAGCTAAAAGGTGGCCACCGGTGTTGGACCCTGGGGCCCAGAGCCTGGGAACAAGCCACTTCCTACGGTTGAGCCTCACCTCCTCCCCCTGGTAGGCTCGTCTGATGCCCCTGTACCTCCAGACCGAGTTGGTGTCTGCTGCGGGCTCCCCCTTTCCCTTCTTCATCTGAGTGTTTAAACATGTCTGCCACGCTAAACTTGTTTTGTTCCTTGCAGTGACCCCGGGATCCAGCCTGGCCTAGTGTAGTCAATACACGTTTGTGAAATTCGTGCTTTATTAAGTGAATGACATACTAGGGCCGGAGAGGGCTGAGGAATTCAGGGAACTTCCGGAGTAGGAAACAGGAGTGGCAGGTTGGAAGGCTGAGGCAGTAGCTGGGCGTTGCCGGGAACCCAGCTGTCCCAGCTGAGCCCATCCTCTGCAGCCCAGTGAGGAGGCACACAAGGGCAAGTCAAGCCCCTTGCTGTGTGTCCTGCCCTCTAATGGCCTCAGAATGGAATGATTATCTGTGGCTCTGAAGGGACATTTCCTGATGAGAGTGGAAGCCAGGCTGGCACGGGGTGTGGTATCACTCTGGGGCTGGAATGCAGTGGAACCAGTGGGTCAGGCTAGTCAGGGCCCAGACTCTGGCCTTAGACTGTCCTAGGCTGCCATGATTGCTGTTCAATAGGATCTCCCACCCCTACCCTCAAAAAAAAAAAAAAAAAAAAGGCAGGGCTGAAAAGAAAACTTTTATTGGGGAAGAGAAACAGAAGAGAGGGTGAGGGTCTCACTGGGCCCCACGGTTGTCCAGGTAGCGCCTCAGGGCTGTGGGAAAATCGGTCATGATGCCAGTGGCCCCCAGATTATAGGCCGCTTCAAAATCCGACTCTTCATTAAGGCACCAAAATATCACCTGAGTGGGGAGGGAGGGGCTTATAGTTTCCAACCTCACCTGGAAGTCCCCCTGGCATCCAAATGGCCAGCTCTCTCCTCTGTGGATACCACCCAGCAGTGGTATGCAGGGGAGCCAATTGTTCAATTTTCAGAAATTTTGAGATTGTTTTGAACACAGCCATTATTAAATGTTAAATTATATCAACTTGCAATTCAATAAACTATATTAAAAGTAAAGGTAATGAATGCTGAAAACTCATGACAACCTAATAATTTCATTACATTTTACTATCCCCTGTGCTCTGGAGGTTATGCCTCTTGAATGTGCACGGTGAAAATGCTCTATGACCACGTGCTACCTCACATCTCTTCCCTGCTCTGTTCGGTGACTTCTGTTGGTGGCCTGAGATTGGCTGAGGCAGAAGTGTATACTCCAGGGAAATGATCTAGTGGTCAGATTGGGGTGCTTTTTCCCTCCTGGAGAGCTGGTTGTGGACTGTTTGCCAGAGGTCACTGGACCTCTCAGTTTCTTCATGTGACAACTGAGTTGTCCAGCCTCCTAGAGTTGTAGGGAAGCCCAAAGGAGTGGGAGGGCTGATCTGGAAGAGCCCTGTCATCTTCACTTACCGCCACATCTAATCAGTGGCTCCTCTGTGAGTTAACTCTTCTGTCCACCCCCACATTACCACCTCAGTCCCTTTCACTTCTCCACATGGTGGCCAGGGTGACTCTCACTCAGCAAATGTCAACTGGATCAGGTCTCTTTCCTCAAAAGCTTCTTTTCTCTTTGGGCTGAAGTCCAGGCTCCTTATTGAGGTCCTTGGGTGCCTGCCTCAGCCTCTGCCACCTTCTCTAGCTCGCCTTGTGCTGCTTCCTCCAGACTACAGCCTGGTGGAAGCCCTCCCAGTCTCTCAGACTGCCAAGGCCTCTTGCTCCTCTGGGCCTTCCCACATGCTGAGCCTCTTGCCTGAGGTGCTCTCCCTTGCCCCTCCCCATGGGCCAGCCTCTCACTTCTTCCAGAAGGCCTTCTCCGACCCCACAGACCACCACACTGTTTCCTCTCTGTCCACTACTTGCCCCTGTGATGGCCTGCTTCATTCCCTTCCTCTGCCCCTGTGGTAACTCCCTATTCTGTCCTCAGTACCATACTGCCTGGAATATATTCTCGACGAAGTTTTGCTAATTAAATGATCTGGTCAAAGCTGATGCTCAGGGGAGCAGAAGGAGGCGGGCTGGGCTGGTTTCTCCCTCCTCTCTTTGCCCAGACCCCCTCAACAGGGATCAGGGCAGTTCATTGTATTGTCAAAATGGCTAGCTCTTATCAAGCCCTTACTAAGTACCAGTTACAGATCCAGAAGAGTTAAATACATCATTATGCCCATTTATAGATGAAGAAACCAAGACTCAAGGTGCCCAGCTAGTCAGTAGCAGAATGGTGATTGGAACACTGTACTGGGCACACACTGTGAACTGAGGGTGGGGGGTGGGCAAGCCTCACCTGCACTCCTCGTTGCTCCAAGTGTTGGATCAGACTTTTCCTCATGATGAGCCTGGTGTGGGGGGAGGATGGCAAAGGCCAGTATGAGAGGGACTAAGGAGAAGGGCAGAGGCAGGTCTCTGTGAGGACTCTCCACCCAGCCTTCTTGCCCACTTTACCATTTGGAAACCACAGCTGCCAGCTGGTTCAGCACAGGGCTGGAGAAAGGGAAGTAGGTCCTGTGGAGAGGCGATATCGTGGTCACTCCATGGGTCTCTGTCACAGGGGTGGGGAGTAGGGGTGGCAGTGATCCCTAACTAGTGAAATCTACTGCCTCTGGAAGAACATTTCCAGTTGCCCAGACGAGCAGTTCATCTGTTGTTCAGTGAGATCTTACTCCTATATTCTCAATTCCATGCTTTGAGGGTGTGTCCTCACCATTTTATGGAAGAGGAAACTGAGTCTCGGAGTGCTATTTTAACTTGCCTGAGGTCATGTAGCAAGTCTGTGATGGGGCCAGGACTGAAACCCAGCTTGATTCCCAAGCTGGACATGCAATCTAGACATCCTCCTGGTTGGGTCTGACCAGCTTCCTGAGACCAGATGGTGTTTAACGGGTTGGCTACTTGCCCCTAATTGTTCCATTCCAGGGGTGACTTTAGAGGCCCTTCACAATGTCCCAGGGAAGGCTTTGGAGTCAGACCCAGGGCAGACCAGGCTCTGTACTTGTAGCTGTGTGACCTCGAGCAAGTTACAGAATATCTCGGAGCCTCAGACTCTCCATAGGCACCGTGGGGCCGTGATTCCTGTACCTTCTGGGGGTGCTGCAAAGTAAAGCTCAACTACGCTGCAGGACGTGAAAACAGTTTGCAAATCCCATATGAAAAGTTATGTATACAACGTTCTGTAGTATAATGTCTTTGCAGCAAAGGATTGTGGGGGCTGTCTGGGAGCTTCCCTCGTGACCACAGAGGGGAGCAGAAAGCACTGGGGCCACCACAGAGTTCTCTGAAAGCAAAGGGAGGAGCGTGGCCTGAGAGCTGGTGAAGTATCCAAATTTCTGATTGTTTACCCAGATGTTACTTTGTTAATCCTTGTCTCCCAACAGGAAAACACTTGCTTTTCCTTTTGAAAATCAGAGAGTGATACTGTAATTAATTAGCATCTGTCTACCTGCCCAGGCTGAGGTCCTTACCCCACCCACACTAGTCTTCACTAGTGTAACTACACCTGGAAGAGTAGGCATTCCATAAATATTTGTTGGATGAATGGATGAATAGATGAACCCTTTGTCCTAAAACTCCATCCACATCAACACCCATTTGCACTGAATTTCAGGGGGTTTATGGTCTCCTTAGTATTCACAGATGAGAACCACTGTCTTCCAAGCACCCTTGGGTGCTATCCTGAGGGGAGCTTGAGAGCTGGGAACCCTACAAAGTGGAGTTTGAGATAGGGAGGTGTTCTTCTGAGGACAGAAGCAGCTGGAAGCCTAGAGAGGATGAAGGGAGATGGGGGCCCTGTGGGTGGGTACCTGTTGATGATGGTGGGCAGGAAGCAGAGGCAGAACTTCTCAGGGATAGGGACGAAGGGCAGTAGCCCCAGGTAATACAGCAGTAACAACCAGATTCCTCGTCCTACTGTGAAGGAGAATGGCATCTCGGGGTTCTGGGAGGAAGGGGAGGTAAGAGGGGGATCAGTCTGCTCCTGGGGAAGCAGAGAGGCTTGGGCTGCAGGGGAACAGCTTTTGGACGTTCGGGAAGCCCTACTTCCATGCAGGATCAAAGCCACATCTTGGCTCAGCCCTAGATGCACCCTCCCCGTGCCCTCCAGCATGACTTTATTCACACACTTTCTCTACCACCTCACCTCTCTAAACCCTGCAGAACCTCTCAAACCCTCCCAGGCTGGGAGGATGGGCCAGTGGCACAGGGAGGGAAAAGGGACTCACGGCAGCCTTGCACTTCTTCATGATGGAGCTCTTCTCTGAGACCCAGATGGTGATTTCATTGCGGTCAAAGTGCCTCACCAGGCTGGCTATCTGGAAGGAGAAGAAGAGAAGGGGAGTTAGGCCTCCCTTAAGTTCGCCGCGCCCCCCCCCCACCCCCCGCCCGGCTGTCCTGCCCGAAGCACCACCTTGTGAATGAGCTTCTCATTTTCCCCTTTGATCTCCACAGTCATGGGCGTCCGAGGGAACCTCCGGAACAAGTCCTCCAGACTCACCATGCGTCTGTCTGACCCATGTGCAAAGTGGCCTGGGAGGTTGTGGGAAGAGAGATCAGAGAAGGATTGGTTGGGTGGGGGTAAGAACCCAGGGGAACAGAGGCAAGTCCTAGGGGAAAAGAGAGGGCAGAGGTTGAGGCCCTGGCACGTCTTACCTGGTGAGAAGTAAATCTCCAGCTCCTCTTTGTAGAGGGGCAGCTCCTGGGGACAGCAAGGAGCGTGTGAGCTGGAGGCTTATGGGGAGGCTCTCTGGGTTTGGTGGGGGGGCTGGGGCACGGCCCACCTCAAAGGCCAGGCTGTCCACATCCCTGTTCACTCCTGACTGGCGATGCAGGTTGTTGTCATGTGACACCACCACCACCCCATCCCGAGTCAGCTGGCAGTCGAGCTCCAGGAGGTCTGCGTGCTGGGCCATGGAGCTACGGGAACAAAGTCAGCGAGCTGTGGTGCACAGGCACAGGCCAGACCACAGCGCGGTGGGGCAGGTTTAGGGGCGTGGGATGTGCAGGCTGTGCAATGCCTCCAGGGGGCTCCAGTCACCCCTTGGCATCGTGTATCTCGGTTGGGCAGGGGTACGTACTTTTTCATGGCCGCCATGGTGTGCTCCAGCTTCTCTCCAGATCCTGTGAGGGGCAGCAGCAGTGGGTGCCTGGGGCCTGGCCTCCTTCCTTCTCCCCTCACCCCCTGGCTCATCACCCACAGTCAGCCTCTTCTTCCTAATTCCACACCATGCACTGCCGCCCTGCTCTCCTCCTACCTCGGTCTCTGCCTTCTTTCTAACATTCGCACCTTAGACCTACTCTGCTCTCCGCTGTGGCACATGGCTTGCTATCCTTATTCCACCCTCAGTAGCTGACACTCCCCTCCCCCCACCCAGCTCACCTCCGCGGTGGGCCGCCAGGCGGGGGCAGAAGGTAGGAGCCCAGGGTGTGTGCAGCAGGCGAGGCCGGCGCAGGAAGAAGATGGAGAGCATGACATAGCTGCCCAGGGCGGGCAGGGCATAGTACAACAGAGGGCTCATGGCCACACTGACTGGGCTCTGGCTGCCGCGAGCTCAGCTGTCTCTGTGAACTGTGCTGCCTTCCTGATTGTCTGGTTGATGTATGCTGGTTCCACCGCTGGTCACCACCACGCCCCTGGGACCTGCTGAGCCTGCTGCTGGCACAGGGCCAGGCTGCAGAGCTCAGCTGGAGATGGAGTAGAGGCAGGAGGAGAAGCCAGGCAGCTCCGGCCCTCACACCCCCAGACCCTTCACGGACCCTAGCACCTCTCTCTCCTTGGCCGGACTGGGGGAGTCAAGTCTCTCCCCCGGCCAGGTCGCCCATAACCTTCCCCCTCCCTTACCACTTGTGCGTGTGCCCAGGGGATACAACACATTTTCCCTTGCCATTTCCAGAAAATCTGGGGTGTGTAGGGTGCCCGAGTTACCTCTGAATCACCCCAGCCAGTTAGGAAGACATTAGAGAGGGGAGAGGACAGTGACTAAGGAGAAAATTGACCCTGCTCTGTCCAGGAATCTGGAGCTTCTTACACTCCCACCCACAACCCTGGCCAGCTGGGGAGCCAAAGGTCACCAGGGTGAAGCCACAGCTGGGAAGCAGCTGGGCTGGAGTGTCAGTCTTCAAAACAGCAACGGCGAGGGACACGGCGTGAGCAAACACAGACAGAGCCAGGGCCGTCACGTACACATCTCTGTATTTATATATTAGACACAGGTGCAGGGGTGGGCAGGGGCCCCGGGCTCTCCACGTGCCCCCACCCCCACTTCTGTTCACCCACACACAGAAGCAGCAGGAGCATCATTACATGTGGCGGCTTAGGGGAGGGAGTTTAGGCAGGGCCCTGCTCCTCAGGTATACTAGCCCTTGAGCCTTAGGAATGTTCCTTCCGGGAAAATGGGTGAGGTTTTAATGAGGCTGGTGGGGCAGGGATGCCCTGAGTCCCTACTCAGTGACCCCTATCCGCCACTGCCCCTCAGTAGGTCACAGGGCAGCCAGAGCCCTTGGATTCCAAAACTACCAGAGACTAGGATAGCTGGGGTAGAGGAAGGCAGGGCAGCTTAGAGGAATTTGCTTTGGGGCTACCTGCACCCTGTAGGTCCTGGCCGGGGGTGGGGGGTGGGGGTGGGGGGATAGAGGGAGCCTTGGCCTGCCTAAAGCAGGAGGCTAGAGCAAAGGGAGGGAAGGTGACCAGGCCCACCCTCTGCCCTGGGTCGGGCTGCAGGGGTCGGGGCTAGGCGGTATCCATTCTCTAACAGTCCAGCAGGGGAGGGCAGGCAGGAGGCAGGGCCTAAACAAAAAAGCAGGCAGGAAAGGGACCATTAGCATGCATGAGAGCGTGTGCCGGAGTCCTGAACTCAACTTCTCTCATTTTATCCTCACAGTTGAGCAGGATGTGTCTTGGTTTCCTTATCCGTAAGTGGGGATAACATTAGTCCCTACCTCATGGCACTGCTACAGGATTAAATGAGTTCATGCAACATAAACCTCTTAGAACTATACTTAGGGCTGCGTGTTTGCTCTCATTATCAGGACTGGCCCCAGGAAGCTGAGGTGCAGTGGTGAGGTGTCTTGCACAATATCATGCAGCTCTTATAGGTGTGTCTGCCTTCCTTCTATCATTCTACAGCTGGAAGGAAGTCAGAAAGAAGACTGGAGAAGGGAGGAAGACCAAGGTCTTCCCTTGCTCTGTGGGTCTGGGCAGGCCTTGGAGAGTCCTCCAAAGGTGTGTGAACTGCTGACCTGGGGAGCAGGTGTGAGAAAGCCTGGCATCTGGGTCAGGCTGAGTGCTGCTAGCTCCTCCCAAAGCAGTTACTGCCCCACCTGCCTCTCTGCCCACAGAGAGAGGCAAAAGTTGGCTCCATTCCTCGGATCAGGGAGAGGGGCCCTCAGTGACCTCTGAGGGCCCAGAATGGGTACTGGGGCTGGAGAAGGCAGGGTGTTGACAGGTGGGAGACATTTCAGGGTGCGGGAGAGGTGGAGGGACATGAAGACTGGCAGACCACAGGTCTGTGGCCTGAGCAGGCTCTGGTCCTTCTGTTGCCCCCAAAGACAGGGATCATGGGCACGAGCAAGCTTTTGACTGCATGGTGCACTGGGTACCCTGTTCTCAGGGTGAATTTGTGTGTGGGCAGTGGGGAGCACTCACTAGGCCCCAGGGAGCAGAGGCATCTGTTCAGGTTAGGTGGCCTCTAGCACTCCAGGCTGGAAGCGGGCCGTCTCCTGGAATATGAGTTCCTTCAGCCGCTCCTTGGGTAGATCGTCCAACTCCATGTCAAAGGTGAAAGGCTCCTCGGCCACCGGCTGGAGTGGCAAAGAAGTGAGTCTTAGGCCAGATACTGAGAGACGCCTACCCCCACTTATCCACCAGACCTGTTACTAGTGGCTGGCCCACCTCATCTGTTGGGTCGTAGTACTGTTCCAGGTAGGGGTGAGCCAAGGCTTCTTCCACTGTGATCCGTTTATTGGGGTTAAAGGTCAACATCCGGTCCAGTAGGTCAAGGGCTAGGGAAGTGCAGGAGTCAGAGGTCAAAAGGAAGGCTAGGGAAGTTCCCAGAAGCACTGTTTTGCTCCTCTGTGCTCAGGGGGCCTGTGTAGTCAGGTAGCTGCTGGGCTCATGCCCCCAGCCAGATGTTATCCCATATCAGTCCCCGTGTCTCTCACCTTTGGAGTCTGATTTGGGAAAAAGCTTGGCCCAGGCCACCTTGGTCTTGGAAGGCAGGGACTGTAGGTAGTTTCGGGCCTTCATGTTGATGATACAATTCAGGTCCTCCTGGGATGGGGAGCCCAGGATACCTGTGGGTAGGGCAGGTGACTTGGTGAGAGAGCTTCTCTTCCTTCTGTTCCCAGAAGCAAGAACAAGAGCTCCCACCAACCCATTCTAGGCCCTTACAGTTATCTCCCAGCCAATACTATAGTGGTGAAGCAAGGGGTCTGGATCCAGGTAGCCCTAGGTTCCAATTGCAAAATCAGTACTTCCTAAATGTGGGGTGTAGCCCTGCTTTTCCCATGTACCAAATGGGGTAGTACCTATATCTCACTGAAATGCTGTGAAATGCTATAGGGGCTCCAAGTGTGGATCGGATTCCTGCAGACTCACCGACCCCGACCCTAAAGAAATCTCACCTCCAATATGCTAATCTCCCTTCCACTCCGCTGGCCAGGCCCCCCTCACCCAGAATGTGGTTGAGCTGGTCCAGGTAGTGCTTGCCAGGGAAGATGGGCCGGTTGGAGAGCATCTCAGCCAGAATGCAGCCCACAGACCAGATGTCAATGGACTTGGTGTAGCCCTGGGGAGGAGGAGAAAGTGGTGGGCTCCTGGGCCAGCCTCAACAGGTGCCTACTGCCTGGGCCAAGCCACCACCCCAACCTGGATTTAGTACTTCAAGGAAGTAGAGAGCAGAGGCCTGGAGGAGCTAATGCTTAGCCTCTTTCTAGATCCCAAGGACCAGAGCTACATGACTTGGCACAGTGGGTAGACTTCCGGCATCATGGGGGTCACCGCCTGGCTCAGAGGTGGCTCCAGGGCTTTTTGGGGTCTGACCCCTTCCCTTTGAGGGTGGGTGGCCCCCCTACCTTGGAGTTAAGCATGATCTCTGGGGCCCGGTACCAGCGTGTGGCCACGTATTCTGTCAGGAAGCCGGTGTGGTCATGCTCAGGATCAGCGATCCGGGCCAGGCCAAAATCACAGATCTGGAATCCAACCCAGGCTGCTAAGCTTGGTGCTCAAGGTCTCCACAGCCCAAGCAATCGTATCACCATGCCTCCGCCCATGCTGTTCCCTTTGCTTGTGATGCTCTCCTATTCCAAGGGACTATTAGTCAAATGGAAGCCCTAGACCCATGGGGAGGAGGCAATAGGCACTCAGTCCTCTGACCTTAAGGTCGCAGGTGGTATTGATGAGCAGGTTGGAGGGCTTTAAATCCCGGTGGAGCACGTTGGCTGAGTGGATATACTTGAGGCCCCGCAGGATCTGGTAGAGGAAGTAGCAGACGTGGTCATTGCTCAGCTGCTGGCTTTTGAGCAACTTGTACAGGTCTGTCTCCATCAGGTCCTGCACAATGTAGCTGAGGATGGTATCGGAGACCCCACAGGTGGGGGTAGCAGGAGACACTTGGTTAAGAAGAATGGGCTCTGATGACTAGGCTTCGCAGCTCCTCCAGCTGGCACCCCTAGGACTCAACAGATCTGCCAACCCATATCATGAGCTGGGCATGGCCCATACTCAGCAGTTGGGCTCAGGGCCTCTGCTGCATCTTAGCTGGTGACCCTGAGCAAAAGCATTTCAGTTCTGTGGCTCGGTTTCCCTACTGGGAAAAATGGGGACAATAAACTGCAGAAGGCAGGAGAACTTCATAGTTAAGAGCGGAAGCTCTGGGGTTAACCTGCTGGTGATGAAACCTCACCCCACTGCTCATTGGTTTTATGACCTCAACCTGTCTGTGCTTCTATTTCCTCATCTGAAAAGCAGGGGAAAGAAAAGTTCTTTTGAGCGTGGTTGTGACAATGACATGAGATGACCCATGTAAAGCAGCCAGCCTAGAGCTTGGCACGTTTTAAGTGTTCAGCAAACATAAACTAGTATTGCTATTATAAATGCCTGAGCCACATGGCTGTTGAGAGGGTTGAATGAGATAATGTATGAATACCATCTGGCATGCAATAATTTTAAAAAAGATTTTATTGATTTATTTCCAGAGAGAGGGGAAGGGAGGGAGAGAAACATCGATGTGCAAGAGAAACATCAATGTAGGGTGGCCTCTTGCACACCTACAACTGGGGACCTGGCCGGCAACCCAGGCATGTGCCCTCACAGGGAATCAAACCAGTGACCTTCTGGTTCACAGGCCAGTGCTCAATCTACTGAGCCACATCAGCCAGGGCAAATTAAAAAAATATATTTATTGATTTTTAGAGACAGGAAGTTGGGGGTAGGGAGAGGGGGAGAGAGAGATAGAGAGAGACATAGAGAGAGAAAAACATTGATTTGCTGTTCTACTTATTTATGCATTCACTGGTATATTCTTGTATGTGCCCTGACTGGGGCTCAAACCTGCAACCCTGGCATATCGGGATGACAATATAACCAACTTAAGCTACCTGACCAGGGACAATAAGTGTTTGCTTAAAAATAAACACCTACCTTATTGGGACTGTTTGTGTAAGACAAATGAGAAACTCCCAACAGCACGCTCCTACTCAAAGAGTGCTTGGCCATGCACCAGAAGATAGAGGAGTAAATGTCCTTTTATATTTTAAGATTATACATACATACATACATACATACATACATACTTGGCTTGTCTCTGCATGAATAAGTTAGGACTGTCTTTCAGAATCAGCCTCAAGAGGGCCTTCTGAGAGCTCATGGACCAACCCTATTGTTTATAGATGAGGAGGCCCACGCAGTAAGATGTTTAAGGTCATACAGTGAGCTGGGGGTGAGTGTGGAGGCTTCCTGCCCACAGTTTGTGGTGGGGGCTGCAGACGCTGCAATACAAATCCCCATGCTTGGGTGGAGAACTGGGACTGACTGGGGGTGGGTGGAGTCGGAGTCGGTGAGGTGATGGGTATTACAAGAGCCAGGCAGGAAGTGGACAACACACTAGGAAAGCGATATGGGGGAGGGGCCACAAAGGCAGGGCTGTCCCTCTCTGGGCAAGGTGCAAGTCCACAGGTGACTGGGGTGGGGCTCTGAGCAGGAAGTCCTAGAGAAAAAAACCTGGTCTCTTTTGGGGGAGGGGTGGAAGCAGCAACAGAAAGATAGCCTTGATTTCAGGCTTTCTGAGCCTCAATTTCCTCATCTATGAAAGGGAACGGAGACCCATCTCACAAGGCAATTAATTGGGAGGTAGAATTAGAAATGCCAAAGCTCTGGGTGTGCACTGTACCTGACTCATAGTAGGCCCTCAAAGAAGGGAAGTTTTCTTCCTGCCTGCTTGCCTTCCAGTCTGAGAACCCAGAGGGGAAAGAATAATCTGTTAAACAACAATTGACTGCGGGCAGAGGCTGGACCATGTCACAGAACCACACAAGTTAGGAGACAAGGCCCCCATAGGGAGCATCTTGCCCAGTCCCCCACCCCAGAGGCATAGCACAGAGAACAGACTTGCCCAAGGCCACACTGTCTGTCTGCAGGAGGCCAGGGTTCATCTGCGGCCTCCCAGTCCTCTTACACTCTGAGGCCTCTTTTCTGCTAGAAGCTTTATTTTAATGGGTTTGTTTTGGAGGGTGACAGGGAAGAATGAAGCAGAAAGAGAGCCAGTGTTCCCCCAGCCCAGCTCTGAGGCCGTGCCTGGCCAGCCATCTGGCCAAGGTGAAGGATACACATCCCTCATGGCTTCCAGGGTCGGTGCCCGAAGAATGTCTCGGATGCCGATGACATTCTCATGGCGGAAACGCAGCAAGATCTGGATTTCCCGCAGCGTGCGCTGGCAGTAGGTCTGATGCTCAAAGGGGCTGATTTTCTTGATGGCCACTCGTGTCTTGCATATGTGGTCGTAGGCTGAGCTGAGAGGGCCAGAGAGGTGTCATTGGTATGGTCTTACAAAGGGGGAATCCAGGCCTGGTGGCCCCACCCAGGCCATGGCAGGGAAGGGAGGGAGTAAGAGAGGGCTCTGGCCAAGTCATAAACAATGCTGGTTCCTTCCTGCTGTGAAGGCCTGAGATCTCCAGGGAGAAAGCTGGGGACCAGCCAGGCAGCCCTTCAGTGCTTCACAAAGAGAGGAAGAGACTGACTGCTCACTGACTTCCCCTCTCCTCAACCCTTACCATTCTAGTTGCCCTGCTCCCTCATCCTCCCCTTCCCATGGGGAACTCCCTCAACCCAACACAAGTCCAGGGGCTGGGAGGTGAGTGGGGGACACAGAGAAGCAAATACAGGGAGATGGAGGGAGTTATAGAGGGACTGGAGGGAAGGGAGAAGCCAGGCACAGGAGTCAGGGCGAGGTAGCTGGGTAGCAGAGCTGTTCCCAGATGGACACAGGCTCAGAGCACACAGTGGGGATGGAAGAACTCACAGACCCTTCATGAAAATTGCAGGGAGGTGCTCCTGGACCCCTCACAGCTCACTGAGCCCCTGGCCTCCAGGCCCAAAGCACTGCCCCACCTTGCCCAGCCCTGAGCTCTGCCCTTTTCTTCAAACTCCTTGACAGGCTCCACTGAGGGAATCTAAGGCATCCTCTCCCCAAAGAAGGGTCCTTCATTCCCTCTTCACCAAGGATAGAACCTCCCCGAGAATACTTATTTTCTTCACCTCGCCCCACGTCTACTGGGCCCTCAAGGTCCCCACGGCTCCTGCTATGTACTCTGATGCCCCTCCCTTCATTACAGAATGGTCAGTTGAAAGGCTCCAAGCCCCCTCCCCTTTGAACGCAGGGAGTTCTGCCTCCCCTAGAAAGCACTCAAAGGCCCTGTCCCTGGGACGCTCCGCAGCCTCACTAAGCCCCTGCCTCTTCAGGACGCTCGGATGATCCAGCCCAGAAAGCACTGCCCCCGGCCCCCCTCCAGCCCCCCCCCCCCAAGCCTCCTCCCCCCGAGACGCCCCCTGCCCCGCAACGCCCCCTCACCTGACCATGCCATAGGCGCCCTCGCCGATGTACTGCAGCTGCGTGTAGCGCGGGCCCACGTCGAACGGCTGCCCCTTCACTATCTCCACTTCCCCCGGGCCCCCCGGGCCGACCCCATCTGCTCCCCCGGGCTCCCCGCCCCCGCCCCCCTGAGCTGCCGCCGCCGCCATCTCCACTCCTCCCCTCCCGCCCGCCCGCCTTTCCCCAGCAGCCCCGCCTGAGGCCCCGCCCCTTCCCACCCGCTTGGTCACCCGCGGAGCCGCGCGCCGGGCCCTGTCCCCGCGCGTCCTCGCGCCCGTCACGTGACCCGCGCTGGCGCACGCCCGGCTTTTCCACCGCTGGTTCTCTGGCACTTGGCACCCGCAGGCTCAGTCTGCTTCGGTCAATGCCAGGGCTCCCCAGGGCCGTCATAAAAAGGTCTACACTCTAGACCTTCTCGCTGAATGCAGAACAGTCAGTAGGGCCACCCGGTGACCTTACCAGAGCCACCCAGCAAGTGTGTGCTGGACCGTGACCATGTTGCCTGGCAGAGCAGGGACCAGGACCGTGTTGCCTGGCAGAGCAGCTGCAGCCGGAGGAGTGGCATGGGGCTAGAGGTGGAATCTTACGGGAATCCTCACCATCCCTGTAGAGTTTGGCCTCTCTGACCAGCATCAGCCAGAACATTGCGTGATCTCGTTTGTATTTCATAGTAGTCGTGGGAGATGGCTTCCTTACAGTTGAGGCCTGCCTCTCACATGTGAGGAAACTGGAGCCTGACTGGGGTCTGATGACGTGGGGTCACTCAGACTGAGGGCTGGAGAGCCCCAGGGTCCAGACTCTCAAACAGGATTTTGGGAGTGGCCTAGGGACCTGACCTCTGCCAGCCAATGTGCAGTGCCCTTAGGGCAGGGGACGGATAACCCCAGCCTGTGGTTACATGAACCGAAAGGGAAAGGTGAGAAAGCTGTTGCAGTGTTGACTGGGTTTGGTTAAAACATATCATCAGGCTTTTATCAAAAACAGCAAAATTGGTAACATTTTTGCTGTCACTGGACAGCAAAAATTTGGCAAAACTGAAATCCTATCAAGATCATCATCTTTTGATTCTGTATTAGACTTTACAGTCTATACAATTCTTTGACCACTTCAGTTTCTTCCTTTGGACAACCCCACAATCTCGGTGTCATCTGATTTTCTTAGCTGGATGTGTGGGGCCATGCCTGTCTTGTTCATTACTGTACAGTGCCTAGCACTTGTACTCTGAATGGATGGATGAATCATGTTTTACAGGTGGGGGATCTGAGCGCTGGGGAGCTGAGACTCCGAATGATATCTGACGCAGAGACTCTTTTTAATTCCATTCTATCTCCCAGAATCATAGATTGTTAAAACTGAAGGAAGGGCCCTCGGAGACCATCCAGCCCAGCCCCCTCACTTGACAGTGAAGATGTGAACTGGAAGCTTCATAAAAACACATTTGCTGGGCTTTAGTAAGTAATCAAATTGGTTTTTTCTCCCTTAGAAGCTGGGAGGAGGTCCTTATATGCATTATAGATCAAGAGACAAAGTGGAACAGTAATTATGATTCTGAAATTGCTCATAATTAGATCTAAGCCCAGGCACTGTAATTCAGATTAATGAGACCAAGCTGCTGGTTCCCAATAGCCCACAAGTCAGTGAATGTTCAAGAGATACTAATTATATCAGTATTTTAAAAAGTTATTCATTTGATAAGCTGTTGAATGGCACTGTGTACATCTTGGTACTGTGCAAAGCTCTGAGCTAGGTTCTGGGTGTACACTGTGGCTGATGAAAGATTACTGTATAGTGTGAATTAGTGGTCAAGAGCAAGAGCTCTCTGAAGCCAGATTGCCTGGGTTAGAGTGCTGTCTTTGCCATTAGTCACTGTGTTACCCTGGGTGGATTACCCATTGGCCTCTTTACTTGTGGAGTTTCTAATCTATTGAAGAGAAAAGATGCAGATATATGAATTAATTTAATACAAAATAGATGGATGTAATATATGGTGTGTGCGCTCAGGGGTGGGTGAGATCTCCTTTCTGGAGAAGTGAGGAGGGAGTAATGGAGGAAGTGGCATTTGCATCATTGAAAAAGAAGTAGAGTTTCAGGAGTTTCGGATGGAGATCGGGAAGAAGGAGCAGTATGAATTCCAGCGTAGAGGCAGGAGCATGACTTGTGCAGTGTGGCTGCAGAATGAAAGGATTAAGGGAAGTTCAGGCTGAAGAGGTAGGGTGAGGCCAGACTGAGGAAGAAGGCCTTGGATTCTGGCAAGTTTAGATGTTACTCAGTAAGCAGTAAGAGCTTTTGAGGGACTTTTGCCAGGCCATTTTGCAACTGCTGGAGAATATAGTGACTCAGAGAAAACATCTTGGAGTTCAGCATGGAGACAGGTTTCTTGAATGGCAGTGAGTTTCCTGGCTTAGGAAAGGCTGATGGGTGCCTGTCACCTCTTGCTGTGTCTTACTCCATTTAAAGGTGTGTAACTGAGTTTCCCCTCTAGTGGCGGAGGTTGGTACTTCCTTGGAGATTGGACTGGGATTTCTATTTTGTAGATTCATATTCAGCTAATATAGACTGAACATCTCTTCTGTGCCAGTCACTTTTATATATTTTATCTCCTACCATCCTCACAGCAGCCACATGAAGTAGAAACTATAACCATTCTATTTATTTATTTATTTATTTTTGGTCCATTTTTAAAATTTGTTGTTCAATTACAGTCGTCTGCATTTTCTCCTCACCCCACCCCAACCCTATAACCATTTAAAAGAGGGAAAAAGCAGAAACTTATTGAACTGTGGAGTTGGAAGAAACTGAAAGAATCATTTTCTCCACCAGGGAGCTCATCACTTCACAGCTCGCCGGGCCATTTGAGTTTTTATTTATTTATCTTTAGAGAGGAAAGGAAGGAGAGAAGGAGAGAAGTATCAATGTATGGTTGCCTCTCATGAGTTCCCTGCTGGGAACGGGCCTGCAACCCAGGCATGTGCCCTGACTGGGAATCGAACCGCAATCCTGTGGTTTGCAGCCCTGCACTCAATCCACTGAGCTACACCAGCCAGGGCCCATTTGAGTTTTTTTAACAGCCGTTATTTGGCTTTACTCTCTCCTCTTAGATTAGACTGTCTTAAGCCAGTTCTTACCTGTTTGTGATGTTGAGGTCACAGGAGAGGCCGGTGGGTAATTTGCCCAGGGTAACACAAACCAATAACACTTGAAAAGTGTCAAGACCATTCCCATTTCAACTACCTCAGCTAGCCAGCACCAACTGAGAAAGCAGCAACTGTGTAGGAATAGGGGTCAGAACACTGACCTTTATTTTGAAATACAAAAAACCTCTGTTATAGTTTTCTTGTGACACTTCTTCATATATTAGAGACTCGCTATGACCAAACGTCTCTCCTCTGGTAAAGCATTCTTCGGCTGACACGTTCTCTGAAATCTTTGTGGTCAGGGGTCAGTTCTGCCTGCGCCGCCGCCCCTGCTTCCACCCAGCCTCCTTCCCTAGGCTGCCCTTTTCGCCAGCCCCCTTTCTCCACAGTACCTCTAGTCACACCATATTCCTGTGGTGACAACTTTTTCCTTTATGTGAGATCTCTAACCTTAGCCTTTGCCTTGCTCCCTGGCTCCAGTTCCCAAGTTTCCTTGTTTACTGAACAGCCTCGCCTGGAGCCAGCCAATAGGGAACTCCAGCAGGTCCAGTGGGGGTCGTCCCTTTTCCTCCGGGATCTGTTTCTCTTCAAGGCTTTCTTTGCTTCAGTGCTGCCACCGTGCTCTCGGAGCTGAACCCTGGTATTTTTTAATTTTTTAATTTCTCTCTATAGCTAGCTAACTCCTTGACATTTTATTACTCTAGTATTCCCCAAAGCCGTCCTCTCTACCATTGCTCATTTCATATATATATTTTTTACTTAAAAAAAAAATTTAAAATTATTTATTTATTTATTCTTAGAGAGAGAGAGAGAGAGAGAGAGAGAGAGGAAGGGAGGGAGAAAGGGAGAGAAACCTCAATGTGTGGTTGCCTCTCACGGGGTCCCCACTGGGGGACCTGGCCTGCACCCCAGGCATGTGCCCTGACTGGAAATTGAACCGGCGACCCTTTGGTTCGTGGCCCGCGCTCAATCCACTGAGCTACACCAGCCAGGGCTACTTTTTAAAATTTTTAAAGTAATTTGGGAACTTGCCTGAAAGTTGCAAAAAAAGTTTGAAGAATTTCTGTATACCCTCCATCAACACTCTCTAAATGTTAACGTTTTAAATGAACACAGCACAATTGTTAACATCAAGATGTTAACATTGATAGAGTTCATCTGTAGATCTTTTTCAAATTTTGCCAATCGTCTTACCAATCCCCATTTTTTGGTTTAGGATGCAATTTAGGATCACATGTTGCATTTAGTTATTATTACTTCTTAATTTCCTTTAATCTGGAATAGTGCCTTACTTATTTTTTTGTTTAATCTTTCATGACCTTGACACTTTTGAAAATTATAGGCTAATTATTTTGTAGAATATTCTTCAGTTTGGTTTGTCTGATGTTTCCTTGTGATTCCTTGTTTTACTTTATTTTTACTCTCTTATTGTACTATTACTACTGTGCTAACTAGTCTTTTCTTCCGTCTGCTCTCTCCTCAGATAGGCCTAAAACACATCGCTGGTGACATTTGTGTTAAGAAGGAATCTTACAGAAGCAAGAGGTCAAAGACCCAGCTCAAATGGACTTAAACAGGAAAGGAGATTTATCCAGATTTATTGGCTTCCTTACAGAAGAGCTTAGAGGTAGGTGTTAAAGCACAGTTGACCTCAGGGACTCAAACCTCTTCCGGACCGTGGCCCCGCCTTTGAGCTGTGCTTTCTTCTCAGTCAGTTTCATCCTCAGGTGGTTTCTCTCATGGTGGCAAGATCTCTGCCACATTTGCTTTATTTCTAGCAAATTTTATTTCTAGCTTTTTTCTCCAGAGGGAAAAAAGCTCATTTCTGCCTGTCTGTCTGTGTCTTTCTCTCCTTATAAGTAAAACCCCAGAGGTGGCTCCCATTGATTATTGGTTCTGTTTGGAGCCTCTACAAATCCCCCAACCCGTCAGCGTGGAATTGAGGGGTTAGTTATCTCTACTTGTATGACATGAATGGGGCTGGGGAAGGACCGCGTTCCCGGTGAAAATTGGGGTGCTTTCCTCAGAAAGTGTTGAGCAGACAAAAAAGCAGTGCCCATTTCAAAGTTTCTGTTTCAAAATTCTAAATTCCTCCCTTTAAATGACCAAATAAAGTCCTAATTCCTTTACCAACATCCAAGGCCCACCTCCTCTGATCCAAATCTGTCTGTTCAAGCTCATTTTCTAAATGCTCTAGCCACACTGAATTTCTCCGAAGCTTGTGTACCATACAGGTTCCTGCAGCTGCACCTCTGCTCATGCCATTTCTGTTATTTGGGATGCCCCTTATGGGGGGGGGGGGTGGGTCTTTCAATGAAAGGAGTCCTTTCCATATCCAGGGTTAGCTCAAATACCCCCCTTTCATGACGTCTTTCTGGTCTCCTCCAGCTGCATGCGTTATGTCTGTACTTCTTATGTCTTGGAGCAAATGTCAAATTCGCATTATATTTACCTATTTACTCATCTCGCCCTCCCTACTAGATTGCAAAGTTTCTTGAAGGCCGTAATGCTGGTATGCTTATTTTTAAATCCTCTTCAGTATCAAGTAGTGTCTTTCATGCAATAAAATTTGTTGAGTGAGGGAATTGAATATATACGGCATGGTCTGCACAGCCTTTGTCAGCTGGGATCTGCTTTCCTGGATGAGCTCAGTGTTGAGAGTGTTCCTGTTAAAATGCAGCATCAAAATAGAATGCCATTAAAAAAACTTCATTGATTTATTTTTAGAGAAGGGGAAGGGAGAGAGAAAAAGAGGGAGAGAAATCTTGATTGGTTGCCTCTCGCACACTTCTCACTGGGGACCTGGCCTGCAACCCAGGCATGTGCCCCAACTGGGAATCAAACCGGCAACTTTTTGGTTTGTGGGACGATGCCCAACCCACTGAGCCACACCAGTTAGGGCAGAGTGCCATTTTCTAGATGTAGTCTGACCAGTGGGAGTATAATACGAGTATTGCTTCCCTTTTATTGGTTCTATAACCTCTACACAGAGGATCTTGATAAGCTCAAGATAAGGATCTTGAGCTTCCGATCTAAAATATATGCTGCTCATATGGACTTCTTTTCTTTCATGCCATTTATCACAATTTGTCATTATAGATTCATCTGTGAGGTAATAGAGTGCTAAGTGTGGGGGCTGCAAGGTGCCTCACTTTCTGCTTCTGTGAATTCACTTCGTAGAACTCTGGAGAGATGAGGTATACTCTATTAACCGCAGGAGCTTGGATTATATTGTTTCCATGTACATTTATGAACCACTTTGTGCCAGATAGGCAAAGGTGAAATTGGACAGGGAAACTGAGTGCCTCCCAAGTGCTAGGTTTTTGGGGGTACATGGTCTAATTTGATTTTCACACTAGCCTTGTGAGATAGACATTGGCCTCTTTTCACACAAGGGGAAGCTGGGTTGGAAAGGGCGGGTGATGTGTCAGAAACCACACACTTGATGAATGTCAGGCCTGGGACTCACATGCATGTCTCTCTGATTCTCAAGTGGAGGCTGTATGAACGGGGGCCAGAGCCACATTCAGCCGGCAGGGGTGCTGTATACTGTTTGGCCCCTTTCATTTTGTTTCCCTCTCATTTGGAAAAGCAAAGGAAAACAACTACAGGCTCTGGAACCAGAATGCCTGAGTTTGAATCCTAACCCGACTTATCACTTGTTTACCTTCTTCCTTGGTTTTCTCATCTGAAAAAGAGAATGTTGAGATTAAAATGCTCTCATATGTGAACCTGGCAGGAGGTGGGGGGGGGTGGCCTATGTTTTCTAAACTATAGTTTTATTAAGTGCAAATTTGTGATAATGAAACTGATTCTGTCTACTTCACAAAGTTGGCAGGCGTAGTAACGCTTTGGAGATTTTTGTACACGCAAGCCTAAAACCGCAAAAGATGCACAGATGTTCCGTGTCTCTTATCATTAGAGNTTTGAATCCTAACCCGACTTATCACTTGTTTACCTTCTTCCTTGGTTTTCTCATCTGAAAAAGAGAATGTTGAGATTAAAATGCTCTCATATGTGAACCTGGCAGGAGGTGGGGGGGGGGGTGGCCTATGTTTTCTAAACTATAGTTTTATTAAGTGCAAATTTGTGATAATGAAACTGATTCTGTCTACTTCACAAAGTTGACAGGCGTAGTAACGCTTTGGAGATTTTTGTACACGCAAGCCTAAAACTGCAAAAGATGCACAGATGTTCCGTGTCTCTTATCATTAGAGGCCCCTCCCTAAGTTGACATCAACTTTTTACTGTTTTTAAAATTAAGGTATTAATGACCAATGAAACCCATCCATTTTAAGTGCACAGCTTGATGAATTTCGGCAACCGAATACAGTCACGTAACAATGATCTCAGTTGTTACACAGAAAGGTTTCTTCAAACCAAAAAGCACCTTCCAGTGACTCCGCCTCCCGGGCAGTGGTGACCTACGTCAGCCACTCTCGTTTTGCCTGTTCTAGGATTTCATACAAACAGAATTGTACAGTGTGTGGTGTTAGTGTTTGACTTTTTACACTTAGTATAATATTTTGAGATTAATTTGTATATATCAATACTTTACTCTTTGAAATTAACTTTTTTTATAAGTGAGATTTTATTGGTTGTTCTGAAGATAAGTACACAGACATTTCAATTTGTACACAATT
Organism: Sturnira hondurensis; assembly: GCF_014824575.4. Classification (NCBI taxonomy): domain Eukaryota; kingdom Metazoa; phylum Chordata; class Mammalia; order Chiroptera; family Phyllostomidae; genus Sturnira; species Sturnira hondurensis. The sequence goes on along the minus strand of NW_028088370.1, from coordinate 166,536 downwards.
CTTAACATACGTACCCAAAATGTAAAGTCATATAGTTGTGATTCTTTTCTGAAGTTATTCCAGTGACTTTCCAGCTTAAAATTTGGGGACTAATTTCCTTAGTAGAGTATCAAGTACCAGTATCTGCAAATGTTGATACGCTGTTACATCAAAGCCTGACTCATTCACAACTTAATATATATACACTGCATAATTGAGTTTTCAGTCTTTCACAGCACATTACCGAGGTTACTAGGAAAACTGGACTACCAAGATGTTACATAGTGCACAAACTTCTGATGGCAGGGAGCCAATGTCAGGGAGTGGTTTTATTTAGGAAACACTTCTACCCAAAACACAAGACTAGAAGTAATTTAAAATGTTCGAGACATGAAAAAAAAATGTTCAAGACATGGTAAATGCACAACGGACTCCAAACTGCCATTTAGTGTGCTTTGTATTATGGGATATAAAAACTACCCCCACCTATGGGATGTTTAGCTGGCACCCAAGATAATCAAAGCCTCCCATATTCAGTATCCCACGATTTTCTGGTTGTACCAAAAAGTAAACAAGCAGCAAATGATTTCACCTCTTAAAAAAATCACTTACACTTAAAAAATGGGATGAGGTGGAATTCCCTTTTTCTTCAAAATGTTTCTAGAGCTACTAAAAAAGTTGCATTTACAAAATAGTTGATAAAAATATTCCTCTGGATTGTACAAGAAGGGAGACAGGGACCACTGGTGAGACCTGATATATGACGTTAATCAGACATGGCTTCCTTCTCCCCTGCTTCATCAGAGGCAGGACTCTCCTCATTTTTTAGTTTCTCCGTTCTCCGCAGGTAGAGCTTCCTCAGGTTCCTGGCTAGCCACTTAGGCCTGTTTTCCCTTTGCTCTCCTTTTCCCTTCTGTTTGCACCTTTTTGCCTCTAAATCTGTCCTTTCCTGCTGCCTTTTTTGGCTTGGTTTCCACTTTTGCAGGAGCAGGTTTAGCTGACAACCCCGCAGATCTCCTCTTGGCCTCCTCCTTCACCGGCCCCTCAGTGGAGCTGACCTTCCTCTTGGGCATCGTGGTGGTGGGGCGGGTGCGTGTTGGGTGCTTGAGAGCCGTGGGGGCAGAGGACCTTTGCAAACCTGGAGTGGCTGGCCTCTGCTCAAACTGCTCTGACCCCTGAAAGCAACTTTTTTAAAAAAGATTTTTATTTATTTATATGAGAAGGGAGGGAAAACAGAGTAAGAGAAACATCAATGCGTGAGAGGTACATTGACTGGTTGCCTCTTGCACACCCCCAACAAGGATCTGGCCCATAACCCAGGCATGGGTCCTGACTGGGAATTGAACCAGTGACCCCTTGGTTCACTGGCCAGAGCTCAATCCACTGAGCCACACCAGCCAAGGCTAATTCACATAACATATAATTCACTGTTTTGTGAATTATATGTGAATTCACTGTTTAGTTCAGTGATTTTTTAGTGTATTCACAAGGTTGTACAACCATCACCACTAATTCCAGAAAATTTTCATTACCCTAAAAAGAAATCCCATTATCAGTCACTCCCCTCCCCATTCTCCCATCCTTTGAATCCTGGCAACCATTAATCTGCTTTCTGCCTCTATGAATTTGCCTATTTTGGATATTTTATGTAAATGAAATCATATAATTTGTGGCCTTTTGCATTGGACTTCTTTTAGTTAGCATGTTTTCAAGATCTACCCAGGTCATAGCGTGTGTCAGTATTTCGTTCTTTTTTATGCCAGAATAATATTTGACTGTGGAGATACCACATGGACATACCCACCTATCAGCTAGTAGACATTTGAGTTGTTTCTACTTTTTGACTATTATGAATAATGCTGCTATGAACTCTCAAATACAAGTTTCTGTGTGAACATATGTCTTCTATTGTCTTGAGTACATACCTGGGAGTGGAATTGATAGATTTATATGGTAACTCTGTTTTTAATCTTTTGAGGAACTTCCAGACTTTTTCATGGTGTCTGCACCATTTAACATCCCACCAACAGTGTATGAGGGTTCCAGTTTCTCTACATCCTCCCCAACACTTGTTATTATGTTATTATCTGTCTTTTTAATATATATATATATATATATATATATATATATATATATATACCCAATCTAGTAAGTAGGTGTGTGTGATGTGGTGTCTTGTAGTTTTTATTTGCATTTTTCTGGTGGTTATGTGCTTATTGGCCATTTGTATATCTTCTTTGGAGAAATATCTATTCAAGTCCATTGCCCATGTTAAAATTGGGATGTCGATCTTTTCGCTATGGAGTTATGAAAGTTCTTTGCATATTCTGGATATTAGGCCCTTATCAAGGTCTGATTTGCAAATATTTTCTCCTGTTCAGTGGGTTGCTTTTTCACTTATTTGAAGCACAATGAAGTCCAATTTATCTATTTTTCTTTGGTTACTTGTGCTTAGGTTTCCTATCTGAGAGAAGCTACTGCTTACTCCAACATGAGGGTTTATGCCTATGTTTTCTTTTAAGAGCTTTATAGTTTTATCTCTCACATTTAGGCCTTTGAGTTACTCCATTTTGAGTTTGTATGTGGTGTGAGTTAGCATGTGGATCTCCAGTTACTATCCCCACCCCATTCGTTGACAGGACTATTCTTTCCCCATTGAATTGTCTTGCGCTGTTGTTGAAAATCAACTGACCATAGATATATGGATTTATTTTTGGGCTCTCAATACTGTTCTGTCAATCTAATTATTATTATTTTTTCTGCTGCTTGCTTTGGGTTAAGCTTGCCTTTATTTTCCCAATGTCATAGGATGGACAATTTGATTGCTGATTTAAAATCTTTCTTCTTTTCTAATATGGGCATTTCTTATACAAGCTCAAATTTATACCTATTGTAGTTCAAATTTATAGTTGTTATAGCTATAAATTTCCCTCTAAGCATTGCTCAGCTACATCCCATAGTTTTGGTATGTTGTATCTTCATTTTCATTCATGTCAAAGCATTATCTAATTTCCCTTGTGATTTCTTCTTTGACTGATTGGTCATTTAAACAGTATGTTGTTTAACTTTCACATGTTTGTGAATTTCCCAAATTTCTTTCTGTTATTAAATAGTGATCAGAGAACACATTTTATATGATTTCAATCCTTCTAAACGAGGCTTGTTCTGTGGCCTAGCATGCAGTTCTTCCTGGAGGACGTCCCATGTGCACTTGAGAAAAATGTGCTTCTGCTGTTGTTGGACTGCACGTTCTATAGATGTCTGTTAGGCCTGCTTTGTATTTACTATTGCTCAAGTCTTCTCTCCCTTTGTTGCTCTACTGCCTAGTCATTCTTTTGTTTTAAAATATATTTTATTGATTATGCTATTACAGTTGTCCCATTCCCCCCCCTCCTTTATTCCCCTCTATTCTGCATACTCCCTCCCACCCGTTTCCTCCACCCTTAGTTCATGTCCATGAGTCGTGCCATATAAGTTCTTTGGCTTCTCCATTTCCTATACTATTCTTGCCTTCCCCCTGTCTATCTTCTACCTACCATTTATGCTACTTATTTCCTGCACCTTTCCCCCTCCCCCACCCTGCTGATAGCCCTCCATGTGAACTCCACTTCTGTTATTCTGTTCCTGTTCTAGTTGTTTGCTTAGTTTGCTTTTGTTTATTTAGGTTTGGTTGTTGATAGTTGTGAGTTTGTTGTCATTTTACTGTTCATATTTTTTATCTTCTTTTTCTTAGATAAGTCTCTTTAACATTTCATAGAATAAGGGCTTGGTGATGATGAACTCCTTTAATTTGACCTTATCTGGGAAGCACTTTATCTGCCCTTCCATTCTAAGTGATAGCTTTGCTGGATAGAGTAATCTTGGATGTAGGTCCTTGATTTTCATGGCTTGGAATACTTCTTTCCAACCCCTTCTTTCTTGCAAGGAAGGTTTCTTTTGAGAAATCAGTTGATAGTCTTATGGGCACTCCTTTGTAGGTAACTATCTCCTTTTCTCTCATTGCTCTTAATAATCTCTCCTTATCTTTAATCTGAGGTAATGTAATTATGATGTGCCTTGGTGTGTTCTTTCTTGGGTCCACCTTCTTTGGGACTCTCTGAGCTTCCTGGACTTCCTGGAAGTCTACTTCCTTTGCCAGACTGGGGAAGTTCTCCTTTATTATTTGTTCAAATAAGTTTTCAATTTCTTGCTTTTCCTCTTCTCCTCTGGCACCCCTATGATTCAAATGTTGGAATGTTTAAAGATGTCATGGAGGTTTCTAACCCTCTCCTGAATGTTTTTCAATTCTTGTTTCTTTATTCTGTTCTGGTTGAATGTTTCTTTCTTCCTCTGGTCCACACCATTGATTTGAGTTCCAGTTTCCTTCCCGTCACTGTTGGTTTCCTGTACATTTTCTTTTATTTTACTTAGCATAGCCTCATTTTTCATCTAATTTACAACCATACTCAACCAATTCTGTGAGCATCCTGATTACCAGTGTTTTGAACTGTGCATCTGATAGGTTGTCTATCTCTTTGTTGCTTCCTTGTATTTTTTCTGGAGCTTTGATCTGTTCTTTTGGGCCATATTTTTTTTTGTCTCATCTCACCTGGTACACAGTAAGGGGCAGAGCCTTAGGTATTTTCCAGGGTAGGGCAACCCACTTCACTGTGTTGTGGCACTGTATGTGGGGCAGGGGTCTGAGAGGGAACAATGCAGCTTGCTCAGCTCTGGGCTTGGCTTTCAGTCACTTCCTCTGCTATCCACAATCAAATTGGGCCATTCTGGTGCTGATTCCCAGATGGGTGCTTTTGTTTATGGTCTAGGGCCCTGCTGGTCTCTCCAACAAACTCTCCTGTGAGACTGGGAGAGTTTCTCCTGCCATGGCAACCCCTACAGTTTTTTTCAGTCATAGGTTTTGGGGCTTTAATTTACTGCACTGGGACCCTGGGTTGCATGGTCTATCTCACTCCCTGGTTGTTCCTCCCAGTTTATCTGTACAGAAGCGTGGGACTCCCTGGCCCTCTAGCTACTGCCTTGCCACAAGGCCTCTCTACACAGCTGCGCATCTCTGCCCTTCCTCCCAGTCTGGATGAATGTTTCTTCTTTAACTCCTTGGTTGTTGGATTTCCATACAGTTTGATTTCTGTCAGTTCTGTTTTATTTTTAATTTTTTTGTTGTCCTTTTGGTTTTGCAAGAAGGCAAAGTGTATCTACCTATGCTTCCATCCTGGCCAGAAGTCTGTCTAGTCATTCTATCCATTATTGAAAATGAGGTATGGAAATACCCAACTATTATTGTTAAATTTACTCTTCCCCCCTCAATTATTTTAGACTTTGCTCCATATATTTTGGGGCTCTGTTTAGGTGCATGCATGATTACAATTGTTATATATTCCTGCTAGCTTGATTTTTTTATTTTAAAATGTCCTTCTTTATCTGAAGTAACTTTTTAAAAAGGTTTTAAAGTCTATGTTGTATGATATTAGTATTGCTACTCCAAATTTCTTAGGGTTGCTTTTTGCATGATATATTTTTCCCATACTGTTACTTTCAATCTATTTGTATCTTTCAGTCTAAAGTTGTCTTTTGTAGTGCTCACTTTGGCTGCACATATACTAAAGTTGTCTTTTTTAGATTGTGCAATGTAATAATCTCTACCTTTGAAAATTTTATTTATTTTTAGACAGAGGAAAAAGGAGAAAGAAAGAGAGGGAGAGAAACATCAATTGTTTGCCTCTCACATATCCCCAACTGGGGACCTGGCCCACAACCTAGGCATGTGCCTTGACTGGGAATTGAACCAGCAATCTTTTGGTTCACAGTCCAGTTCTCAATCCATTGAGCCATACCAGCCAGGGTATAATCTCTGCCTACTTATTGGAGTTTTCTTTTTTAAAAAAATATATTTTATTGATTATACCATTACAGTTGTTCTATTCCCCCCATCATTCCCCTCCATCCTGCACACCCCCTCCCTCACCATTCCCCCCCTTTAGTTTATGACCATGTATCTCAAGTTGTTTAGATTCTGTATTTCCCCTACTATTCTTGCCCTCCCCCATCTATTTTCTACCTACCATCTATGCTACTTATTTTCTGTACCTTCTCCCCCCTTCTCCTCCTCCCACTCCCCTGTTGCTAACCCTCCATGTGTTCTTCATTTCTATGGCTCTGCTCCTGATCTAGCTGTCCTCTTGGTTTGCTTTTGTTTTAGGTGTGGTTGTTAATGACTGTGAGTTTGCTGTCCTTTCACGGTTCATATTTTTCATCTTCTTTTTCTTAGGTGAGTCCCTTTAACATTTCATATAATAAGGGCTTGGTGATGATGAACTCCTTGAACTTGACCTTATCTGAGAAGCACTTTATCTACCCTTCCATTCTAAATGAAAGCTTTGCTGGATAGAGCAATCTTGGATGTAGGCCTTTGGATTTCATGACTTGGAATACTTCTTTCCAGCCCCTTCTTGCCTGTAAGGTCTCTTTTGAGAAATCAGCTGACAGTCTGATGGGAACTCCTTTGTAGGTGACTGTCCCCTTATCTCTTGCTGCTTCTAGGATTCTCTCCTTCATTTTAATCTTGGCTAATGTAATTATGATGTGCCTTGGTGTGTTTCTCCTTGGTTCCAACTTCTTTGGGACTCTCTGAGCTTCCTGGACTTCCTGGAAGTCTATTTCCTTTGCCAGATTGGGGAAGTTCTCCTTTATTATTTGTTCAAATAAGTTTTCCACTCATGGCTGTTTCTTTTCACCTTCTGGTACCCCTATAATTTGGATGTTGGAACGTTTAAAGATGTCATGGAGATTCCTAAGCCTCTCCTCATTTTTTTGAATTCTCATTTTTTCATTCTTTTCTGGTGGGATGTTTTGTTCTTCCTTCTGGTCCATTCCATTGATTTGAGTCCCAGTTTCTTTTCTATTGCTATTGGTTTCCTGGACATCTCCCTTCATTTCAATCAGTTTAGCCTTCATATGTTCCTCTATTTTGTGACTATAATCAACCAGTTCTGTTAGCATCCTGATAAACAGTGTCTTGAATTGTGCATCTGAGAGGCTGGCAATTTCTCGGTCACTGAGAGTTATTGGCCCTGGGACTTTGAGTTCTTCTTGCACCATCTTTTGGGCTGTTCATGCCTGTTAAGTAGCAGGATCAGAGCCCTAGGTTTTCACCAGAGCAGGGCAACTCAGTCGCTGGGTTGTGATGCTGTATGTGGGGACGGGGTCAACGAGGAGCAATGGCATCCCGTCTGCCGTCTCCTGCCATGACCCCCACAGGTGCGGCAGCTGCCACTGTTACCGGGTCCAGGCGTTTTGTCCCACTGCACTCGAGTGTGCCACCGCTGTCAGCCCTTGCCCCCTGGGGCCTGCGTGGTCCGTCTCACTGTGTGAGAATGCGTGACCTCAGTCAGTCTGCCCCACACCCTGACTGGGTCCTGGCCACTTGTGCGCCTAGGTCGGGGATCTGTCCTGCCCCACCCTGCTCCGCTGCTGGCACCCGTTGAACGGTTACCGTCCCGTTGAACGGTTCATTTGGTTCGTTGTTGTCCGACTTCCGTATAATTCAATTTTCTGTTTTTTGGCTGTGTCTTTGTTCTCCAAACCTTTATTGTATTCAAACTTGGTTGTGGGAGAAGGCACAGTGTTTCCACCTATGCCTCCATCTTGGCGGAAGTCCTCCTATATTGGTGTGTTTAAAGGTGTCCCACATTTCTCTGAGGCTTTGTTTATATTTCTTTATTCTATCTTCTCTCTGTTTTTTTTTGGATTCCATAATATCTACTAATCTTCAAGTTTACTGATTCTTTCTTCTATTAGTTCAAATATGCCATTGAGCCCCCATAATATTTCCTTTGGGTAAATGTGCTTTTCAACTCCAGAGTTTCTTTTTGGATCTTTTTGTTTTGTTTTTTTTTGTTAAATAATTTCCACCTTTTTATTGATATTCTCTATTTGATGAGATATTATCATCATACCTTCTTTTATTTCTTTAAGCATGGTGTTTGTTAAACTCTACATCTGTTCCTTCTTTTTATTGAAAATGGGACATTTTAGGTAATGTATTATATTGTAGCAACTGTTCCCTTTCTTCCTCTCTAGATACTGTTTTTGTTGTTTGTTTGCTTGTTTCATGACTTGACTAAGCTATTTTAGTTAAGTCTATTTCCTCTCAGTGTGAAATCTTTGGTGTTGCTCCTCAGAGAACATCACCTTGGGTGTGCACACCATCACCTTGGGATGACAGTAGTTGTAACAGACTCTTTGACTCTCTTTCCCCAATTTCTGTTAAGCTGTCTGCTTCATTTGGTGTTACACATCACTTATTAAGCTCCACTAATTACTGGGGGGCTCTTCTTCTTCTCCTTCTTCTTCTCCTCTCCTTCTTCTCTTTGTCTTCTTCTTTTTACAGTTCCCTGGGGCATATATTGCTCGGCAGTCTGATCCAATTAAATGTGAACAGGAGTAGATTTTGGGCTGGTCTTTGAGGTATGTTTTGACCCCAGGAGGGTTCTTAGCTGTCTCTTTTCCTGATGCTCTCTGGTTAATTAAGTTACCTATGGTTTAGCTTTGTGGTTCTTAATTAAGAAGAGCTTTTTAAAAAGAGAGCCCTTAAGGTTGACCATTCTCATACTAGGTTTCAAATAAAGTTACTGCCTTTGGGAGAGCCTGGAGTCTCTCATCTACTGAGTGCTTTTGCCTGGGAAAAAATCTCTCAGCAACTACTCTGGGCACTGGGCAGGACAGCAGCCTCTGGTCTTCTTGGTTTGCTCCTCCCAGCATGTTCTATTGGCAATCTGGGGTGAGGGCAGCTGGGGCCCCTGTACTCTGGGACTGTCACACCTGGGACAAAGACTCCATTCTATGAGTAGTAGCTTCACAGGGTAAGGGGGCCCCTACTTCTCTGCCATACTCATGGGAAATTTAGCTTCTTCAAGTTGTAGTTAAAGGGGATGAAAAATGCTGGCAAGATATGGTAAGCAAGGCTTGACTGGGAGGTGTGGGGAGAGGAAACATCATCTTCTTGCCCATACCTTCCTAGAGTGGAGTCTCCTTCAAACTGAGCTGGTGAAAGGGAAGGTGGTGGAAGTGAGGGGGAAGGGAATTGATTTGACTCAAATGCTGCAGACACTTGTGATTCTTACCAAGTTTTAGTAGGTTTTATTTAATAAATGTTTCTTCATGGGCTATTTACCATTAGAACAATTTTCAGAGACTTTTTTTTTCATTTCCACCAGCTTTGATTTTCTGGGGAGTGAGTGGGTATCTTCACATTGTCACGTCAGAGCTTTTATCTCCTCATTTTTTTTTAAAAAAGATTTTGTATATTTATTTTTTAGAAAGAGAGGAAGGGAGGGAGAGAGGGAGAGAAACATCAGTTGTGGTTGCCTCTTGTGTGCCCCCTGCTGGGGACCTGGCCCACAACACAGGCATGTTCACCAGCCAGCGCTCAATCCACTGAGCCACACCAGCTAGGGTTCCCTGTTTTTCTTTTTAAGCTTTTTGGTTAGCCTGTTATTTACTTTAAAAGCTATTCAGTACCTCAGGCAGCTGTAAAATTAAAACACTTGCCTATAACTACTTTTGACAAATCACCCGAGAAGCTGGCTTTTTGCATTTGGCAAGCTCCAGGTGAAGCCAAATACAGACAGCCTTGTATGTTGGGTCTTTCAAGGAACCAAAAGTCAGTGCCAATAATGACTATTTTGGGGAGTAAGACTTGGAAAGAGTTCTGGCTCCATTCTATTCCCTCCAGTGGCTGCCAGGTTTCAATGGGAATGTGGGGCTATTTCTCAGCTTTGCAACAGAGCTGGAGAGTTGGGAACAGGACTAGGGCAAGTTAAAGTCACAGAGCTGCCTCATCCTACCAAGTTTCAGCCATCTTTCTTGAATAAGCATTCTTCAATGTTCTGCAAGCCTTTGGTTAAGTTATAGAGTCTTTAAAAAGTTGATTCTGGCCTTACAGATGCCACCACCCCCTGGGACCTTCCTGGGTTCAGCCATGGTCAACCCCATCATGTTCTTCAACATTGCTGCTGAGGGCGGGCCTTTGGGTCGTGTCTCCTTTGAGCTGTTTGCAGACAAATTTCCAAAGACGGCAGAAAACTTTCGTGCTCTGAGCACAGGGGAGAAAGGATTTGGTTGTAAAGGCTCCTGCTTTCACAGAATTATTCTGGGATTTATGTGCCAGAGTGGTGACTTCGCACTCCACAACGGCACAGGTAGAAAGTCCATCTATGGGGAGAAATTTGATGATGAGAATTTCATCCTGAAGCACACAGGTCCTGGCATCTTGTCCATGGAAAATGCTGGACCCAACACAAACGGTTCCCAGTTTTTCATCTGCATTGCCAAGACCACTGGCTGGACGGCAAGCATGTGGTCTTCGGCCGGGGAAAGACGGCACGGACGCTGGGACGGCCATGGAGCGCTGTGCATCCAGGAAAGACAAGAGCAGCAAGAAGATCACCGTGACTGACTGTGGACAACTCTCAGAAATTTGACTTCCATTTTACCTTAATCACCTGAGCATTCCTTCTGTAGCTCAGGAGGGCACCCTTTCACCCCCATCTGCTTGGAATGTTCTATAATCTTGTTGTTCTCCATGCAGTTCATTGGGTTCCATGTTTTCCCTACCCCTTCCAAGTCCAGCTGGTTTGCAGAGTTAAGTTTATGGTTATGAAATAAAAACTAAACAATTGTCAAAAAAGTTGATTCTGACAATTTTTGCTGGCTTTTAAAAATTGCTTTTATGGAGGAGTGAGTTTTCATAGCTACTGTCTGCCATTTTTGCTGACATCACCCAAATCAACATTTAATTAGTATTAGTGTTCAAACATCAGTACACCCACCAGATTTCTATACTGGGCTCAGGGTTCTTTATCTGATCCAAAAAGATGTCCTGGAAGACTATGTTTCTTCCTTGAAATCAAGCAAAAAGCAAATACAGTTCTAAAATTTCCACTAACAGTATTGTCATTTTATTGTGATACTACAAAAAGGCAAATGAGGTTTATTTAGCCTGAGTAGTTCTCTCTGCTCCCTCTGCTTGGTGCTCACGAGTTATCGGAAGAATATAGTATCCAGAACCTTGTCAGGGTGACTGACATCAAAGTCACTGTTGAATAGTTTTATAAGTTCCATTTTAGCATTTATTGAAAGTCAGAATGGGATTTTACTATCCCCAGTATTTTTCCTATTTTCTAAGATTTTTCAAAGTTTGTATACAGTATTTCCAAAACTCTATCTCCAGTTTCTTTCACCACCTTTGGGGATGGATTGCATCCCAATTTGTGGTCTTAAACATTTTAATTGAGATAGTATTCTCATCATTCTTCGCTTCTTCAGGGTCTCAGTTTCCTCCGAACTATACCTTTAGACCAATTTAATTTTGAGCATCATTCTCTTTGTAGAACACAAACCAAATGAAAGTGGAGAGGTTCTCCTTTCTCTTGGTCATCTGTTAATGTTACACCATCTATGCTAAGCAATGGGCCTGTTTCTTCCTTCTTCTAGCTCCAAATATAGATATAAAAGCCCTTTTCGTTGTCTATAGCATGTTTCACAATCTCAGTTCCACCCGGAATTATAGCCATTCTGACACTATTCTTATAGGTTTATATGAGTGTCTTGTGTTTATCCCTGACTAGGGAGCTCTTCTCCCATTCTCTATTATAGGATTTCCTGAACAGCCACTTTGTTTGTTTGTTTCTTTCTTTATTTTTTAGAGTTTTATTTATTTATTTAAATATATTGTATTGATTATGCCATTACAGTTGTCCTATTCCCCCCCTTCATTCCCCTCCACCCTGCACACCCCTCCCAACCACATTCCCCCCCTTTAGTTCATGTCCATGTGTCACAAGTTCTTTAGCTTCTACATTTCCCATACTATTCTTGCCCTCCCCCCTGTCTATTTTCTACCTGCCATCTAAGCTACTTATTCTCTATTGTTTCTTTAAATGCTCTTCCTGTTGCTGCTTTGTCAGTGTCTAAAAGAGACAAAGGATTAACTAGCATTCAGTAGTTAATTTAGGCATCAGTTTAGCATCCAGTGATTAACTTCGCATTGTAATAGCCATAGGCATCATCTTGCTCACAGTGGGTCAGGAATTTGGAAAAGGCATATCAGGAAAGCTATATTCTGTTCCAGGTCATCTGCTCGGATGACCTGAACGGCTGGGAGTGACTCTACTGTCTGAGGTAAGAACAGTGGGGACTGGGGAATCCACTTCCAGGATAGCTTCTTCACTTATATGGTGGTAGTTTGTGTTGGGATGGTTGAAGAACAGGCTCAATCATAGTGTCTACAGGTATCCTTATCAGCATAGTCGTGGCGAGGCAGTTGGACTTCTTCCTTGGGAGTTCCAGACTTCCAGAGAGCAAGATGAAAATTGCATGGTCTTTAATGGCCCATCCTAAGAAGTCCCATAGCATCACTCACATGGCTCTCTTTATTGAAGCGGTCACAGCCAGACTAAGGAGAATGGACACAGACCCCACCTCTTGATGGGAGTCGTGTCAAAGACTTTATGGCTCAGAAGGACTGCTCAGCCAACCCACAGAATTATAAGCTTAATAAAATGGTTATTGCTTTAAGCTATTAAAAAAGAATTGATGGTCATATTTTAAAACTGCCTCAGTTTTATAAATAATTACTTATAGAGGAGAAGTATATGTCCCTGCCCAGAAGGTTGCCAAACAAGTGACTAGAAATATTTATTTTCAACCAACTTCTTCCTTTGATCCATTGAAACATCTTTGCATAAAAATAAAATACAATGTCTGGCAGAAGACCTGCTTGAGTGTGGTTGGTAGGGTAATAATATGGGCGTCATAATTTATAGATATAATGTGAACATTTCACCTAAAATGTCATACAGTGTGCTTTTGAGTGTGACATCGTTATGCTACAGAATTTCATGCTTATGATTTTATAATAAGAAGGGGCATTATTTGTGCTGGACTCTATATGTGCTTCTTCTAAAAATGCACACAGACTGAAATGGGAACATTCTCTTCCGTCAGGTGTGTTCATTTACTTATTGATTGATTTCCAAAGTTACATATGTAGCTGTTCAGATCTGTGAGACTTATTATGAAAAGCCGGGGTTCCCCCATCATTTCCTGTTCCCTAGAGGCACTAATTCAACTGCTTTCGCTAATTATTTTCTATTCTCCAGATATCTCAGTTGCATGCTCATATTGCTACTTTCTGGTTTTTTGGTTGAAGGCCTCATCTGTTATCATTTTGGAAGTCAAAGCTTTAACTCTTTCATCTTTCATACACTTCCTGTCTTTATTCCTCCCATGTTACTGTACCATACACAGTTTTGGTCACATAGATGTTCCGAGTGCACATCACTGCGCACTGTTCACAGCTGAACAATGTAGTTACTATGACTATTTTCCTGCACTTTTGGTTTCCTCCCTCTCTCCCATACTGTGTCTGGTTTTTGTTGTTATGTTTGCATTGTATGTATAACATTAATTCAAGCCTAAACTCTGCCTTGAGGTTTAAATATCTTATTACATTCAAACACATTAGATTTTCTAATGGTTTGATTTTCTTTTCCTTTTTTCTCCCCAAAGCAATTTCATATATTTCTAGGCCCAAGACGTTCCTTATCAGAAATAGAGATCTTCACCATAGAAAAGACAGCATTACAACATATTAGTAGTAAAATCTGCTGATGTACTTTAGTCCCTATTCCTTTTCATAGCTGTATTTACATAGATCACCTCCTAAAAGTGAAAAGGCACCATCAGGAGCTTAGACCAAGAGCAGCTCCAAAGCTCATTTAAAATAATTTTTTATCCCCCAGGATATTTTTTTTCTTGTGTCTTGTGTCTTTTTTCTTGCTTTCTTTTTAATAACTAACCAGTTCAAGCTTAGGGAAGTTTGCCTTTGTCTTGAAAAACAAAACAACAGAGCTTTTATATCATTTGCCAACCTGATCTTGTTTTTAGAGAGAGATGGGAGTCATCTTGCAAGAGTAAAATTTATACCATGAGTGATTCAGGTCTCAGTCTGGTGGTACTAAAAGGAGACAATGACATTATTGACAAAGTTATTATCTGCTGGCAGCATTTGCAGTAAAAAAGCCCTTACAAATTTCTAAATAACAGTAAACTCTGTTAGGAAATTCTAAAGTGTCTTACAGGCCAAAAAGGGAATGAGGTTAGTAAAATGCCTCAACAGAGTTTGAATAAAATACTGGATTTGAGAATTACTGGAACTTGGATATGTAAAAATAGGGTTGTAGGTTGGGTCATGCTTACAATGGTCTCAAGTTCAAATACACTACTGTGACAATACACCAGTTCACAGGTCACACACTTTGCCAGGGGCTTCTTTCCTTCAGTAGGGGCTGGCAGAAGGCGAGCCGAGTCGTTTCCTGTTATAGATGCCTGGCCCCAAAGCCAAAACACGAGACAGGAGGAGAGATGGAATGAACACCTTAAGAAATTCCGCAGAGAAGACTCCCTTTCTTCATGGTACCGCTTCTACTCATGCTTAAAGAAACAGATCGTTTTGAGTGCCGGAATGTTCTCAGCCTACTGGACCAGCCTGACACCCAGTGTACACTTTTCTTCAAAGTACCAACTTCTTTCTCTCCTTCTACAGCTTCTTCTTCTGATGGAGAGCTATGGTCCCTGTTGGTGTGCATTTCCACATCAAATGTAATTTGCTCATCTTCTTGTGGGGAAGGGCTGTCTCAGGGAGAACAGCCTCTTGAATTACTCTGTCCTGATTCATGTTGTGCATCCAAAAGGATCTTTTCCATGTCTCCATTGTGGATAGAGGACCAGGAAGGGACATGTTCCAGCCCCTCATTTTCTCCATTGCCATTCTTACCATTGTCATTGCTGCTGTTCATGGGGAGCTCCACCCAGGAACTGCTGAGGCGGCTGGCAGGGGAAACGCCGCTTCCTGTCATCGCAGTTGTTGTTGCTGTCAGGGGTGGCGGCTGCTCCAGTAAACGAGACGATGTTGTCCGGCGGCTGGAGGAGCTCTGTTGCAGCTGGACTGGCTCAGGTTCTGGAACAACAACATAACAAGCCGAGTCCCCCACCCCCTTTTTTCTCCCTGGCTTAACGTTCTTAGAGACCCCTCTGTGTAGCCTTCTGACCTGCCTGCGCCTGGGAGTGGTTATTCCCGGGCCCGCTGCACAGCTGCCTCCTTGAGGATCCCCTTCCCCATCTGCTGGGGCCCCCTCACGTCTCTCTCAAATTGGATCCTGAGTCTCCTGGATTCTGTTCCTTCTTCTTTCTTGCCTTATCCCTCGCTTCAGGTCATTCTCTAGTGCCGTGATAAGTAAAGGTACATTTCTGAGACTTTGCTATGTCACAAAATGTCTTTATTTTACTTTTACACTGTCAAAGTGTCCCACCTGCAGTGTCCAACCTGTGGCTGATGGGCTGCATGTGTCCCAGAATGGCTATGAATGTGGCCCAACACAAAATCGTAAATTCACTTGAAACATTACAGGATTTGTTTGTGATTACATGTTGAGAATTTAATGTGTGGCCTAAGACAACTCTTCTTCTAGTGTGTCCCAGAGGTGCCAAAAGTTTGGACACCCCTGCTTATAGGTTGGATAGAGAACTCAAGATGGGAAGTGATTTGTTCACGGTGTTTTGCCTGCACCACTTTCTCTCTGGCTCTCACAGCCCCGAGAAACCCAGTTCCATTCTGGGGCGTGACTCTCAGAGAGCATTTCGTCTCTCCGGAAGCAGGTGGGGACCTTCCCTGGCCCCAGTGATTTGAGACTCTTGGTCTGGATCTCTTATTTGCTGTGTTGGGCCCCATCAGCCTGGAAAGTCATTTCCTAAGTGTTTTTTCTCTTTTACTGCAGAAATGCATATTAAAAGAATTATCACCCAAGTCAAGGAATAAAAGATCACCAGCCTCCTAGGGCCCGGCCCCACCCCAGGCCGGCCCCTGCTCTGGAGGCGTAGTGACCGCTGTGACTGGTGATCAGCATCCTCCTGACTTTTCGTGACAGTTTTTCTTGCGTGTCGAAGTCTCTAAGCAATCCAGTGCAGTTCCGCCTGTTTAGGACTTTGTGAACATGGACTGCCCATAACACAACATTACCATCTCCACCATTTCCAAGTAGTTCAGGAGTGTTAAGTACGTCCATAGGTTGTGTTTCCGTCCACAGGGCTCCTTTCATCTTCCCAACTGAGACCCTGAGCCCGTCACCCACCAGCTCCCCATCCTTGTGCCCCAGCCCTGGCGCCCACCGTTCTACCGTCCGTCTCTGTGAGTTTGACTATTGTAGGTGCCTCATAGGAGTGGAATCATACAGTTTTTCTTTTCTTGTGACTGAATATTATTTTCACTTAGTGTAATGTCATCAAGTTTCATCCACATGGTGGGATTATGTCAAAATTTCCTGTTTTGCCCTGGCTGGTGTGGCTCCTTAGGTTAAATGTCAGCGTGAAAACCCTGATCAGGTTCAATTCCTGATCAGGGCACATGCCTGGGTTGTGGGCCAGCTCCCCAGTTGGGGGTATGAGAGAGGCAACCGATCAATGTTTCTCTTGCACATTGATGTTTCGCTCTCTCTCTTTTTCTCCCTCCCTTCCCCTCTCTCTAAAAGATAAATAAAATCGTTTAAAAAAGAATTTGTATCACATTTTATTCTCTTCTTTTTTCATCCTCAGCTGAGGACATGTATATTGATGAGCAAGAGAGAGAGAGAGAGAAACATTGATTGGTTGCTTCCTGTATATACTCCAACCAAAGATCAAACCTGCAACGTAGGTATGTGCCCTGACTGGGAATCAAACCCTCAGTTTTTGGGGGGTAAGGGACAACGTTCCAACCAACTGAGTTACCAGGATAAGGCTGTATCACATTTTATTTATCCACTCATGCATCTGGCCTCTGTCTTTTACATAGTGCAGATGTTTTCCTCAAGTGCCTGGTAGAGCACGGGTTTCTGCTCATACCTAAATGTGGGCTGTTACACAGCTCTGCACATGTGGACAGGCCTATCTTGTGGCCTTCCCTCTAGGGAGACCCTGTTGGCCATCAGGGAACTCCTTATGTCAGTGTCTGTCTTCCTGGGTTGGCTAGATTCTCTACAGAAGGCTCTTCTAATCTCCTGCCTAAAGGTGCCAACTTCTGTGTCTTTTGTGGTTTCTGTGAAGAAAATCTGTTGACTTCTCATTTTTTCCCACTGCCAGCTCAAGATTCTGCTTTCTCAGTTCTGGTAAGTCAGTTGCCATGTATCCATCTATTACCTGTCTTTAAAAGTTTTCCCCTTATGGTCTTCTCTCCCTTTTTATTGTTCTTGTGGGCTTGTGGGATTAGAAAAATCTTCTTACTGCCATTGTATTTTGGTTCTGGCATCAACCAAGGTAAATACATGTGTTTAACCTACCATCTTTAATCTGAAGAGTTCCAATTCTTAAAATTAAACCTTTTCTTGATGTATATAGAGACATCTGATTTATTTATGATTAAATTTTCTTTTAAAGTATATTTTATTGATTATGCTATTACAGTTGTCCCATTTCCCCCCCTTTATTCACCTCGACCCTGCACACACCCTCCCACCCACATTCCCCCACTTTAGTTCATGTCCATGTGTCATACATGTAAGTTCTTTGGCTTCTACATTTCCTATATTATTCTTAATCACCCCCTGTCTGTTTTTTACCTACCATCTATGTTATTTATTCTCTGTACCTTTTCCCCCTCTCTCCCTGACCCACTACCCCCACTGATAACCCTCCATGTGATCTCCATTTCTGTGATTCTGTTCCTGTTCTAGTTGTTTGCTTAGTTTTTGTTTTAGGTGTGGTTGTTAATAACTGTGAGTTTGTTGTCATTTTACTGTTCATATTTTTAGCCTTCTTTTTCTTAGATAAGTCTCTTTAACATTTCATAGAATAAGGGCTTGGTGATGATGAACTCCTTTAACTTGACCTTATCTGGGAAGCACTTTATCTGCCCTTCCATTCTAATTGAAAGCTTTGCTAGATAGAGTAATCTTAAATGTAGGTCCTTGCCTTTCACGACTTGGAATACTTCTTTCTAGCCCCTTCTTGCCTGCAAGGTTTCTTTTGAGAAATCAGCTGACAGTCTGATGGGCACTCCTTTGTAGGTAACTGTCTCCTTTTCTCTTGTTGCTCTTAATATTCTCCCCTTATCTTTCATCTTGGCTAATGTAATTATGATGTGCCTTGGTGTGTTCCTTCTTGGGTCCACCTTCTTTGGGACTCTCTGAGCTTCCTGGGCTTCCTGGAAGTCTACTTCCTTTGCCAGATTGGGAAAGTTCTCCATTATTTTTTCAAATAAGTTTTCAATTTCTTGCTCTTCCTCTTCTCCTTCTGGCACCCATATGATTCAAATGTTGGAATGTTTAAAGATGTCCTGGAGGTTCCTAACCCTCTCCTGAATGTTTTTCAATTCTTGTTTCTTCATTCTCTTCTGGTTGAATGTTTCTTTCTTTCTTCTGGTCCACACCATTGATTTGAGTTCCAGTTTCCTTCCCGTCACTGTTGGTTTCCTGTACATTTTCTTTTATTTTACTTAGCATCACTTCATTTTTTCATCTAATTTACAACCATACTCAACCAATTCTGTGAGCATCCTGATTACCAGTGTTTTGAACTGTGCATCTGATAGGTTGTCTATCTCTTTGTTGCTTCCTTGTATTTTTTCTGGAGCTTTGATCTGTTCATTTGGGCCATATTTTTTTTTGTCTCATCTCACCTGGTACACAGTAAGGGGCAGAGCCTTAGGTATTTTCCAGGGTAGGGCAACCCACTTCGCTGTGTTGTGGCACTGTATGTTGGGGAGGGGTCTGAGAGGAAACAATGCAGCTTGCTCAGCTCTGGGCTTGGCTTTCAGTCACTTCCTCTGCTATTCACAATCAAATTGGGCCGTTCTGGTGCTGATTCCCAGATGGGTGCTTTTGTTTATGGTCTAGGGCCCTGCTGGTCTCTCCAACAAACTTTCCTGTGAGGCTAGGAGTTTCTACCACTAGCGCCTCAATCCCCGCAGGTGTTTTCAATCATAGGTTTGAGACTTTATTTCCCGGCGCTGGAACCCTGGGTTGCAAGGTCTGTCTCGCTCCCCAGTTGTTCTTTCTGGTTTATCTGCACATGAATGTGGGACTGCCCAGTCCACAATCCGCCACCTTCCTGGGTCCGCCAGCTGCCGCCTTGCCCGCCAGCTGCCACCTTGCCCACCAGCTGCCACCTTGCCACGAGTCCTCTCCACCTGACTGCCTGTCTCCGCCCCTCCTACTGGTCTGGATGAATGTTTCTTCTTTAACTCCTTGGTTGTTGGACTTCCATACAGTTTGATTTTCTGTCAGTTCTGGTTGTTTTTTTTTGTTGTCCTTCTTTTGATTGCGAGAGGAGGCACAGTGTGTCTACCTATGCCTCTATCTTGGCCAGAAGTCTGATTACATTTTCTGATTCCTAATAAATTGTTTAGAAATTCAGAGGAGGAAGAAATAGCTTCATGAAAAAATTGGGGACTTCAGGAATATGGGTTGGGTTTGATTGGGTAGGGAAAGGAGTGATGAGAAACACCAAAAGTGGGAGAAAATGAATGGAGGGGTCAGACAGAAGGGTTGTATAGAGAGGAATATGAGGGGCAGATCATATAGAAACCGCAGAAGCTGGGACAAGAAGCCTGGATTTTCTCTTAGAGGAGAGCGTTCTACCATGCTTCTCAGCTTCCGAGTATCTCAGGAAAACATTTACACATTTGAATGTTGAAGACACTTACAAATGTAGATAAAGCGTGATAAATTTGTACTGTTTCCTGGTTGGTGTTAGTGACATCATATGATTCCACCAGTTATAGTTTGGGTGACAAAGTAGAGGTTCAGGCTGTCAGGACTATGTCAGAGGTTCGCGCATCATGAGTGGCTATTAGGGGGAAGAAAAGTCCGACCGAGGGCTCAGCAGATGCTGGAACATGAGTGTGAAACTATTTAGCAACACCTGCAGCCACCTTTAGTTTACACGATAGATTTGAGACAGTGCTCATCTAGGTACTTGTTTATTGAAGGGAGAAGATCAGTGAGAAGGTATAGAAAACTACATGCTTGTCAGTTCACGGATCATTATTCTCAACAATCTATGGAAGCTAATGGTGGACACTTGGAGCATTTGTCTGTAAATATGTGTGCTTTAATATTACAATGAAATTTTAATTTCAAGTCAAAACACACAATTTTTTCTATTTGTTCAACTTGTAAACCTTTATAGGAAAAAATCAAGCCATACCTGAAAACAGCATATGCCACCTCTGCTAGATGGAATGAAGTGCTTGTACGCAAACACCTCCTCAAACTATAACCTTCAGCTCAGTTTGAATGTTTGGCAGATATTGTTAAATCTCCATCCCTCATCAGAGTTTAGTACTAGTTAGAAAGTGTGATATTAGACATAAATAATTGTAAGTCACAAGAAAATGGTGAATGATCATGTGCACCTGAGATGCATTTTTCCCTAATAGAAACCATTTGGAAGAACAAATATCTAATTATGCAACCTGCAAAAAAAGTGTCATTGACATTAATCATTCAGAGAAGAGGATGACAGATTGGCAAATGCCTCCCATGTCCACCAGCTTGATATCAGTTAGGAAAACTTACAGGCTGAGGAAGCTTAGTGAAGGCATTCTAGTCACCTGCCTCTGGCAGTATCATTCTCAAGGCCCTTCTGACACAGACAGCATCCAGATGAGTAACCAGGAGGCAAGTGCAGACCTGGTTATTTGCGAGGAGTTCTCACTGACGTGGAGATGTGGAGGAAGGGCAACAGTGTTGTAATAAAAACCATTATTTGCAAGGAGGATGAGAGGAGCTTGTTTGGGGCTTGAGGACTAACACACAGTCCTGTTTCAAGCCTAACCCCCACTTACTTTCTTACAAATGAATGGACATGTGAACAGCCCTTAAGGATCTAATCTGTTTGTAGATTAATAAGATTATTAGTTACTGCAACTTTTTCTTCCAAATGGCATATGTAAATCATATGTCTTGAGGATCCATTGAGGAAGCAAAGATGAATAAACTTGCTCCTGCTCAAGGCAGTTTCACCTTAGGGGGGAATTCATGCACATGAGTGGTTCATTGTAATACTGTATCATTGTAATTAGACACTATATTATTATAATTACACTATTGCATTACAGAGATGGAATTATCCAGAGTGTGCTATGTAACACAGACAGGAAAGTCTTTCTGGAACAGGTGGTGTCTGACCTTAGTCCAAGAGAATGAGGAAAGGCATATTAGGGAGAGGAAGGGAGGGGAGAGACAGCAGGGTGTGCAGCCCTCTGGCTGATGAATGAGTCAGGGGTTGGGTCATGGAGGGTCGTCCATTAAAAGGTTTGAAGTGGGCCTGGCATCAGATTTATAGTTAGGTATTGTATTAGTCTTCTATTGCTGCCCTAACATGTTGCAACATACCTAGAGACTTAAAACAACACAAGTTCATTGTCTCATAGTTCTGTAGTTCAGAAGTCCAGGCCAGCCCGGATTTCACCGATTGGTTTCCCTGCTCTGGGATTCACCAGGCATCAAGGTGTCACCTGGCTGGACTTTGATGGGGAGACTCTGTGAAGAATTCACTGTTCAGATCATGGGCAGAAATTAATACCTTCCGGTTTTAGGTAGAACTGAGGTCCCCATTTCCTTGCTGCTGTCAACTGGGGGCCACCCTGGGCTCCTAGAGGCCTCACTCCTGTGCTTCCACAAGACCCCTCCACCCCAGAGCTGGCAGCAATGAGCCACCCTCTGACTTCTCCCTCGGTTACATCTTCTGCTTCCAGCTGGAGAAAGTGCCCTAAGAGGCTTATGTGATTAGGTTGGGCTTACCAAAAAAGACAGGATGCTCTCTCCATTCTAAAGTCTATAAACTTATTTAGACTTCCGCCAAGATGGAGGCCTAGGTGGAAACACTGTGCCTTCTCCCACAACCAAGTTTGAATACAACAAAGGTTTGGAGAACAAAGACACAGCCAAAGAACAGAAAATTGAACTATACGGAAATCCGAGGACAACGAACTGTTCAAATGGACCGGTAAGAGGGGTGGAGCCAGCAGCCAAGTGGGGACAGGCAAGAAAGATCCCCTGAGCCAGGTGCCCAGGCAGCCTGGCATTGGGCTGACCCAGTGAGGGCTCAGGGTGGTGGGCTGGCTGCGGTCACAAATTCATGCGCAGATAAACCAGCAGGGGAGTGAGCAGTGAGACGGACTGTGCAGCTCCCAGCAGTGAACCCAGCAGCGGGCTGACCATGGTTGCACATTCGAGCACAGTGGGACAGACCATGAAGCCCATGGTGGCAGCGGGAGGCAGCAGAGGGGGCCGCCATTGCTTTCCTTCGGCCCCGCCCCCACATACAGCGTCACAACCCAGCGACTGAGTGGCCCCGCCCTGGTGAACACCTAGGGCTCTGCTCCTCATACGTAACAGGGTACCAGGCACAAACAGTCCAAAATAAGGTTCAAGAAGAACTCAAAGCTCCAGAGCTGATAATTCTAAGTGACCGGGAAATAGCGAACCTCTCAGATGCACAATTGAAGACACTGGTGATCAGGATGCTCACAGAACTGGTTGATTTTAGCCACAAATTTTATCTCAAAAAGTGATAAAGAGGAACATATGAAGGCTAAACTAATTGAAATGAAGGAAAATGCACAGGAAACCAATAGTGATGGAAAAGAAACTGGGACTCAGATCAATGGAATGGACCAGAAGGAAGAACGAAACATCCAACCAGAAAAGAATGAAGAAATGAGAATTCAAAAAATGAGGAGAGGCTTAGGAACCTCCAGGACATCTTTAAATGTTCCAACATATGGATTATAGGGGTACCAGAAGGGGAAGAGGAACACCCATGAGTGGAAAACTTATTTGAACAAATAATAAAGGAGAACTTCCCCAGTCTGGCAAAGGAAATAGACTTCCAGGAAATCCAGGAAGCCCAGAGAGTCCCAAAGAAGGTGGACCCAAGAAGGAACACACCAAGGCACATCATAATTACATTAGTCAAGATTAAAATGAAGAAGAGAATCCTAGAAGCAGCAAGAGATAAGGGGACAGTCACCTACAAAGGAGTTCCCATCAGACTGTCAGCTGATTTCTCAGAAGAGAACTTACAGGCAAGAAGGAGCTGGAAAGAAGTATTCGAAGTCATGAAATCCAAAGACCTACATCCAAGACTGCTCTATCCAGCAAAGCTTTCATTTAGAATGGAAGGGCAGACAAAGTGCTTCTCAGATAAGATCAAATTCAAGGAGTTCATCATCACCAAGCCCTTATTATATGAAATGTTAAAGGGACTTAACTAAGAAAAAGAAGAGCACAAATATGAACAGTGAAAGAACAGCAAACTCACAGTTACTAACAACCACACCTAAAACAAAAGCAAACCAAGAGGACAGCTAGATCAGGAGCAGAACCACAGAAATGAAGAACACATGGAGGGTTAGCAACAGGGGAGTGGGAGGAGAAGGGTGGAGAAGGTACAGAAAATAAGTAGCATAGATGGTAGGTAAAAAGTAGATAGGGGGAAGGGCAAGAATAGTAGGGGAAATATAGAATCTAAAGAACTTGAGACATGTGGTTATAAACTAAAGGGGGGGGAAGGGTGGGGGAGGGGGTGTGCAGGATGGAGGGGCGTGCAGGGGGAATAGAAGAACTGTAATGATGTAATCAATAAAATATATTTTAAAGGTTTATTAAAAATAAACTTATTTACATCTGCAAAGTCCTCCCATCCATGTAAGGTATTCACAGGCCCTGGGGGTTGGGTATGGACGTCCTTCGGGGGGCGTTACTCTGCTTGCTGCGGGTGTCTAGGCGGCCTTCACAGAGCAGAGTCCCCTCTCACTGCTAGGCTCTGCTCCCAGCACCTGGTTTCCTTCTAACTCCCTGACTAATTTTTTTAATGGTTTTATGGAGGTATAATTTATATTCACACATATTATGTGTACAAATTAATGACTTTTAATAAGTTTAAGCGGTGTGAAACCATTACCGCAATCTGGTGTTAGACCATCTCCATCACTCTGACAAGACTTCTCAGGCCTGACTGCAGAACACTAGCTGTGCCTTTTTGATTCTTATTTTTAGGTTCATCTCCCTTTTGAAGGTGTGCATTGCCCAGGACTTTCTTGGGCTCTCTGCCAAGTGCCCATATTATTCATGATATTCTTTACACATCAAGTTGTTGACATTGGTTACCCACTGGCAATGAAATGGGCGGTTAGTGGGGAAATGATTAACTTTTTCTTTATGTATCTTTCAGAATTTACTAGATAATGAACATTTATCACTTTTGAGATAAAATTCTTAATTATGAAAACAAAAAGAGGCCCTGGCTGGGGCAGCTCAGTGGATTGAGCACAAGCCTGCAAACCAGAGGATCTCGGTTTGATTCCCAGTCAGGGCACATGCCTGGGTTGCAGGCCAGTTCCCTGCAGGTCAACTCCCAGCAGGGGACGCATGAAAGGCAACCATACATTGATGTTTCTCTCCCTTTCCCCTTCCCATCTAAAGGGAAAGAAAGAAAAGAAAAGAAAAGAAAAGAAAAGAAAAGAAAAGAAAAGAAAAGAAAAGAAAAGAAAAGAAAAAGAAATTCTTTCTTTACTACTCTGGCTGCACATTAAAGGAAGTGCTTCAAATGCCGAGGAAGAAGAGCGTCACCTGGGTGTCTTCTGAAGCACCCTGCAGACCCAGACGGATGCCAAGGCTGCCATCATTCCCCCACTTCTCCCGTCTCCACCCTGACGCCGAGGGTGGTTCCTGTGTCTGCAGCCCATGGTGATGGCATCAGTGGGGCGGCCAGACTCGGGATGCCTTCTGTTTTCTCAGTTGAGTTTTTGAAATAGTCTCACTTGAGCTTTCGAGAGAAAGCCAGGATTGACAATGTTGTTGGCTAGGACAATACAAAATATTACAATGTAGTAGCTGTGAAATATTAACAAAGTTCCAAGAATGTTTAGGTTTGGAAACTGCCATGAGTACTGTTTCTGTTGTTTTAGTTCAGGGGTGTCCAACCCACAGCCCACGGGCTGAATGCAGCCCCGGATGGCTATGGCTGTGTGGCCCAACACAAAATTGTAAATTCATTTAAAACATTATGAGGGGTTTTTCTGTGATTATGTGTTGCAATGTCATGTAAAATAAACGTACATATGCTCTGGTATTTGTACACATGTGTGCACAATCACACCTTATTCATGTCCTTACTATTTGGCAGCACCTATATTTGGGAACAACTATTTTGAAAACACATTAAGAGTGAAATTAGAACCAAAAATATCTGGTGAGTACCCTGAGAACTCACTGAGAATTGTAACTACTTCTATCCAATCAGATATTGATGCTCTCATTTCTCAAATATAATTGTAACAGGATGCAGCCAAGAGGGGGGTCCCCAAACAGGGATTTGTAATGGGGTCCAGAACTCAAGGTGTCCAGGAAATATTAGAAATATATATATATAGGATGTCCTCACCCCTCCAAGTCTGAGCTGGGGGATGGGACACATGGAGCAGGGACATTGGGAGCTGTTTTGTACAGCAACAGCTTTGTACCTGACCTCAGGCATGGTCATTTAACATAGCTACAACCTTTAACTGGTTGCATAGATATATGTTAAATAGCTGTGGCCATGCTTTGAGCCAGGGGGATGGAAGTGACTTTCACCCCAGATGTAACTTGGAGGCAGCTCCCCCTGGTTACAGCGGCCATGTGAGAGCGTGGGGAAGACTGGCTCCATGCCAGGGGGCCACCCCTGCCCAGACTCACGATGGCAGCCCAGTAAAGCTGGAAAGATATGGGAGTGCTGGCAGGTGGAATTGATTGTAGGAGGAGTTGGAAATGGGGCTGCAAAGGAAGACTGGCTTGGGGACTTAAACCCAGGCACGGCAGCCATGTGCGAGGAGAACCACATGGCTTTGGCAGAGTGGGGACCCCACAGCTTTGGTGAGAGTCAGAGCCACAGGGCTTTGGGGTGCTCCCTTTTGCCATGTGGCTTAGAAAGCAAGAGAGACTTTGCCTGGAAGAAAAGGGGTGAAAGGACTCTTCCTGGTGGGCCCTGAGAAGGTGCCACATGGCTTTGTTTTTTTTTTTTAATTTTAATTTTTTTAAAGATTTTATTTACTTATCTTTAGAGAGGAAAGGAAGGAGAGAAGGAGAGAAATATCAATGTAGGGTTGCCTCTCATGTGTTGCCTGCTGGGAACTGGCCTGCAACCCAGGCATGTGCCCTGACTGGGAATCAAACCACGGTCGTGTGGTTCACAGGCTGGCACTCAATCCACTGAGCTACACCAGCCAGGCTTTGTAGCTCACATGGCTTTGGATTAACTGGAGATTGTGGCGGCGACACAGCTGATGGTGCCAGGAGCCTGAACCATGAACTTTTACTCCTTTTCCTGAGATAGGGTACCCCAGACTAGGGCAGAGGGAAAAGGAAGGACTGTATGTGTTTGTGGGTATTCTAAAGGACTTTAGTATTTTAATGAAGACACTAAGTCACTACTCTAAGTCTGTATAACCTTTGCTTTTCACAGATCTCTGGCATTGAGAGACGTCTTTCCTCTGGCGACGGGCATACTGAACCTAGTGGGGGGTTCTTTTGGTAACAGTGTATCGTACACCCCCCCTTGGCTGTGTTCTATAACACAATGTCAAACATCCCACTAGTTTGATGTTGCCCTCTTTTCTTTTACTTTTATAATAAAAAATGTAAAAGAATCAATGACCTTTTATTACTTTGATATGAACATTTTCTGTATTAGTGATCACAAACTTGGGACCTGCTTGACACTTTTAAAAGCGTATTCAGAGGCCCTCTGCATAATTAGGGTTATTGTATAAGGACTTTTTTTTTTTGCTTATCTGTGGTGGCAGAAGTCAAGAAAATAATGCATGGATCCTTTTTTTTTTGCTCATCAGTTTTCGTTAGTTTTTGTGTATTTAATGTGTGTCCCAAGACAACTCATTTTCTTCCAGTGTGGTGCAGAGACTCCGAAAGGGTGGAAATCCCTGTTTTAGTTTAAGCTTATTTTTTAACTTCTGCAAATGATAGAAAAGTATGTTGGCTATCTCAAAAATTAAAATCTTTTTGCAGTTTGAAGAAATAAAAGCGGACTTTTGAATGGGGAATCTCATAAATTTCATTGTAAATCATGTTCATTTGAGACAATTAACAAGTAAAATTAATGAAGTGTTATTAAACTATACTAGTCATGATTAATAATTTCTCATAATTATTAAAGTATATTTCACAATTCTTATAAAAACATGTTTATATTTTATTTTATTTTTTAAAGATTTTCTTTATTTTTAGAGACAGGAAAGGAGGGGGAAAGAGAGGGGGAGAAACATCAGTGTGCAGTTGCTTCTCACAATCCCCTCCCCAACTCCAGGCCCAGGCCCACAACTTAGGCATGTGCCCTGACCGGAAATGGAATAAGTAACCTTACACTTCACGGACAATGCCCAATCAACTGAGCCACAGCAGGCAGGGCTAAATTTTACCTCTTTAAAAGTGTATAGTTTACCGGTTTTGGTCTTTGATATGTTCACAGAGTTGTGCATAAACCACCATGATCTAATCCCAGAACATTTCCATCACCCCAAGGGAAAAAAACCCGTATCATTAGTCATTTCTATTCCCTCCCCACACCCCAAGTCCCTGGAAATACTAATATAATTTTTGTCTCTCTAGATTTGCCTATCCTGGATAGAATACATGTAAAGTTTTTGTTTAATCTGATTAATTTCTGGGTTCTATTTTACAGACAGCTTTTCTTGTCAGAAAAATTTTTCAAGATTTTATTTATTTTTAGAGTGGAAGAGAGGGAGAAAGAGAGGGGGAAAACATCAATGTGTGGTTGCCTCTCACACACCTGTCCCCCACCCCCACACTGGGGACCTGGCCTGCAAACCAGGCATGTGACCTGTCTAGGAATTGAACACATGGCCTTTTGGTTTACAGGCTGGTGCTCAATCTACTGAGCCACATCGGCCAGGGCAGAAAAATTTTTTAAAAAGCAAAACATAGTCCCTGACCACCCCAAAGTTATTTTAGGTTCAAATTATTTCAGATTCCATTAATTAAAGCCAATTTCTTATTAGACACCAGGGGGACATTACTACCAACCTTACAGAAACAAAAAGGATTATTTCTGTTGTGTTCCGTTATATTTAAAGAATACAATGAACAATTGTATGACAGTGAATTATATAACGTAGATGGAATGGAAAAAACCCTAGAAAGACAAAAATTACCAAATTTCAAGAAGAAATAGAATATTTAAATAGACCTAGAAGAGGTAAAGAGATTGAATGTGTAATAACAAAAAACTTCCACAAAGAAAAGCCCAGGCCAGCCCTGGCTGGTATAGCTCAGTGGATTGAGTGCGGGCCTGCAAACCAGAGGATCGCAGTTCGATTCCCAGTCAGGGCACATGCCTGGGTTGCAGGCCAGTTCCCTGCAGGCCAACTCCCAGCAGGGGACGCATGAAAGGCAACCATACATTGATGTTTCTCTCCCTCTCTCCTTCCCCTCTAAAGAAAAAAAAAAAAAAAAAAAAAAAAAAAAAAAAAAAAAAAAAAAAGCCCAGGCCCAGATGGCTTCACTGCTGAATTTTTCCAAATAATTAAAGAATAATGAATGTCAGTCCTTCATGAACTCTTCAAAGAAATAGGAGGGAACATTTGCCAATTCTTTCTATAAGGTCAGCATTACCCTGATACCAAAATTACACAAAGACATGACAAGAAAAAAAAACTATAGATAAATGTCTTATGAATTTAGAGGCAAAAATCCCAACAAATAATAGCAACAGAATCCAGCAACTATAAAAGGAACAATAGACCATGACCGAGTGAGATAAGTCAGGAACGCAAGATTGGTTTAACATCTAAAAATAAATTAATGTGACTTTCCGCTAAGATGGAAGCATAGGTAGATACACTTTGCCTCCTTGAAAAACCAAAATAAGGACAACAAAAAATTTAAAAACAAAAAATAGCCAGAACTGCCAGATAATTGAACTGTATGGAAGCCCGACAACCAAGGAGTTAAAGAAGACACATTCATCCAGACCGGTAGGAGGGGCAGAGATGGGCAGCTGTGGTGAAGAGGACTCGCAGCAAGGCAGCAGCTGGAGGATGGGGGTAGCTGAGGCAGTGGCTGGTGGAGAGCCTGGTCCCACATTTGCATGTGAATAAACTGGGAGGAACAACTGATGAGCAAGACAGATTGCACAACCCAGGTTCCAGTGTGGGTAAATAAAGCCTCAAAAACTTTGACTGCAAAAACCTGTGGGGTTTGGGGTGGCAATAGAAACTCCCAGCCTCACAGGAGAGTTCATTGGAGAGACCCACAGGGTCCTAGAATGTACACAAACCTACCCAAGAATCAGCACCAGAAGGGCCCAATTTGCTTGTGGGTAGAGGAGGAAGTGACTGAAAGCCAAGCCCAGAGCTGAGCAAGTGGCATCATTTTCCCTTGGACCCTTCCCCTACATAAAGCACCACAATGTAGTGACAGGTAGTCCCACTCTGGTGAACACCTAAGGCTCTGCCCCTAACTGTGTAACAGGCATGTTGAGACAAAAACAACAACAACAACAAAAAAACATGGCCCATACGGAAGAACAGATCGAATCTCCAGAAAAAATACAACGAAGTGATGAAGAGATAAGCAACCTACCAGATGCACAGTTCAAAGTACTGGTAATCAGGATGCTCACAGAAATGGTTGAGAATGGTCACAAAATAGAGGGAAAAGTGAAGGCTATGAAAAGTGAAATAAAGGAAAATGTACAGGAAACCAACAATGACAAGAAGGAAATTGGGACTCAAATCAATGGTTTGGAGTAGAGGAAAGAAAGAAACATTCAACCAGAACAGAATGAAGAAACAAGAATTCAAATGAAGAGAGGCATAGGAACCTCCAGAACATCTTTAAACGTTATCCAACATCAAAGTCATAGTGGTGCCAGAAGGAGACAAGGAAGAGCAAGAAATTTAAAACTTATTTGAAACACAATGAAGGAGAACTTCCCCAATCTGGCTAAGGAAATAGACTTCCAGGAAGTCCAGGAAGCCCAGAGAGTTCCAAAAAAGCTGGACCCAAGGAAGGACACAAAAAGACACATCATAATTATATTACCCAAGATGAAAGATAAGGAGGGAATCTTAAAATCAGCAAGAGAAGTGGAGACAGTTACCTACAAAGGAGTTTCCATAAGACTATCAGCTCATTTGTCAAAAGAAACCTTCCTTGCAAGCAAGAAGGGGCTGGAAAGAAGTATTCCAAGTCATGAAAGGCAAGGACCTACATCCAAGATTGCTCTATCCAGCAAAGCTTTCATTTAGAATGGAAGGGCAGATAAAGTGCTTCTCAGATAAGGTCAAGTTAAAGGAGTTTATCGTCACCAAACCCCTGTTATATAAAATATCAAAGGCACTTACCTAAGAAAAAGAAGAAGACAAAAAATACTAACAGTAAAGTGACAATAAACTCACAACTGTCAACAATTGAAACTAAAAAACAAAAACTAAGCAAACAAATAGAACAGGAACAGATTCACAGAAATAAAGATCACATGGGGCATTACCAGCCAGGAAGGAAGATGTGAGAATGGGGCAAAAGGTACAGGGAATAAGAAGCATAAATTGTAGGTACAAAATAGACAGGGGGAAGTTAAGAATAGTATGGGAAATGGAGAAGCCGTAGAACTTATATGTACGACCCAGGCACATGAACTAATGGTGGAGGAATGGTGGTGGGAGGGGCGGTACAGGGTGGAGGGTAATAAAGGGGAGAAAAAAATGGGACTACTGTAATAGCATAATCAATAAAATATATTAAAAATAGAAATAAATCAATGTAATATAACATATTATTTAGGATAAAGGAAAACACATAATAATCTTAACATATGCAAACAAATCTTTGAAAAAAATCTAACGCCCTTTCATGATAAAAACATTCAACAAACTAGAGATTGAGGGAACCTCCTCTACCTCATAAAGGGCATCTATGAAAAACCCACAGGTAACATCACACATGATGGTGAAGTTTCTTGCAAGGTCAGGAATGAGACAAGGAAGTCTAATCTTGTCACTTCTATTTAACATAGTACTGGAGATTCTGGCCAGGGAAATTAAGCAATAAAATGAAATAAAAGGCACCCAGATTAGAAGTAAGAAGTACAACTACTTCTATTCACTGATGACATGATCTTTAATTTAGAAAATCTTAAGGTATCCACTACAAAATTAGAAATATATCACTAACCATCAGGGAAATGCAAATGAAAACCACAATGAGGAATTATCCCACACCTGTCAGAATGGTCATGATTTTTTTTTTAAAGCAGAAAACAAAACGTGTTGATGAGGATGTGATGAAATCAGAACACTTGCTCAGTGTTGGTGGAACGTAAAATGGTGCAGGCACGATGGAAATGGTATGGAAGTTCCTTGAAAAATTAAAAGTATGATTTTGCAACCTGACTTCTGGGTATTTATCCGAAAGAACTGAAGTTGGGATCTTGAAGAGATATTGGTACATCCGTGTGCACGGCAGCATTACACACAGTAGCCAAGACATGGCAACAACCTGAATGTTCACTGATGGATGAGTGAATAAGGAAAATGTGGCATACACATATAATGGAATATTATTCAGCCATAAAATGAAAAGATTCTATTATATGCTACAACATGGGTGAACCTTGAGGACAATATGCTAAGTAAAGTCACCCAGTCACAAAAGGATAAATATAAGATATCGAAAGTAGTGAATTCATAGAAACAGAAATTAGGATGGTGGTTGCCAAGGGCTGGGAAAAGAAGGAAATGGGGGAGTTATTATTCAGTGGATATAGAGTTTCAGTCATGCAAGAGGGAAAGGTTCTAGAGATTTGCTGTACAACAGCATGCTTATGGTTAATAATACTGTACTGTACACTTCAAGTTGTTGAGTAGAGCTCATGTGTATTTCCATGATAACAAAAATTGCAACTAATTAATAAGTTCAGGAAGATACAAGGTTAATATCCAAATATAAATTATAATATCATTTGCAATGAACAATCCAAAAAAGAAATTAAGAAAACAATTCAATTTGCAGTAACATCAAAAAGAATAAAACACTTAAGAGAAAGTGTATTTATTTTGTGCTGTCTATGAGAGATTCACTTTATTTTTTAATTATATTTTATTGATCATTCTATTACAGTTGTCCCATTCCCCCACTTCACTCCCCTCCACCCTTCACACCTCTCCCCCACCATTCCCCCCGTTTCATTCATGTCCAAGTGTCACAAGTTCTTTAGATTCTATATTTCCCCTACTATTCTTGCCCTTTCCCCTATTTTCTACCTACTGTCTATGCTATTTTCTGTGCCTTCTCCCTCCTTCTCCTCCTCCCACTCTCCTGTTGCTAACCCTCCATGTGTTCTTCATTTCTATGGTTCCGCTCCTGATCTAGCTGTCCTCTAGGTTTGCTTTTGTTTTAGGTGTGGTTGTTAGTAACTGTGAGTTTGCTGTTCTTTCACTGTTCATATTTGTGAACTTCTTTTTCTTAGGTAAGTCCCTTTAACATTTCATATAATAAGGGCTTGGTGATGATGAACTCCTTGAATTTGACCTTATCTGAGAAGCACTTTATCTGTCCTTCCATTCTAAATGAAAGCTTTGCAGGATATAGAGCAATCTTGGCTGTAGGTCTTCGGATTTCATGACTTGGAATACTTCTTTCCAGCTCCTTCTTGCCTGTAAGGTGTCTTTTGAGAAATCCACCGACAGTCTGATGGGAACTCCTTTGTAGGTGACTGTCCCCTTATCTCTTGCTGCTTCTAGGATTCTCTCCTTCATTTTAATCTTGACTAATGTAATTATGATGTGCCTTGGTGTGTTCCTTCTTGGGTCCACCTTCTTTGGGACTCTCTGGGCTTCCTGGATTTCCTGGAAGTCTATGTCCTTTGCCAGACTGGGGAAGTTCTCCTTTATTATTTGTTCAAATAAGTTTTCCACTCATGGGTGTTCCTCTTCCCCTTCTGGTACCCCTATAATTTGGATGTTGGAACATTTAAAGATGTTCTGGAGGTTCCTAAGCCTCTCCTCATTTTACTGAATTCTTGTTTCTTCATTCTTTTCTGTTTGGTTGTTTCTTTCTTCCTTCTGGTCCATTCCATTGATTTGAGTCCCAGTTTCCTTTCCATCACTATTGGTTTCCTGCACATTTCCCTTCATTTCAATTAGTTTAGCCTTCATATGTTCCTCTAATTTGTGACTATAATCAACCAATTCTGTGAGCATCCTGATCACCAGTATTTTGAACTGTGCATCTGAGAGGTTCGCTATTTCTTTTTCACTTAGAGTTATTGGCTCTGAGGTTTTGAGGTGTTCTTGAGTCATAATGTTTGGTCTGTTCACACCTGTTATGTATGAGGGGGTGGAGCCCTAGGTGTTCACCAGGGCGGGGCCACTCAGTCGCTGGGTTGTGATGCTGTATGTGGGGGCGGGGTCAAAAGAAATCAATGGTGGTCCCCTCTACCTCCTCCCGCCACAGGGGCCCCCTGGTCCAGTCTGGTGCGAATGTGCGACCTTGATCAGCCTGCCCCTCACCCTCACTGGGTTCACTGCTGGGGCCTGAGTGGTTCGCTGCTGGGGCCTGTGGGGTCCGTCTCACTGCTCACACCTCTGCTGGTTTATCTGCGTGCGAATGTGTGACCGAGGTCATCCTGCCCCGCACCCTCACTGGGTCTGAGATGCTGCCCTGGCTGCCTGCGTGCCTGGGTCACCTGGGTTGCGGGATCCTTCCTGCCCGACCCAGCTCCGCTACTGGCTCTGCCCCTCTTACCGGTTCAGTTGAACGGTTCGTTGCTGTGGGACTTCCATATAGTTCAGTTTTCTGTTCTTTGGCTGTGTCTTTGTTTACTAAACCTCTTTGTTGTATTCAAACTTGGTTGTGGGAGAAGGCACAGTGTTTCCACCTATGCCTCCATCTTGGCGGAAGTCCAAAACACTCTTTGTATCCATGATTCTGGATCTCTTCTTCTTTTTTTAAAAATATTTTATTTATTTATTTTTTGAGAGAGGGGAGGGAGGGAGAGAGGGGGGAGAGAGAGAGGGAGAGAGAGAGGGAGAGAAATATCGATGTGTGAAACATCAACTTGTTGCTTCTTACACACCCTGAACTGGGGACCTGGCCCATAACCCAGGCATGTGCTCTGCCTGGGAATTGAACTAGCAACCTTTCAGTTCACAGGCCTATGCTCAATCCACTGAGCCACACCAGCCAGGGCTAGTTTGTTTTTAGATTCAACTGTTGATAGATATGTATTTATTGCCATTTTTACTGTTCATAGTTTCGATATTCTTTTTCTTAAATAAGTACCTTTAACGTTTCATATAATAATGGTTTGGTGATCATGAACTCCTTTAGTTTTACCTTTTCTGGAAAGTTCTTTATCTGCCCTTCCATTCTAAATGATAGCTTTGCTGGGTAGAGCAATCTTGGCTGCATTCATGACTTTGAATATTTCTTGACAATCCCTTCTAGCCTGCAAAGTTTCTTTGGAGAAATCAGCTGACAGTCTTATGGGAACTTCCCTGTAGGTAACTAATTGCTTTTCTCTTGCTGCTTTTAAGATTCTTTGTTTATCTTTAACCTTAAGCATTTTACTTATTATGTGTCTTGGAGTGGGTCTCTTTGTATCCATCTTGTTTGGGACTTTTTGTGCTTCCTGGACTTGCATGTCTATTTCTTTCACCAAATTAAGGGATTTTTCTTCCATTATTTTTTTCAAATAGATTTCCAATTTCTTGCTCTGTTCTTCTCCTTCTGGCACCCCTATGATGTGAATATTGGAATGCTGGAAGTAGTCCAAGAGACTGCTTATACTATCCTTTTTTTTTTCCTGATTCCTCTTTCTTCTTGTTGTTCTGATTGGTTTTTTTTTTTTTTTTTTGGTTCCTTATGTTCCAAATCATTGATTTGATTCTCAGCTTCATTCACTCTACTGTTGTTTCCCTACAAATTTTTCTTTATTTCAATTAGCGTATCCTTTGTTTCTGACTGGACCTATTTTATGCTGTTGAGGATAAAGTTGCTTGATCATCCTTATAATCAGTGTTTTGAACTCTGCATCTGATAGGTTGCTTTTCTCCCTTTTGTTTAGTTCTTTTTCTGGAGTTGTGAACTGTTCTTTCATTTGGGCCATGTTTCTTTGTCTCCTCATTTTGGCAGCCTCCCTGTGTTTGTTTCTATGTATTAAGTAGAGCTGCTATGACTCTCTGTCTTGGTAATGTGGCCTAAAGTAGCAGGTATCCTCTATCTCCCAAGCTGGGTACACAAGGTGTACCCTCTGTGTGAGCTGAATACACCCTCCTCTTGTAGTTGAGCCTTGATTGCTTTTGGCATGTCAATTAGAGGGAGCTGCAAGGACTGGCTGTGACCACTGAACGCCAACCTCTGTCCACCATGGAGAATCAGCTATTCAGGGGCAGGGTAGTGGTGCTCCAATGTGGTCTGTAGCTGTCCACTGGGTGCATAAACTCTTGAGAGTTTCTGAATGGTGCAGGCCAAGGTCAGCTCCCACCTGTGTTCTGCCCAGGATCACCCTGTATGAAGTACAAAGCAATCTGAGATGGCTGAGACTTGTGCTGGGCTTGCAGATTCCCAGGTGAAGCCAGGCTGTGGACCCTTGCTGGTTGGGGCTTTTGACCTGCCTGTGGCCACTTGGCAATGTGGCTGGGGGCTCACTGAGGCAGGTTATTGCATGTTTCATAGGATTTAGGAGGGTGTGAAGCACGAGCCAAGACCAGCCATTCATACAGAAAAGTCAGGGTTAACAGGTCAGATGGGCCTGTAAGTTGGGTGGTACAGAGTCTCAGGGTATCTTCAGGGCAGGGCAAACAGTGTTGGCCAGGATGATGGAGTCTCATATATGACACTGACCTGCTGTGTCTGTGGCTCTGTTTTGGGAGAGCTCAGAAAAGGGACAATGGCCTCTGCCCAGCTTTCTGTCTTGGAAAAAGCTCTCCCCCAGCTCCCATCTTGATGCCAAACACTTCAGTTCTTCACTGTATGCCACTGGTGCCTTTCGAGCTGCTATCGTGGAGCTGAGCTCAGAGGGAGTGAGTCTGAATAAGTCTGTGCATGGATTCTTTAAGAGGAACTGCTTGGGCCTCCAACAGTTTCTTCCATCAACTCAATCCCTGCCAGCTTTTGCAGGCAGAAGTTTTGGGGACTTATCTTCCTGGCACTGGAATCCTGGGCTGGAGGGTCTGGTGTGGAGCTGGAACTCCTCTCTCCTGAGATATCCCTCCTGAATCTTTATCCACCACAAGTGGATGTGGGACCAGCCTGTTCCACGTCTCCACCCCTCCTCCCAGTCTGGATGGATGTGGTTTCTTTAATTCCATAATTGTCAGACTTCCATTCAATTTGATTTCTGATGGTTCTCAGTGATGGTTGTTCTACATTTTAGTTGTTATTTTGATGTTGTTGTGCGAGCAGGTGAGCCATGTTTACCACCTTGACTGGAAGTCTTGAGAGAAAATTTAACAAAAAAAGTACAAACTGTATGCTCTGCAAACTTTAAATAATTGAAGAAGGTAGGAGGAGCAATAGGAACCCACAGTAGCTATGGTTGCTGTTTTCACCCATAAGGAGAAACAAGCCAACGCCCTTCCTGACAGCTGCTGTTTGCTTCCCAAATCCCAGTACTCACGTGGTGCTGTGGGGCTGTTCACAACATAGACAGGTAACCAGCACTGAGGACCTACCCATCCCAATGGAAAATCTTTATAAGGAACCTCTTTTCAAAATGTATCTTGTGTAGAAAGCTTGTAGGTTATAAGAATGTATAGCTTTTGCCCTGGTTTAGCTCTCCATTTACCGGAGGCACACATAGGCCTGTTGCAGGTCTTTGGGAGAAGAAACAAGGACTCACAGAAGTGATTAAGAAACCTTGAATAATGAGGTTCATGCCAGTTACATACAAGGATTCCATGTATCTCAAAGATATAGGAGTAACTTACATAGAGTTATCAATAAACTTATTTTATAATAAAAATAAGGACAGTCTAAATAGACGGAAAGGCACTGCATGCTCATGGATCAGCAGACACAATATTGTTAAACTGCTGTACAGGTTAAATGCAACTCTGTCAGAATCCCAATGGCTTTTTTTTTTTTTTTTAGAAACCGACAAGTGCATCCTAAAACTCACACAGAAACTCAGGCACTGGAATAGGACGCGTGCCTGTCCAGCACGCTGGTCCAGGGTGAAAGCAGAGCCAGTCAATTCGCCTTTCTGGAGCTACTCCTGTTACTGTTTGGGGAAAACCTTTATGAGAATAAAATCAACAAACAGAACCAAGTGGGCAGTGAGGAACCGAGACAGAGAGATGGAGACCTAGCTGATTACCTTGTGGAGCCCGTCCATCTAGTTGTGCATGAGTCCAGTTACACCGCAGGCTTTCCCAGCTCTCAGAGTCATGGTGAGACCAACAGCCCTCAGGGTAGTCTCAGAGGCCTGGTTTGACTGATCTTAAAAGCAGAATTGATAAGCACGTAAAACAAAGGACATTCAGCAAAGAAGGCCCCTGCTTCATTTATTTCCACCAGGCTGCATTTTCCAAACACTGGACTCACCACTGATCACCTTCCATTTTGGAATTGATAAACCAAGCTTGCCACACATGTCTCCAGGCAGAATTTTATTCCAAAGCCTTGTCAGCCCCAGGTAACCCTCTCCAAGTGCTACAACTCTCTCACACTTTCCAATTTCAAAACTTACTACCAAGTTACAGTCATCAGACAGCACAGTAGTGGCATGAGGATAGACATATAGATCAATTAAATAGAATCTAGAGTCCACAAATGAACCCATATGTCTATGGTGAATTGGTTTATTTTATTTTATTTTAATGCTATTTTTGCCCTTTTAGCCATTTCTTTTTATTTACAGTTTGTGCTTAATACAAGTCAATTCCATAACATGAGAGGTTACTATGAAACAAAGCCTAAATATACAAACATGATATACTATCCAAAATAGATGTACAGCATTCAGGTGTACAAAAAGGATCTGGTAACACAGTCCATGAGTTGGACTCTGTCCTGAGGAATAAAGGAGGACTCTTATAATGGGGCGGACACGGTCAGATCCAAGCTTAGGGAAGTCTGCTGAGGAGTAGGGACTGGGGCCAGTGGAGGACACTGGACTTGGGGAGACTCAGTAGTAGGCTCCTGAAGTCATTCTGGGCAGAAGTGAGGAGAGGCTGAACTAGGATAATGGCAGTGGGGACAGAGGATGGACTGGCCAGGAAAGAAACTGGTGAAGGTATAATGTGTCAGAGTTGGCGGTTACTTAGCAGTGTTGTGGGGAAAGAAAGAAGCACTCGTGCTTATTGAATGCCAAGTGTTGGGCCTTGTGCTGGGGAAGTAAAGCTCCGTCTGGGAGAAGCTGGATTGTAAACAATCACAAGCCAGTGCACTAACCACCATGAGAGAGGGGTGCACCAGGGGCCACTAGCACAGGGGAGAAAAGAAACCATTTAAGGATGGGCTGTGTGGGTCAGGGGGAGGGTGCTGGGGAAGACTTCACAGAGAGGACAATTTTGACCTGGATCTTAGAGGATAAATAGGGGATGTAAGAGTTTGGCAGCAAAAGGAGTAAGAAATTTTAAGCCTGTGCCAAAGGCAAAGAACAGAGTCCAAAAAATTGTTGGCAAAAAACCCCACATCTAAACCAAAGGTATATTTAGTTTTGCTCATATATAACACTTCCAGAAAAAAATGATTTTGCCCTGGCTGGTGTGGCTTAGTGGATTGAGCGCGGGCCTGTGAACCACAAGATCGCGGTTCGATTCCCAGTCAGGGCACATGCCTGGGTTGCAGGCCAGTTCCCAGCAGGGGACTCATGAGAGGTAACCATACATTGATATTTCTCTCCTTCTCTCCTTCTCTTCCCCTCTAAGGATAAATAAATGAAATCTTTAAAAAAATGGTTTTAATCCTCACCCAAGAACATGCTTATTGATTTCAGAGAGAGAAGGAAAGGAGAGAGAGGGACAGAGACATAGATCAGTTACCTCTCATACGCTCCTGACCAGGGACTGAACCTGCAACCTAGACATGTACTCCAACCAGGAATCAAACCTGTGACCTTTACATTTACAGGTGACACTCCAAACAAGTGAGGGCTAGAAATTTTTTAATTACTATAGTTGCCAACATTGAAAGACTTGGAACTTTCATTAAAAAATCTATATTTCTACTTTGTCTTGAAAGGCCAAGTTGAGCTATGCAATGCTCACGTTCCCACATGACAACCAACCGCCAGCTCAGCCGTAGCCCCTATTACATTTCGTCTTCCGACACCAACTATTCATGTTGCCTGACTAGTCCTCTGAGATAACGAGGGGCCATGAAGTGGCTGTCCTTTCAAGTCACTAAGTTGTGGAGTGGTTTACTCCACAACGGGTCACGGGAACTCCCACCTCTACTCTTTCCCTGCAGACATCTGAGGGCTCAGCCTCTGATCTGGAGGAATGAGGGAGCAGGTTGAGCTTGGGTGATGATGAGGGGCAAGGCCAGAAGGGTGGAGGAGGAAGATCATGAAGGGCTTTGTACACCACGCTGAGGGAGTTCGAACTTTTCCCTAGAGGAGCTGGTAGAGTTTTGTAAGATAGCCATATCCTGACCAGGAAGGTGACCCTAGCAATGCCATAAAAGATGAACAAGAGGAAGGTCAGGGAGCTAGCGCCAGGGTCCCACAGGGCAACCCAGGCAGTGGTGATGGGCCTGGCAACAAAGGGAGAGAGTCAAGGTCAAGACTTCCTTCTCCGTGAGGCCCTCCACAAGGTGCTAAAGGGACATGCAGGTAAAGTCCTAGGGTTGGCACTCAGAACTAGGGAGCAGGGGGAGCAGGTTTGGGCCACAGGGACAGATTAGGGGTTTTCAAAGTGTATGGTTAAAGCTGGGGGACATGGATGAGATAGTGTGGGGAGTGTGGGTGGAGTCTTGGGGAACACCCTACACATACTGCGTTAAGCAAAGGGAGGACACTCTGCAGGAGACAGAGAGAGAGAGAGAGAGAGCGAGCGAGAGAGAGAGAGCTGCAGAGAAGAGAAACAGGAGAGGGGGGCCCAGATACCAAAGAAAAGAAAGATTCCAGAGAGAGGCAGTATGCAGTAGCTTCTGATAATTACTAAAATATGCTTGCATGATTAGTGATCAGGAGGTTATTGGTGACCATGGTGAGGGCAAGTCTGTGTGGAATGGTAGTAGCAGGAGCCAGATTCATGTAGGTAGAAGAGTAAGTAGGAAATGAGGAAGTGGAGACAGTGAGCATAAACAGCTTTCAAGTAACAATTGTGAACGGTAAGAATGCAATAGGGAAGTGGTTTGAGGTTGCCACGGTGAGAGAGATTCTCCCAAAGACACGGGGGACTTGAGCTTGTTTTTACACACAGAGGGAGGGTCTGTGGAGGGGAGAACTTAGCAACACAGGAGAAAGGGGTTAAGTGATAGAACCAGCTCACCCAGGAAATGGGGAGGAGTGTGTCCCAAGAAGGAGGAATCGGAGATGGACCCAGGGAGGACATCTCCTCTGTGATAAAAGTGTATGTGTGTAATAATAAAAAAATTAAAAAACAACAACATGGGTGTCCATAGAAGATGGAGTTGCTATTGCTGGTGGGAGCAGAGGGGTTGAAAGAGCTCTCACCTTTTCTCCCCATAAAACAGAAGAAACGCTCATCTCCTAAAGGTGAGGAAGGCAGCCTGAGTTAGACGGCCAGTGAGAAGTGCCTTGCGAGGTTGACTTAGGCCTGAGCTTGTGGACATGGCAGCCTTGTGTGTCCATGTGAGGCTGGGATTGGTTCCCGAGTGAGCCTGCAGGGGGGTTGGATGGGAGACCAAAGCTGTGAGAGGCCTGTACCCTCTTGCAACAAGAGCTTGTCACTTTTTTTTAAATCCTCACCTGAGCATATGTTTATTGATTTTAGAGAGAACAGAAGGGGAAGAGAAGTAGAGGTAGAGAGAGAGAGAGAGATCAGTGTGAGAGAGAAAAATGAATTGGTTGCCTCCCATATGTTCCCCAAATGGGGATCAAACCCACAACCTAAGCATGTGCCCTGACTGGGAATCAAACCCACAACCTTTTGGTGTGCAGGACAACATTCCAACAAACTGAGCCACCTGGCCAGGGCCTTGTCACATCTTTACTTAGAGACTTGTAGGCGTCTCCTTACCTGTGAGGGTAAATTCCTTTAGAAGACACAGGTTGAGGTCCTTCGTGATCTGCCTCCTGCTGATCTTCCCAGTTTATCACTTCCTCCTTCATCCCAAGCACCTAGGGCTCTGGTCAAGGTGACGAGTATGCCATTCCCTAAAACGTCATTGTCTTTTCCTCATCTTTATCTGAATTGCTTTTCTCTCCCCCCACTCCCTTCGTTTGGCAAACTCCTATTCAAAACTCATTTAAATGTAACATCGTCCTCCCATGCTGCTGACCTCTACGGAGTGTCCACGCGCTCCGTGGTTTGTCCCCTGACTCCCTTGCTCTCCACCTTTGTGCGCACCTCTGCTTCCAGAAGTCATCGGGCAGTTTCGGTGGGCTCATGGGTTTCCGAGCGAGGTAGACTGTATTTGAGTCCCACTTTGTGTGACCTTGGATAGGCCATTTGCCTCCTCTGAGCCTCGATTTTGTCATCTGCAAAAAGGGACGATATACCTCCGGCAGCACCCAGAAGCTGATGCTACTCGGAGCGGTCGGGACTCAGCTGTGGGCGAACTGAATTTTTTTTTAAAGATTTTATTTATTTATATATCTTTAGAGGGGAAGGAGAGAGGGAGAGAAACATCAATGTATGGTTGCCTTTTGTGCGTCCCCCGCTGGTAGTTAGCCTGCAAGGAACCGGTCTGCAATCCAGGCATCTGCCCTGGCTGGGAATCGAACCGCGATCACCTGGTTCGCAGGCCCGCGCTCAATCCACTGAGCTAGGCCAGCCAGGGCGCAAACTGAATTTTTAATCAGCTTAACAATAACCCACAACCTTCGGACCAACTTGAATTTTTAAATTCTCCTTTTACAGTTGATTTGCTTGAAGCAGGATCCCAAAAATTCACAGAGTACAGTTGGTTGACATATTTCTTAAGACTCTTTTAATATGTTTCCTTCCCTTTCTTTTAATGCCATTTATTGGTTGAAGCTAGGTCATTTGTCTTATAAAATTTTCCACACTTTAGACTTAGGTAATTGCTTCCTTGTGGTATTATTTAACCTGTTATTCTATCTCCTTATTTACTACACAAACTAGTGGTAAGATGTAGAGGCTTGATCAGAGCCAAGACGATGATTGTGACAGGATTTTGGTAACAACTGCGAGGGCTGTTGCATCCTTACTACATCGTTTTACTGGAGGCACATACCGTCTGGTTGTCTTACTTTTGGTGATGCCAAGATTGACCACTGGGTTCTTTTTTTTTTAACATTTTATTTATTTATTTTTAGAGAGAGGGGAAGGGAAGGAGAAAGAGGAGGAGAGAAGCATCAGTGGGTGGTTGCCTCTCATGTGTCCCCTACTGGGGACCTGGCCTGCAACCCAGGCATGTGCCCTGACTGGGAGTTGTACCGGCGACCCTTTGGTTCACAGGCCCATACTCAATCCACTGAGCTACACCAGCCAGGGCACTTTTTTTAGGCAATCATGGACATTTGCACATAACTTGGGTATTAGATGATGTTAAGAAATCATTGCTAAGATTTGTAGGTGTATTTATCTGTTACATAATGGTATTGTGCTTAGGTAAAATAAAAATCCTTATCTGACATGCAATATGACATGGATGAATCTTAAAACATTATGCTAGTGAAAAAAGCCAGACCCATTATGTATTATTTTATTTGTATGGAACATTCTAGAACAGGAAAAGCTAATCTATACTGACAGAAAGCATATCTTCCAGTGGCTGCCTTGGTGCTGAGGGTGGGGACTGACTGTAGAAGGGACTGAGGGCACTTTTAGGAGTGACAGAAATATTTCATGTTGTGATTAGGGTGGTAGTTACATGGGTGTGTACATTTGTCAAAACTAACTGAACCATGCACTTAAAACAAGTGTTTTATTGTATGGAAATAAAGATGTATTCTATTGTATATAAACAAAGTTAATGTTAAAAGAAAATAAAATAAGATTACAAATTGAATAAACAGAACCCATTCAAAACAGCTACAAAACTGTAATATACCTAGGAGGAAAAATACTCTAATGTTATACAAAACCTTAACAGAGAACATTATAAAATTATGTTAAAGAACATAAAAGAACATAAATATTGAGAGAACCACACATTTATGGATGGAAGTCTTAATATCCTTCCCAAATTACTCTATAAAGTTAATGCAATTTTATTAAAAACTCTGAGTTGTTTTAAAAGTCTTTGTCTATTAGAGGTAAATACTGAAGCATCTAAGTTGAAATGCTGTGATGTTTGGCATTTAATAGATTCCAAGAAAATAACGTGGAAGAAGAAATGAATCAGTGTTGGTCACGCGTCGGTGACAGCTGAAGAGGGTGATGGGGGGCCCTTCTACAAATGGGGCGGTTCTGTCACCTTGTAAGATGAGGAAGCAGCGCTAGGCTAGGGTGGCAGGAGATGGTGACACTACATCTCTCCAGGTCTGTCTGATTCCATCATGCTCAACCTCTGTAGGGTGGGGCAGACCAGAGAAGATCTTGCAGGACTTGCTAAGGATTTTGGATTTTAACTCTAGCAGCTTGTGGGGGGTGGGAGCCTGGTCCTGTCTCTCTCCTAGGTAGGAACCAGTCAGAACTTTCTGCTGCAGGCGCCAGAAATACAACTCAAATTTACTGTCTTATGTGGGAAGAAGAACCTATGCATTGTGTAACAGGAAAGTCAAGGCATTCAGGCACAGCTTGATCCAGATTCTCAAGTGATGTCATGACTATGTCTGTACCCGTAGCTTGCCTCTGCAGTCCTCTGTGTGAACTCATCCTGACTAGCTTTTCCTACGTGGTGACGAGATGGTTACTACTTGGTGCTGGACTTACAGCCTTTCAGCTTATTAACCCCCGGTGGGAAAGGGGGCTTCTTTTTGCTAGCAGCTCTAATCAGTCTGCTTCTCATTACATAGACTTGAATCAAGTGCTCATCTCTGAACCAATCAA
Organism: Sturnira hondurensis; assembly: GCF_014824575.4. Lineage (NCBI taxonomy): Eukaryota > Metazoa > Chordata > Mammalia > Chiroptera > Phyllostomidae > Sturnira > Sturnira hondurensis. Next base: position 122,357 of record NW_028088370.1, on the reverse strand, counting down.
TAAAGGCTGCCTTGACCGGGGAAGCACAGGCCACGTGCCTACCCTGAGCCTCCTCTCGAACCTCAGCTCAGGGATTGCCGGGGAGGAAAGGTTGGCTCCCCAAAGGAAAATCCAGATGTAGCCAACAGTAAAGAGGGGATGGTAAGAAGCTGGGTGCGCAGGACACTGCAGGAACACCCTCCTACACCCCTCATCGGGAGGCGTCAACCTCTTCCTAGACATAGGGAGGGCCTCATGCAGGGCCTTCACCACCTACCACTGAACTAACTTTCACTGTTGTGCTCACTGGACATTGCTTCCACATCATTTCCACAGCTGGCCTTGCACCTGTCCCCTGCAGCTGCCCCGTACCTGTCTGCCCCCACCCCCGGCTGCAGACCAACTGGAAGGCGAGAGCACCATCTGTGCTCCCTCAACCCTTCCCCCTCCAGGCCTGTCAGGCTCTTGCCTTTGGGGGCATGGTTTTCAGGTCCCTCACCCACATGCTTGTCCTCTTCTTGGAAATGAGGTGATCCAGGGCTGAAGGCAGTGCGCGCCTGAGCTTCCTCTCTGTACAATGGAGGTGGTACCTGCCCCTAAGGTGCTATGCGGGTTCAGCAAGTGCACCCCATTTTCAGCGTTTCAGGCAGTGTCTGACACAGGGCAGGCGCTCAGTGAGCGGCAGCTGTTATTTTTGTCACTGCGGCTGGAGACTGTGCATCACGGTCCCTGTCTGTCCCTGTCCAGTCCAGCTCAGTGACAGGCCCCTGGGGACCAGAGGACACACCGGCTTTTACAACAGAATGATCTGTGGAGTACTTATACACACATTTAAAAGTCAGAGCTTTGTTGGGTGTGCAGGGCAAACTGTATCTACCCCCATTTACAGATGAAGAGACTGAGGTGTAGAGAAGTGAGACCCTCTCGTGCAAGATCACTCAGCCCGTCAGTGGTGGAGACAGGGTTTGAACCAGTCCCTTACAAAATTACACTTTGGGGTCTTTGCTCAGCCTGCCCCTCAGCCCAGATGACTTTCTGTAGTCAGGCCTGCTGGCTCTTTCTCATCCTTTCCTGTCCAGGTCAGGTACTCTGTAAACAGCAATAATGAGAAGAGCTAACATTCATTAAGCACTGCGCCACTCCAGATGAGGTTCTTGACGCTTTCCTTCCCCTAGAATCTCATAAGGTAAGCGTTATCTGTTACAGAAGGAGAAACTGAGGATCAGAGAGGTTAAGTAAGCTGCCCAAAGTCACTCAGGAGGTGGGACAGCAGGAGTCAAACTCATAAACCACTCTGCTTCCAGAACCCAGGGACGGCACAAACTCCTCCTTCCTAGAGTCTGAAGTCTGGGCTTCTGCCCCTGCCTGGCTCCCTTGGAGCCATTTGCTCCCCTCCTTCCAGGAGGCTGAGAGCTCCCTGCCGGCAGGAACCTGAGTCCTTCGCCTCTGTCTCCCTGCATGCAGAGGTGCTCCCTGTGCCAGATTAATTCATTGGCTCCCGAGGCAGCTGGCCCGAGGCGCTCCTAGATGAAGACATGAGGACTGGGAGGGTCAGTGACTCTCTCCAGGCCACCCGTGTGTACACGCAGGAGCCTGGACAAGACCAGGGCTCTCTCTCCTCCTCATCTGGTCCTCCACTCTGTTCCCTGCCTCTGGGGCGAAGGTGGGGGGCGTGGAGAAGGCATCGCAGCCTTAGCTGGGAGTGGGCGTGGGGGCCTCTACAAAGGCCAGCTGGGCCCGATGCCAGGGAAGGGATGGAGAGTAGGCTGGGAGGAGACCGAGGGGTGGTGGTGGTGGGGAGAAGGAACAGAGTATTTTTGCATTTTGACATTAAAAAGTGAAGATTAGATTGTCAGCGGCTGGCCAGCAGCATCTGTTTTGGTTCGGAATTGGCAGCGTAGGGCAGATTCTGAACGGAGGGAGAGGAAGGAGGCTGCAGGCTAGTGGGGTGAGGCGGCGCCTCTGCGGAGGGAAGGGCTCTGTGCTTTAAGAGCTCCGCCCAAAGGGGCGCTGCCACGCCTAAGGAGGCGGGTGGCCAGGCTTCTCATTCATTGTCTTGACAAGAGCATCCTCAGCGGGCAGTCTCTGGCTGCTTCAGCGCCTTCCCCCACCTCCTCTTCCTCCTCCATTTAGGGGGGCCTCCGCAGCAGGTAAGCCTCAGGTCCCGGGAAAAGGGACTAGGCATCCCTGTCCTGGGCCACCTGTGGGGCAGGCGTGGGCTTGCTAGGAGCCGGCTGTGGGGGTGGACAGGCTGTCAGAGGGCGCCAGTGCCAAGATGAGGACAGAGCCCGCGAGCCCGTGCGTGGAGGGGACTCGCCTGGGGTATGGGTGAGCGTGGGAGGGTCCCTCAGTGTGTCTGAGAGCTCCGAGAAGAGGCGAGGGTGAGGGGTCAGGGCAGCCAAGATGTGTGTGGGGCATGGGGATACGTGCGGGGCCCTGACTCTCCCCAGAACCGGAGCTTTTGGGGGTGGGGTGGGGGCAGGGTGCGGTGAACGGAGCAGCTGCCCTAAGCTTGGAGACAGGGAGGGGTTGAGAGCAAAACAAGAAAAGACCAAGTTCCCCTTTTCGTGGTTTCCGGGCCTGGTACCTGCGGTGGGGGAGGAGGCAGGGTGGGGTGACGGCTTCCTGTCCTCCAGCCTCCAGTTTGGGGCTCTCTGCTTCCCAAATCCAGGCTTCTCACCTGGGACTGCCCCCCTGCCCCCAGACTGCTTCTCCGCGCACACCGAGCAGGCTCCTCCCTGTGAGCCTCCTGGAGACTCGCAGGGCGAGGGGGTTGAGGGGGTCGGAGCCCCCAGTGGGAAGGACAGACCCTTAGGTGGGACAAATGGGTGAACCTGAGGAGGTAGAAGACAGGCCCCGGGGAGGGTGTCCTTCCAGCAGGCACCCCCACCCTGGTACCTGGGGAGCCTGAGGAGGCCCCTCTGCTTCACTCGCTGCCTGCCAAGTCAATGGGCGACGCCATCCTAGCTGGACCTCAGAGTAGCCAGCCCAGTCTCTCCCTTCCTGTGCAGAATTCCAGTGGGGGTGGCGATGGTGCTTAGGGCACCTGCTTAAGTGAAGGTGAGGGCAGAGGAGTGGGGAGGAAGAGAAACCCAGACCTAAGCCATCTGCCCGTTTGTGGGGCCCAGAGACCTACGGAGGAAGCCATCCTGACACCGAATGACGTGCCTCCTGGGCAGGCCCACATGCTGTTCCCTGTGTCTGGCACTGTGCCCTGCCCGACTTTAGGAAATTACCCTGTAGGTGGGAGGGGGGTGAGGTCTGGACACTGAGGCTGAGAGAAGCCCCTCCACAGTGTGAGCCACCAGAGAGAGGCTCTGTGCCTGTCAGCCAGCTGGCTGACGACAGATCGCAGTAGCCGCTGCCCCATGCCAGGCTCTGCTACAGAACAGAAGCAAGGGCTCAGGGGTGTGCAGAAGGCGGGCCTCGCAGGTGAGCTGGGAGGTGGGGGGGGGGCGGACGGCGAGAGGAGTGTGAGGGGAGCAGGAGGTCAGTGAGTGGCTGGGAGCCCTGGATGCTGCTGCTGGGGAAGTTAGCTGAGACCTTAAACGCCAGGCTGAGGGGTGTCCTGGGGGAGACAAGGTCAGAGCTGACCCGAGGGGAGAAAAGCTCTCAACCCATGTGCCTCTCCACCCCCACCCCAGCATGAGCCGGCAGGTGGTGCGCTCCAGCAAGTTCCGCCATGTGTTTGGCCAGCCAGCCAAGGCCGACCAGTGCTATGAGGATGTACGCGTCTCACAGACCACCTGGGACAGTGGCTTCTGTGCCGTCAACCCCAAGTTTGTGGCCCTGATCTGTGAGGCCAGCGGGGGAGGGGCCTTCCTGGTGCTGTCCCTGAGCAAGGTGAGCCTCTGGGCAGCACTCTGCCACCTAAGGTGGCCTCTGGCCTTCCAATGGCCCCCAGGGGCCCTGATTAGGTGACTGTCACCAAGCCTTCTTGGGCCAGGGTGTTGTCATCTATAAAACTGAACCTTATATGGAAACTGAATCTCAGAGGGGAGCTGACACGAGAAGGGCCACACAGGGAGTCCTGAGACCAAGGGTCTCAAGTCTCAGCCTGGGGCCTTCCCCTCTCAGGAGCACAGAGAAGGATGGGTTGGGGTCTGCGCAGGCCCAGCAGTGTTCTCAGAATGAGGGGTACTCCGAGTCTGGGCCTGTCAGAGCCCTTAGGAACTCAGCAAGTTCGGGCCCCCAGCTCACAGGCCGGGGTGATGGAAGAGGGCCTTCTCTGTCCAGCCCTGCCCTCCTGATCCTGTTCCCCGTCCCCTGCCGTCTGCTGACCCCTACTCCCAGCACACTACTGTGCTCTTGGGGGGTGAGACAGGAAGGGAAGATGGGCCCTAAGTTGTTACCTTAAAAGGGCTGATGGAAGCGCAGAGAAGAGGAAGTGGTTGTCAGGGTGAGCTCTGGGCCTGCTTTTCACACAGGAAGCCCTTCTGCAGTAGCTCCCCGGAAGTGGTCATTTCCAAACCTCTGCTCTGGTCTGGGGGCCAATTATGACAGATTTCCTGGTGCCTCTCCTTTTGAAGGGACCCATGCCCACACCCCCACCATTCACACACATTTCTGTGGGGAACGCTTCCTCCGATACTATTGACCCCCTTTCCCTACCACCTGCCCCGGCCCTTGGCCTGTGTGCCATGGAAGCCTCACTCACAGAAGCTGGGTAGGGCTGGGGGTCCTCAGGGCAAACATGAGAAACTGAGACAGAGATGGCAGGAACCTGCTGCCCAGCCCCACACCCGAGATCTGTGTTTCTCGTGGCCGGCCCCTCTGAGTTATTCTGACAACTCTGGCCTGGGGCAAACAGACACCCGAACCCTCCCACCCTAGGCCCTGCTTGGCCTCCCAGGGATCCTGTAGCCTCCCTCTCCATGCCTCTCTGAAGGGGTGTAGGGAGGTGGGATTGCGTTCAGAGAGCAAAAGCACCTCCCTCAGAGGCCCTCCTGTGCCTTCTAGACTGGACGTGTGGACAAGAATGTGCCCACAGTCTGCGGCCACACGGCCCCCGTGCTGGACATTGCCTGGTGCCCACACAATGATAATGTCATTGCCAGTGGCTCTGAGGATTGCACAGTCATGGTGAGTGGTGGTGGGCACACAGGGGCAAGGAGGGGGCTCCAAGACAGGCTCTGACATTTGGAACACCCAAGACTCACCTGCCCCTTCTCCACAGGTCTGGGAGATCCCTGATGGGGGCCTGACGCTGTCCCTGCGGGAGCCTGTCGTCACCCTGGAGGGCCACACCAAGCGTGTGGGCATCGTGGCCTGGCACCCCACAGCCCAGAACGTGCTGCTCAGTGCAGGTGCCTGGGGGGAGAAGAGGGGAGGGCTGGCAGCGAGGGGGCAGGCTCACGGCTTCTGACACTGAGGGCATCGCCCAGGTTGTGACAACGTGATCCTGGTGTGGGATGTGGGCACTGGGGCGGCCGTGCTGACGCTGGGCACAGATGTGCACCCGGACACAATCTACAGCGTGGACTGGAGCCGAGACGGCAGCCTCATCTGCACCTCCTGCCGTGACAAGCGCGTGCGCATCATCGAGCCCCGCAAAGGCACTGTTGTGGCTGTGAGTTGCCGTGAACCATAACCCTTGACCCAGAGACCTTCAGCCCTCCTACCCACCACCAACCATGCCCCTAGTTGCTACCTTCTCTTGCCCCTCCTGGGGGGTCTGGCCCTCAGGGTGTGCGTATGGGTGCCTGACTGACCACCTCCCTTTCCTTCCAGGAGAAGGACCGTCCTCATGAGGGGACCCGGCCTGTGCGTGCTGTGTTTGTGTCTGACGGGAAGATCCTGACCACAGGCTTCAGCCGCATGAGTGAGCGTCAGGTGGCACTGTGGGACATGGTGAGTGCAGAGAATCAGGACTGGAGGCTCAGTCCCTGCCCTGCCACCTGAATGGCTGTATGTCCAGGGCCTGTTGACTGACCACTGGTTGGTCTGTAGGGTGTTGCCCCCTGCCCAGTGAAGAGAACCACACTGGGGCCTGATGCAGCCCAGCTCACTGTCACCTCCCACCTGTCTCTGCAGAAGCACCTGGAGGAGCCACTGTCGCTGCAGGAGCTGGATACAAGCAGTGGTGTCCTGCTGCCCTTCTTTGACCCTGACACCAACATTGTCTACCTCTGTGGCAAGGTGGCCCAGTTGGGAGGGGAGTCAGGGAAGCGAGGTGGGCGGAGGGGCCTAGAAAGAACCACAGCTGCAGGCATGTGTCGGTGCTGATCTTCCCTTGCACCCCCTGCCTGCAGGGCGACAGCTCTATCCGGTACTTTGAGATCACTTCCGAGGCCCCGTTCCTGCACTATCTCTCCATGTTCAGTTCCAAGGAGTCCCAGCGTGGCATGGGCTACATGCCCAAGCGCGGCCTGGAGGTGAACAAGTGTGAGATCGCCAGGTGACTGATCCCCGACCCAGCACGCTCTTAGGGCAGTGCCAACCTCACACTGACTTTCAGTCCCAGCCCAACTGCGCTGTGGACGCTGCTCATTTTCCTGTTTCCACAGATTCTACAAGCTGCATGAGCGGAGGTGTGAGCCCATTGCCATGACAGTACCTAGAAAGGTGATGCTTCCATGTCCCTCCTTGGGCTGTGGGCTAGGCACTGACCTTGCAGAGCTGCAGGGTGGTGGCGTGGCCTGAGCATGCTCTTAACCAGCCTTGGCCTTGCCCACAGTCGGACCTGTTCCAGGAGGACCTGTACCCGCCCACCGCAGGGCCTGATGCTGCCCTTACGGCCGAGGAATGGCTGGGGGGTCGGGATGCTGGGCCCCTCCTCATTTCCCTCAAAGATGGCTACGTGCCCCCAAAGAGCCGAGAGCTGAGGGTCAATCGGGGCCTGGACACTGGGCGCAGAAGGACAGCACCAGAGACCAGTGGCACTCCTAGCTCGGTGAGAGATGGATGGAAGGCTGGAAATTAGGGTGGGAAGAAAGAGTAGAGCAGGGGTTAGTACTGATGTGGTCATTGACCCAGTGGAGAGAGAGGCTGGCCTTTGAGGCAGCCCAAGCTTACAGGGGCCTGGGAGTGGGTAATCCTGAGGTCTTAGCAAACAGGCTTCAGGCTTATAGGCCTGCAGCTCTCTGGGCTACAACTGGCTGAGAGACAGAAGGGCCCAGGCCCTAGGGTTCTTGGGAGAAGACTTAGTGGACTCCAGGGTTAAGGGAGGTCAGGATGGAACTGGGCCTAATGCAGCCCTGGGTCCTCCAGGATGTCGTATCCCGGCTGGAGGAGGAGATGAGGAAGCTCCAGGCCACAGTGCAGGAGCTACAGAAGCGCTTGGATAGGCTGGAGGAGACGGTCCAAGCCAAATAGAAGACTCTGGGGCCTTCAGCTGGGGCCCACAGCATCACCTGCCTCCCCTTCCATTCATACTTCCACTCCTCAGGCCACAATGGCAGATACAATAATAAAATGGCTTTATTTTCTGGTACCTCTGAGACTCTGATAACTGGCCACATGAATGCTGAGTCTGCTCAACTGACATGCCCTTGAGTTTCCACCTTGATGTAATCGATCCATGGCAGGGACTGAGCGATGCCTTTGAACGCCCTAGACTACAGGAACAGGTGTTGGTGGCTGGCAGCCACCCCATTCTGGTGTGGTTTGGGGGCCTCCTGTTTTCCAGCAGGCAGGTCTGACTCTTCAAGGCCCTAGCCTGGGGCCTGAGGAACTCCCATGTTTACCCCAAACCTGCCTTTTCCAGCTAACCACATTAGGGTATGCGCAACTATACTGACGCTGTTGCTTGTGCGGAAATGAGAAACTAGCACTTACACAACATCTTTCAAACTGTATGCTCCAGGCGTCATTTTTAAGGTGAAAGCTTAGAAGAAAGCAACAGCCTACCCCTGGTTTACAGGTGAGGAAACTGAGGCACTGAATAGTTGAGGGGCTTGCTGAAGGGCAGGTCCCATGTCACAACTTGTCTCCTCTTCTAGTTCAGAGCCTTCCCTGGGCAGTGTTGCTGCCTCTAGAGCCCTCAGTGTGGGTTCTGCCTGAGCCTGGCCTCTGTGAGAGAGGGACCTGAATAGACCTGCCAGCCCTTATCAGGCGGGGATTTGGAAGTGGGTTCCTGATACCCAACTTAATGGGTGACCCCGAGCTGGGACACAAGGCCATCAAAATTGGGTGTCCTGGCCACAGCAGGGTTTGGTTCACACAGGGACAGCAAGGACGTAATGCCCTGTCTGCCGGCCCCTTCCCCCTCTTCGGCATGCCAGAGAACCGCCTGGGTAGGGAGCTGAGGTAGCTATAAGATTGTTTTTGCTGGCTCATTTTGGCCTCACCCTTTATGCAAGCCATGCTACCTTGGGCTTCTTTCCAGGCTTCTGTTGCCCATCTATGAAATGGGGAAAGGACCACCACAACTCTGAGAATGCAGTGAGTGGATCCAATCAGGGGTGTGGAGAGAGAATCAGAAAATCTGGAGCCTGGGCCTGCCAAAGAGGTGAGGTTCCTGCTCCGAACCTCTCCTGTAGAACGGGGATGGGCCCGCCTGAGCAGACTCAGTTGCTAGCTCTCCTCCTAGCCCAGAACAGTGGGGAAAAAGTTCAGGGAAGGATCCCTAGAACCCAGAAGGGTTAACCTGTCATCACCATGACTTCCAGCTTTACCAACCCATTCTCCTTATGACAGAAACAAGAGAGGGAGGTGGGGATGGAGATAACTTAGGGGCCAAAAAACTGGCCTTGAAAACTCGGGGGAACAGGATGGGTAGGATGGCTGAAACCTGTAATTCGTACTCCCAAAGAGCCCTGGCCCACAATGGGTCTCAGGGCCTTCATCGGCACAAGGCCTTACCAACCCTGGCACTTGTGTTTAAGCTGCAGGTTGGCTTTATTTTCTTGTTCTATCCTTATTCCCATCCTCTGCCCACACCGCCATTCCAGAAAAACCTTATGGTCTTCCCACGGGGAAATGTAGCCATGTCAAGCCCAGGGCTAAAAGTCACTGGACCTTCTCCAGTGGGCCCCAAAACATCGGCATTCCTGCTGTCGGAGAGCCGCTGCTGGGATACCAAGTCCCCGAGGGAACCTGCAGGGGAAGTGTGGAATCCTCTACTATGCTTTTGACACTGAGGTCATGTTGGTGAGAGGGACAGGTTTGTTAAATTGGCCAGCACCCTGAAACCCTGAGTACTTTCCCATCTGCACACCCTGATAGCTGGCAGAAGGCAGTAACACCCAGCAATGCTCCATAAATGGACAGGTTTGTTGGGTAGTGGTGGTACCCCTAGGGGTCTACCAAGAATTACACAAAAGAACTGCGAGGCCTGCCCTAGAAGAGATTTTAAGAATTGAACTTTCACTTTATAAGTGGGGACACATAAGCCTATGTGTGGAGAGGGACTTGCCCAAGGGAAAACAATGGAGAGCGGCAGGGAGAAGCCAGGCCCCAGACCGCCTCAGCATCCCTCCCACATACAACACACCAACACAGAAACTGGCCCTGATTCATAATTTAATGGCTGTGCAGGTCCTGGTCCCTTATTTCTGCTGCTCACGGGCCCACTGCTCTGGGGTCAGGGTTTTCTGTTCAAAGGCATGGATATGCGGAAGCTCTTCTGCTAGGCACGCGTTCACCAGCCTGGGGAAAAGATGGGGTTAGGAAATGGCAGGCGCCTGGAGTCACAGTCCCCGAAGCTAGGTTGACCCGGGAGACTGGAGGTGTCCCTAGATTGTAGTCCCCAGGACCTGGGAACAGAGAGATAGAGGACCTAAGTCTCAGTACTCGATTCGGGGATGAGAAGGCGGGATCATTGGGGTCCTAAGTCCACGGTGCTAGGCCGCACTGGCTGGGGTGAGGGAATTGGGTAGAGGGGAGGTGGCCAGGGTTTTGTTCCCAGAGCTGGGACCGCGCTGAGCGAGGCGTTTGCTCGGGCCTCACCGGTGTCTTTGAAGCAGCGGCTTCCCCTCGAACTTGGCCGACACCACCAGGACTCGGAAGCTGGACGCGCAACGGTTGGGAGTCGTGTCCTCCACTTCCTATGGGGCAGAATGGTGTGGATGCTGACAAACCACCCACCTAGAAGCCCATTTCCACTCGCTGGGTGAATCCAGGCCGCTCAGCTTACCACGTGATCTGCCTCCAGGTCCCGCTGCAGCTTCTCCCGGAGGTACTCGGTGCTCAGTTCCATGGTGGAAGCCCAAAGGGGGCGACAGCCCAAAGGGGGCGGCGGCCCAGCGAGGGCAGAACCCCAGTACGGACGCAGGTCACGCTACTTCCACTCTTACGGGAGTCACTTCCGCTGAGGCCTCTACTTCCGCCCTTACTAAGAAATCTGTAAACTCGGCTCTTCCGCTTTCATGTACGCCCGGCTTTCCAACCTCTCTAGGTTTCCGCGCTTACTGTCAGTTAACCAATCAGAGTCTGCACACGAACAGACTCCTCCCCAGCCGAAGCTAATTGGTGTCCTCTGTCTGCACAGACACCTGGGTTCCTTGGGTGGTTTTGGACTCCCTAACTCCAGCCAGGAAAGGGTGCACGAACCCGCCCTGCTGCAGTCTCTAGGATACCTCGGAGTCACCCCCAAGCGCTTTTTCCTATATAAGCACATTGAGGCCCTGGCAACCCGAGACACAGCAATCAACCCACAAGTCTTGATGGGACCCGCGGGCGCGACGAGGCCCGGGCGCTTCTTCGGCGTCTACCTGCTCTATTGCCTGAACCCTCGGCACCGGGGCCGCGTCTATGTGGGGTTCACCGTCAACCCTGCTCGTCGAGTCCAGCAGCACAACGGGGGCCGCAAAAAAGGCGGGGCTTGGCGGACCAGCGGGCGCGGGCCTTGGTAAGAAGGGGCGGATCACTTAGGAGGAGGGCGTCAAGGAGGAGGTGGGGCCCACAGGGTAGAGAGGTGCCAGTGGCAGTGGGCGGGGGCGGAGAGATGGGCCTGGGGTAGCTAGAGAAGTAGATGGGCCTGTCTCGAGGGAGGAGCCTGCGAGAGGCGGAACCCTGTGAGACAAGGCTTTGGGACTCCGAGGCGGGGCTGGGTAGGAAGGGGACTGACTAGTGATTTAGGCTTGGTTTAGCGATAGGGGGTTGGTGAACTGGCTGGGAGGGAAGATAGAGACCCTAGAAGGGAGGGAACTGAGGAGCACAGTTGAGTCCCGGTGACTGGAGGCGGATCCCGAAGTTGGCAGGTGGAGAGGGTCGGACCTCTAAGAAGTGGGCGAGGCTCGACGCGGTTTGTGAGGATTCCTCTCTCAGGTAGGACTGACAGAGATCTGTGACGAGGGCTTAGGCAGGACACTGAAGGGGGCAAGGGGCTCACAGGCCGCGCCCTTATTCTCTTCCCCAGGGAGATGGTGCTCATCGTGCACGGCTTCCCTTCCTCCGTGGCCGCCCTTCGGGTAAGTCAGAAGACAGGGCTGGCGGGAAGATGGTCTGGGGCTTGGGGTCCTCTCTGGACAGTCCTGAGGCCCTCACTTCTGCCCGCAGTTTGAGTGGGCCTGGCAGCACCCTCACGCCTCGCGCCGCCTGGCACATGTGGCTCCACGCCTGCGCAGTGAGGGAGCCTTCGCTTTCCACCTGCGCGTGTTGGCGCACATGCTGCGCGCGCCGCCCTGGGCGCGCCTACCCCTAACCGTGCGCTGGCTGCGAGCTGACTTCCGCCAGGACCTCTGCCCACCACCGCCGCCACACGTGCCGCTAGCCTTCGGGCCTCTGTCACCCGGAGTTTTGACCTCCAAGTGCCAGACCAATCTCTTTGCTGACACGGATCCCCAGCCAGAGCAGGATGCTGAGGCCCCCTGCACCCTTTGCGCGCGTGCGCTCCAGGTGAGAGGCCCCACCTCGTCTCCGGGTTGGGGCAGCTCTACACTTAGACGATTTAGGATTAAACTGTTTATTGAGGGATCATGCAGCCCACTGACACCCTGTGGCAGCTCTGCTTCCATCTGAAAAACGGGGAGGACAGTAGTTGTGGTCATTCCTCGACATGCCTCCAACTTGGGGGCTTTGCCCTTTCCCCTTCACTGGAAAGTTCTTCTGTAGACCTTCAGTCTTGATAAAATGCCACCTCTTCTCCATGGGGTCTTTCTTGGCTCTCTATCTAAAATTGCATATTTCTTGGTAAGAGAAAGATGCAATTCCTTTTTCCTTTTTTTAAAGCCTTACCACTTCTTGTCTGACATATCCTGTAGCGTTGACTCTTGAACATGGAGGTTAGGGGCACTGACCCCGAGCAGTCGAGAGGCCACGTGTACCTTTTTACTCCCCCCAAACAGCCCTCCCTCGGCATCCGTACAGGATTGGTTCCAGCACCCTTCCACCCCCTCGGATGCTCTAGTCCCTTATATAAAATGGTATAGAACAGTTCATATAGTCGGCCCTCTGCATCTGTGGATTCTCAGCTCTGGATCAAAAATATCATTTTTAATCTGTGGTTGGTTGAATCTGCAGATGCAGAACCCTGGTGGGATATGGAGGGTCCACTGTGTATTTATTGGAAAAAAGATCGTGTGTAAGTAGGCCCCTGCAGTTGAAACCTGTGTTCTTCAAGAGTCAACTGTATTTTATTTATTTTACTATGGGTTTCTCCTGCCCTCCATACTAAATTCCACAAGGGCAGTCCTTACTCAGTACTGTAGAACAGGGTCTAGTACAGAGCGGGTGGCAAGTAAGTATTTAGTGTGTTAACTGAGATGTAGGTCTGACTTCCACTCATAGTAAATGTGAGTAAACTGAGTGTAGTCCCATGCTGCTTAACTAGGGGAATACATTCTGAGAAATGCATCCTTGGGCAATTTTGTTATGCATATCTGGATGATACAGTCTATTACACACAGGCTCTACGACATACCTCCGTCATATATGTGGTTTCTCATTGACCGAAATGTTATGCGGTGCATAAATGTACTTGGCCATTCAGAGCTTTAGCGAACTGCTTGCAATCACATACCCTGTAAAGAACTCTCATCTAGGTCCAGCTGCAGGGGCCATGCTGTTTTCGAATCACTGCCAAAACTCAGAGAAAACTGGCCAGCTTAGTCCCTACAGGTATTGTAACCCCTCCATGCCTGTTTCCTCACCTATCATACACGAGTAGTAGTATGTGCCTCACAGGGTGGTTTTATGCAAAACCCTTGGAAAAGTGGTCCATGGAAATTCTTTGTTATTGCTACACCACTACTCCCCATTTTCTTTACCTGCCTGCCATCTCTGACAGGATGAAGAAGGCCCCCTGTGTTGCCCCCACCCTGGCTGTTCCCTAAGGGCCCACATGATTTGCCTGGCACAGGAGTTCCTGCAAGAGGAGCCAGGGCAGCTTCTACCACTAGAGGGCCAGTGCCCTGGGTGAGTCCAGTATCCCTACCCCAGCCTGGTGTACCTCTGGGAAGACAGTGCCCAGTTGTCCAAGTCTGAGCCCAGGGTATCTGAGTCCTCATCTTGGCACCCAGGGCCTAGCCTGGAGGCAGCTTGTGACCCTGACTCCGTATCTCCTGCCAACTGTACCCCTTGGTAGCTGTAAGAATTCACTGCTATGGGGAGACCTGGTCTGCCTGTGCCGGATGGGCACCGAGGAGGAAGAGGAGGACTTGGAATTTGAAGAGGTAAGAGGTGGTTTTGGATCCTACCTCACCCTATCCCCTAAGCTGCCTCTAACCACCTTTCCTTTCCCCACAGGAACACTGGACAGACGTGCTGGAGATCTGATCCTCAGCATCCCCGCCCCTCCACCTGTTCCTTTTCTGTGACACTTCCTTTTGGTCTGGGCAGTTTTTACTTGAGTACAATAAAAAGTCTGAGTTAAGCTCTGGCTGGTGTGGCTCAGTGGGGTGAGTGCTGGCCTGTGACCCAAAGGGTTGCCGGTTCCATTCCCAGTCAGGGCACATGCCTGGGTTGCTGGCAACATTCCCAGTAGGGGGCATGTGGGAGGCAACCACACACTGATGTTTCTCTTCCTCTCTTCTCTCTCTAAAAAGAAACAAACAAAAATCTTTATTAAAAAAAAAAGTCTGAGTTAAGGGACCTTGTGGTGTGTGCCGGGATGCGTGTGTGGAGCTAGCAGGCTGAGGCCTGTGGAGAGCAGAAGGGACCATCCCGCAGCGTGGACCAGCCTCACCTCTGCTGGAGGCCTCTCTGCCTCAGCGTTCCCCAACCTTCTTCTGAGGTTACAGTGTTTGAGGGTTTAGGTGACTCACAGCCTTGGCTCAGAGCTCTTCCACCTCCAGTGTTCAGCTTGACTTTGGGCCTTAATCCAGATATAAGGATAAAGGTCCTGGCTCCTTCAAATCCAGGGAAAGAAAAGCATATTCTGGGGGGCTTTCTGTTTGTCCACCATCTGAGTGAGGCCACCTAGGAACTGTGGAACTGGGCTCGATTCCGGGTTATGAGACTGCAGCGTTCTTGCTCTGTCCCATCTTCTGCTGCCTCAAGAGCCTGCTTGTCTGGGCAATGTCTGGGCAGCCTGGGGACTATAGGCTGCCCAGGACCTGAACATTTGGTGTCTTTAGACGGGCATGTAGCCACCTTTCCCCTCCACTCACTCTTCTGTCCCCTCTGGACTAGGCTTATTGGAAAAAGCTGACAAAAAACAAGACAGCTGTCTGGTCAGGAGCCAGGATTGTAGCTCCACCCCCACCGATCCTCCACCCAAACAAAACAAAACAAAACAAAATGTATTAAGCTCGATTGTCTAGATTCAGTCTTTTATTTTCTACACACTAATCCTACATGTTGGGTTTTCAGGCCAGTCTCCTACTGACTGGAGTGCTAAGGAGGGTAGCAGAGGAGCCCTCCCACCCCAAGCCCCACCCTTTTCTCCCTGGAGGGTAGCTCAGTCTGAATGAGCTCCAGATCCCTCCCACTTTGGATATAAAACTCAGTTCCGAGCAGTTCTGCACTTAATAGACTGCTCGCACGCTAAGCCACAGCAGGAGACAGTCACAAGGTCAAGGTCCAGAGAGGTCAGGTAAGTGGCAGGTTGGGGGTGGAGTGGGCCAGACCTCCCTTACCCACCACTGAGCTCCTGTGGCTTGGTCTCTGTTCCTGGCCTTCACAACTCTGCCCTGTCCCTGGCTCAGCCCACCACCAGCTCTAGTTTGGCCTCAAATCCCGTCTCGCACTGACTCATCAGTTTTGTTCATTGACCTGCTAGACTCTGGCTCCCGAACAAGCTCAATTGCTCGATTGGCTGATTGAGTCGAGGTGGAGTGCGGCTGGGCAAGTGGAGCCACAGGCCCAGCTGGCTTTTGGGAGGTTTCTCTATGTGAGGGGTCTAGGGAGCTCAAAGAGGGAAGGACCGGGAAGAGCCCATGGGAGCTCAGAGTCCCAGCAGGAAGTAATGAAAGAAAGAACACTTGGCACACCCAAGAGGAGTTGTTTTCTCAAGTGCACATTGGAATCTCCTGGAGAGCTTCCCAAAACAGGCATTTGAGTCCTACCACCAAGTGATGTAATGGGCTTGGGGTGTACCCCAGGCAGTGGGATTTGTAAAAGCTCGGGGGGAAAAATCCAAGGTGCAGTCCGAGTTGTGGCCTGCTGCATTAGATCTGGCTGGAATCCAGCCCCAGCACTCACTAGCTCTGTGAGCGAGAAAAAGTTGCTCAGCCTCTATCTTAAAGCAAGAGTTCAACAGATGGAACTGTTGTGATGTTAAGGGAGGTGAGCCCCACTCTGGCCCCTGATTCGGCAGCATGGAGCTGGTCCAGGACACCTCCCGCCCACCTCTGGAGTATGTGAAGGGGGTCCCTCTCATCAAGTACTTCGCAGAGGCATTGGGACCACTGCAGAGCTTCCGAGCCAGGCCCGATGACCTGCTCATCAGCACCTACCCCAAATCTGGTAAGTGATGGAGGACCACCCACCCCTCTCCTGGCCCACCTTGGGCCAGCAGGGGCACACCCTCAGCCCCTGCTTACCTTCCATTTTCCTCTCCAGGCACCACCTGGGTGAGTGAGATCCTGGACATGATATACCAGGGTGGTGACTTGGAGAAGTGTCGCAGGGCCCCCATCATCATGCGGGTGCCCTTCCTTGAGTTCAAGAGTCCAGGGTTTTGCACAGGTGTGTGGTGGGGGACTGGGGGCAAGTGAGATGGAGGGAGGTAGGACCTGGGCTCCAGTTTGCTGGACCTTTCCCTACCCATGGCTTAGGTATGGAAGTTCTAAGAGATGCACCAATCCCGAGGCTCCTCAAGACCCACTTGCCCCTGGCTCTGCTCCCAGAGTCCCTGCTGGATCAGAAGGTTAAGGTGAGTGGCAGAGGAAGCCAGAGGAAAAGGCTTGCTGGGGCCATCCCAGCTTTGACCCTATCTTCTGATAAGGTCTCCTTCCTTCCTGAAGCCTGGCATCATCTTAAAGGGGAGAGGTCCTGAACCTCACGCTCTGGTGGGGTCAGATGGCCAGTGAAAGTGAGACTCTTTGCAGAGCCTGGGTACTCACAGACCTGTGGACAAGGGGGCTGGCAGGAACTCTGCACACCTTGTTCCAAATCTGGGTATAGTGGCATTGAGGGGATTGGGTTCATATAATAGTTCCTGGGACCAGCCACGACTTTGGCATCAGAGAAGGGTTCACACCCCAGCTCAGTCACGTCCATACCATGGGAACTCAAGCAAGTCAGCCTCTAAGCCTGTTTTCTTCCAGGCCAAACCAAGAGAACCCCCCTTCAGGGATGCTGTGAAGGGTGGAATGCTATACTTAAAAGCATGTAGTGCCTGTGGTGTGCTGTGTGGTGATTATGTGATGTGGGGGGTGTGTCTTCTGTTCCAGGTGGTCTATGTTGCCCGAAATGCAAAGGACGTGGCTGTCTCCTATTACCACTTTAACCGCACGGTCAAGTTGTACCCTGACCCTGGCACCTGGCACAGCTTCCTGGAGAAGTTCATGGCTGGGGAAGGTGGGCCTGACTCTGGAGGAAGGAACGGGGTAAAGCTGAGGGGTAGCCAGCTAAAACTAACACCAACCTCTGTCTGTGCCCCCCGCCCCTTTCCCCAGTGTCCTATGGGTCCTGGTACCAGCACGTGCAGGAGTGGTGGGAGCTGAGCCACACCCACCCTGTTCTCTACCTGTTCTACGAGGACATGCTGGAGGTGAGAGCAACTGCTACCACGTCCCTCCACATTGCACATGCGGTGGGAGGAGCCTCAGGGGAATCTGCCAAGGTCGTCTAAGCCCCCTCCCCTATGGCAGCCCCCACACTGGTCCTACTCAATCCCCAAGTCACCTTCCCTGCCCAGAGCTTCGGTGCCACCTGGGCAGCAGCACTGTGCAGCTCTTAACTCCTGGCGTCTGAGTCAGTGCCACGTGCAGTCATCAGCACTGCTGAATGACTGCTACTGCTTCTCCTTGGGGCCACGCTGTGACAGAGGGCTGTCCCAGCTCTCACCCACAAGGAACCAGACACTGCTTACTGACAGACCATAGGACAGAAGGCAGTTAACTCTGCCCCAGGGACAGAGTACCAGAGGGTCAAGGAGCAGGGTCAGAAGTGGCCACGAGGGGAGAGGGGCCTCCCTTTTGTTCAAAGAACAACCAGATCTCCACTGAAGAGCCCCTCTGCTCCTCCAGAACCCCAAAAGGGAGATTCAGAAGATTCTGGAGTTTGTGGGACGCTCCCTGTCAGAGGAGACTGTGGATCTCATTGTGAAACACACATCGTTCAAGGAAATGAAGAAGAACCCCATGACTAACTACAGCACCCTACCCACCAGCTTCATGGACCACAGCATTTCTCCCTTCATGAGGAAAGGTGAGTGCCCGCCAGGACGGGTGTTTGGGGAGATGAGGTGGTGAATAGTGGCCCGAGCTGGCCCTGAACCCCTTGGGGCGTCCCCTGCAGCCAGGACCTTGAGCCTCTCTCCTTCCCTCCCCACCTCCCCAGGCATCATGGGGGATTGGAAAACCATGTTCACTGTGGCCCAGAATGAGCGCTTTGATGCCGACTACGCTGAGAAGATGGCAGGCTGCAACCTCAACTTCTGCTCCGAGAAGTGAGTAGTGCTCACTGGACTCACTCCACAGTGAACGGCATGAAACCAGCCTGGCAATGGCCTCAAGAATAAAATACAGTTTGTGTTGCATGAAGTGCCTCTGTTGGAAGCAAAGCAAATCTGAACTAAATGAGACCCCCTGCAGCCTCCAGTTCCCCAATTGCCCTATGTGGGGGAGGGTAAGAACAGTCTGGAAAAGTAAAACCCAGGAGACATAGGCAAAGGGGAAGAATATTTATTTGATCACAATCTTTTGTTGCATTCCTCCTTGCGGATGGCAGGGGACTGTGAGCCTGCCAGCCCGCTTCACTTCTTTTTGGGCTCCTTACAAGCCACCACATACCTCTGGGCCACATTGAGGGGAGGGGAATAACCATCTGCATAGGAAGTATCTTCGAACAGGACCGAATAGTCATCCTGGGGCTGTGGCAGGAAGCAGACAGGAGGGGCTGGTCAGAACCCCCCAGGCAAGGCCTCGCACCCCCAGGCCTAGGCTGATGGGAGCCCCTGTGCATGGGCTCCCAGCCGTTCCTGTCCTCACCTTCTCCCGAGACCTCTAGGTGTTTGAACCCAGTCCCTGCCACTAGAGCTCCTCTCACCATCAAAGGGCCAAGGACGGGATGAAGAGCACGGAAAAGGGGACTGGCTACCTACACAGGCCAGGATGGGAGGGGCTGGTGCTTTTCAGGGACTGTGTGTTAAAGGGAGCCAGGCCAACTCAGAGGGCAGCAGGCAGGGATCCTGAAGGAAGAGTGAAGAGCCTTTAGACGGCTATCTGTGATGGGTGGCCAGGGTGCCAGCAACAGCAGCACTTGCTCAAGGAAAAGCAGCCTCAAGCGAAGGAAGGGCAGTGATGCAGGAGCTGGGGGCTGGAAGACAGGCCCCGGGCACGGCACTTCCAACGTGGGGCTCAGGCTTCCCACCTCAATGCAAATGCGAGGTTAGACTACAGGACACATCAGGTCCACTCCACTCAGGACTTGCTAAGGCTCTGCAGGTCGGCTGGCACTGCCTAGGACAAGGCTGGAGGGGAGTTACGGGGCAGACTGTCAGGGAGGGGAGAGAGGGAAGCTCACAGGACACTCCCAGCTCAGAGAGGCCGCAAGACGAGGACAAGCAGGGTAGGAACTAGAAATACAACCCAGGACACATCTGGTCAGCGCAGTGGTACTGGTGTCCTGGATGATCTCCCCCATGGGGCTGCCTTACCCGTTGCGGGGGCGTGTGGATCAGGGCCCGATAGAAGCAGGTGGTCTGGGGATACAGGGCCAGCACGAGCTGCTCCTTCTGGAATAAGGCTTCGGGGTCAGTCTCAGGGTTGGCCTTCCACTGAGGCAGCGGGATGATACGCCGCCGGCTCAGGGTGTGTCTCCTGGAGGGGAGCTTAGGTCAACCCACGGCTAGGTAGGGGGCTCCCCCCAGCAGTGCGGCTGTCCCCCAGGCTTCCCTTGCCCTGCCCCCAGCCAGCGCACTCACTCTTTGCCTTCCTCATCGATGTCGTCTACCTCATACCTGTGGGTGAACAAAAGGGGAGCAGTGGGTACAGGAAGGCGCACGGTCCAGGTAGGGGGCCCAGGAGGAGGGTGGAGAGGGAAAGTAACCCAAGGAGCTGGCTGTTCACATGCCAGTTCCCACAGGACTGGGTGTGTCCACTCACTTGTTGGTGGCATGGCTGTAACTGACCACCTCAGCCAGGATCCACTGCTCATCCCCATCCACAGCCTTCACCCGGGCAGCCACCTTGTCCCCAGGCTTGGCCACGTAGTCCCCAGAGGCTGGAATGGCCCCACAGAGTGGGGGTGGCCTGAGAGTGGAACCGAGTGTTAGTCCCAGCCTCTCCCTTGCCAGTTCCCCGCCCTGAGCCTGCCCTCACTTGTCACCAGGCTTCCCGATCCACAACGGCAGGGTCATGGCTGACTGCTGCAGCAGAGTCATTAGCACCCCCCTGCGCATGGTCTTCCGAGGAGGTTCCGAGTCATTGTACAGGCCTGCAATCTTGGCAGCTGTGGGAAGGAAGTGAGCCCCTGAGGCACCAGGGGTAGGGAGCCTGCCCCAAGGCCCACCTAACTGAGCTATGAGAGGGGCTCAGCTCCACCTCTCAAGTTAGTACCGAGGGCCCAGATGTGACCCCTGACCCTTCCACCAGATGGCCACGGCGAGAGACTGTCAGGCTACACTTAACAGGTGGGTAAGAGGGCAGCTCAGTGGGTACCCTTTGGAGGAAGGAACTAGAAAGGACAAATGGGGGCTTCTGAGGTGCCGGTCAAGTTCTGTTTCTTGGTCTGAGTGCTGGTTACATCCATTTGTTCAGTTAGTGAAAATATATGCAAGTGAGCTGTATATACACTTGCATATATTTTAATATATTGTAGTTAAACAAAAAGTTAACAGAACTATCAAAGGGTGGACAGACCCCTTACTGCCTCAGGCATGGCTCAAAACACCCAACTTCAAACCCAGCTGGAAATGCGACATTTTTGATGGGTGAGGAGGGTGCCCACTGTGGGTTCATCGAAAGGGCAAGAAAGAGGTGGGAAAGCGGACTGAAGGGATTGGGAAGCCAGCGCCCTATGCACACTCCATCTGAGAGGCTGGCTTCATCCTGGTGTGGCTCAGACAGAGAATAACGACACAGGCATACGAATTATACTGAAAATGACATAAATTATACTGAAGGTGGGTGGGAGCTACTCTAGGCAGTGGAGGAGGGAGAGAAACCTGAGGGATTGGGGCAAACCACCGTGTTGTGCAGAGGGAGAACGTGGAGGCCCTGCCTCTGAGCCCTCAGGTGGGAGGGAGGAGGTCCCGTCCATTCCTAGTGCCAGGCTGCCCCGGTGTGCCTCTGTCAAAAATCCAGGACCCACCCGTCACACGGGGCTGAGGTCACAGGCTCCCCGACAGGAAGACCTGACTGCTACTCTCAGGAGCCCTCACACCGCCTGGCCAAGGAACCCGAACAAACTTGTCTCTAACTCACCGATCCGCCTCTCTTCCAACAGAGACTTGATTTCCGCAATCTTATCCAGGGCTTTCCGGAGGATGCTGAGGGTGGGGAGAAGGGAAAGAAGAGGTCTGGATGAAGCACAAAGCATAGACTTCCTTTTCTGGTTAATAATTCAGATCAACCTTCTTGCCAAAAACTATGAATCTGACAGAGATGGTTTGTAATCTTACAACCATACAAAATCATGATGACACAGGAGGAAGTTACAGGCCAAAAAACCAAAGAGGATCCTAGATAGGTAAAGGAATCAGAGAGTGGAGCCCTTCTCCACGGAAGACTAAGTACCATTTTTAACTCAGTGCCTGACTGTTTCCTTGGGGAAGAACCAGCTATTTTCCCTGAGGGAATGGTCATTCAGTCAACCGAGTCACGAAAGGCCCTGGGTGCGTAGCCACTTTTGTCCAAACCGTATTTAAGAAGAGGGCCCAGAGTGAGACTTTGGAATCCCACCCGAGGGAAGGACGCTTCACTTGGAACTGTTCCCAGACGAACCCCGAACACGGCCATCTCCGGGATTCCCCAGTGTCTGTGTTCCGGTGTTGGTGTTTCTTCCGTCTGCTGATGTGTGTGCTCTTCTTGCTTTCTCTTTGCTCTTGCTTAATAAATCGCTTAAATATTCACCTTTGACTTGGGGTTTTTATTGTTTGTAAATGTGAACCTCCAAAATTAAGTGGCCACGATCTCATACGTGCCCCTTAATGGCAGAGGGAAGCAGCGGACACCTGCCCAGTATACTCAGAGCATCCGCTGGGTGTGGCTGGTGTGGGATGCAGGAAGGACTCGGCCTGAGCCACTGCAGGCTTGTGAGCACGGGGACATGGAGCGACCAGGCACCCAGGAAAGCAGACCAGGAGGAAAAGCCAGGAGGCCAGAGGGAACTCGCAAAGTCTGATCCCTGGTACGGGGCCCGTCTGGAGGACATGGGTCTGTGCAGCATGTCCTGGCTGTGTTCTGTGAGCTATTCATGGAGTGGTTCTCAGTCTGAGCTGGATATCAGAATCCCCTGAAAAGCTTTAAAAAAAAAACCCTGCCCAAATGTTTTACATAAGAATCATAAACAGATACCAAAACTAGTGCATCTGATGGAAAATGGGTTATTTTAAGTCTCAGAGTATCTCCCATAAGATACTTATTATTAATTACACAGTGGAAAACAGCAGTAACTTGATACAAGAGAAACCTGGAAAAGACCATTTTAACCAGTGGGACACCATCTTCTCTCATGACGCACCGAGGACATCACTTCCATGCTATTACTGCCCAAAGTGTAAAACCCCAATCTGGTCGTGAGGAAACAGACAAATCTGCATGGAGGGGCAAGCAACAAAGTCACTGGCCTATGATCTTCAAAATGTCAGGGTCATGAAAGGAAAAGAGAGCCTGGGAACTGTTTCAGACTGAAAGAGACTAAAGAAACATGGTAACTAAATGCAACAATAATCTGTACTAGAAAGAACTTCTTTGCTACAAAGGACATTAATGGACAGAGATGAAAGTTGCGTAAGATCTGTAGATTAGTTGATATTTTTATATCTGTCCTGATTTTGAGAAATGTACCATGGTTATGTAAAAATGTCCTTTGGGCACTTTGTAGAACCTCCATCACTACCACCTACAACTTTTCAGTGACTCAGAACTCTTGACAAACGACAGCAAAAGAAAGATCCTAATGGATTAAACAAAAATACTGGCAGAAGTAGAAACCCTAACGAGGACAGAAGGCTGTAAAGGGGTTACTGGGACAATGGTCGTAAATACAGAAGACATTCCAACCCAAACAATCTCAGACAACTCAACAATTCAAAATGCAGGTCGTCTTCATCAGCCGACAACGAAGGCCAAGAGCGCAGTCTGTGAAGTTGATCCTCAGAATGACCTTTCTTAGGATGAGGTCAAGAAACGAGAGGTCCCGGCAGCTGCAGGTGAGGACTGCCTTCTGACTGCCCTTCCGTCCATGTGGGTAGTTCTGCCCCCGCCACGTCCTTCCTGGGACACCAGGTGGAACGCAGTACTCTCATCGTTTTGTAAAAAATGTGTTCTTTAGCCCCCTGGCTGGCATAGCTCAGTGGATTGAGCGCCGGCCTGCGAACCAGACAATTGCGGTTCGATTCCCAGTCAGGGCACATGCCTGGGTTGCAGGCCGGTTCCTTGCAGGCTAACTACCAGCAGGGGACGCACAAAAGGCAACCGTACATTGATGTTTCTCTCCCTCTCTCCTTCTCCTCTAAAGATAAATAAATAAATTTAAAAAATCTTTAAAAAAAAATGTGTTCTTTAAAAAATATTTATCAATTATAAAGAAGGAGGAAGGGTGGCGGAGGGAGAGACAGACACCAGTCCATTTTATGTGCCCTGACTGGAGATCAAACCCACGACCTTGGCATTGGGGACAATGCTCTAACCAACTGGCCTACCTGGCCAGGGTGGACATACTCCTCTTTAATGATTGCTAAGATTCTATTCCAACAGAATTGATTCTGAATGTTTTTCTCTATTTCTATATTTAAACTATTCTACATGTTTCATTTACTTCCTCTTGAATGTAAAGTTGTGATTTAGCTACATAATAAATAAACTCTGGTAAAAAAGTCCTTGTTTTTAGGAAATACTAATAAGTTTAGAAGTCAAAGGGCAATATGTCTGCAATATAAACAGTTCAGAAAAATATGTATGTGTATATATAGAATGGTGAAGATGTGGCAAAAACTCTACATTTATATAACTCTGAAATTATATACAAATAAAGTTAAATCAGTATCAGTGTGTGAGCTCCACCCCACATAAATCATTCTGTTGAACACAGTTAAGAGCCCCAAGCCCTAACCTCCCCCTCCCAACCTCAGCGCCTCCCCTCTGACCTATGTACGGGTCAGAGGCTATTACCGTGTGAGGGGCTATGACGGTGTGGGCCCTTTAAAATACTCCAATAATGCTGCATACAAATTCACGGTGTAATTATCTGATTAGGGTAACATTTAAAAAATACAAAAGGGAAAAAAATAATTCCCTTTAGGCCTTCTTCCCTTGCTGAGATAGCTGGAGTTGTGCCTTTAAAGCTAGATGCGAAGCAGCCAAGCCCAGGAGCACAACACAGGCGGAGCAGATGGGAGCTGCCTGCCCACGCCCCTCCTCTGCCCAGGCTGCAGCTGCGGGGGATAAAGGCAAAATGTCAGCTTCTCAGGCACACGGCTTCTGTGCCCAACTCTAAGTGGTCTGTGTCCGGGCCAAGGAGGGAGAGCTGATGCAGCCTGTGACTGCGAAGACCAGGGCACTCCTCTGGTCAGTAACATGGGACAATATCCACGGTGTCAGGTGCCCGCCAGCGAGTGGTCTGCTGTCCAGGCCCCAGTGCTAGGCCCAGAAAGATGGGCCAGGCACTCACTCTGTCCTCTAGCCACTTGACGCTCGGCCCGCGAGCCACTTAGCCCTTAGAAAGCTAAACTGTACCTCTGCCTGCACGGGCTTTGCCACTCCTAGAACTACCTTCCCCAGCTGGCACTCTGAGTGAGGCTGAGAACAACTCACTGTTTGTAGTCCAAGTGAGAGACGCGTCCCTCTGGCTGTTCACTGCGCCCTCACAGAACTGCATCTTGAGAAATGCCTTTTGAACTAAGGTCAGTAAATAACTTGTTCCCACCTGGGAATGGCTACCCACCTTCCACTGGAGTATGGAGAGTGAGATTTTTTTTATCTCGTTTCCCTGATTCCTGCTGCCAGTGTATTACTTCAAGGCTTTTTTAAAGAAGAGATGACTGTTAAATGAAGACACAGGGGTTCCTTTCCATTTTCTGTAAAGCAGGAGGAGGAAAGCCAGCTGGGAGGCAGTGTGGTACACACAGCAATGCCTCTCAGCACTTGGGCTAGTTCCCGAAGCCGGCACTTGGTGCATCTTCAGTTCCAGATGGTCTTAACTCACCTCTTTTAGGAAGTGAGCAGATGCGCGTTGTAGCACCTGGATCAGTGCTGAAGGACAGTGAGTGTTCCCCACCCAGCCTTGGAGCTCCCTGCGGGCAGGGCTGGCATCTTTGCTGCCCCGCCTGCTCTCCCGTACCCAGCACGGCATCTGGTGCTCAGGAGGCCCTGTTCAGGGTTTAGCTGAGGTATAAAGTAAAACGGTAGCAGAACTACAAGAGCTTGGGGCCTGGAGTTATGAAAGCAGCTTAACTCTAGTAAGTCAATGCCAGAGAAGAGCCGACACCAAACTGGTTTCAGAAGCTGTCACCTCACTTTGTTAGCAGTTAAGCTGGGAAGGGACAGTTTGCCTTCTACTCTCAAATAAGCATGAGTTACTCTGACTTCTGCAAGCCAAACACCAGCCTAGGTGACTGGGAAGAGGGGCCTGACTGTGGCCAGATGAGAAATTTGCAAATCAGGGAGAAGAAAGAGGTAGGGATTGGTGTGTTGGAGAGCTAAGAAGGTAATACTTTCTGTCAAAACCCACTGTCTCCTCCCCCCAAGTCAGCCCCACCCTTTTGTTCTGCTCCCCGAACTGTCATAGGGAACCCCACCAAATCCATTTGTCCAAGATAAAAACCTCGGAGTCTTCAACTTCTCCACCCCCACTGCCACCGTCTCACCCCAGCCCCATCAGGACCTCTTGCCTGGTCTCCTAACTAGCCTTTGACTCACCTAGTCTACTCCCCACATGCAGCCAGGATTTTTTCTCCTGCTTTACATCTTCATTGGCTCCCTGTCACGTCACTTCGGGATAAAGTCCAGGTATTGGAGGCCCTCCACATTCCTGCCCTCCTTCCTCAGCCACACAGGACTAGTTTTCATTCCCCAAATGCATATGTCCCGCAGGCCCTCCTCCCTGGCCTTGGCATTCTCTGTCCTCTCTGCCTTGTCTGCCTACTGGTCCCCAACCCGAGCCTCTCCTCCTCCAAGGCTGTCCCAGACCCCCAGGTGTAGTGAGCCCCATCTCTGCAGGCCCACTAACTACACAGTCCACTAAACTTTCTTTTTTGGACTGCTTGCCAGTGAGGGCAGGATCCTTACTATCCTTATGTCTCTACATGGGGAGTGCCCAGTGCCAGAGGCAGCGCAGTGCCAGCAGAGGTTTGCGGAGTGACTGACAGCAGGCAGAGAAGACGTGGGCTCGTGAGTACCAGGAAGAACCTGGGAAGAGCCAGGTGGGAGGACAAGAAGCTTCCTGGAGCCCCCGTAATGCTCAGTGTGCTGACCCTGAGCATGGCTGTCCCTGCCCCCCACCGGCCCGGCAGGTTAGCCACCGACCAAATGTGCCAGGCAGCGTTGTGTAAACTAAGCTATGACTCATCAGTGGATCATGTATTAATTTCTTGGGTAACTACGTTCAGTATTTTTTAAAAATCAAACAGAACAGACTATGCAATAATAACTATAAAAACTATACTTCTTGCTCTAATTCTGTGATACATGTACATATAAAATAAGTGTGTGTTATGGAAAGGCATCATTATACCATTCTAGCATGGTACTAAAGAATAGGGACTTTGGGTTTAAAATTGGGTTCCCCCACTTAACTAGTTGTGAGTTGTGGCAGATTACACAACCCCTTGTTGTTCCGATTTCCTCATCTGTTAAATGTGGCAACCCCCCTTTCGGGGTGGCTCAGAGGATTAAATAGATGAAGTATTTGGAATAGTACCTGGCACACAGTAAGGCCATAGAGCTGTTATTGTTATTATTATCGCCACGATACAGAATATATTTCCTAGTGTAACTTATGGCCAAAAGAGTTTGAAAAACACAAGTCTTAGGCATGTTTTATGCATGATCTCATTTTACACGGACAATTCTACAGGTAAGTATTATCCCTATTTTAATGATGGCACAACTGAGTCTCAACTGAAGCGACTGCCCAAGGTCACGTGACCAGTAAACGGCCCCGCTGGGACCTGACTCCTGCCTTGCTGCCATCCATAAAACAGCAGGGCTGGGGGGAGTGGGCCTAGAAGCGGGCTCTAGGGAAGGCACACTCCATGGGAGAGGCTCACACACGGCAGGAAAGACAGGCCGAGGCTGTGGCGCACAGCTTCCTGCAGTCCAGCTCTGGGCCAGGAGGGGGAGGCGACGGCAGGGCGTGGGATGGTACTCACTTGCACTCGGCCTCTGCATCGGCTTTGGCGGTTGTGTAGAGGCCACGCAGCTTCGTCCGGTAATAGGGAGAGACTGCAGAGTACGCACAGGGGGAGAGATGTGGGTGAGGCCCAGCTGGCGGGAATGTGGCACTGCTCCGAGTACACCAGGATCAGACCCTGGGAGGCACTGAGAAGCCACAGGCCGAGGCACGAGCTTTACTGGCTCAGAAGTGCTCTCCGAGGCACCTGAATTCCATGTACTATGAGTTCACATTTTAATAGAGTACAAATGCCATCACTACATCTAAGGGAGGACTTTCTTACCTCTGCCATAGCATGATACACACAGAAAATATTTCTCAGCACGGGAAAACAGAGAACAATTCTCAAAGGTGCTCGAGGGCTGGAAAGCACACGGCCAGGGACCTGGCCTTCTGAGGGCCCCAGGTACGCGGGGAGGAGCTCTCTAGAGACACCAGTAGCCAGGTGCTCCTGGGCTGAGGTGTTCCCCTAGATGCAGCCTCGTTTCACTGACTTTCCAGTCCCTAGAGTTGGGGGATCTTAAGGTTCCTTAGGGCTGGGCAGTCTGTTATCTGCCTCCTAGGTCACCTTAGGTCACCCAGCCTAAGGGACAACTGTCCCTCTGGCTTAAGAAGTAACTCATTTTGCATTATGAAGATACATGCAAAAGTCCCTTTAGAAAAACAGAGAAGCCATGTCCCAGTCTCAGCCCACACCCTCTTCTAATGCCCTTTCTCTCCTGGGCCCAGCTACTCACTCTTGTTCTCTGTCTGCATCCGCTCGTGGGTCTTCTGGATGTTCACTAAGTTGTGTTCGCTCCGTGAACGTTCTTCCTACAAGGACGAGGTCAACAGGTCGTGAGGGAGGCCCGTCATCCTGCTGTGGCCCCTGCACCCCAGGCCAGAGGCCTCATAAATATGACCCTCATCTTCTAGATCCAAACTCAGGACCGGTTCAAAAGGATGTTTTCCCCCTGACTAATGCAAAAGTATTACAAAGGGCATTCAAATTAAATCACAAGTTATAGATTTAATGACTGTCAGAAAAGACAAAGTGATCTACAGATTCAATACAATCCCCATAAAAATCCCAGCTGACTTTGTAAAAATTGACAAGCTTACTCTAAAATTTATATGGACATTCAAGTAACCCAGAATAATCAAAATGATTATGAAAAAGAAGAAAACATGGAAGGACACACATTTCCCAATTTCCAAATTTACTACAAAGCTATAGTAGTCAAAGGGTGTGTTATTGTCATATAGAGCAATGGATTAGAACTGAGAGTCCAGAAATTAACACGCACACCTATGATCAATTCACCGGGGAAAAGGGGTGGGGAAGGAGGCTGGTACAATTGCTCCCCACATCAGTGGTCCTGGGATTGGGGCTGCGACTGAAGACGTCATAAGCAGAGGTGATTCTTAGTCAGAATTTCTAAGTGCCTGGCAAAATGGAGTCAGTGGTGAATGCAGCTGTTGCCTAGTTGTGGCAACAGCCCACTAGTTCAGGGCCTGCGTGAGCTGACCCTGCATGAACCGGAATGACTGAGAGGGAGTGGGGAGGAGGCAGAACATGACTCTCATTAGACTAGGGGTGCTGCCTCGGTGTGGGCCAGGATAGTGGGCAATCCTACGGTTCTTTCAAGGACAGTAAGGTCTGGGTAAAAATTAATGACAAATGGAGAAAAGGAGAATGGTAGATGAGGGTAAAAGAATGAATAGGTTATGCAATGCCGTGAATTCACTATTATATTAATACCACAAGATAGGTTCAGAGTAAGAGAATACTATTGGCTCTTAACTCACTTATACCAGATGCACTGAAGGTAAAGCCACGCATCTGCGAGGCCACCCTTGCTTTTAGAACCTGACAAGGTCAAACAGGAGCCTGCAATCCCGAGCAGCATCCCTCTGACAGACATATAGTCACACAGTATGACGACAGTCACAAAACTGCAGATGATGGAGTGGAATCCCAGCCATGTGCCAGCATCCTCTTTTTCTTTAGCTTTAAAGTTTTATTAATGAACTATTTTTAGAGCACTGTTAGATTTACAGAAAAATCAAGCAGACAGTCCAGTTTGTTCCCATGCACCTGTTTCCCCTGCAGGTTCCCCTCACTGCCATCTGGCTCTAGTGTGGTTACATTCGTTACAGCTGGTTAGCCAGCAGTTCTTGAACTCAGACAATTTGCTTCCCTCACAAGTTGTTCATGGAATAAATGTCTTGGTTATCGAACAAAACTTCAGTTTTGGACCCGACAACCCTTTCATGCTGATGCCTGGATGATCAATCACCTGTATGATTTGGTTTTTGAACAAACTGCTTCTCGAACAGCCTTCCAGAACAAATTAAGTTCAAGAACCGAGGTTCCCCCGTACTGATAATGATTCATTAAAGCCCCAGATTACATTAAGTTTCCTTTCTTAATGTGTTGCACATCCCATGGGTTTTGACAAATGCATAATGTCATGTACCCACCATTTCAGTATCACACAGAATAGTTTCACCACCCCGAAAATCCCGTGTTCCCTCTATTCGCCTCTCCGTCCTTCTAAGCCCCTTATTTTTGAACTGTCTCGTTTTGCCTTTTCCAGAATGCTACATAGGTGGAATCATACAATATATAACCTTTCACACTGGGTTCTTTCACTTAGAAATATGTGTGCCAGGATCTTTTTTTTTTAATCCTCACCTGAAGACATTATTTCATTGCTTTTTAGACAGAGGGGAGAAAGGAATGGAAGGAGGGAGGAGGGAAGGAGGGGGAGAGAAACACTGGTTGCCTCCTATACGTGCCCTGATGGGGAATCGAACCTGTGACCTTTTTTAAAAAAAATTTATTTATCTTTAGAGAGAAAGGGAAGGAGGGAGAGAAATATCAATGTATAGTTGCCTCTCATGGGTCCTCTGCTGGGAAGTGGCCTGCAACCCAGGCATGTGCCCTGACTGGGAATCAAACCTCGATCCTTTGGTTCACAGGCCTGCACTCAATCCACTGAGCTACACCAGCCAGGGCTGAACCTGTGACCTTTTGATACGTGGGAAGATGCTTCAACCAACCGAGCCACCTGGCCAGGGCTGTGTGCCGGTATTTTTTGACTGTTTTCAGGTTACAGCTCACCACTAAGGATGTCAGTTGGGAAGGAATTTCTGGGAACTGTTCCATTCTGGATCAACGGACAGTGCAGTGCATGGCTCTCAGCAGACAGATCACTGTACAACTATCAGCTTGGGTAATGGTGTGCTGAGAAAAGCAGAATGGATAAAATAATGGCAGTGTATGCCTGAGGCACTGCAGCACGCTATGTGCAATTACACATCAGTGTTGTTTTTGTGAACAAAAAAATATTTAAAAGAGGGGGGAAATAGGTTTCTGATAGGATTAAAGAAGTGGGCACCACACGCTGAGTCCGAATTCACCTGGGGAATACCCCACCCTGACATGCAGAAGGTTTTGAAAGGCTGTATGGCATACTCAGGCTAAGTTACACCCAGGTTCTAGTAGAGGGTACCCAACATTTGGGGGTACAAACTATGTATCCTAACTGTACCCGGGCCACAAAATACATGGTGGAGTAAGCAACACTAGCCTACAGAAAGGAAAGGGTATGTGAGCTGTTGTGAGACGAGCTAAATGCATTTTAAAAAAAGATTTTATTTACTTATTTTTAGAGATAGAGGAAGGGAAGAAGAAAGAGAGGGAGAGAAACATCGATGTGTGAGAGGAATATAGATTAGCTGCCTCTTGCATGTGCCCAAACGGGGACCTGGCCCACAACCCGGACAAAACTGGCAACCTTCTGGCTTGCAGTCCAGCTCCCAACCCACTGAGCCACACCAGCCAGGGCTAAATGCATTTTCAATGAGAAGCAGCACTGAAGGGGGAAAGATGTGTTAATCAGTAAAAAGAAAAGACTGGCGTGATTTCTCTCATCAGCCTGGAAAGATGAAGCTTTAGTGAAGTGGTTTAGGCCAACTCAACAAAAAATGCTGGATGATTCTAGAATCATCTGCTGTTGGGAAAAGGCTTGCACCCTTACCCACCTGGGCTTCCTGACTATTTTAATATAGATGGAGGCCGAGTAGCCATAGGGCAATGACTCTTTATACTATTTGCTGAGCCTGAAGGGGATTTGCTGACACAACAAGGGGATGCTATGGACCTCCAGATCTATGGAAGTCCTCTAAGGGCACCTGCTAGTCACACTGATGCACCATGATTATGCCTAACCCAAGAATTGATGAAAACAAGAATATCCTGAAGTGTAGGTGGCAGAGATAAAACTTTCAGTCTACCACCTGTCCTCTCCTTAGGAGGGAGGGAAGCTGTGATACACAACAGCATGCAATGGAAACAGTCTCAGTACAAGCCTCTGAGCCAAGACAGGGTGATTGGCTTTGTCCCCAGCTGACTTGGAACCCAGAAATGACTGAAGGATGGCCATCTCCAACAAACCCTGTCCATAACAGTATCTGGTAAATGGGCAGGGCCGATTCTGTTCGGAAGACATGACAAATGGCTCTGTAATTCTCACCGATTTGTTCTATGTTGAAGCTGAGTTTTACCATGGTCATACATCAGTATGGTGCAGCACACTGGCACTGTTGGTAAGATTCAACTACCTTATGTAAATAAGGGAGATGATAACACTGATATTGAGAACCAAATGTATTCAGAGACTGAGTCCAAGCCTTCTCAAAATATAATATTTGTTGAAAATAAGTGTACTGAGGAAGAACTGGACTTCACTAAACATCAGCTAATTTCTATGCTAGATATTTCTTTTTTCCTTTTTAGTCTTTATTTTTTAAAAAGATTTTATTTATTTTTAGAGAGAGGGAAAAGGAGAGAGAAAGGGAATAAAATATCAATGTGTGGTTGCTTCTTGTGCATCCCCTACTGGGGACCTGGCCTGCAACCCAGGCCTGTGCCCTGACCGGGTTATCGAACCAGTGACCTTTGGTTCGCAGGCCGGCACTCAATCCGTTGAGCCACAGCAGCAGTAGCTCTACACTAGATATTTCTACACAAAATTTCTTAAATTAATTAATTTAAATATATTTTATTGACTATGCTATTACAGTTGTCCCATTTCCCCCTCTCCATTCCCTTCCACCCTGCACACCCCCTCCCCCCATTCCCCCTTTAGTTCTTGTCCATGTGTTATAGGTTCTTTAGCTTCTACATTTCCCACACTATTCTTGCCCTCTCCCTATTTTCTGCCTGCCATCTATGCTACTTATTCTCTGTACCTTCTCCCCCCTTCTCCTCCTCCCACTCCCCTGTTGCTAACCCTCCATGTGATCTCCATTTCTATGGTTCCACTCCTGATCTAGCTGTCCTCTTGGTTTGCTTTTGTTTTAGGTGTGGTTGTTAATAACTGTGAGTTTGCTGTCCTTTCACTGTTCATATTTTTTTATCTTCTTTTTCTTAGGTGAGTCCCTTTGACATTTCATATAATAAGGGCTTGGTGATGATGAACTCCTTGGACTTGACCTTATCTGAGAAGCACTTTATCTGTCCTACCATTCTAAATGAAAGCTTTGTTGGATAAAGCAATCTTGGCTGTAGGTCTTTGGATTTCATGACTTGGAATACTTCTTTCCAGCCCCTTCTTGCCTGTAAGGTCTCTTTTGAGAAATCCGCTGACAGTCTGGTGGGAACTCCTTTGTAGGTGACTGTCCCCTTATCTCTTGCTGCTTCTAGAATTCTCTCCTTCATTTTAATCTTGGCTAATGTAATTAGATGTGCCTTGGTGTGTTCCTTCTTGGGTCCACCTTCTTTGGGACTCAGAGCTTTCTGGACTTCCTGGAAGTCTATTTCCTTTGCCAGACTGGGGAAGTTCTCCTTTATTATTTGTTCAAATAAGTTTTCTACTCGTGGCTGTTTCTTTTCCCCTTCTGGGAAAAGAAGGGGAAAAGAAACAGCCCTATAATTCGGATGCTGGAACGTTTAAATATGTCCTGGAGGTTCCTAAGCCTCTCCTCATTTATTTGAATTATTTCTTCATTCTTTTCTGTTTGGTTTTTTCTTTCTTCCTTCTGGTCCACTCCATTGATTTGAGTCCCAGTTTTCTTTCCATCACTATTGGTTCCCTGTGCATTTTCCTTCATTTCACTTAGTGTAGCCTTCATTTGTTCATCTAATTTGGGACTAAAATCAACCAGTTCTGTGAGCATCCTGATCACCAGTATTTTGAACTGTGCATCTGATAGGCTGGCTATCTCTTGGTCACTTAGATTGGTTCTGGGGCTTTGAGTTGTTCTTCTGCTTGAGCTATAATGTTTTGGTCTGTTTGGGCTTGTTATGTATGAGGGGCAGAGCCTTAAGTGTTCACCAGGGCAGGGCAACCCAAGTCACTGGGCTGTGATGCTGTATGTGGAGGCAGGGTCAGAAAGGGAGCAATGGCGTTTGTTCCACTCTCTCTTGGATTTTGGTCCCCTCTGCTGCTTCCCACAAGCAAGTTGGCCCCTTCTGGTGCTGGTTCCTGGGTGGGTGAGCTTGTGTACATTCCAGGACCCTGTGGGTCTCTCC
This sequence comes from Sturnira hondurensis, assembly GCF_014824575.4. Classification (NCBI taxonomy): domain Eukaryota; kingdom Metazoa; phylum Chordata; class Mammalia; order Chiroptera; family Phyllostomidae; genus Sturnira; species Sturnira hondurensis. Next base: position 88,816 of record NW_028088370.1, on the reverse strand, counting down.
AACGAACTCTCCTGTGAGGCTGGGAGCCTCTCCCGGCATCTCAACCCCCGAAAGTTTTTCCAATTGGTGCGTTCAAGCTTAAATTACTGTCACTGGGGCCCTGGGTTGCGTGGTCTGTCTCACTGCCTGTTTTTTCACCTGGTTTATCTGCATGTGAATGTGTGACCACGGTCAGCCAGCTGCCTTGCACCCTCACTGGGTCTGCCCGTTGCCACCCCGTGCCTGGGATCTGCCAACCACCGCCTGCGCACCTGGGTCGGTAGGGCAGCCACTGCTCTTCCCTGCCGCGACTCCTCTCCACCGGCCGCCGACTGCACCCCGTCTGGATGAATGGTTTGTTGTTGTTGGACTTTGGTACAGTTCAATTTTCTGTCCGTTTTGGTTGTGTTTTTGTTTCTAAATCTTTGTTGTCCTTAAATTTGGTTGTGTGAGTTGGTACAGTATTTCCACCTATGCCTCAGTCTTTGCCGGAAGTCCTTTCTATACGAATCTATCACAATGTACAGACAGTGGTAGATGGAGGGAAATGAGTAATCAAATTAGTTCAATAATATGAAAATGTATGCAATAGCTCTAGATTAGTGGTTTCTTTAAGTCTATCTCTACCCCACACTGGCTCCTCCAAATGTCAAGCATATTCATACTGATATTATTGCTGTATCTGGGATGTATATGGTACATTAAAAGTAGAGACATGGAAATAAAGACCAAACTGACAGTGACCAGAGGAGAGGGGGAAAATGGGGAAAGAAAGGGCAGATTCATTAAGGAACAGGTATAAAGGACCCATGGTCAAAGACAATGGGGTGGAGAGGATTGAATGTGGGGGTGGGGTGTGGGCAGGGGAGAGTCATGGGGAAAATGGGGACAACTGTAATTGAACAACAGTTAAAATAAAAGAAGAAAAATCTTAGATAATATTAAAAAAGTAAATGCTCAAATATGATCATTTTGCTATAAGAGAGCCTAGGCCAAGGGCCAGAGGGTGGTTTGTACACTAAAAGATTAACTCATGCCCTGACCAGTGTGGCTCAGTTGGTTACGGGTAGAGGGTATTCCGCAAGGCAGAAAGTCACCAGTTCAATTCCCAGTCAGGGCACATACTTGGGTAGTGGGCTTGGTCCCCCCGTCAGGGGGCATGAGAGAGGCAAATGATTAGGTTTCTTTCCTTCTCTTTCTCCTCCCTTCCTTCCCCTATCTCTAAAAATAAATAAATAAAATCTTAACAAATAAAAAGATTAACTCAGCAGGCCTGGGTTCTCAAACACTGCACATTCCAAAAAAGGCGTGGCCTTTGGCCAACTTCTGAGAGAGACTCTCTAAATCCTTGTATTATATTGCCTGGTAAGACTTCCTTTGTTTGGGAAAGGGGCATAAGGAAAAGGAGTAACTATTATTTGGTACAGTGCACATTTGTCAAGCAATGAAATGTTCTGAAATTGATCATGGTGATAGTTGTACAACTCTTTGAATACACTAAAAACCACTTAATTATATACTTTAAATGGGTTAACTGTATAGTTGTTAGTAAACAAAGAATCATGAGATCCTCCATGATTAATAATCCAACAGAAGTGGGAGTCATACCCCGCCCCCTCCTCTCCCCTTCAGGCATCATCTTGGTTCCTGCAGGTCCACTCTCTCTGAACACGACCCCACCCAGCTCTCCACATGTCAGCATCACAGCCATGATCCCCTCCAGGAGTGGAGGGCGGTCGCCTTTTACCTGCGTTTGTTTGATCAGCTGATGGAGCTCTGTGAGAAGTTCTGCAATGCGGGAATCAGCAGACACAAGGGCCATTGTATACGGGGCACCTGGGATGGAGGGGGAACAGAAGAGAGCCTTGTTTGTTGCTGTTACGTGTTAAACTGTGTCCTCAAAAAAGATACGTCTCAGTCCTAACCCCGGTACCTGTGAATGTGACCTTACTTGGCAATAGGGTCTTCGCGGATGTAATTAAGATGTATGTCATTATCAGAGTAGGGCTGGGCCTTAATCCACATGCCTGGTGTCCCTCAGAGAAAAGACAGGGATGGACACACACAGAGCAGGCCAGGTGGACAGACATGTGCAGAGGGAAGGCAGCCACGGGACAGAGGCAGAGACCGGAGCTGGGCAGCTGCAAACCAAGGACCGCCAAGGACTGTGGGCCCCACGAGAGGCTGGGGCACAGGCACGGCACAGAGCCTCCTTCTGAGCACCCAAGAAGGAACTCACCCTGGTTTTGGAACCAAGCCAACCCCTTGATTTGAGAATTCTAGAACTGTGAGAGAATACATTTCTGCTGTTTCAAGCTACCCAGTTTGGGATCATTGTTACAGGAGCCCCAGGGAACTAATGTAGTGGCCAGTAGTCCTGAAATTCTACCCCGATATAATGACGTCTGTGTTCAACATGTTTGATCAAGTCAAGGAGCACTTACTAGGTTGCTTAGAAAGCAGCACGCCCTAGCCCCGCTCTGCTGACAAACGATTTAAGCATTCTGGTCTCCATTTAAAAAAATCTGTAAAATGGAGACTCAAGCAAAATTTTATATAAGGACACCTTCTATGTCACAAAGCACTGTTACTTTTTTATGATATAGGGAAGAGACATTAACCAGTAAAAAATAAAATCTGACTCAAGGAAAGACAAATGTATTGATGAAAGTAAAATGCAATAAAAGGTAATCAGAAAAAGAATAGTAAGAGGTAATAAAAGAGTAATTACTATAACTAGGTAAAAATGGACATATGCCTAAAAGTAAAGGTAGGTTGAAAAACAGTAAGAGGAAAAATTTTAGGGTGCTGAAATTTTATATGATAGCTTATCTTCTTAGACAAGTTATTCAGTTAATACATCTCCTTACCCATGAAGGCCAGAGTCACAATGAACAGAGTAAGCCCCTCCACAATAATAAATTGTGAACTCCATGTATTTAAATATTTGTATCTTAAAATCTATGCTTGTTTATTAAAAAAGTAATATTCAAACTAAGAACAGAGGGGGACTTCCTCAATCAGATACAGGGCATCTATGACGCCCACAACTAACAGCATACTTAACAGTGAAAGACTGGAATGTGCCCCCAACCCCAACCCCACTAAGATCAGGAACAAGCCAACACTGTTCTGGAGGTTCTAGCCAGGGCAAATATGCAATAAAATGAAATAAAATAGTACAGATAGGAAGGGAAGAAGTAAAACTGTATTTGCAAATGACATGACCTTGTAATAGAAAACCCTACCCCACTGAACGACTACTAGAACTACTAAAAAAGTTAGGGTGGCAAGGTTGGCTTCCATCCCCATCTCTCCTGTGACCCCGTCGCCTCTCATCACTGTCTGCCTCACATTTTATATTCCGGCAGTATTGAACTGTCCTGCTTTCGACCACATGCCACGTCATTTCGTATCTCCATGCCTTATGGTCACGCTGTTCCCTCTATCTGGGATGTCCTTCCTACAATCAGATCACCACCAATACTCTGCCTGATTTAATTACTTATTCTCTAAGACCTGCTTACCACTGAGGCACCTACTCCACTAGTCCTACTCTGGGTTAAATTACCTGTTTTCCCATAATACCCTGTGCATCTCTCTACCTCTGTGCCTGCCCAATGACATTAAAATTCTTTGTGCGTGTTTGTTTCCTCCCCTATCTCGTCCAATCTCTGAGGGTTAAGGATCACTTTATGTTCTGTACCTAGCACAGAGCGGGCGCACAGTACCCACCATTCTTCCTTCTACTCCCATTCATTCTTCAACCCAACAGTCTGGCTCTCCCTCAGTCCCCACTGATCTGCTAGCTCCTGGAACCCTGCTCTGCACCCAACACCTGACTAAACGCTGCTTATCAAGGCTCTGCTGTCTGCAGTTCCAGGTCTTCAATCTCCCCTACTTCTCTAACCACCTGCATAGCTTCCTGCTGTCCTCTTCTCCCACCCCAGTGGAAGAGCACCCCGGGATCCACTTCTCACTCTCTAAGCGCTTCCAAGAGGGCCCCTCAGACATCTCACAGTTTCCTCCCTGCACTGCTCTGCCTTCTAGATGTGGGTTAATGGTGTCCATCATTGTCAGGCCGGCTTCCCAAGGGGCAATCCCGGAGTCACCGATTCTTCCTTCTTGCTCATCTCCAGTGGCCCATCTCCATGATCAATCTCCATTCAAATTCTACTGATTTTGCCTCAGAAGTTTACCTCAAATACACCCCACACCCACCACTGTCTTAGTTTAGAATCTCATCACTGAGAATCTAAATCTCAATTTAGTCTGTCTCACTGTGGGTGGACACAAAGCCCATTTCTCTTAAGGGGAAAAAACGTTTTGAGTAGATAATAGACGCACATAGTAAAAAAATACTTGAACAATTCAAGAAGTACAATACCTCCCACCCCTAGAGGCAACCACTGTTGTTTCCTGGGTATTTATTTCTCCAGTGATAGCACAGATAACTACAAGAAAAACGTGTCAATGGTAGCTGCAGAGACAGACAGACAGACAGACAGACACGAGACTGAGGTCGAAACGTTCGGCACACCAAAGTGAAAAAGCTGACCCATGTACTCTGGGTGGGGGGACAGCGATCATCTACCAAACCACGCAGGCCCGAGCCCGCAGCCAGCAGGTGGCAGTGCGAAAGGCGGGCCCCGTTCCTGAAGAGACATTTCTAGGCGCTCTAACACTCAGCCCTACATCAATTACTGGGTTCCCCACACATGTAAACGGTGACTTGTGACTTTTAGCATGCTTTCGTCTCCCCTCATTTCTGTCCAATGTGAAATAAGTCTAAAGTGGTGAGTTGAGTTACAGGATTCTGGAGGATCACTTGGCCTACTGGGTAGCGCCCTGCCCAGGAGAACCATCTCATTTTTTGACTTTACAAAAAGTCAAAACAAACTACTAAACAACTGCTATTTCCAGATCCGGTGAGTTATGACTTTAATTTCCTTAGAAAACACATAAGTAGAGGCAAAGGTTTCTCAGACTCTCTGCTCTGACAATGCCACGTCTACTGGTGCAAAGTCAAGTAGGAATGAGGGGCCATGTGGGCATGAGGTACTGGGGACTGGAACTACACCTGACCTGAAGCACACCCAACAGAAAGGCCAAGCAGCTCCCAGATGGCAAGACAGCTTCCAGCCCAAGCTGCCTATTAGCAGAGTCCAAGGTTCCCAGGTTGATCTTATCACTATTCTTAAACCATGAGAGGCCAGCATTTCCTACAAGATTTTAGGGATTCAGCCAAGGGTTAACGCTCTAAACTTTTTTGGCTTCTCTTTCTAGTGACTTAGAAGGCCAAACCATCTATTTCCACCCAGAGAGGAAACCACTGTTCTGATATTTTCCTTTTTAAAGCTTCTATTTATTTATTTTCAGACAGAAGCGAAGGGAGGGAGAAAGAGAGGAAGAGAAACACTAGTGTGCAGTTGCCTTTCACGCGCCCCCTACTGGGGACCTGGTTCGCATCTGCCCTGACTGGTAATCGAACTGTCAACCCTCTTGCTTTGCAGGCTCGTGCTCAATCCACTGAGCCATACCAAACAGGGTTGTTGTGGTTATTTTTCACTACAGGTTAGTTATGCCTGTTTTAGAACCTCATATAAATGTAACTGTGCCATCCAATTATTTAGTGCCTGGATTCTTCCACTTAACATGTTTTTGAGATTCATCTATGCTGTATGCATCAGGAATTGGTTCCTTTCTATTGGTTCATTCTATTGTATGAACAAATTAGTTTGTTTAACCAGTTCTTTAAATGGTGCCCGGGCTAGTTCCAGTTTTGGGCCATTATATATGAAACAGTGCTGAGCAGTTATATGATTCATTTTTGAGGCAGATGTTCATTTTTCTTGAATAAATACATAGGTCTGACCCTGGTTGGCATGGTTCAGTGGATTGAGCATGGGCCTGGAAACCAAAGCGTCGCCGGTTCAATTTCTAGTCAGGGCAAATGGGTTGTGGGCCAAGTCCTCAGTATGGGGGCGCATGACAGGCAACCACACACTGATATTGCTCTCCCTCTTTCTCCTTCCCTTCTCTCTAAATTTAATAAAACCTTTTTTAAAAAAGATTTTATTTATTTTTAGAGGAGAAAGGAAGGAGCGAGAGACACACATCAATGTATGGTTGCCTCTGATGTGTCCCCTGCCAGGAACTGGCCTGCAACCCAGGCATGTGCCCTGACTGGGAATCGAACCGCGATCGATTGTGTGGTTCGCAGGCCCGCACTCAATCCACTGAGCTACACCAGCCAGGGCCAATAAAATCTTTTAAAAAGTACTTAGGCCTGAGGTATATATTTAGTTTTATAAGAAACTAAGTAGTTGTATTATTTTCCACTCACAGAAAAATGCTCTTTATTCTTGCCAACATACAATGTTGTCATTTTTATTTAAACAATTTGAGCCATCCTAGCCAGTGTGAAGTAGTATTTCATTGTGGTTTTAATGTATATTTCTCTGGTGACCAACCACATGGAGCACCTTCTACAGTGCTTATTTGGCTTCCTTTATGGCACATCTGTCCAGGTCTTTGGCCTCTTTTTTAATTAAGCTGTCTTTTTAAATTAAAAAAAAATTATTTATCTCTAGAGGGGAAGGAAAGGAGAGAGGGAGAGAAATATCAATGTATGGTTGCCTCTCGTGCGTCCCCTGCTGGGAAGTGGCCTGCAACCCACGCATGTGCCCTGACTGGGAATTGAACCATGATCCTCTGGTTTGCAGGCCCATGCTCAATCCACTGAGCTACACCAACCAGGGCTAAGCTGTCTTTTTATTACCAATGTTTAAGAGTTAGTTATATATTCTGGATCTAAGTCTTTTGTCGAATGTGAATTTTTAAAATTATTTCCCCTAGTCTGTGCCTTGCCTATTCATCTTAGTGGTGTCTTTTGATTAACAGAGTTTTATTTTATTTATTTTTTAGAAACTGGCATTTCTTTTAAAAAATTATTTTAATTTTAATTCTTGTTCAAGTACAGTTTTCTGTCTTATATTCCCAGCCCTGCGCACTCCTCTGAGTGCTCCCCACCTCCCTCCCATTTCCACCCCCCCACCTTAGTTATTGTCCATGTGTCCTTTCTACTTGTTCCTGTGAATCCTTCCCTTTCCCCCGTGATTCTCTCCACTCTCCCCTCTGGTCCCTGTCAGACTGTTCTGTATTTCAGTGTCTTTGGTCATATTTTGCTTGCTTGTTTGTTTTGTTGTTTAGATTCCTGTTAAAGGTGAGATCATATGGTATTTGTCTTTCACCGCCTGGCTTACTTCGCTCAGCATAATGCTTTCCAGTTCCACCCATGATGTTGCAAAGGGTAGGAGCTCCTTCTTCCTTTCTGCAGCATAGAATTCCATTGTGTAAATGTACCATAGCTTTTTGATCCAGTCATTTACCAGTGGGCATCTAGGTTGCTTCCAACTCTTGGCTATCATAAATTGTGCTGCTATGAACATCGGGGTGCATAGGTTCTTTTGGATTGGTGCTTCAGGGTTCTTAGGTTATACTCCTAACAGTGGAATTGCTGGGTCAAAAGGCACGTTCATTTTTAGTTTTCTCAGAAAATTCTGTACTGTTTTCCATAGTGGTTGTACCAGTCTGCAATCCCACCAACAGTGAACTAGGGTCTCCTTTTCCCCACAACCTCTCCAACATTTGTTGTTTGTTGCTTTGTTTATGATGGCCATTCTGACTGGTGTAAAGTGGTATCTCATTGTGGTTAATTATTTTAGAGAGAGAAAGGGAGTGGGGAGAGAGAACAGGGGTGGGGAGAGAGACAGACAACCAGACAGACAGAGACAATGACTTGTTATTCTACTCACCTATGGATTCAGCGGTTGATTCTCGTATATGCTCTGATGAGAGATGGACCCTGCAACCTTGGTGCACTGGGAGAAGGCTCCAACCAACTGAGCAACCCAGCCAGGGCTAATTCACTCTTTAAAGGGTTCAATTCAGTGGGTTTTTTTTAAAGTATATTCACAAGATTGTGTAACCATCACCACTATCTTACGATATTTTCATCACCCCAAGAAAAAGCTTTGTACCCATCAGCAGTCACTCCCTATTCCAATCTCTGCCCCCCCAGTCACTGGCAACCATTATTGTACTTTCCATCTCTATGGTTTTGCCTATTCTAGACAGTTTATATAACAGAATCATACAATATGCAGGATTTTGTGACTACCTTCTTTCACTTTGCATATTTTCAAGGTTCATCCATGTTATGGAATGTATCAGTACTTCATTCCTTTTACAAATGAGTAAAATTCCACTGTATGGATATATGCCACTTTGCTTATCCTTTCATTAGTTTACAGATGTTGGGAACTGCCCTGCCTGGTTTCAGAAGCTGTAATACCCCATGGCTAAGGCTGGGTGAGAGACCTTGGGACCATAAGCCACTGAAGACAGAAAGCTTATCTCCCTGGCAGGGGTGCCGCCTCTGCTCCTTTTACTTCACCCTGCCTGGCTCCTAGAGCATGACTGGTTAGCCGATGACGGGTAAGATTCCTCAAGGGAGGGATGACCTAAGATGGTCATGAGGGGTCCTCAGGGAGGACTTGGGGGGCTACACCAAAAGGGGGTGATGGACCCTCACCCCTTGGCTTTGACATAGCCTGAGCCCTCATTCTGTCTGCAGGAAGTCTCCTAATCTCTTGGCTGCCTTACTTCCCCTGACTTAAGCCTGAAACAGTGAGAGGGTGGTGTGGCCTGTGCTGGAAAGGGTGGGTTCTCTGGGGTGATCAGACCTAGGAAAGAATATGTAAAATCCTGTGAAACCTACTTTGCTAAGAATGCCCTCAATTTTCTGATAAGGGTCCGAGCAGGAAATGAGTTCGTTTCACAGTTTTGTAGCCCTTTAGCTAACAGACCCTGACTGAGAATGAGCCCTGGTAGTTCTTTGTGTGTTATCTATTGTTTGATCCTTACTACCTGACAATGACTGATGAGCTTTATCTGTATTACTGTGCAAACTGAACCCAATAAAAGCCCATTGAGGAAAAGGCTCTTGGTCCTTCTCCTTTAAGAGATCGATCACCTTTCCTCCCCAAGCAGATCATGTCTTGGTAGATTTATTCTCATCCATGGCAGCTGGTGCAGGCCCGGGGCAGGGTGGGGAGGGGCAGGGCCCTTCAGGTGGAGCCCCCCCCCCCCACCAGATGGACATTTGGGCAAAACTACTTTTGTACAAAGCTTTGGAATTCCTTCTCTGCTGCTATCTTTTTTCCGGACACACCTTTGTCATATTGCCCACAAGGCATTAAAACTGACAACAAACAAACAGGAAACTCACCAGTGTCATTTCCTCCTTCTGGGTCACTGGCTCAGCCAGCTCAGTCACTGGCTGTTCTGATTACTCTCCAGTACCTTCAAACAGTGGGGTTTTCACCCAATATCTTGTGCAGTGTTTATACTCAGTATTTGCAGGAAAGCTGGCCTGATACATTACTGGAGCAACCTGGGCATCTTGCCTGGCACCTTTTCTCCATTTGCTAACAGCACTATGATTTCCTTCTGGGGAACTGTCCCTTACCATGGCTCCAAGGAGGGGTATGCTAGTAATTTTGGATTGTATTCTGGACATTGTGAATGATGTAGTTTGGAGTCTGGATTCTGTTATGTTTTTCTTAAGAGTACTATTTTTTTTGAAGCAAGCAAATGCAAGTATTACATTCTCCCTGACCACCAGGACTAGTTCAGGAAGAAATATGTGGCCAAAGTCTGGCCAAAATCAATTTCAGATCTTTTGCTGGAGCTATCTGCAAAGAGACACCCTCTTTCAGTTGCTGGTTAAAAGGTATAAAAGCCTGGAACTGACAGAGACTTTTGCCTGCCTAAGAGAGAAACCAACATGGAGGAATGCAGAGCTGAAAGACAGAAAATACTGATGACATAGTTTAGTCTTCTGGAGATAGCCATGTCTGAAGCTGATATACCCAGGACTCTTCAGTTAGAGTCAATAAATACTCTTTTCACTTAGGCTGGTATTTGGGTTAGCTTTTTCCTACCTGCAACTGAGAAGTTTGACTACTAAGAGGTACAAAGGTTGCAGTATGAGAGCATATATCAATTGCTAAACACCCTGCTGAAAACATCACCCTGGTCCCTATTAGCAGCCTAGGTCTCATACAAATCCAAACATCCTATACTTAATAGTCTAAAATTAATTCCAAGGTCTTAAGACAACACGAGCTTTGTTCTGAATCAAGGGGTAGCAAGGCATCTAAAACCCTACACTCAGATCCCATACCATCAATCCAGCCACCATCAATAAGCATCTACATTCATCACTTGGGTTTTTAAAAAGTAAAGGAGAAAACGACACTCGTTTCCCCTAGTACCTACCATGCTTCTTACTGGAGCTTACACAGGTGATTCACATTTAAACCTTAGAGCAATTCTGCCCTGGCCAGGTAGCTCAGTCAGTTAGAGTGTAGTCCCAATACGCCAAGGTTGCAGGTTTGACCCCAAGTCAGGGCATACATTAAGACTCAACCAATGAATGAATGAAAGAATGAAACAAATCAATGTCTCTCTCTCTCTCTCAAAGAAATAAGTAAGTAATTAAAAACATTATAGCAATTCCATACACACATCCTTTTTGTATCTGGGAAAACTGAAGTTCAGATAGGTTAAGTGATACTAGGTAACTCATGAAATATTGGTATTTAAGCTGGGATTCCGCAACTGGAAACTCTAAAATCTATGCTCTTCCTTTCAATTTCCAGTTTGTTTGTTTTAAAGATTTTATTTATTTATTTTAGAAAGAGGGGAAGGGAGGGAGAAAGAGAGGGAGAGAGACATTAATGTGTGGTTCTTCTCATGCTCTGACAGGGCCCACAACCCAGGCACGTGCCCTGACCAGGAGTGGAACTGGCCACCCTTTGGTTTGCAGGCTGGTGCTCAATCCACTGAGTCACACCATCCAGGGCCAATTCCAAGTTTTGTCACAACTTCATATACTCAATAGCAAAAGAGACCGAGGATATAGTCAGCAAATAGAAGCATTTGTCTACAATAAACTGTCAATTATCTATTAGGTTATTAGATTACACTGATGGTAATTTATTGTGGTACCTAAAAAAAGAGGTAGAAAAATAAAAGCAATAATGACAGCTATTTCTTACTAAGTATCTACCATATGCTAAGCACTTTTATGTGTATTATCCTATGTAACCCTCCTAACAATCCTGCAAAGTACATACTATACATTTAGTACTATGGAAGCTTGGATCTTGGAGAAATGAATGGCTTTATCAAGGTAATGCAAGTAATAAGTGGCAGAAGCGGGATTCAAATCCAGAGTTGTCTGACTGTACAGCCAAAGTCTCGAGGACTCAAACTGCCCTTATCATCAACACCCAGCTCTGGCTTATGCTCACCATACTACCTTCTACTCCATGGATATAGTAGATACAAATTCTGACTGACATAAAACATTTTTTCCCATGCAGATGATTCATCAAAAATCTAAATGAGATTCTCTTTTCAAACCTTTGTAAGAATCTTTGTATACAAATTTGGAAATCAGAAAAAAAAAAACCCCCAAAAAACAAGGCCTGTGACTATCACATGTCTCAGCTGCCAGCTCCAGAAAGTTAGTCACTAAAAAACCTATGGACTGACAGTGGCTTGAGCATGGGCCTGTGAATAAATGAATTGCTGGTTTGATTCCCAGTCAGGGCACATGCCTGGGTTGCAGGCTAGGTCCTCAGCAGGAAGCATATGAGAGGCAACCACACACTGATGTTTCTCTTCCTCTCTTTCCCCTTCTCTTCCTCTCTCTAAAAATAACTAAATAAAATCTTAAAAACAAAACAAAACAAAACAAAACCTATGGACTGAGCCCTGGCTAAGTGGCTGGCTCAGTGGATTGAGCGCCGGCCTTTGAACCAAGGGTCACTGGTTTGATTACTGGTCAGCGTATGTGCCTGGGCTGAAGGCTAGGTCCCCAGTGGGGTGTGCAAATGCAACCACACATTGATGCTTCTCTTCCCTCCCTTTTTCCTTACCTTCCCCTCTCTCAAAAAACAAATAAGCAAAATCTTAAAAACAAACAAACAAACAACTAATGCCTGAAGTGCCCTTTAATCCTTCCTCTTCCTCCCCTCTGGATTTTGCAAATTTACTCATCTTTTAGGGCCCAAATCAAATGGCAGCAATGTTAACGCTTTACAGCAGTATTTGCCAACTTTTTCATACCATGACACACAGAGAACATGACAACATTTGTATGGTACACTGGAGTAAAGAACAAAGATGCTTACGGCCACCCAGGCTACTCTCATCTGCCCCAATGCCAAGGGAAATCAAAACTTCCAAAGCAGCCCTGGCTCATGTAGCTCAGCAGACTGAGCTCCAGCCTGTGAACCAAAAAGTCACTGGTTCGATTCCCAGTCAGGGAATATCCCTGGGTTGCAGGCCAGATCCCAAGTTAGGGGCACGCATGAGGCAACTGATGTATCTCTCACACATCTGATGTTTCTCCCCGTGTCTTTCTCTCTCCCTTCCTCTCTCTCTAAAAATAAATAAAATATTTCAAACAAATTTCCAAAGCACCATACACAAACTTTCATTCTTGCACTTGTCACATATATACTGAAAAAGACTGTTTCACTTGCTTGTCTCTTCTGCCAGACTCTGAGCTCTCAGCAGAGTGGGATGCAGTTTTACTTATCTTCTATTTCCAGCAACTAGCACAGGACCTGTCACCTACTAAGTCCTCAAAACAGAGTGCTGAACTGAATCCTGCAAACCTCCTGAAATAGTCTTTCAAATTATAAACACAGCAACAATTCTGTAGCTGGGGTATTCAATATCTTCTTCCTAAATCCAGAAAAAAAATTAGCTGTTACCAACATATTCTAAGAAGGATTATCTACTTCCACCTCTAGAAAAGAGGTACTGCCCCTTTATAAATTCACTCATTTAAAGGTATTTATCAAGTACCTACTTAATGGAAGGTATGTGGGATAACAGTGAGAGAGACAGTCTCCGCCTTGCTTTTAGGAAACTAGAAAGATACATAGACATTAAGCAGTTCCATACTTATCTGTAGGTGAAATAAACACTCTAAAAGGGACAAACAGAACAGAATACCGATAAATAAATAAAACTCGATAATGACAGAGTGTCAAAGAACTGAAAACACAAATTCTCAGGCAAAAAAGACTAACAAAGTGCCAAAGAGAATATCTACAATTAAACACCCAGTAGTGAAACTTCAAAGCTTTAGGGACAAATATGTGCTAACAGATTAATGGCGGATGAGGAGAGAGGAGAAGCAAAAGACACTAAGGATAACTCTAGGTGTCTGGCCTGAGAAACAGGAAGAGAGAAGACTGGGTAAGGTGAAGGGTAAAACTCAATATGTCAAGTCATTTAAGAGATGCACTGGACTTCTGGACAAGACGGAGGCGTAGATGGAAACACTGTGCCTCCTCGCACAACCAAGTTTAAAGACAAGAAAGTTGAGTAACAAAAACGCAACCAAAATACAGAAAATTGAACTGTATGAAAGTTCGACAACAGTGAACCATTCATCCAGACCACGTCACAAACCAGCGACTGGGTTACCCCGCCCTGGTGAACATCTAAGGCTACACCCCTCATACGCAACAGGAGTGAACAGACCAAAACATGGCTCAAGAACAGCTCAAAGCCCTAGAGCCAATACTTCTAATCGACAAAGAGATAGCCAACCTATCAGATGCACAGTTCAAAACACTGCTACTCAGAATGCTCACAGAACTGGTTGATTTTAGTCACAAATTAGAGGAACAAATGAAAGCTAAACTAAGTGAAATGAAAGAAAATGCACAGGGAACCTATAGTGATGGGGAGAAAACTGGGACTCAAATCAACAGTGTGGACCAGAAGAAAAAAACAACCAAACAGAAAAGAATGAAGAAACAAGAATTCAAAAAAAAATGAGGAGAGGCTTAGGAACCTCCAGTACATCTTTAAACGTTCCAACATCTAAATTATAGGGGCACCAGAAGGGGAAGAGGAAGAGCAACAAGTGGAAAACTTATTTGAACAAATAAAGGAGGCAAAGGAAATAGATTTTTCACTGTTCTTTTTTAGAAAGAACAGTGAACCAACAGCAAACTCACAGTTATTAACAACCACACCTAAAACAAAAGCAATCTAAGAGGATAGCTAGATCAGGAGCGAAACCATAGAAATGGAGATCACATGGAGGGTTAGCAACAGGGGAGTGGGAGGAGGAGATGGGGGGAGAAGGTACACAGAGTAAGTAGCATAGAGGGTACGCAGAAAATAGACAGGGGGCAGGGCAAGAATAGTATGGGAAATATAGAATCTAAAGAACTTGTGAGACATGGACATAAATCAAAGGGGGGAATGGTGGGGGAGGGGTGTGGAGGGGAATGAAGGGGGAAATGGGACAACTGTAATGGCATAATCAATAAAATATACTTAAAAAAATTAAAATTAAAAAAAAAAAGAGATGCACTGTGAGAGCTGGACATACAATAATAAAAACCTGGAGTTCAAGAAAGAGCACTAGGTTTGAAAATGGTAACTTGAGAGTTGTCACAACAGATGGTATTTATATTTAAAACCTTGAAATAGATAACTCCTGGGAAGTGAAGGCAGGGAAGAGATTAGTATGAGGCCTTGGGCTAATACATCCATTAAAGGAAGAGGGGCAAGAACCTGCAGAGGAGATGCCAGAGAGAGCTGAGGCTAAGGGCGAGAATGTTCTCCACCGCAAATGAACAAGTGTTTCAAGAAGGAGCAGTGATCAGCTGCATCGAACAGTGAATTTGGGGACCTGGAGTTCACTGGTTGCTCTGATAAAGACCTATTTCAGTGAAGTGGTGTGGGCCAAGGCTTGACTGGACTGCGACAGAGACTTTTTGGAGAAAAGGTACTGATGAGTAGGCTGAAGCTTTGGCTGCAAATGGGGGCAGAGTTGAGAAAAGGTAATTGGAGGTATCCATGAGGGAGAATGAGGTTGTTTTGTTAAGAGGGGCACATCTTGAGAATATAATAAAAGCTGTCACAGTTCAGAGCCCATCCTCAGCCCTTATCTTCTCGCACCTGGGCTGAACACCCCACCTTCGCCGCCCTCCACAGTAACCTCCGAGGGCGGCTGCTTCCCAAGCTTGCGAAACCTGCCGGCGCACGCGTAGACCCTAACGGCTCGCGCTGGCCCTCCTTCCCCGAGCCCCGCCTCTCCACAGGGAGACGGGCGCGCGCGCACAGTCTTTTAGAGAGATGGAGGAGTGGGGACGCAGTGGGAGGACCCTAGCCCTCCGCTCTCGGCATTCCCCCAGGGTTTCACAAAATGACCCATCCCCACCTACCAATCCCCAGGCTGGACAAGCTCGTTGCGCTGGAAACTGCCACAGCGGGCGTCAGCTCGCCCCTCGAACGCTTTTCAAAGCCTGTGGATAACAACGCGCTTGCTTTCGAAGATTCGCGGCACATGGAGGACCGCGCTTTTTCCCATTTACAAGATGAGTCGCAGCGCGGACTCGGCTCGCAACTGGGGGCCCCCTGTACACATGCGCCGTTCATCCAACGTAACGTGCCGCGCTGCCCCTTGGGAAATGTAGTTTTTGCTTTACACACTTTCCAACTTGAAAGTTGAACCTTATTTTAACAAACCGGGGTCCTTGTAGATTTTCAGTGTTTTTTTCTTACTCCTCAAAGCTTCTGTAAGGGAATAATTGTTCTTTGTTGTTAATTTTTTGGGGTAACACTGGTTAAAAAGAATACTTTTTTAAAACTAAAAAACAAGAATATTGATTGAGGGGGAGCAATGGGTGTATGAGAACTCCGTTTTCTGCTTCAACTTTGCTGCGAACCTAAAACTGCTTTAGAAAGAAGTCCATTTATTAAAATTTTGAAATAAGTAAAAAAACAAACAAGCAAATCTGTAGACTCAGAAATCGTGCTTTTAGCGAAACTCCGCAGGAACATATTAAGGATATGTGCAAACATTTAACTGTAACTGTTTGTGTGATAGTATCTTATAGTTTCTTACATAACCCCTACCAAAATTATGATTATATGTTTATCGGTTTGGTTATTTGATACACTAGCCAACTCAGTAATGTTAGGTACTGAGTCTGTTTGTTCACCTGTTTTGTTCACCTGTGCATTCCTAGCACCTGGTATAGTGTCTGGCACATAATATCCCCGCAATGTTTTTGTATTTATTAGAAGAATCTGAGACTTCAACACACACTGTTTCAGCCCAAAACTTCACATATCATTTTCATCCATCAAACTTTCTTTTCCTTCTGTGGTGTCTATCTCAATGAATGGGGTGATCATTTACTCAGCTTCAGCTCTATATTCTGCATTTTATGAGACTTATGCTACCAGGAATTTCACAAAGTTTGCATTTGTAAAGGCCTCAGGAGCTGTTTCTCCTCAGTGTCAAATATGGACCTTAGCTGCTCCACAGGAGATATTTGTGACTCAAAATAATTTGTTTGAATCTTTCTGTAATTTCTGTTGTTTCTACAATAAAACTATATCATTTGATTAATATTTTATCTATCTATCTATCTATTTATTTCATTGTTGTTCTATTACAGTTGCCCCAATTTTCCCTGGTTGCTCTGCCCTGCCTTGCCCACCCCTTCCACCCCCGCTCCCACAGTTAATCCCCACCCTTTTGTCCACGTCCATGGGGCATGTATACTTATTCTTTAACTAGGCTCTCCCCCTTCTCTCCTGACTTACTTCCTTCTCCATCTCCTGTGGTCCCTGTCAGTCTGTTCCTTGTTTCCACGCCTCTGGTTCTATTAAAAATATGGAAGCTCCATGAATTTGCATGTCATCCTTTTGCAGGGGACATGCTACTCTTCTCTGTATCATTCCAACTTTAGTATGTGTGTTGCTAAAGTGAGCACTACTTGATTAGTTTTTAAAAAGTGTTTCAGAGTATTGTCTGTATGTAAGGGATAGCTCTGTCTTCACCTTCACATCCAAATTCCTCAAAAAGAATTGTGGGTCCTAACTTTCCATTTTCTCACCTCCCACTCGGCAACAATGGCCCAATCCGGTACCTGGGAGTTAATCCTTGAAAACACCCTTTCCCTCTCCTTATATACTCAATTCATCACTAAGTGTTTGCAACATAAAAATGAGAACAGCTTGAGTTTGTTGGGCACTTACTGTGCACATATCAGGCACTGCTGAAATGCATTACATGTATTCATTTGTGTACCATAGCAGATCCACTTTTCATCTCTACTACATCCACCCTAGGACAAGGCTCCTTCACTCTTGGCAGAAGTGCAGAATCTTTTTATTTTTTAAAATCCTGGATGTAGAGGTTGAATTACCCATTTTTAGAGATCTTCACCTGAGGATATTTATTTGAGAGAAAGAGACAGAGAGAGATCAATTGGTTGCCTCCCATTATGCTCACGGACCGGGTATCAAACCCACAGCCTAGGTCCTAGGTATGTGCTCTGACCAGGTAGGGAATCAAACCTGCAACATTTTGGTGTTAGGGACCATGCTCCAACCAACTGAGCCACCTGGCCAAGGGTCATTTCTCACTTTATGGCACACTATCATCATTGGGTTTTACAATGGCTTCTCTCTTGATTTATATGTTTATGGTCTTTTATCTCTTTTTTTTCTACTCCTCTTAGCTTCCCCAGTGGTATGTGGGAGTGTCTTTGGAAAACATGTGTGTTGTTTAGTGTGCATGTGTTTTTTATGTACCTAAGTGATATTGTGCTATGAACCTCACTCTGTTTCTTACTCTTTCCACCCAGCACCATGGTTTTAAAACCTGTCCTTGTTGCTGTGTGTATACTTAGTCTGTGACTTGGGGCAACTGTGCAATATTTCATAACATTTTAGTTATTCAGACCCGTGATGATGGACTTGTGACAATGAACACCCTATGCATGCTCCCTTGCGGCCTGTGTGGAGATTTTTCCGGGATATATTGCAATACACCCACTAAAAGGACTGAATAATAGCCTATTAAATTGTCTCCCCTCATCCATTCTGCCTAGGGAAATCTTAAAATGCAAGTGTCTCCGTGTCTTCGTGCCCCAAAGCCCCCTCTTGCAATCCATTTCCCCTTCCCAGTCTTCTTCAGGTCTCTCCTACCCGCCACGTCCCTCCTCTCCTACATCACCTCTGCAAAGGCAGCCTGGAGCACATTTCCCTGCACTTTCCCTCCGTATCTCCTTCTCATCTTCAGGTCCCCCTGCCTGGGCCAAATCCCTCTGTTATAATGTTTCAAAGCAAGTGTAGATTTCCTGCAATTGTGACAATTTTACATTTATGACATAATCTGATTTATGTCTGTCCTGACTCTCATGTATTATATTATAAACTCTATGAAGTATCTTCAGTGCTTCAGTATCTTTTAGTACTTTTGTACCTTTGGTACCTAGCCTAGTGCCTGGCAGAAAATCTAAATATTTGTTACATGAAAGAGTAAATGAAGATGTAATCTTTGCCCAGGGAGGGCTACTGAGGGGAGAGCATCTCAGTAGAGTGACTGCTATAGAATTTGGTCCACTGCTCTGCAGAACCAGAAATCCCACTTTGTCAGCAACATTTCAGGATGGATGACTCCTGATGCAGCTCACCAGAAACTGAGGTATAAACCAGGAGCCTGTTGAGTCATAGTGGAAGAGTTAGAACTATAGCACTGACCAGAACTTCCTTGGTCTGGGCAGCACAGTCCTTTCCTGAGAGAAAGCCAAAGCATGGCAAAGAAACCTGGGACTTCCTGGCCTATTAAGTCTCATTGCCTCAGACCATCACACTTGGAATGCTTTTCTGAAGAGCCTTGAAAAGTCACAGGGATCTCCACCGAAGTTTTTTGAGACTATGAGGCGGAGGTTACATAACTTCCTAACAATCCCTTTACAAATCCTTCCCTTCACAGAATTCGCTGCTGAGGGCAGTGCTCACATCACTGCCTCCTCTTTACCTTCTCTCCCTTCAGAATTGGCTATTCGCATAGTGGCTTCAGGCACCATCTACATAAAGCCAGCTACACTTCTCTCAGTGTATTCCTGTTCATGCCCACCCATCATCCACTTGAGGAAAACAAAGAAGTCTCTCTTTTAGCATCTGACCTCCCATGGAATGCAGGTGGGGAAAATTGTAACTATTTACATTTGATGGTATTGTCCCTAACACATACAACAGAAGCCATATCAGAATGTGGCATAGTATGCATGAAACCCAGTGGAGGAAAGGGATGAAATAAAGTAACTCTTAAAATTGCAGCTTCCAGCGAAGATAGGGGCATTGGTGGACATACTTTACTTCCCCGCACAACCAAAAGAAGGATAACAACCAATTTAGAAGCAAAAAAAAACAACCAAAACTGCCAAAAAATCAAACTGTATGGAAGTCTGATAACCAAGGAGTTAAAGAAACATTCATCCAGATTGTACAAGGGGCAGAGATGGGAACCTGGAGACGCTGAAGATGCGCAACAAGGTAGTGGCTGGCACACTGGGATATCCCACATTTGTGTATCAATAAACTGGAAGAAACAACTGGGGAGCAAAACAGACCACGTAACCCAGGGCTCCAGGGCGGGAAACTAAAGCCTCAAAACCTCTGGCTGTAAAAACCTCAGGGGTTGCAGTGGTGGGAGAAACTCCCAATCACAGGAGAGTCTATTGGAAGGGCCTATAGTATCCTAGAATGTACACAAAGCCACCCATTCAGGAATCAGCACCTGAAAGTGCACAATCTGCTTGTGGGAAGCAAGGGAAGGGATTGAAAATGGGGCAAGAGCCAAACAAGCGGCATCGTTCCCTCTCTGACTCCTCCCCCGTATATAGCTCCACAACACAGTGAAGTGGGTTGCTCACCCTGGTGAATACCTAAGGCTCTGCCCCTGACAATGTAACACGTGCACTAAGACAAAGAAATATGGTCATAATGAAAGGACAGATCAAAACTCCAGAAAAAACTAAGAGACTAGGAAATAGCCAACCTATCAGATGCAGAGTTCAAAACACTAGTTATCAGGATGCTCATGGAAATGACTGAGTACAAAATAAAGGAAGAAGTGAAGGCTACCCAAAATGAAATAAAACAAAACATACAGGAAATGAACAGTGAAGGGAAGGAAATTGGGACTCAAATCAATGATTTGGAACAAAAAGAAGAAGTAAACATTCAACCAGAATAGAATGAAGAAACAAGAATTAAAAAAATGAGGAGAGTCTTAGGAACCTCTGGGGCAGCTTTAAACGTTCCAATATCTGAATCATAGGGGTATGAGAAGAGGAAGAGCAAGAAATTGAAAACTTATTTGAAAAAATAATGAAACAAGACTTCCCCAATTTTGTGAAGGAACTAGACATGCAAGTCCAGGAAGCTCAGAGAGTCCCAAAGAAGTTGAGTTCAAGGAGAAACACACCAAGATGCATCACAATTAAATGACCCAAGATTAAAGATAAGGAGAGAATCTTAAAAGCAGCAAGAGAAAAGGAGACAGTTACCTACAAAGGAGTTCCCATCAGTCTGTCAGCTGATTTCTCAAAAGTGACCTTGCAGGCAAGAAGGGGCTGGAAAGAAGTATTCCAAGTCATGAAAGGCAATGACCTGCATCCAAGATTACTCTATCCAGCAAAGCTATCATTTAGAATAGAAGGGCAGAAAAACTGCTTCCCAGACAAGGTAAAGTTAAAGGAGTTCATCACTGCCAATCCATTATTACATGAAATGTTAAAAGGACTTATCTAAGAAAAAGAAGACCAAAACTATGAACAGTAAAATAGCAACAAACTCACAACTATCAAGAACTGAACCTAAAAATCAACTAAGCAAACAACTAGAACAGGAACAGAATCACAGAAATGGAGATCACATGGAGGGTTATTGGTGGGGAAGTGGAGGGGGGACAATAAGGGAAAGGGTACAGGGAATAGGAAGCATACTTAGTAGGCACAAAATGAACAGGTGGAGGTTAAGAATAGTATATAGGAGCCCTGGCTGGGGTAGTTTGGTAAATTAAGCGTGGGGTGTGAAGCAAAGGGTCACCAGTTTGATTCCCAGTCAGGGCACATGCCTGGGTTGCCGGCCAGGTCCCCAGTGGGGGGCCAACTGAGAGGCAACCACGCATTGATATTTTTCTCTCTCTCTTTCTCCCTCCCTTTCCATCTATAAAAATAAATAAATAAAATCTTAATAAAAAAGAGTAGTCTAGGAAATGGAGAAGCCAAGGAACTTATATATGTATGACTCATGGACATGAACTAAGGCAGGGGTGGTGTTGGAGGGGGGAATGCAGGGTGGAGGGGGATAAAGGAGAGAAAAAATGGGACAATTGTAATAGCATAATCAATAAAATATACTTAAAAATTGCCTTTTACGCCTACTTCTAAAATAGATATACATTGTGAAAAAGTCAAACATTGCAGAGATCTAACATCTGTAATGGAGAAAGTAAAAGTTTTTTACAACCATAGTCTAGGAGATAACCAGAATTCTCCACAGATGTTTAGTGAGAGTTTTGGTACACATCCCATTGCCCTCCCCTCACAGCTGTGCCCCACTCTCCCACCACCCACTCAACCTGCAAGGAGCTAGTCATCCCTGGCAAAAGATTATTTGAGTGGATTTTCCTCTGTAAGGATGGAGTAATTTTCAGATTGAATAAGCTATGAAGAAACACTGGAAGATCACCCTGACAGATCCCAACAATGCTCTTGACATTCCTCAGGATGCCACCTTTGAAGACCAGTCCTCCATAAGGGCTCCAGGAGCCTATCGTCATCCTGGTGTGGTGTACTGAAAATCCACTGGGGCATAGGAAACCCGGATTGGCATTTATACAGTCAAACATTATCCAGGAAACCTTCATCAAAATTAGTGATGCAAAGGCCCTGGCTGGGTCGCTCAGTTCGTTAGAGCATCATCCTGATACTCCAAGGTTGTGGGTTTGATTTCCAGTCAAGAATCAAACAATGAATGCGTAAATAAGTGGAACAACAAATCGACGTTTCTTTCTCTCTCTCTTCCCCCTTCTTCTCTCTCTAAAATCAATAAATTAAACAATTAGTGAGCAAAATGTGAAGGGATGAAGCAAAAGAAAGAGAAAGAAAGAAAGAAAGAAAGAAAGGGAGGAAGGAAGGAAGGAAGGAAGGAAGGAAGGAAGGAAGGAAGGAAGGAAGAAGACCTCATAGACACAGATATCAGTAGGGTGATTACCAGAGGGAAAGGGGGTGGGGGGAGATAGAAGAGGGTAAAGGGGGGATAAATGGTGACAGAAGGAGATTAGACTTGGGGTGGTGGCCACACAATACAATATACAGGTGATGTACTATAGAATTGTATGCCCAAAACATTATAATTTTGTCAACCAATGTCGAGGCAGGGTAGTAAGAAGCTAGAGAATTTTCATGACAAGTGGAATATGGAAAACAAACAAAATAATCAAACAAGGCCAAACAATGTGAACAATTCACATCCAGCTAATGAATCAAAAGGTTTTATCTCCCCTAAGCAAGGACACTAGGAGAGAATGATTTACAAATTCCAGACTGTCCTGGGGTGGACTGTCCTCTGTCTGGTCCCTCTATGAGAACATTCCTTAAAAATAAAACTAATCAGAAAATAACCCTGGCCCTTCAAATACCCACATTTTGATTAAGCAACATAGTAAAGGACACATCTGGAAGCTAATGAGTGTTCTGTTAAGACCCTTCCCTGAGACCTTCCCTGGGATTCCTGGTGGCCAGAGAAAGATAAAAAACTTCAAGACACAGGACTCACAGTGCTCTTTCTAGAGCACACCCACACCTTGTATCTCTGCTATTTCCCCCCCTAACTCTAAAGGTCCCCATGAGACTTACAACCAAGGGACCAGAAGGTGGCAGAAGCTCGTTTCTGGCTAACCTCTGAACCTGTCTCCAAGGCTCCCCCTTTTCTCTGACTTTCCAGTGAGCTAAAAGCAGCCCCATCTAGGCTCTCTCCTGTTACTTCTTCTACCTTAAGCACTTCCTGAATTTCACTGTCCACAGCTTTAATAAATGTATTCCCAAAATCACCTAGTCTAATGTGAAATTCTTCCTACATGAAGTTAAGAACCAGCAAACTACTGGCTGGCCCAGGGCTGACCCACTCCAGGGCCAGACCCCATCTGGTAATAATGTCACCCCAATAAACTCAATGAAAAAATTAGTGAGATGTTGTCCACCGATTTTTTAAAACGTTTTTTTAAAGATTTTATTTATTTATCTTTAGAGAGGAAGGGAAGGAGAGAAGGAGAAAAACATCAATGTATGGTTGCCTCTCACGAGTTCCCTGCTGGGAACTGGCCCGCAACCCAGGCATGTGCCCTGACTGGGAATCGAACCGCCAACTCTTTGGTATGCAGGCCAGTGCTCAATGCACTGAGCCACAGCAGCCAGGGTATCCTTCAACTCTTTTGGTTAACTACATGCACTATGCTTTCCCCAACTTTGGCCTTCCTGGAACACTGTTCTGTGACTTTCTGGTCTACCTGACTTCTGCTCATCCTTCTCAGGTCAGCTCACACATGACCTTCTCCAGAAATTACTCACAACCCTGTATTAGGTGCACTTTGAAGCTTGAACATGTACTATCACTCACTAACCTGTCAATGAGCCCTTGAGTACATGTACCATGTTCTGCTTACTTTTATATCCCAGCGCCAAGCAAGTGTCTGCCTTATGGTTAGTGCCCTAAACATTTGTAGAGTGGAAAATGTTAGCCTCTGTGGTTCTTATTTCCTGGTCTGTTAAATGGGAGTGGGTTTTCTGATCTCTAGGGAGACTTCTAGTAATAAAATTTAGTATTCCAGATTCTTCTACTATTGTTTTATCTGCCCATCTATCTTCTTTAGTGAACAAGAGAAATATGTGACTTTTATATTATGCTGAAAACAATGTGTTGTTCACAATCTATACTAGTTCAATAATTTTAATGCAAAAATTAAGATTATAGTGTACATAATGTTTTGCAATTTGCTTTTAAAAAATTCCAGTATATATCACGGACAACTTCCTCATCAGAGCTAGAGACATAGCTTCTTCTTTTTTCTTTTTTAAATACATTTTATTAATTATGCCTTTAAAGTTGTCCCATTCCCCCTTCATTCACCTCCTCCCTGCACACCCCCTCCCACCCACATTCCCTCCACTTTAGTTCATGTCCATGTGTCATAAGTTCTTTAGCTTCTACATTTCCCACACTACTCTTGCCCTCCCTCTATTTTCTCCCCACCATCTCTGTTACTTATTTTCTGTACCTTCTCCCCCCTCTCTCCTCCTCCCACTCCCCTGTTGCTAACCTTTCATGTGATCTCCATTTCTGTGGCTTCATTCCTGTTCTAGCTGTCCATTTAGTTTGCTTTTGTTTTAGATGTGGCTGTTAATAACTGTGAGTTTGCTGTCCTTTTACTGTTCATATTTTTTATCTTCTTTTTCTTAGGTGAGTCCCTTTGACATTTCATATAATAAGGGTTTGGTGATGATGAACTCCTTGAATTTGACCTTATCTGAGAAGCACTTTATGTGCCCTTCCATGCTGAATGACAGCTTTGCTGGATAGAGCAATCTTGGATGTAGGTCCTTGCATTTCATGACTTGGAATACTTCTTTCCAGCCCCTTCTTGCCCACAAGGCCTCTTTTGAGAAGTCAACTGACAGTCTGATAGGAACTCCTTTGAAGGTGACTGCCTCCTTATCTCTTGCTGCTTCTAGAATTCTCTCCTACATTTTAATCTTGGGTAGTGTAATTATGATGTGCCTTGGTGTGTTCCTTCTTGGGTCCACCTTCTTTGGGACTCTCTGAGCTTCCTGGACTCTCCACTTTCCTTCCTCCAAAGGAAGTCTATTTCCTTTGCTAGATTGGGGAAGTTCTCCTTTATTATTTGTTCAAATAACTTTTCCACTTGTCGTGCTTCCTCTTCCCCTTCTGGTACCCCTATAATTTGAATGTTGGAACGTTTAAAGATGTCTTGAAGGTTCCTAAGCCTCGCCTTATTGTTTTGAATTCTTGTTTCTTCATTCTTTTCTGTTTGGTTGTTTCTTTCTTCCTTCTGGTCCACTCCACTGATGTTAGTCCCAGTTTTGTTTCCATCACTTTTGGATCCCTGTGCATTTTTCTTCATCTCACTTAGTGTAGCCTTCATTTTTTCATCTAATTTGCGACCAAAATCAACCAGTTCTGTGATCATCCTGATCAGTGTTTTGAATGTGCATCTGATAGGTTGGCTATCTCTTCGTTGTTTAAAAGTATTGGCTCTGGGGCTTTGATTTGTTCTTCTGATTGAGCCATTTTTGGTCAGGTTGTGCCTCTTTTGTGTGAGGGGCAGAGCCTTAGGTGTTCACCAGGGTGGGTCAACCTAGTCACTGGGCTGTGATGCTGTATGTGGGGTAAGGGTCAGAGAGGGAACAATGGCACTTGTTCTGCTCTCTTCCGGATTTCAGTCCCCTCTGCTGCTTCCCACAAGCTGGCACCTTTTCAATTGGTGCTTTTAGGCTTTATTTCCCATCACTGGGGCCCTGGTTTACATGGTCCATCTTGCTGCCCATTTTTGCCTAGTCTATCTGCACACAAATGTGTGACTGCAGTCAGTCCTGCACCGCCTGCACTCCCGGGGTCTGGCTGCCACTGCCTTTTCCTGCCGCCATCTCTCTCCACCGGCTGGCAACTCCACCCCTCTTACTGGTTTGATTGAATGGTTATTGGACTTCTGTACAGTTCAATTTTTTGTCTGTTTTAGCTTATTCTTCTTAATGGCTACAGAGTATTTCACAGAAGGATGCTGATCATCAGTCACCTACTGATAGATACCTAGGTTGTTTTGTTTTCTCAGCTACAACAGGTGGGGAGCATTTCTGTAGGAGATTCCTGTAAGTGGAACCACAATATCAAAGGGTACGTGGATTGAACATTCTTATCAGTGTTACAAAATCATCTATTGAAAGACTACATTCATTTATATTCAAGGTGATGATATCACACCAAGAATAACTGCAAGTGCTGCTGCCAGATTTGAGGGTTTCTCTGGACTGGGGGTCATCCTCACATCTTGCTTCACCTCATTTAGGCTTCTCAAGTCTGCTAGCTCTGCAGTCATGAATACACTTTGATTATGTATCCTGCCTTCAGCTGGGAAGTCCCTGACCCTTTGGGCCAAAGACTTCTGTGCATCCCTCAGGCTGTCCAGGCTTTTCTGACTTGGGGGGTTTAACTCCTGGAGGTGGGCATGCCTTGCTGTCCTTCTCACTGTCATTCCTGTTCAAATTTCATAGCCTCCAGGAGTCTGCCCCGATCCCCTCCGCAACCCTTCCCCCATTCCAACTCTCCTGCAGGATAGGTTGCCCTCCTGACAGCTGCTGCAGCTCTTGTGTTTACTCCAGGCTGACCCTACTGGGTGTATCTAGCAATCTCCTGGAATGACACAAAAGTAGTCATTAGCAGAAAGAAATGGAATTCCTCATGGCTGATGATACACACACCTGGTGGTCTCTTGCGTGTGGCTCTCGGTACTTCTTCCTCTTCATTGCCACTCTTTTACCCTACATCCTCCTGTGGCTAACGGTCCTGGTTCCCTGGCAGAACTCCGGAGAAGGCTCACGGCAGTGCTGTGACATGGAGGAACGTGGCAAATGTGGGAGAGGACAATGCAGTCATGGCAGGAGTCCAGCCTTTCAGAGGGAGCCTTGTTTGGAAAATGTCTCCTTGGCCACCAGCATCTCTGTAGGAGAATTTATTTCAGGATTCAAGCAGGACTGTCCTTCTTATGGGAGACTTAATTCCACATTGATTTAAAGGACTTTTGGTGTCCATGGTAACTTAGGAAAGTATGCCTCCCCTTAAAAAGATTATAATGTGCTTGTCAGCTTCTTTCTCCTGGGGAGCAGTCAATCAGATTGCTTTCCAAACAATTTAGTGCAACCCCTCTGATGGGGTTACAGTACAGGGGAGAGAGCCCAGGAAAGGAGAGGAAAAGAGCCACCAAACGTGAGCCATTTTCAGACTGAGTCAGGACCTGCTCTGCTGAATTTTTTTTTCCTGTGACCTCATAACCCTCCCGATGATCGTCCATCTGTCTACTGCTTCCCACAGGGATTCATTTGTAGAGTCTCTAAGACAATGAAAGTCAAGCCTGACTACCTGGGGACTGCGATTCCCCGTCACCATGTGCAGGTTTGTGTGTACTGAGAAGGGAGGGAAAGGAGTGGGAACGCAAATTTTTCAGTAATTTATTTATTACATTCTTAATTAAGAAAAATAATGAAAAGTTAAGATACTAAAATAATATGAAAAAGGAGGAAGGAAGGAAAGAAGAAGAAGAAGGAAAAAAGGGAAATTTTTATATTCTTATCATGCAAAGAAAACTACTTTATTTTATTTTATTTTTTTACCTGAAGGATGTCACTTCATTTTTTAATATATTTTATTGATTATACCATTACAGTTGTTCTATTCCCCCCTTCATTCCCCTCCACCCTGCACACCCCTTCCCCCACCCCCCCTCTTTAGTTTATGACCATGTGTCTCAAGTTCTTTAGATTCTATATTTCCCCTACTATTCTTGCCCTCCCCCCTGTCTATTTTCTACCTACTGTCTATGCTATTTTCTGTACCTTCTCTCCCCTCTCCTCCTCCCACTCCCCTGTTGCTAACCTTCCATGTGTTCTTCATTTCTATGGTTCCGCTCCTGATCTAGCTATCCTCTTGGTTTGCTTTTGTTTTAGGTGTGGTTGTTGGTAACTGTGAGTTTGCTGTCCTTTCACTGTTCATATTTTTGATCTTCTTTTTCTTAGATAAAGCCCTTTAACATTTCATATAATAAGGGTTTGGTGATGATGAACTCCTTGAATTTGATCTTATCTGAGAAGCACTTTATCTCTCCTTCCATTCCAAATAAAAGCTTTGCTAGGTAGAGCAATCTTGGCTGTAGGTCTTTGGATTTCATGACTTGGAATACTTCTGTCCAGCCCCTTCTTGCCTGTAAGGTCTCTTCTGAGAAATCAGCTGACAGTCTGATGGGAACTCCTTTGTAGGTGGCTGTCCCCTTATCCCTTGCTGCTTCTAGGATTCTCTCCTTCATTTTAATCTTGGCTAATGTAATGATGATGTGCCTTGGTGTGTTCCTTCTTGAGTCCACCTTCTTTGGGACTCTCTGAGCTTCCTGGATTTCCTGGAAGACTATTTTCTTTGCCAGACTGGGGAAGTTCTCCTTTATTATTTGTTCAAATAAGTTTTCCACTCATGGCTGTTTCTTTTCCCCTTCTGGTACCCCTATAATTCGGATGTTGGATCGTTTAAAGATGTCCTGGAAGTTCCTAAGCCTCTCCTCATTTTTTTGAATTCTTGTAACTTCACATTTTTCTGTTTGGTCATTTATTCCTTCCTTCTGGTCCACTCCCTTGATTTGAGTTCCAGTTTCCTTTCCATCACTATTGGTTTCCTGTGCATTTCCCTTCATTTCAGTTAGTTTAGCCTTCATATGTTCCTCTAATTTGTGACTAAAATCAACCAATTCTGTGAGCATCCTGATCACCAGTATTTTGAACTGTGCATCTGAGAGGT
Source organism: Sturnira hondurensis (assembly GCF_014824575.4). Lineage (NCBI taxonomy): Eukaryota > Metazoa > Chordata > Mammalia > Chiroptera > Phyllostomidae > Sturnira > Sturnira hondurensis. The sequence goes on along the minus strand of NW_028088370.1, from coordinate 60,286 downwards.
TGGCTATCTCTTCGTCACTTAAAAGTATTGGCTCTGGGGCTTTGAGTTCTTCTTGAGCCATGTTTTGGACTATTCGTGCCTGTTATGTATGAGGAGCGGAGCCCTAGGTGCTCACCATGGCAGGGCAACTCAGTCGCTGGGTTGTGACACTGTATGTGGGGGTGGGGTCAAAGAGGAGCAATGGCAGTCTCCCCTGATGCTTCCCGCTGCTGGGGCCTTCATGGTCTGTCTCACTGCTCACTCCTTTGCTGGTTTATCTGTGCACAAATGTGTGACCACGGTCAGCCTGCCACCTTGCACCCTCACTGGGTCCACCCAATGCTACCCCACACCTGGGATCTGTCCACGGCTGCCTGGGCGCCTGGGGTCTGGGGATCCTTCCTGCCCAACCCTGCTCCGCTGCTGGCTCCGCCCCTCTTACCAGTCTGGTTGAACAGTTTGTTGTTGTCGGACTTCCATATAGTTCAATTTTCTGTTCTTTGGCTGGGTCTTTGTTTACTAAACCTTTGTTGTATTCAAACTCAGTTGTGGGAGAAGGCACAGTGTTTCCACCTATGCTTCCATCTTGGCGGAAGTCCTAGAAAACTACTTTAAATAGCTAGCAAAGAGCTGGCTAGTCATATAAATACCTACATTTTAAAACAAAAATAGGGGTAAATTTTGACATATCATTTTGTTACTTAACTTTATTGTTGAAAATCTTGGGTGACCATCTTCCTGGGTCAATTAATGCTGATATGAACCATGATTTTTAAAAAAGATTTCATTTATTTATCTTTAAAGGGGAAGGGAAGGAGAGGAGAGAAATATCAATATATAATTGCCTCTTGTGCATCCCTGCTGGGAACTGGCCTGCAACCCAGGCATGTGCCCTGACTGGGAATTGAACCGCAACCTTTTGGTTCACAGGCCTGCACTCAGTCCACTGAGTTACAGCAGCCAAGGCATAAACCATGATTTTTAATGACTGCATAGTAGTGGATAGCATGCTTTCACAGCTCTATAATCTTTTTGTTAATCAGTAGATGATTTCTAAAATTTTCATTGGTAAAACTACACTACAATGACTATGTTGTAGCTAAATTTTTGCTCCTTTTCTTTATTATTTCTTTGGGCTATATTCCAAGAAACAGAATTTGAGTACATGCATCTATTGTTCTCTATATAGGTATGCAGAGTTAGAATGTAACAATTTATATTCTACTTAGTGTTACATGTAATTGCCTGCTCCAACTATGGTATCCAACCAAGGTAACCATTTATGGAGCTCTTTTTTAGTATCCTCTTTCATTCTGACAATAGTTCTGTGAAATAGATGACAAGGGTCATGTCCCGCCCCCTGCAGAAGGAGACTAGGGCATCAGGATCAAACCCACCAGGCCCATAGGCATTTTCTCTGGCTATGTGGTAAGGAATGTATGCTCTGTCCCCTCATGGGAACACAGGGCTCTGAGAGGGGTGAAGAGGGTTCCCAAAGTTATGAACTTCCCAGAAGGTATTGGCAAGGAATATCCAGTGTCTAAGAATGGGCTTTGCCAAGAGAAAAGACTGGCGATTCACCCCTGCCATCCTTAACCTATCACTAAGATCTTATCTGAAGAATTATGATCATTTGGATACACCTTTCCACCCATGAGAGATGTTTCATGGCAGAAAGCTTATTGCCCTTGAACTACATATGGCAGCATTTTCCCAAGGTCCCCCCCCCTCATCCAAGTATCATGGCCCTATTCTATGCCATTGGTCCTCTTTAGAGCCATGTTAGACACAACACATTGAGACTTCACCATATGCTTGGAGGCATTCTTATCTTTAAACTTTGGAATGTTAGGGACAGATGATTTAGAGTCCAGTTGCCTCACTTTAGAGGTGAGGAGGAGCGACTACAAGACTCATGCAAGCCCACCACTGTTCAAAATATTTGAGGAAAACTTAAAATATTAAATCAAATAATAAATTAAGTAATAACAGTTGCTTTCATTTGCTATATGCATAGTACATGATACTTACATTTCTAAAGCATTTCATATACATTGCACTCATTTAATCCTCCCAATGACCTTATGGATCCTTGGAGCCAAATTGTTTGAGTTCAAAACCCTTACTCCATTGATTGCTGTGTGAACAAGTGACTGTCCTCTCATGCCTCAGGTTCCTAACCTGTAAATGTGTATTATAATCTCATAGCATTGCTGTGGCTATCAAAAGGCATTAATATTTGTGAAACACTTAGAACAGTGCTATATGAGAGTATGTAAAAGAAAAGAGTTGCTGGAGATCTAAATTATCATTCCCATTATGCAGATGAGGAAAAGTGGCCCTCAGAGATGAGGGCACAGCCACACCATGCACTTCTGCAGGCATTTCCTGGATGCGGTCCCATTCCATTTTCACATGCCAGGGAGGAAGCTGAGGCATGGGATTCTCCCCATCTGACAGTGCAGGAAACAGAGTGATATATGACCCACAGAGATAATACTAGCAGGGGCTTAATGGTAACCAGGAGAAAGAGATTCTAGGTGAGGGTCAAAAGATTTGACTACAGGTCTCAGTTCTGTCATCTGTAAGGGCTATTTGGCTTTGGACATGCCTCTTGATCTCTCTGGTCTTCAATGCCCTTCTTTTCCAAATGAAGAAACTAGCCGTTGAACTCCTTATGCCACCTTCAAACCCAGTGACTGAGCATCCATCAGGGAGCCCACACTCCTGCACTTGAACAAGATACAGAGATGCAATAATAAGGGGTGAGCCCCTAACCTTCTCACTGTTCAAGGACAAGTACCTCAGCTGAAAAGAGGGGCCCAGCTGTTGCAGAAAAATGCACACTGGCGGGGCCCTGGGGGCTTGCTGGTACATTCTAGAACTTTCAAACACAACAAAGAAGCCAAGATAAATGTCTAATAAACCTTTATCCCTTTAAACGGTGTCATGGAATGGAGCAGGGGTGAGGCTGACCACTGAAGGCAAGGTGCAGACAGTCAGAAAGAATGCCCTAGAGCGTGGGTGAGTGAATGCATTGATATTATCCCTTAGACTGGATCCAGGGATCAGGGAAGGAGCTCTGGGAGGAATAACTGAAATAAAGGGGGAGATCCAGTAGCACCTGGGGGCTGGGGTGGACAGGTTCAGGGCAAGCCCACCATGATAGTTGTTCAAGTCGTAAAATGTGCAACCTGCAGGACTTAGGTTTCATGGAAGCCCTGGACCAGGACTTAGGTTTTGCAGGCACAATGACTGTCTTTCTGTAGTCACCAGGACAATCTTGATAAGACAGCAGCCAAAACACAGGGGGATTTTTGGCTCAGACAAGATCGGGCCATTAGGCTCAAGATGGATATTTTGATCCTAACGGGGAAGGTAGATGATAACATTAACTCCAGTGGGTGAGCTTGGTTTCTGGGTTGGGAAGGGTAATCAGGAACTTTATCCTGACTGATTCTAGACTTTGCGGTTGGCCTAGAGGTTGTATCATCTTCTCTGAAGGGCAGGTTCTTCTACAGGTACAGGATTGGACCCACTGATGGAGCACCCTGCTATGCTGGAAATGGCCCAGACTTCAATGGAGAAGAGGTGATGTGCGAGCAGTCACCTGAGGGAGGGCAGATTTAGGAAACAAGGGCATATAGTGTGATAGTTAAGAGCATATACTTGGGGCTGGACAGCCTAGGTCAAAATCGTGGACCTACTGTTTACTAGCTGTGTGACTTTGGGCATGTTACCTTGCCTCTCTGAGCCTCAGTTTTCCATCTGTAAGATGAAGGGCTGTTGTGATGATTAAATGTGTTGTTAATATTTGTAAAGTGCCTGTAATAAGATCTGGAACATAGCAAGCATCTCACAAGGTATACTATTAAAGGCACTTGAATCAGAATCTGATCCCTGATCAGATGAAAAGAGGAGGGATTTGAGTCAAAAGATAGAGTTCCTAAGTCATGGGATTTACAGTGAGCATATGGGGAAGGTGAAAGACCCCTCATAATGCCAGGGCTATAAAAAAATCCAGATGGAGTGTAATGGAACTTGGTGTATGTGTGGAGAATGGTTAAGGTTCAGAGGTGTGGGATGCTGCATCCACCAACTGCGAGAACATATGTCGGAGACTTTCAGGGTTTCAAAGATGTTACTTTATTGGCCAAGTTTAACCTGCGCAGGGACGAACTCTCAAAGTGTCCAGAGACATGGTGCCCGCAGGGGCTGCAAACGAGAGTCTTGCCCAGCGCTTACAGCTAAGTCCTTATATAGAGGCAAGCAAGTAAGCATTACACAGATGATGTGGCAGTTAGCTATTGGCTTACAGAGCCCACACGCGGGAACAGGGTGGGGTCTGACTCAACTGAAAGGGAAATTTTGAAACTAAACAGATGGCAATCAACTTACAGGATATTTGCTAGGGACACAGGCTCCTTGGGGCTGAGACTATTTTTCTTGTTCCCAACATTCCCCTGTTTTCTTTGGGGGTATGTCAAATCCTTGACTCTTCTTCATTTGGGATGATCAGGGGTCCTAGGATGGGGGCTAGGAAGGAGAGAAGAGTGTCCTGCCACTAGGAGGACGATCCTGTCCTGGCCCTGGGCCATAGTCTGTCTTTAAGTCTATTTATGCATTGTAAGTTTTCTTCAACTAAGCCACTTTCATTAACAACATAGTAACACTCTTCTCCTAGGAATATATAGGTCTCCCCCCTGTTCTTGGATTCAGAGCATTAATGAGGTTTCTTTCCTCATCATTTTTCTCCTCCTGTGATTAACTATTAGGAGGGGTTCTGAGGTTCCTTTCTCCTTCTGGAATCATATAAAGGACAATGGACGAAGGTCTCATCTTCTTATAACTACTTCAGGCTGGACATGGACGTCGTCCTACCTACCCTTGGGTCAGGGGTACCCTTGTTACAGAAAAATGAAGCGACCAGACACCGAGGGTTGAGGAGCACGATCTTTATTTAAGTGCATGGGCCCAGAGGAGGGTGATCTCCAAATTCTGAGCCCCGAACAAAGGGGTCCTGGGGTTTTTATAACCTGTAGGACCTTCCTGTTTACATAGCGGAAGCAGGTTACAGAAGTGGAATGCAGAAGTTAGGTTATTTCCTTATTTGGGGATATCTGAGGTGCTGTGCCTCTCATTGGCTGCGCGGCAGAAGCAGGTCACAGAAGTGGAATGTGGAAGTTAGACTCTCCTACGGGGCGTTCTTAGGCTAGCAGAAAAGGGGCTTTTCTCTATCATTCCCCGCTGTGGGTGCTTAGACAGCACTTTCGTCTGTCTCAGCATCCAATAACGGGACCCCCTGCTCTTGTTGTTGCTGGAGCATGAGAATGCGGCTAGTGATCTTCCGTACTAGTGCTCCTTCTAACTGGCTGACTACTGTTCTGATGGCCCAGGGTCCTATGGTAATGACTAGGATGAGGATGATCAGGGGTCCTAGGACGGGGACTAGGAAGGAGAGAAGAGTGTCCTGCCACCAGGAGGATGCTCCCGTCCCGGACCTGGGCCATAGTCTGTCTTTAAGTTCATTTATGCGTTGTATGTTTTCTTTAACTAAGCCACTTTCATTAACAAAACAGCAACACTCTTCTCCTAGGAATATACAGGTCCCCCCCTGTTCCTGGATTCAGAGCATTAATGAGGTTTCTTTCCTCATCATTTTTCTCCTCCTGTGATTATCTATTAGGAGGGGTTCTGAGATTCCTTTCTCCTTTTGGAATCATATAAAGGACAATGGACGAAGGTCTCATCTTCTTTTTTTTTTTATTTTTATTTTTTTTAAAATTTATTTATTTTTTAATTTATTTATCTTTAGAGGGGAAGGGAAGGAGAGAGGGAGAGAAATATCAATGTATGGTTGCCTCTCGTGTGTCCACTGCTGGGAACTGGCCTGCAACCCAGGCATGTGCCCTGACTGGGAATCGAACCGTGATACTCTGGTTCACAGGCCCGTGCTCAATCCACTGAGCTACACCAGCCAGGGCAGGTCTCATCTTCTTATAACTACTTCAGGCTGGACATGGACATCGTCCTACCTACCCTTGGGTCAGGGGTACCCTGAAAGAGGAGGAGGTGGGTGCAGCACAGAGGGAGTCCTTCCTGCAAGGGGAAGGACCTTACAGGGTCCTGGTCAGTTGGCTGTCACCAGGAAGTCGCAGGCTTGGTGTCCAAAGGCTGGCATTACTGGACCGTTGGCCTTCTGGTCAGGTCATATTCTGGAGGTGACAGATTAGGCAGGTTATAGGCATACGGCCTATGTAAACAGAAGAATACACAGGTTAATTCACACAATAATTCCCAAACCAGTTGCTGTGCCTGTGAGACTGTCTTTTGGGATGACATTCCATTGCAAGGTCCTTCCTGAAATGACATTTAACAGTGGCAATTTGACAGGTCCTTTGCACCTGTAAATTGTACATCTTTGGTGACATCACAAACCTGGTTTCAACTCTTAAATGTAAATAAGACAGTTTTAAGACAGCTGCACCATTCTGATATCCAATACTGAGCATAGTGATTTTCCTTGAACTATAATTTTTCTCCCTAAGATCACCCTTACTGTTATTACAGGGACCACTTTTGACTTTGACTGTTCATTTGCATAAACACTCCAAGAGCAGCCTGGATCACTTATGATCTTCAAGTCCGCTTTGCTGGAACTCACACAGGGAACCTTCAAATTGACTTCTCAGTCTGCCCCTTGGGGCACAGAAGCAGAGCCACACATCCGCCATCTGGCTTCGCCTGTACCAGTCATTTTACTCAAATCCTTGAGCCTCCATTGTACCTATAGGTTCCTTTTAGCTATCTTTCAGGAAGACAACCTTCGTTCCTTCCCCGGAAAGACTGGCATGGACCGCACAACCAACCAAAGTACCAGGCTTTTCTCGTGGGCTTTTGCTAGCTTCACAGGTCAATCCCAGTTCCTCTGAGCTCTCTGGTAACGACCAGAACCCATACATGCCTCCTTCAGGTGTGACATTCTAGTCAAAGTCCTGGTTAACAAAACCACTGTTAATGACTTGTCTTATTGGTTTTATGCAAAGAAACCTTACGTTATCATTCATTCCTTCAGAATGCCAAATTCTGGAAGGATCAGGTAGGGAGAAAAACACAAAGCTTGAAGGAAAATCTTTCTCCTTCTAATACCCATCAAATGCATCTCCATGCCTTATACCTTCTATTACTAATATCACATAATTTCTTTCCAAAACTTTTACATTTCTATTTATTTTTATAACCTCCCACGGACTTTCTGCAATATTCGCAAACCTTCTATAGCCTTTTTACCTATCCAGATTTATCCATAATTCTCTTTTAATCCCTGTTCCTTTCCCACACTGGGAAGGACTGTACTTAAACTCAGTATCTGGCAGCTAAAAGTCTCTAGATTTGCAGGGACATTTTTTCACCTTTCTGAAGCTTAGACCTTGCAAACATCCTATAAATCAGATGGTCAGGTCTGGACCTCAGTTCATGACCTTCAAAACCAGAGCCATTCTTATCAAAACCAGTTACCAGTTATCATAACCAGGAGAAAGAGATTCTAGGTGAGGGTCAAAAGATTTGACTCCAGGTCTCAGTTCTGTCATCTGTAAGGGCTATTTGGCTTTGGACATGCCTCTTGATCTCTCTGGTCTTCAGTGCCCTTCTTTTCCAAATGAAGAAACTAGCCGTTGAACTCCTTATGCCACCTTCAAACCCAGTGACTGAGCATCTATCAGGGAGCCTGATGCAGGGTCCACACAGCAGCAGCACACAGCTAAGCAGGTTTACAGAAGCAAGAAAGCAGGGCTACTGATAGGGTAATGTTCTTTTGTTCTTACTTCTTAGTTACTTAGTTGCTTACTCCTCTTTATCTTAGTGGCTCAGCAAATGGACCCAGCCTCTCTGACTTGTCTGGGCTTGTCTAAACAGGTCTCCTGTTACATCTCCCCCCTTTATCTATTCTGAGGATGGGAGGAGGTCTCCTGAAAACTTAGGGGCATTCCTAATTCTAAGTAGTGCCAGCGGCAGCAAATCCGTCCATGGTCATCCAGTCTCCTTCTCAGTGAATGATTTTAGATTTCTGGTCAGGGCCTCTCTGAGGGGAGTGGCAGTGTTTCTGAAGCACTGTGGCAGTCTGGTCTGGGTCTAAGCCAGCTAGGCTGAGAATTGTAGGCGCCTGTGACCCCAGTCTTTGTTGCCCGTCAGTGGGCTTTTTCTCTTCCCTTTCAGATACAGGTACAGAACAAAATCCAAAACACAGAGTTCTGAAATAACACACAGGCCTCTTCTCGCACCAGTGCATCCACTGGTGCCTCGCAGAAACATGTTCCTTCCGGCCCAGTCTCATGGCAGAGACATGCTGCTTTGCCTCAGGCTGAAGCACTGGTCAGTCCCAATTCACCCTTCTTGGGTCCCAGGTGGCAAAGGCATTCTCCCCAACTGGCTACAGGAGACCTTTCCTAGGTCTTACAATACAGGTTTCTGATCAGAAGTAGAACCACATGTGAGAAATTTGCTCTTTTCCCACAAAACCAGAAAACAAGTAGTTGAGGTTTCCTTTACTTTAGGTTTAAAACTTTCACATCTTTTATATATATTTTTACTTATTTAGATTTATCTATCATTCTTTTTTACTCTTGGTTCCTCTGTCTCGGGATCGAGGGTGTATATACCTTATTTGCTTCCATAAGCCTCTCTAGGAACGCTGCCGGGGATTCCCCTCTGCCCTGGATGACTTCACTGACCTTACTAAAGTTGGTAGGCTTTCCCGAAGCTGCCCGGAGCCCCCCTAGCAGAGCCCGGAGACACTGGAGGAGCGCGTCCCTTCCCCCGGTAGCACCAGGAGCCCAGGTCGGGGCCGAGAAGGGAGATCAGCCCTTGGGGTTTCTCAGAGAACAGGGGACTCCGATGTTTCCAATTACATAAGTCACCGGTGGAAAAGGGCACATAAACCATATGGGGAGGTGCCCGGAGGAGCATCCAGCGCCGGCGGGCGCTTCCCGGAGAGGCAAAATGGCGGCGCCTCCCGTCCCTCCAGCAAGGGGGGTAGGTGTCACTCTTGCTCCATAGGTTTTTCACCCGCGGAGCCACAAGCACAATCACTCTTACAAACACACAAGCATCCAAACTAATAACATAGTTCCACGAACACAAGGACCATCAGACGTGCCTGGCATACAATACTGAAACTAAATGCAGCGCAGTGTGGCACGGGGGAAGGAAAACCTAACGTGACCGGTCACAATCCAAATTACCAAAACCAAATTAGTCCCTGGGTAGGTCACAGGTGGCATCCCACCTAGTACCTCAGGAGCACCAAAACTGAAAGAGGATCCCCACCAAATACTTATTCAGCCCGGGCTGCCCATTCAGTCTCTGATCCAAAGCTCCACCAAGGGAGATCTCGCTGGGGCCTCCAAATGTTGCACCCACCAACTGCGAGAACAAATGTCGGAGACTTTCAGGGTTTCAAAGATGTTACTTCACTGGCCAAGTTTAACCTGCGCAGGGACGAACTCTCAAAGTGTCCAGAGACACGGTACCCGCAGGGGCTGCAAATGAGAGTCTTGCCCATCGCTTACAGCTAAGTCCTTATATAGAGGCAAGCAAGTAAGCATTGCACGGAAGCAGATGTGGCGGTTAGCTATTGGCTTACAGAGCCCACACGCGGGAACAGGGTGGGGTCTGACTCAACTGAAAGGAAAATTTTGAAACTAAACAGATGGCAATCAACTTACAGGATATTTGCTAGGGACACAGGCTCCTTGGGGCTGAGACTACTTTTCTTGTTCCCAACATGGCACAATGTCCAAGTACATTTCTGCAGGATGCAAGTTGACGATGTTATCGTATCTCTGGCAGGTATGAGACATATCACCATAGAAATCTCAGCACCACTAGGCAAATGGGGCCCAAAGGGGACCCTCTTTGAGAAAGGGTCTGGACCCTTTCTCAGTAGGGCCCAAAGAACCCTACTGAGAAAAGTCTGTTTGTCAAGCACAAAGCTAAGCCAGGACATATGTGATTTCATTGTACTTCCCATGAATTAAATATGACAATTGGATCTCCATTTTATAGATGTGCAAACTGTGGTTTGGAGAGTTAAACAGATCATTCAGGTTTATGGTTTTCAATGTTTTTCTTCTTCTCTTCACTTATATCTAGTTTCTTCCTATTACTCTCTATTGTCCCTGGGATATGAGGTGACCCAGGTCTGAATCTACAGTCATAACTGCCTATTTGGACTTCCACCAAGATGGTGGCGAAGATGGAAACACTGTGCTTTCTTCCACAACCAAGTTTGAATACAACAAAGGTTTAGTAAACAAAGACCCAGCCAAAGAACAGAAAATTGAACTATATGGAAGTCTAACAACAACGAACCATTCAACCAGACTGGTAAGAGGGGCGGAACCAGCAGCAGAGCAGGGTCGGGCAGGAAGGTTCCCCTGACCCCAGGCACCCAGGCAGCCAGGGAAGCATCAGGTGGACCCAGTGAGGGCGTGGGGCAACAGGCTGACTGTGGTCACACATTCATGTGCAGATAAACCAGCAGAGGAGTGGGCAGTGAGACGGACTGCGCAGGCCCAAGCAGCAAACCCAGTGAGGACACAAGGCGGTGGGTTGACCATGGTCACACATTCGTGCGCAGTGGGACGGACCGCCTGGGCCCGGTGGCAGGAGGCAGTAGAGGGGACTGCCATTGTTTTCTTTTGACCCCACCCCCACATACAGCATCACAACTTAGCAACTGAGTGGCCCCGCCCTGGTGAACACCTAGGGCTCCGCTCCTCATACATAGCAGGCACCAATAGTCCAAAATATGGCTCAAGAAGAACTCAAAGCCCCAGAGCTGATAACTCTAAGAGGAAAAGAAATAGTGAACCTCTCACATGCACAGTTCAAAACACTGGTGATCAGGATGCTCACAGAACTGGTTGATTTTAGTTACAAATTAGAGGAACATATGAAGGCTAAACTAATTGAAATGAAGGGAAATGCACAGGAAACCAATAGTGATGGAAAGGAAACTGGAACTCAAATCAAGGGAGTGGACCAGAAGGAAGGAATAAATGACCAAACAGAAAAATGTGAAGTTAAAAGAAGTCAAAAAAATGAGGAGAAGCTTAGGAACTTCCAGGACATCTTTAAATGTTCCAACATCCAAATTATAGGGGTACCAGAAGGGGAAAAGAAACAGCCATGAGTGGAAAACTTATTTGAACAAATAATAAAGGAGAACTTCCCCAGTCTGGCAAAGAAAATAGACTTCCAGGAAATCCAGGAAGCTCAGAGAGTCCCAAAGAAGTTGGACCCAAGAAGGAACACACCAAGGCACATCATCATTACATTAGCCAAGATTAAAATGAAGGAGAGAATCTTAGAAGCAGCAAGAGATAAGGGGACAGTCACCTACAAAGGAGCTCCCATCAGACTGTCAGCTGATTTCTCAAAAGAGACCTTACAGGCAAGAAGGGGCTGGACAGAAGTATTCCAAGGCATGAAATCCAAAGACGTACAGCCAAGACTGCTCTATCCAGCAAAGCTTTCATTTAGAATGGAAGGACAGATAAAGTGCTTCTCAGATAAGATCAAACTCAAGGAGTTCATCATCACCAAACCCTTATTATATGAAATGTTAAAGGGCTTTATCTAAGAAAAAGAAGATCACAAATATGAACAGTGAAAGAACAGCAAACTCAGTCACTAACAACCACACCTAAAACAAAAGCAAACCAAGAGGACAGCTAGATCAGGAGCAGAACCACAGAAATGAAGTACACATGGAGGGTTAGCAACAGGGGAGTGGGAGGAGGAGAAGGGGGGAGAAGATACAGAAAATAAGTAGCATAGATGTTAGGTAAAAAATAGATAAGGGGAGGGTAAGAATAGTAGGGGAAATATAGAATCTAAAGAACTTGAGTCACGTGGTCATAAACTAAAGGGAGGGAATGGTGGGGCAGGGGATGAGCAGGGTGGAGGGGAATGAAGGAGGGGAATACAACAACTATAATGGTGTAATCAATAAAATACATTTAAAAATTTTTTAAAAAATAACTGCCTATTTGGTAAACTAGGTGAGAGAGAATTGGACTCTTGGCCATTATTATCCCCAGTTCCCTCATTTCCCTGGCCCCAAATACCTGGAGGTACAACTGAGAGGGTATAAAGGTGGTGACTGTGGTAGAAGTCTTAACACTGACTTTGTATTATCCCAGGAGAGGCAATGCGCTTGATTCCTCTTCTCTTGGCCCTCATCCTCACTGCAGGTGATGAAGGCATTTGTGGTCCTGGCACCACAGTTTCTGTCCCATGACCCAAACCAGCTCACCAGGGGCTGCAGCAGCACCTGAACTCAGTGACAGCACCTGAACTCAGTGACAGCCCCTTACAAGTATGCGAGGAAGGTGAAAGTCTGGGCTCACCAAACCTGAGGGAGCAGAGATGACCTCCTCTAATATATATCCCTCTTCCTGCTGTGGATAAGGACTCTAATTTCAAAGTTCTGCCTGCCTATGACCATGAAAGACCATCCAGCAACTATTATAGAGACCTGAAACTTGGCCTCAGCATTTAGCTCACTCTGCTTGAAAATCAGATGCTCCCATAAGAACAAACTCTACTCAACATCCAGCCTATATTCCCACTCTGCACTAAGGTGTTGCTATATTATGCAAGATTCTCTCAGCTGCGAGTTAAGGATATCCATCCAACTTGAAGTTCACTGTTCACACAATCAGTAAAGGTGAATGAATGACAGGGTGAATGAAACCTGTCATGCCTGGTAAAAGGCATTCAGATGGTGTGATCAGGGATGTCTCTTTTTGCTGTGGTTATTTGGGGTCTTTTGTAATTCCATATAAATTTTTGGAATATTTGTTCTGGTTCTGTGAAATAAGCCATTGGTATCTTAATAAGAATTGCATTGAATCTATAGATTGCTTTGGGTAGTATGGACATTTTAATGATGTTAATTCTTCCTATCCATGGACACACTATATGCTTCCACTTATTTGTATCTTCTTCAATTTCCTTTTTCAGCGTCTTATAATTTTTCAAGTACAGGTCTTTAATGTCTTTGGCAGAAAAAAGTTGGAGGAATCATGATACCTGATATCAAACTATATACTACAAAGCCATAGTAACCAAAATACCATGGTACAGGTATAAAAATAGACAAACGGATCAGTGGAACAGAATAGAGCACCCAGAAATAAACCCATACCTTTATGGTCAATTAATATTCAACAGAGGAGCCCTGGCTGGTGTAGCTCAGTTGACTGAGTTCCAGCCTGTGAACCAAAGGGTCACAGGATTTGTTCCCAGTCAGGGCACATGCCTGGGTTGCAGGCTGGGTCCCTGGTGAGGGGTGCATGAGAGGCAACCACACATTGATGTTTCTCTCCTTCTCTTTCTCTCTCTCTTCCCTTCTCTCTAAAAATAAATAAAAATATTTTTAAAAATATTCAACAAAGGAAACAAGGACATACAATTGGGTAAAGATAGTGTATTCAATAAGTGGTGAGGGGAAAATTGGACAGATATATACAAAAAAATGAAATTAGACCACCTTGTTATACTAGATGCAAAATAAACTCAAAATAGATTAAAGACTTAAATGTAAGACTCAAAACCATAAAAATCCTAGAAGAAAACATAAGCAGTGAAATTTTAGATATTTCTTGTAGCAATATTATTTTCTGATATATTGTCTTGGAACAAGAGAAACAAAAGAAAAAATAAACAAATGGTACTACACCAAACTAAAAAAATTTTGCATAGCAAAGGAAACCATCAACAAAATACAAAGACAAGCCACCGAATGGGAGAACATATTCACCAATGATATGTCTAAAAATGGGTTAATATCCAAAATTTATAAGGAACTTATAAAACTCAACAACAAAAAACAAATAATCCAATTTTAAAAAATGGGCAAAGGAGCCCTGGCTGATGTGGCTCAGTGGATTGAGTGGCAGCCTGTGGACTGAGAAGTTGCTGGTTTGATTCCCAGTCAGGGCACATGCCTGGGTCGTGGGCCAGGTCCCTAGTTGGGGATGTGAGAGAGCCAACCAATCGCTGTTTCTCTCACAGATCATGTTTCTCTCCTTCCTTTCCCCTCTCTCTAAAAATAAGTAAGTAAAATCTTTTTTTGAAACATGAGCAAAAGACCTAAATAAATACTCCTCCAAAGAGAACATACAGAGGTCCAACAGACATATGAAAAGATGTTCAATATCATTAATCATCAGAGAAATGAAAATTAAAAGCACAATAAGATATCACCTTCCACATGTCAAAATGGCTATTATCAATAAATCAACAAACAATAAGTGTTGGTGAAAGTGCAGAGAAAAAGGAACCCTTGTGCACTGTTGGTGGGAATGCAGATTGGTGCAGCCACTGTGGAAAAACCATATGGAATTTCCTCAAAAAATTAAAAATTGAACTGCCTTATGACCCAGTGATTCCACTTCTGGTAATATAGCTGAAGAAACCCAAAACACTGATTCAAAGAAATATATGCACCCCTAGATTTGGAAGCAGCCCAAGTGCCCAAGAGTAGATGAGTGAATAAAAAAAGCAGTGGTACATTCACAAAATGGAATACTATGCAGCCATAAAAATAAGGAAATCTTACCTTTTGTGACAGCATGGTTGGACCTGAAGAGAATTATGCTAAGTGAAAGAAGCCAGTCAGAGGAAGACAAACACCTTATAATTTCAGTTGTACATGGAATCTAATTAATAAAATGAACAAATAAACAAAGTAGAAACAAACTCATAGACACAGAGAACAGACTGACAGCTGTTAGAGGGGAGGGGGCTGGGTGAAAAAGCTGAAAGGACTAAGCAAAAACCAAAAACCCCAAAACTCTCAGACACAGACAATAGGGATTACCAGAGGGAAAGGGGGTGAAGGGAGTAGGAAGGCTAAAGGAGGATAAATGGTGATGGAAGGACCCTTGGCGTTGGGTTGTGAATGCACAATACTGCCTACAGATGGTGTATTATAGAATTGTGCGCCTGAATCCTATATAATTTTATTAACAAATGTCACCCCAAAAATTCAATAGAAATTTTAAGAAAATGGGAACAAGAGAAAGAAAAAAAAAGGAAAAGAGCATCTTTTTTTTTATCAGAGCCACCAGCAAGTCTTCAAGGTGATTCTCATTGGACCAGTTCAGGTCATGCATCCATTGTTAAAGCAATCTCTGTAACCAGGGGATGAAACACTCTGATTGGCCAGTTCTGGGTCATGTGATCACCCTGGAAGAGTAAAGGGAAGTCAGGGGTAGGGCTGCCCTACACCTGTGGGCACGGACTAAATGGCTCCTCACAGGAAAATAGAAGTGCTGTTACCAGAAAAAGCAAAAAGCATAGAATCTATTATATATCTGCTTTCACCTGTTTTCACTGTGGGGCAGGGAACTGAGGTGTAGAGGTGGACATGAAGAGGGACTTGGTTTTTGGAATTGGGTGCAAGATAGGATTTTGTCCCAGGGAAAGATTTTGTTTTTTTCCTTTTTTGAGTATGAGGTAGAAGGTGAGACCAACCACATTAAGCCTAAAGCTCCTCAGATTCTTGGGTAACCTTGATTTGCACTGACAGTTTGTAGCACACGCTACTTGTCACTGCTGGGCTTTCTGAGGAGCAGACTGGGAAGGAGATTAACTTTCAAGAAGTTTACTAGGGAGTTCTCTGGGTTGGAAGGGAAAAGGAAGGGGAGGGAAAGGGAAAACAGGCAAGCAGCAGTGGTCAGGAAGGAAAGTTTCATTGTGATGTAGTTCAGTTGGGGCTTCAGCTAACCTGGTGGCAAGTTTTGGAGCTAGGACAGCCTTTTAGATTTTCCTGAGTAGCAGCAAGGTGAAGGACCTTTACAGCCCATGTGGGTCAGTCATGGATGCAGCCTGCCCTGGGAGATGTGGCCCTGGAAGAGACAGCTCTTTGTAGCTGATGCAATCCCTGAAGGGGTCTGGCATTGGGAGAGTGAGTCTTTCATTCCTGCAGAGGCATCCAGGCAGCATATCAAAGGGTCCACCACACAGACTTTCAGCCTCAGACTGAGAGTGAGGCAGTCTAGAGGTCTCTAGAAAGAGACTGTTGCCTTCACCTCCAACACTTGCTCAGCAATCTCTCTGTGCCTCAGTTTTCTTATCTGTAAAATGGGGGTTATGGTGTTACCCATTCACAGGTTGTTAAAAAGAACAAATAGAGGACTCCCAGCCAAAATGGAGGCATATGTAGACACACTGTGCCTCCTTGTACAACCAAAAGAAGGACAACAACAATTTAAAAACAAAATGCAACCAGAACTGACAGAAAATCGTACTGTATGGAAATCCAACAACAAAGGAGTTAAAGAAGAAATGTTCATCCAGACCAGTATGGGGTGGAGGGGTGGAGTGGCAGAGACGGGCAACCGGGTGGAGAGGACTCTTGGCAAAGTGGCAGCTGGTGGACCCAGTGAGGTGGTGGCTGGTGGGGCAGGTGGTCCCACATTCACATGCAGATAAACTGGGAGGAACAACTGGGGAGCAAGACAGACCATGCAACCCAGGGTTCCAGTGCATGGAAATAAAGCCTCAAACCTCTGATTGAAAACATCAGTGGGGGATGAGGCAGCAGTGGGAGAAACTCTCATCCTCATAGGAGAGTTTGTTGGAAAGACCCACAGGGTCCTAGAATGTACACAAGCACACCCACCTGGGAAGCACCACCAGAAGGACCTAATTTGCTTGTGGGTGGTGGGGGAAGTGACTGAAAACCAGCAGAGAGTGGAGCAAGCACCATTCTTCCCCCTTGGATCCCTCCACCACATACAGCAGCACAACACAGTGGCAGGGGTTGCCCTGCCCTGGTGAAAACCTAAAGCCTTGCCCCTTACTATGTAACAGGCACTTCGAGACCAAAAAAAAAAAAAAAGCCCAAATGAAAGAACAGATCAAAGCTCCAGTAAAAATACAACTAAGAGCTGAAGAGAGAGCCAATCAATCAAATGCACAGTTCAAAACATTGCTAATCAGGATGCTCAAAGAATTGATTGAATATGACTGAAAATTAGATGAAAAAATAAAGGCCATGCTAAGTGAAATAAAAGAGAATGTACAGGGAACCAACAGTGATGGGAAGGAAACTGGGACTCAAGTCAATAGTGTGAACCAGAAGGAAGAAAGAAACATTCACCAGAAAATAATTAAGGAACAAGAATTCAAAAAAATGAGGAGAGGCTTAGGAACCTCCAGGACATCTTTAAACGTTCCAACATCCGAATTACCTAGGGGTACCAGAAGGGGAAGGAGCAACAAGTGGAAAACTTATTTGAACAAATAAGAAAGGAGAACTTCCCCAACCTGGCAAAGGCAATAGAATTCCAGGAAATCCAGGAAACTCGGAGAGTCCCAAAGATGTTTAACCCAAGGAGGAACTCACCAAGGCACATCATAATTACATTACCCAAGATGAAAGATAAGGAGAGAATCTTAAAAGAAGCAAGAGAAAAGGAGACAGTTACCTATGAAGGCGTTCCCATCAGACTGTCAGCTGATTTCTCAAAAGAGACCATACAGGCAAGAAGGGGCTGGAAAGAAGTATTCCAAATCGTGAAAGGCAAGGACCTACATCCAAGATTGCTCTATCCAGCAAAGCGTTCATTTAGAATGGAAGGGCAGATAAAGCGCTTCTCAGATAAGGTCAGGTTAAAGGAGTTCATTGTCACCAAGCCCTTATTATATGAAATGTTAAAGAGACTTATCTAAGAAAAAGAAAATAAAAAATATGAACAGTGAAAGAACAGCAAACTCACATTTATTAACAACCACACTTAAAACAAAAACAAAACCAACTAAGCAAACAACTAGAACAGGAACAGAATCACAGAAATGGAGATCACATGGAGGGTTAGCAACAGGGGAGAGGGAGGAGGAGATAGGGAGAAAGGGTACAGAGAATAAGTAGCATAAATGGTAGGTAGGAAATAGACAGGGAGCGGTTAAGAATAGTATAAGAAATGTAGAAGCCAAAGAACTCACATGTATGACAAATGGACATGAACTAAAAGGGGGAATGTGGATGGGAGGGGGTGTGCAGGGTAGAGGGGAATAAAGGAGTGGATATGGGACAATTGTAATAGCATAATCAATAAAATAAATTAAAGAAAATAACAAATAATATTTGTAAGGCATAAGGCGCCTTAATAACAATTTAATAATTATTTCAGAAAGATTAAACAAAGAGATTTTAGAAAGAGATTTAGAGAGAGTAAGCAAAGATTTTAGAAAGAGACTAGAAATTCAATCACACCAAGCATATTATGAAGTTTGAATTTTAACTGAATATTTCTGAGGATCCAGTGGAGAGGCCCTATCACACAGTATAACAGTGTATTGTTACTCAAGAGATCATCAATAGATACATGATCATTTTTACAAGTCTCCCCTGTAGAACTTCCTGGGCAACAGGTTCTCTCATCCCTCTCTTCTCCCAGTGACCGTACCTTTCTGCTCCCTTCTTCGGGATATGCAGGGCCACTGTCTTCTTGGCATCAAACCTGGATCTCCTGTGTGGTTTCCTTCTACTCTCCACCTGGGGCCAAATAGTAAATATTTTAGGTCACACTGCCTTTGTGGCAACTACTCAACTCTGCCCCTGTAGTGAGAAAGCAGCCAACGACAATTGTAAATGAGCAGGTTTGGCTGTTGTTTCAATAAAACTTTATTTACAAAAACAGGGGAAGGGCCATATTTTGCCCACAAGCTATAGTTTTCCAACCTCCCTGCTGTATCCCATAGTGATTTTTAATAAACTCTTTTCTTAACAAAGTTAGTCTTGCCTAATGGCACGTCAGCTGCTAAGGTACTTTTTCCCTATCAATATCCCTACTGTTATTACTTGTCTTAAACCCCAAACCACCTAACTTCTAGACTAATGCTCTGGCAAACTGAACCATATAACCAGAAGAATTCTCTTCATCAACTATATTTTAGGACTCAGGAATATTAGAGATGGAAGTGTCCTCAACACCAAACATTCTTCCCACAGGTGAGAAAAGTGAAATTGGAGAGGTTTTTCAGTTCTGCCAAGGACACACCAGCAGGAGATAATGGAGATGAAATCCAAAACCAGGTTTCTCCTGAAAAAAAGAAAAACAATGAAAACAAATTAAGCAAACAACCAGAACAGGAATAGAATCAGAGAAATGGACATCCCACAGAGGGAGTTCATTGAGGTGGGGGAAGGGAGGAATGGGAGAAAAGGTACAGGGAAGAAGAAGCATAATTATTAAGCATAAAATAGATGGGGAAAGATAAAAAGTGGTATAGGAAACACAGGACTCAAAGAACTTACATGTACAACCCATGGTCAAGAACTAAGGGGGCAGGGGCAGAATGCTGGAGGGTTTCCAGGGCAGGGTGGAGGGGTGATAAAGGGGAAAAAATTGGGAAAATTGTAATAGCGTAATCAATAAAAATACTTAAAAAAGAAATAAAAAGCACAAAATATAGAAAAAAAAACCAAAATCAGGTTTCTTAACTCTTAAATATCTACTGTGTCTAGTCCAGATTCGTAGCCAGATTCATAGTCCAGATTCCTAATCATGGCTGATTTTTTTGGAGTGTTCACCCATGCTGTTAACTCAGCCTGTGTAACCTCATTCTATCCTCACAATACCTCAATGCAGTTGCTGTTATTTTCCAGTTTACTCAGTGAGAAAATTGAGTCTCAGAAAAGCCTGGTGACCTGTTCAAAGCCAGGTAAATGGTAGAGAAGAGACCCAAGCTCAGAGTCTGAGGTCAAAGCTCAGGTGTCTGACTACTGTGTCATGTCAGTTCACTGCACTGCTTCTCTGTCTTAGACAGTGTCAGAGACCAGTTGACTAACTTTTATGTCTTATTCTAGTCATTTTCTTCTTTTCTTGTCCCAGAGCACTTTCTGAAACTTCTTATTGCACAGGGGGCTGCTGGGGAGTTTTCCAGGCTCAGTAGTCAGTTACCTGAGGCCTCCAGCCTCAAGAGCTCCCCCTCACCCTGCAGCAATTCCTCAACCCTATTGAGGTCACGCATGGCCAGCCCTGGACTGATTCATTCCAACTGATGGAGTTTGTCTTGGGATTGGCTGGGGCCGTTTCAGGGAAAATCCTGTGGAAGAAACTTTGAGATAAGGAGTGGAAGAGGTCTGGGCCAGCCAGGATCCAGTGAGACCTGAAGGAGGCTTTTCTTCTGGGCCCTTCCCTATTCCTCTTTGGGTCATCTGCCTTCCTATGCAGATATGAGATTCTTTGTGACAACATCTGATTTTTGGTTTTCCCTGGTTATTAGCTCAAAATCTTGCCATGTTATAAGGAAGAAAATGAGGGCAGGAATAGGGGTGAGGAAAGGAGAGGGGTATAGAGAAAAAGAAAAGAAAAACGAGAAAGAGAAAGATTAAAGCAGCAATTGAGAAAGGAAAAGTGGAGAAAAGGAAGTTGGGATGGAGGTAGAGGGGAAAGACAGAAAGAATTAGAGGAGAGAAAAAAGAGAAAAGGAAAAAGGAAAGAGGACAGGAGGAAAGGAGAAGAAAAGAAAGAGATCAATGAAAATAGAACCTGATAAAGAAAAATAATAAAAGATAGGCAGAATGAGAGAGAGGGAGGAAGGGGGAAACATTATTATTCCCACAAGTGGACAGATAGATAGTAACGAAATTAAGCAGAAAATTTGATTTTAGGAAGGAAATAAAAGGCCATGGGTCCCCATTCTCACCCCTTGAACAGGATCTCCATACAAGCTCAAGAATGATTGATGATCGGAACCCACACCTTTAGGAGAAATCTATGACCTGATCCTTTTCCATTTCTCTTAAATTAAGTCAATTAGAAAGTTTCAGTTTGCTAATTCTACATCTTCTATTCCTTCATGGTAGAGTATATTTCTTTTTATAAAACTTTTTATTTGCTTATTCTTAGAGAGAAGAGGAGGGAGGGAGAGAGAAAGAGAGGGAGAGAAACATTGATGTGCAAGAGAACATCAATCGTTTGCCTAACTGGGGACCAGCCACAGCCCAGGCATGAGTGCTGACCCAGAAATCGAACCAGTTACCTTTGGCTTTGCAGAACAGCACCAAACCAAATGAACTACACTGGTGAAGGCTACAGTATTTTTCTTACTCAGCAAATATTCACACTCTGCTCACCTGCCTGCTCCCTACCCCTACTCAAGGCTCGAATATAGTTCTTCACTGTGGAGTCGAGCTTGGTCCTTTAACTTGCTTTGGCCAATAGAACATTAATAAGAATGGTGCAAACAGAGGTTTTAAGCATGCTTATGTGATTTGACTTGCTTTTTGGTGCTTTTGCCATTCATCACAAGAAAAACATGGTCTAGAGAACTGCTGGTCCCAGAATAAAAGGCCCACGAAGTGGACATAACCCCAACCCACAGCCTGACGCTGAGCCTCTCAGGCAACGTGCAGATGTGTAGAGAGAATGGAATGTGTGTTGGGCTTAGCCACTGAGACAAGAGGGTTGTTTGTTATGCAACATCATTATAGCAAAAAGCAATTGACAAAAGCTTAATTCCCTTTTGAACAAAACAAGACCAAGATTAGTCTCAAATAATTGTCAGGCAATTATATCCTAATGGGATTTAAATAAATAACAATGCATGCTTTCATTGTATTCACTTTTTCAATTTTTCCACTGTAGCTATTAAAATTAATTTTTAAATTATAGTAGTGGTATAGTTTCATTTGGATGATTAATATTTTTGTTTTTATTTAATTTTTCAGGGAATCAAAGTTAAGAAAGATATTGAGTAAATAAGACTATAGGTAACAGTTGGTTTTAGCAAAAAAATTGAAAAAAAAAACACAAGAAAATGAAGGTGAAGTGTGCATGGCTGGAGTTTGAGAAACACCAGAGAAGAATGGGGCAAAATTGCAGAAGAGAAGGGAAGTTTGGGGACCAAAACGAGAATCTGAAAGAAAAGACGAGCTGTCATTTCAACGTAGGTGCTGACCTGTGGAGTCGAGGCTGTGAGTTGGAGTGCAAGTGCTGTTACCGCAGGGGTGCCTGGCTCACTCTGGGTCCCGGTGTCCTCACCTGGCAAGTGAGAGCACCCTTATCACAGGATGTTGTAGCAATTCGTAGAGATCATGCCTGTGGAAGCAGCTCTCAGGGTGCAGGCAGACAATCAGGAGGAAATTAACGTTTGAGAAGCACGGGTGTGAGGGCAGAGATAGGGGCAAAAGAGTAAATGCTGCCTCCATGATCAGAGGTGCATTCAGGGTGGGCACTGCAAAGTGGTGCGTACATTCTGAGCAGAAATAACCTCTGATGTAACTTTCAGTACCTCTACTAAGACGTCTGTCCACCGAGATAGCCAGTCTGCCAGCAGAAGGCGATATAGAAGGGAGGAGTGAGCAGAGAAGGAGCAATTGCTCAGAAGAGCAGGGGTGTCTGTAGAAATGAAGACCCGGTTGTCACCAAGGAAGGGCTGGCAACCCAACGCTCATGAAAGCCGATACCATAACACCAGATTTTGAGGGGGAAAAAAAAGCTTTATTGTGAAGTTGACTGGCAAAGAGCAGGAGACAGTCCTGGATTCTATCTCCCTGATCCAGGCTTTGGGGCATGATTTAAGAGGTCAGTATTGGATCTTCCTGGATGATGGACCCTGAAAGGGCTCCAGCATTCAGGTCCTGGTCACGTCCCTGTCCTTTGGTTCTGTGGGGGGCTGGTGGGGAGGCGGGGATGTGGACTTTTGTTCCAAGTATAATTGGCAACATGGTTTCCTCTCCTACGTGACTTGCAGTTTTGTTCTGTTGTCTTTGGAAAATAACCCAGTGTCTTTTAAAAAAATGTTTTATTTATTTTTAGAGACGGAAAGGGAGGGAGAAAGAGAGAGAGAAATATCAATGTGTGGTTGCCTCTCACATGGCCCTCATGGGGACCTGGCCTGCAACCCAGGCATGTGCCCTGACTGGAATCAAACCAGCAACTCTTTGGTTTGCAGCCTGAGCTCAATCCACTGAGCTACACCAGCCAGGGCTAGCTCAGTATCTTTTAAGAAATAGGGCAGGGCCAGCCTGGGCTGGTTCTGTGGTTACAGAGTCCTGACTTTCTTTTGTCATTCTTTTCTACCCACTGATGGGTACTATTCCATCTCCCACATCTGCCTAGGGTCTTGGTACTCTAAAAAGGATAAGAATACCTTGGGGCCCTGAACCGAATAAGGAGTCCACAACTCTGCAATCAGTTTAGGAGGTTCAGATTCCCCAACAAGTGTCATAGATGATATGACAGAATGTGGTATCTGAGACCAGTAAAGCAGAAAGCGCCCTAAAGATGTAACAATGGAAAATTGTAACAGTGGGGAACTCTAACCCACCCCACCATTCTTTTGACATTGTTTCTGTAAGTGTCAACTCTGATCAATATGCAGCTTCTAGACCAGGGGTGTCAAACTCATTTTCACCGGGAGCCACATCGGCCTCATGGTTGCCTTCCAAGGGCCAAATGTAATTTTAGGACTGTGTAAATGTAACTCCTTAACTACTCCTTAACAGTTAAGTGAGAGCTTGGTGCTGCCGCCGGGTAGAAACAAGGTGCCAGGCCAGGTAAAACAACACCAGATTTGGCCCGCCGGCCTTGTGTTTGTCACCTGTGTTCTGGATAAGCAGTATGTTTGTACAAGAATCCTAGCAACTCATTTCAAAAGATATAGACTTTAACCTTCAGGCATCCCAGCTCTGGAAGATTTGCTGACCTTCAACTGCGGGGCTAGGATGACGTGAAGCCGGGATGACAAAACCAGACCATCACTTGCCTCACAGGAACGGACTGTGCTCATCCACATGTGGAGAACTTTTCAACTCCCTCCCTTGACCTCTGTCCTGTTCCCCTCTCCCTCCTTGTAAAAAACCCCTTTGTCTCTGCTGAGAGGGGGAGATGGGCTTTGAGACACGAATCCTCAGTTTTCCATAAAATGGGCTTTGAGATGTGAGTCCCCCAACTTCCCAGAAGATGGGCTATGAGACACCAGTTCCACATATTCCAGGTGGCAGGAACCTAAAAGTAAACCACTTTCCTTTACAACAGTACCTGCCTCTTGAGCACTGACATGTACTAGCTTTTGTAGCTGTCAGGCAGCCAGACCTGCTTTCCAAGGTACACAGCAGTATCCTGAAAGAACCTTTGTTGTTTTCTTTTATCATGTAAATGTTATCTGCCTTTGCAAATGGATAATACCAAAGGTGTTCTGAAAATTGTTCACGAGCGTCTAGTGGGCTGGGATGAGAGTAAAAGACAGAAAACTGTACTTGAACAATTAAATAAATAAGTAAATAAATAAATAAATAAAATCCCCACTGCCATCTCAGTTCTTCTCTCTAGAGGTAAATGATGCCAATTTTTTCCTGAATGATGCCAATTTTTTGGTGAATCCTTTCAAAGATACCTGGGGGGGGGGGGCGGGGCGCGATGTGGTACTTGATAAAAGCCAGATGGAGAGAGCTTAGTTGATTTTCTCCCTCCTTACTCAGGTTGTGTTAAAATTCACACCCCATTGCAGCCCTCTCTGGCTAACCCCCATAAAATAACTCACTGTCCCTCAGGTCCTTTCCGCATCTCTCCAGCAGTGTGGGGGGGCTGCAGCAGCCTCACAAAGCTCCATCACTGTGGTCCTGACTGTGCTTGAAGGTCAGGATTTCAGTCAACATTACCCTAGAAGCTGGATACTATCCTGGGGTTCAGCAGCTGGTCCTCCTGCCTGGTCATGGTCCCTTGGGAGGGCAAAGCCCAGGGGCATTTACTTGCCAAGGAGCCCAGGATGGGACACCCAAGGACCCGAACAGCAGGCTGGTTCTGCATGGCTCCTGGATGGATCTAGGAATAGTGCAGGTATATGGTGCGAAGGCCGATCTCAACTTGAACAATTTCAGAATTTTCTGAAAATGACATCTTTCCCCCAATGTTCTGGACTGCTTAGGGGGTAGTTAGCTCCCTGTCACTATAGGGCTTCTTATTTGCATCAGACTATCTGAATGCCAAGTTCTCCATTTCCTTCTAGAGATGGCATTTGCCAAAGATTGAGCTTCTTGGGCCCAGCAACACCTGATAAGTAATAAGGCTCAGTCTTATCCCCTCTCCTCCCCCAAGATTCCCAGCACAGGGAACCAAAAGTGATGTCAAGGGAAAACATGCAAAGCTCAACTGCATGTGGGTAATAGGTGGTCTCTTTACCACATGGCACCAAAGCCTTGAATTCATTTGTTCAGCAACTAGGAATCACTTAACAACCGCTGAGTGATTCCTAAGACTGGTATTGTCCCACCCAGGGGGAATACAGCCATAGCGAAGAAAGCTCCCTCCCTCCAGAAACTTACCTTCTAGTTTGTTGTGGAAGAGGAAAAGAGAAGCAGCCAATAACTAAGATAATCAAAACGTAGACTGAGGTAGGTTGTGGAGAAAATTTAGTAGATAAGAATCAAAGTGATTGCAACATTTCCTATTTTTTAGGAATAGAAAATATCTGGGGTGGAGTAAATAGAATCATATGCTTTTGATTGATTTTTTGGTTTGCTTCTTTTTTGATAAATTTACAATAAAATCTCACCACTACACCTACCCACTTGGGGACTATTCAATAGATCACTGGAATGTCATGTTGGGTCATTGAGAGGAACAGAAAGGGGCCCAACTCCTTGTCTTGCCCTTACTGACTTGTGAAAAGGGTACTCTGTTAAGCTTTTTATCTGGATTTCTTCATTTTCTGATGCTCAGAGAATTTAAGCTACTTTCCTGATGTCATCAAACTCACCAGTAATGATATAAAAAATACATGGCATTCCCAGATTGATATTCACACTGGTAGTTTTCTCATTTTGGGATCTACCCAGTTTCATTGAGGCTGTAACCCAGAGTTGTGCAGGTGATGCCCAGCAGAAGCGCATCCTCTAGCAGGGGGGCACTTTTTTCAGGTGATCTCCAAAGCGATTTAAAGTGAATTTTTGACTTAAAGTAATAGGCTTTTTAGTTAGAGATTCTCAATTTGTTAAATCCTCACCTGACACAGACCCTGGCTCGTGGGGTGTGCAGCGTTATGGGTGAGACAAGGCAAATTCACACGGACTACTGAGTCCTGTGGAGGAAAAGGGATGGCACAGCCACTCTCTCAAGAGGAGAGAGCACTAATCCTTGCCTTGACAAGCTTTTATTGCTTCTCTGTGCACATTACATTGAGGAAGGTCCTCATTTACTATGCACAGGTTCGCTTTAGGCGGTTACCTTTTAAAGAAAACAAAGGAGAGGATGCTACTAATCACATCACAGAAGAAGGATATTTGCAAATGCAAAGGAAAAGTGGTCGAACTGGTTACACTCATCCTTGGAAGGGCTTAGCATACATTTGAGGAAGTCACTTTAAAGATATGCAGTAAACGTTTTCTGCCTCAATTCAGGGTGAGGGAGTTTTAGCAAAAAGCAAGTCTCAAAGTGGCCTAGGTACAATGCAGGCCTGATTCCTTATGGGAGAACCCATTCGTGGGCGTGGGTCCTGTGTACCAGATCTCACTTTCCACTGGCCTTTCCGAGTGGTAGCTGGGCCCATGCTACACAGAACAGTCTCCTATATTCACCTGAGGATATGATTATTGATTTGAGAGAGAGAGAGAGATGAATGTGAGAGGGAAACATTTATTGCCTCCTGCATGTGCCCCAACTGGAGATTGAACCTAAAACCTAGGTATGTACTCTGACTGAGGAGCAAACCTGCAACTTTTTGGTGTACAAGACAACGCTCCAATCAACTGAGTCACTGGGCCAGGGCTAAAGATTCTCAATTCAAAAAAAATAATTTATATTTCTTTGCTCAATGATTTTATTTGTTCACTATGAGCATGTTTTACTTTAGTCCTTGAACATAATTATTAAAGCTATACCATAGTTATTAAAATCCTTTTCTGCTAATTCCAATATATGTGTCATCAATTTTCTTAATTGATGTCCTTCTTCTCTTGAAAATGGGTCATGGATCTTCTGGTCAAGATGGCAGCATGGGCAGACATGGCTCACCTTTTCACACAACCACATCAAAATTACAACTAAAATGTAGAACAACCATCTCTCAAAACCATCAGAAATTGAGTTAAATGGAGAGCTGACAACTACAGAACTAAAGAAACTACACCCATCCAGACTGGTAGGAGGGGTACAGACATGGAACAAGCTGGTCCCTCACTGACATGGTGGATAAAAATTTGGGAGGGATATCTTGGGAGAAAGGAGTCCCCCAGCCCCACACCGGGCCCCCAGCCCAGGTTCCAGTGCCAGGAAGATAAGTCCCCAAAACTTCTGGCTGCAAAAGCTAGCAGGGATTGAGCTAATGGAAGAAACTGTTGGAGGCCCAAGCAGTTCCTCTTAAAGAACCTACACTCAGACTCACCTACTCAGACTGAGCTCTGGCACTGGGATAGCAGCTTGAAAGACACTAGTGAGATACAGGGAGAAACTGAAGTGTCTGGGATCCAGGTGAGCAGAGGCTATTGTTCCCTTGCTGAGCCCTCCCCCCAAAGAGCTGGCAAGCTGGTGCCCTATCTGAGTCTCCAATAACCTGGCTAACACTGACCCACTTTGGAGATCCCCAGAGACTCTGTCCCACCCAACTTGTAGTCCTACCCAAGCTGCTTTTCCATATGAATGGCTGGTCTCGGCTCATGCTTCACAACTTCCTAAATCCTATTAAACAAGGAACATGAGCCTTAGCAAGTCCAGGCCTGGTGCTAGCAGCATCCAGCCTAGATACATAGCTTGTCTGCCTGGAAATCTCTAAGTCCAGCACAAGCAGCAGTCATCTGAGATTGCTTTGTAGTTCAGGTAGGGTGGCCCCAGGCAAAACACAAGTAGGGACTGACCTTGGCCTCTATCATCTGGGAACTCCAGGGCCAGTGAACCCAGTGGACAGCCATGTTGGAACAACATGGTGGAACAACACCACCCTGCCCCTGAACAGCTGATCTATCATGGAGGGTAGAGGGTGGTCACAGCCAAACCTTGCCGCTGATGGGTATAGGTAAATCCCTTCCATTGACCTGCCAACAGCAACCAAGTCTCAACTACAAGAGGAGGGTATATTCAGCCCACATGAAGCGTGAACCTATTACTCAGCTTGGGTAATAGGGGAGGCTGGGCCACTGGATCCTACAGGACACCTACTATACTAGGCCACACTACCCAGACACAGAGTCAAAGCAGCTCTACCTAATACATGGAAATAAACACAGGGAGACAAAGAAACATGGCCTAAGTGAAAGAACAGATCAAAACTCCAGAAAAAGAGCTAAACAAAGTGGAGATAAGCAATCTATCAGATGCAGAGTTCAAAACACTGGTTATAAGGATGCTCAAGCCACTTAGTGAGGACCTCAAGAGCATAAGAAAGATCCAGTTAGAAATGAAGGATATGCTAATTGAAATAAAGAACAATTTACAGGGAGACAACAGTAAAGTGGATGAAGCAAAGAATCAAATCAATGATTTGGAACAAGAGGAAACAAAAAACAACCAACCACACAGAACAACAAGAAGGAAAAATAATCCAGAAAAAAAAATGAGGACAGTATAAGCAGCCTCTGGGACAACTTCAAGTGATCCAACATTTGTATCATAGAGATGCCAGAAGAAGCAAAAGAGCAAGAAATTGGAAATCTATTTGAAAAAATAATAAAAGAAAACTTCCTTAATTTGGTGAAGGAAATAGATATGCAAGTCCAGGAAGCACAGAAAGCCCAGAACAAGATGGATGCAAAGAAGCCCACTTCTAATCACATCATGATTAAAATGCCAGAGTATAAAGTGTGGGAGCCCGTCAGGCCGCAGGGGACCAAGGACAGAGCCCCCACTGTGAAAATGGTGGCGGGACTTGGTTTCTGGTCCCTGGAGCCGGCGGGTATCTTGACATCTTCCGGACCTTCTCCTTCTCAGCCTTGAAGGAAAGAACAAGATCTTGGCATATGCGTCATGTTCCAAGGAAGTGATAGTAATGAGGACACTGCTATCTTTGGGCTCATGTTCTCAGGATATGAGAACATCTTGCCCTCTTGATAGCCTTCGGGAGTGTACAAACTTTTGTAAAACAGCATTGTTCTCAGGCCACTGCAGTTCTGCATATAAGCCAGCAGTTCCTTGAATAAATTTGCCATTTGCCAGCAGAGCACTTGGTCCTCTCCATTCTTTAAGTCCCTCGCCTCACCTCGCGACCACCCTTGCTGCCGCGGGCGGCGGCAATAAAGATAAAGAGAGAATCTTAAAAGCAGCAAGAGAAATCAGATCATTACCAACAAAGGAGTTCCCATAAGACTGTCAGCTAATTTCTCAAAAGAAACACTGAAGGCTAGAAGGGATTGGCAAGAAATATTCAAAATCATGAAAAGCAGGGACCTACAGCAAAGATATCATTCAAAATCAAAGGGCAGATAAAGAGCTCCCCAGACAACTTCCTGGTTGGTGTGGTTAAGAGGATTGAGCACTGGCCTATGAACCAAAAGGTTGCTAGTTTAATTCCAAGTCAGGGCACATGCCTGGGTTGCAGGCTAGGTCCCCAATCGGGAGCGTGTGAGAGGCAACTGATCAATTATCTCTTGCACATCGATGTTTCTCTCCCTCTCCTTCTTCCTCCCTTCCCCTCTCTCTAAAAGCAAATAAATAAAATATTTTTAAAAATAGTGCTTCCCAGACAAGAAGAAACTTAAGGAATTCATCATCACCAAACCATTATTATGTGAAATGTTAATTGAATTTATAAAACAAACTAAGCGAACAGGAAGAACAGAGATGGAATCATGGATATGGAGAGCGTTTTGATGCTTGCCAGATGGGAGAAGTGTGGGGGAATGGGTGAAGAGGTGAGGGGATTGAGAAGTACAGACAATAGTTACAGAATAGCCATGGGGATGAACAGTATAGAAAATGGAGTAGCTGAAGAACTTATAAGTATGACCCATGGACATGAACAAATGCTGTGAGGATTTCCTGAGGGACTAGGGGGTTCTGGATGGAGGAAGGCAAAGGGGGGAAATCAGGACAACTGTGGTAGCATAATCAATAAAATATAATTAAAAATATAAAAAAAAGAGAAAATGGGTCATGTTTTCCTGTTTCTTTGTATGTCTAGCAATTTTGGATTTTATGAGGAACAATGTCTATAACATGCTGCACAGATTCTAGATTTTGTTCTATTCTTCTGAAGGATAGTTATTTTGTTTGTTTCTTTGTTTGTTTATTTTAGAAAGCAGTTAATGAGACCATACCCAAACTCTACACTTTGTTCCCTCTACAGTTTTCAGAAACTGAACCTCTCTCCAGTTCTTGTAGACCAAGGCATAGAGGGTTCTGTGTAGTTGAGGAATCAGCCTAACTTTATGCATAATGTATACATAGACCTTGGGGATCCCCTTTTCTGGCTCTCTCATTTTTTAATTTTCCCCATTAAAAAAGTGGGATACTCAACCAATACCATTCATTTCCTTCAAGGGTAGACACCATCCACTTCCTGACAGCTTTTGGTTACTCTATAGTACATTCTGGTATTGGTTTGTGTTCTAAAATATTTTCCCCAGAGTTTATAGTTGGTATCTGTCAGAAGGTTGGTCCTGTGGAAGATACTACTTCATTACTTAAAGTGAAAGTTCTGTAATTACATTCCTAGTTGTGAATTATTCGATTAATCTCTGCCATTTGACTATACGCATTGTGAGTGTATACATTTGAATTCAATTAAAAACATTTCCTCCTAAATGCTCATCAACATAAGGAACATTCAAACCCGTAGAGAATTTTTGATGAGTTTGTTTGAGTCAAACTGGCAACAATTGCTGGGAAATAAAATCTCAATGGATTGAGAAATGCTCCAGAGAATGGCAGTTTAACACCTTATTTTATACATTACAATAGAAGAAGGAGGCATAAGGAGGTTACACGAAATCCACTGGAGATAGATTAGGGAAGTGGGAGAAAGCAAAGGGGAGGGAAACCTCTGGGATTGGATAAAAGGTAAAATGATGGACACATACTTTTTTTACATAGGTGAGTAAAGGATAGTTACCAGTCAACAATTAACTCGGTAACAATAATAATGAGGGGATTTGTGGTCTCAGTTTTTGTGCGTTGGTTGTGTCCAAGAGGTTCAGAAAAGGGGAAGTTACCTTGAAATTACAAAGGTATGTTATCATAGGTGTGAAAAGACAACAGACAGATTCAGTTAAGGTAAAGACGGACCTTTCTTTGAGAAAAATACCAGCCTAGGATATGACTCACCACCATAAACTGCTTTTAGTGAATATGTTTTAATTTTAGGCCATCCTTTGTGGTTACTTTAGGTTTCTGAATTTGTAAGGCTGCCTCACAGGACTCCCCTGAGTTTGTCAGGTTAATATGTGGACTCTTTTCTTCCACATGCTATTTTATGATAATATGTATCAGGAGTTCCTAGGATGGTGTAGGAAGGCATTTTGGATTATACATTTTGGATCACAAATTATTATTATCAAAGAACTATGGCCTATTTCAGTTAGAATTTATCCTCAGGCCCAATCTAAACTGGTGAATAAACCCGATGACTATTAATTGAGAGCCAAGTGGATCCAGACTCAAGTACTGTTTCTGCCATGTCCTGGCCGTGCGACATTGGGCAGGTAGATCCTCTGGATGTCAATATTCTCTTTAGTGAAATGGTGGTAATGATAGCACTAAAACCAGAAAAGATAGCATCTGTGCTGCCTGTCATTGTCAGAACAAATAAGCAGAGACAGGGATTGAATCTTTGTTGGTGATTTATTCAGATGGCTAGCAATCTGAGAAGATGGTGGGTTATGTACACTAACAGATCATCTTAAACCCCATCTTAAACTAATACATTTTAAAAGGAGAAGAAAGGGGTAGGTAAGGGGTTTGGAGTTCAGGGAAAAGTTAATCAGATAAAAGCTGCAGCATTCTTTCATCTGTGTCCTGGGAGGTGGACATCTCACCCTAGAGCCCAATGGCTCAGACACCATCTTGATTGCTTGCAGTTCCCTTAGGGCACAAATGTGGAACTGTGTATGGTCTCCTGGAGTCGGGGTGGGTCATGCCTTCAGTTCCTGGAACAATAGCATTTTATATGCATTGATTACTATACTATTACTGTGCTTAATACACTTCAGTTATTACCTATACTAAAATTTTCCAACTCTTGAGTCCCCCATCGGTACCTTCCACATATGTATATTATATGACTTAATACATGTACGTGGTTTGTCACAGTGCCTAGAACATAATCAATGTTCAATAAATTTGAGTCAATATTTTTTAGTCATGGGAAATCTCTGAGTCTCAATTAATTCAGCCCTATAATGAAAAGAACAATATTTACATTGAGACAATAATATATGTATAAATGGTTATGTTTATGACATAAACATAAACATGCCTCTTTCAGGCAAGAGGTCCTTAAGAATTATTTTTTCTTTCTGCCCATTGCTCTTCCCTTCTAACAACAATAATAATAATGACAATAATAATATTCTTATGATGTACCTGGTGCTGTTCTAAGCAATTTACATGTATTATCTCCTTTACTTCTCATATCAATCCCATGAGATAGGTACTACTATTCTTATTTTCAAGTAAGAAAACTGAAACACAGCATTGCAATAACTTTTCCAGGATCTGTGTGACCTAGTGAGTGGTGAACAATGATTTCAGTTCTGCTCATTTGGCAGTGGAGTCTCTGGTTTAAGAATAATAACTGTTGGTCCTGGCTGGGTAGCTCTGTAGGCCAGAACATTGTCCAAATATGCCAACATTACAGGTTCATTCTTCAGTCAGGTCACATACAAGAAGTAGCCAATGAATACACAAATAAGTGGGACAACAAATCGGTATTTCTCTCTCTTTCTCCCTCTAATCAATCAATTAAAAAGAAAACCACAATAACAGCTGCCATTTGAAAAGCACTTTCCACATGTTCCAAATGCTAGGCCATTTTTAGTTGTCTTTCAAACATTATTTCAAATGGTCCTTCTCCACAGGACACAAGTCCATGCAATGTTGGATCTGCAATGATTTGGGAAAGGACTGATGAATTCTTACGCCTTGGCCAAAGATAAAACCACAATACAGATTTTGTAGTGTCATAAATTCCAGAGCCAAAGACTTTTTTCCCTCCCACAGCAGGCAGGATTGACAAGGTACTATAAAGAGAGTGGGAGTCCCTCCCATACAGTACCCAATTTCTCAGTTGAGCAACTCCTATCTATTCCTTTGGTGGAAGAAGCCACAAATAAGAGATGAAGTATGGCAGGTAGGATAGATGTACAATATTATTGGGAGACTTGAAGAGAGCAGACTACCTGAGAAAAAAACAGGTCTCAGGTACTTTTCTTGCCTTCTATAGCCTTTATGACCTTGGACGAGTTAGAAAACCTCTTCAGTAGGCTTCTACAGATATAAAATATGACCTATTATATTGTCACTGCAGAACTCAAAGGCCTGAAAGTCATCCTTTTAAAAAAATTATTTTAATTGTTGTTCAAGTACAGTTTTCTGTCTTTTACTCCCATCCCAGCCCACCCCCCAGTGCTCCCCACCCCCCTCCCATTTCCACCCCTTTTAGTTTTTGTCCATGTGCCCTTTATACTTGTTCCTGTAAACCTTTCCCCCTGAAATTCCCTCCCCTCTTCCCGCTGGCCACTGTCAGCCTGTTCTCTATTTCAGTGTCTTTGGTTATATCTTGCTTGCTTGTTTGTTTTGTTGTTTAGGATCCTGTTAAAGGTGAGATCATATGGTATTTGTCTTTCACTGCCTGGCTTATTTTGCTCAGCATAATGCTTTCCAGTTCCATCCATGATGTTGCAAAGGGTAGGAGCTCCTTCTTCCTTTCTGCAGCATAGAATTCCATTGTGTAAATGTACCATAGTTTTTTGACCCATTCATTTACCAATGGGCACCTAGGTTGCTTCCAACTCTTGGCTATTGTAAATTGTGCTGCTATGAACATCGGGGTGCATAGGTTCTTTTGGATTGGTGTTTCAGGTTTCTTAGGATATAATCCTAGCAGTGGAATTGCTGGCTCAAAAGGCAGGTCCATTTTTAGTTTTCTGAGAAAATTCCATACTGTTATCCATAGTGGTTGTACCAGTCTGCAATCCCACCAACAGTGAATTAGGGTCCCTTTTTCTCCACAACATCTCCAACACTTGTTTGTTGCTTTGTTTATGATGGCCATTCTGACTGGTGTAAAGTGGTATCTCATTGTGGTTTTAATTTGCCTCTCTCTGATAGCTAGTGACATTGAGCATCTTTTCATGTGTCTCTGGATCCTCTGTATGTCCTCCTTGGAGAAGTGTCTGTTCAAGTCCTTTGCCACTTTTTAATTGGGTTGCTTGTCTTCTTAGAGTGGAGCCATGTAAGTTCTTTCTATGTTTTGGAGATTAAACCCTTGTCTGAGGTATCATTGGCAAATACGTTTTCCCAAACAATTGGTTCTCTTTTTATTTTAATACTGTTTTCTTTAGCCATGCAGAAGCTTTTTATTTTGGTGAGATCCCATTTGTTTATTCTCTCCTTTATGTCCCTTGCTCTAGGGGACATATCAGTAAAAATGTTGCTGCGTGAAATATCTGAGATTTTCCTGCCTATGTTCTCCTCTAGGACTTTAATGGTGTCATGGCTTATATTTAAGTATTTTATCCACCTTGAATTTATTTTGGTGTATGGAGTAAGTTGGTGCTCGAGTTTCATTTTTTTGCACACAGCTGACCAGTTCTCCCAGCACCATTATTTTAAATATATTTCATTGATTATACCATTACAGTTGTCCCATTTCCCCCACTGTATTCTCCTCTACCCTGCACACCCCCTCCCACCCATATTCCCCCCCCACTTTAGTTCATGTCCATGTGTCATAAGTTCTTTTTTGTTGTTGTTGTTGTTGTTTCTTTGTCATAAGTTCTTTAGCTTCTACATTTCCCACACCACTCTTGCCCTCCCCCTGTCTATTTTCTCCCCACCATCTATGCTACTTATTCTCTGTACCTTCTCCCCCCTTCTCCTCCTCCCACTCCCCTGTTGCTAACCCTCCATGTGATCTCCATTTCTGTGGCTCTGCTCCTGATCTAGCTGTCCACTTAGTTTGCTTTTGTTTTAGGTGTGGTTGTTAATAACTGTGAGTTTGCTATTCTTTCACTGTTCATATTTTTTACCTTCTTTTTCTTAGATAAGCCCCTTTAACATTTCATATAATAAGGGCTTGGTGATGATGAACTCCTTGAATTTGATCTTATTTGAGAAGCACTTTATCTGTCCTTCCATTCTAAATGAAAGCTTTGATGGATAGAGCAGTCTTGGCTGTACGTCTTTGGATTTCATGCCTTGGAATACTTCTTTCCAGCCCCTTCTTGCCTGTAAGGTATCTTTTGAGAAATCAGCTGACAGTCTGATGGGAACTCCTTTGTAGATGACTGTCCCCTTATCTCTTGCTGCTTCTAGGATTCTCTCCTTCATTTTAATCTTGGCTTATGTAATTATGATGTGCCTTGGTGTGTTCCTTCTTGGGTCCAACTTCTTTGGGACTCTCTGAGCTTCCTGGACTTCCTGGAAGTCTATTTCCTTTGCCAGACTGGGGAAGTTCTCCTTTATTATTTGTTCAAATAAGTTTTCCATTCATGGCTATTCCTCTTCCCCTTCTGGTGCCCCTAAAATTCGGATGTTGGAATATTTAAAGATGTCCCGGAGGTTCCTAAGCCTCTCCTCATTTTACTGAATTCTTGTTTCTTCATTCTTTTCTTTTTGGTTGTTTCTTTCTTCCTTCTGGTCCACTCCACTGATGTTAGTCACAGTTTTCTTTCCATCACTTTTGGATCCCTGTGCATTTTCCTTCATTTCACTTTGTGTAGCCTTCATTTTTTCATCTAATTTGCGACCAAAATCAACCAGTTCTGTGAGCATCATGATCACCAGTATTTTGAACTGTATATCTGATAGGTTGGCTATCTCTTCATCGCTTAAAAGTATTGGCTTTGGGGCTTTGATCAGTTTTTCTGTTTGAGCCATAAATGTTTTGGTCAGGTCACACCTGTTATGTACGAGTGGTTGAGGCTTAGGTGTTCACCACGGCAGGGCAACCCAGTTGTTGGGCTGTGATGCTGTATATGAGGGTGGGGTCAGAGAGGAAGTAATGGTGCTCTCTCTTGGATTTTGGTCCCCTCTGCTGCTTCCCATAGCAAATTGGGCCCTTCTGGTGCTGGTTCCCGGGTGGGTGGGCTTCTGTATGTTCTAGGAGCCTGTGGGTCTCTCTAATGAACTCTCCTGTGAGGCCAGGAGCCTCTCCCAGCACCTCAACCCCCAAAAGTGTTTTCAATCAGTGCTTTTAGGCTTTATTTCCCATCGCTGGGGCCCTGGGTTGCGCTGTCTGTCTCAGTGCACTTTTTTTTTTTGCTTGGTTTATCTGCACTCCAATGTGTGTCTGAAGTCAGCCAATCACCTTGCATGCCTCACTGGGTTTGCTGATTACCTCCCTGCACCCAGTTCTGCTAACCACAGCCTCTTCCTGCCAGGATCCTCTCCACTGGCTGCCGACTCTGCCCCTCTTACCAGTCTGGATGAATGATTTGTTGTTGTCGCACTTTGGTACAGTTCAATTTTCTGTCTGTTCTAGTTGTGTTTTTATTTCTAAATCTTTGTTGTCCTTAAATTTGAGTGTGCGGGGAGGTATAGTATTTCCACCTATGCCTCCATCTTGGCCGGAAGTCCAAATCCAACACGATTTGTTGAAGAGGCTATTTTTACTCCATTTTATGTTGCTACCCCCTTTGTCAAATATTAATTGACCATAGAGACTTGGGTTTATTTCTGGGCTCTCTGTTCTGTTCCATTGGTCCATGCGCCTGTTTTTATGTCAGTACCAGACTGTTTTGATTACAGTGGCCTTGTAATACAGTTTGGTATCAGGTATTGTGATCCCTCCTACTTTGCTCTTCTTTTTCAAAATTGCAGCAGCTATTTAGGGTCATTTATGGTTCCATATAAATTTTTGAACTGCTTGTTCTATGTCTGTGAGATATGCCATCAGTGCTTTAATAGATATTGCATTGAATCTGTAAATTGCTTTGGGTAGTATGGACATTTTGATGAAGTTAATTCTTCCCATCCGTGAACACAGTATATGTTCCCATTTGTTTGTGTCTTCCTTGATTTCTTTCTTCAGTGTTGTGTAGCTTTCTGCATACAGGTCTTTTACCTCCTTGGTTAGGTTTATTCCTAGGTATTTTATTTTTCTTGAGAAAGGCATCCTTAATTCCTCTGTTTCTTCTATCAAAACCATCAGTAAGTCCTCCAAACAGTATTTCAAAGTGCCATCCCACGTCTACCCACTTCTCCAGTCTTCCTGTGTCAAGCTTGCCCAAGCCACCACCAAAGCTCAGGCCATCACAGCAGCCTCCTTGCTGTAGCCCTGCATCTACGCATGCCCTTCAACAGTGCTCCTCCACAGGACTGCCAGCGAGCTCTCCCAAATACCAAGCTAGTTGTTCTGTTTCTGAATAATCTATTTCCCCATATTATTTTATTTTAAAGTTAAGTAACCAAGGGTATTAGTTACTTATTTAATCTCGAATTATGTTTCTTTTCTCTTAAAATCCTCTCAGGACTCCCCATCCCTCTTCAAACAGAATCCAAACTCCTTATGGCCAGAATGATTCCCCTTTGTGGTCTGTCTCCTGCCTGTGTCTCTGACCCCAGGCTCATGGCCCCTCACTCGGTAATCCGCCACACCAGCCTTGATCTATTCCTTGAAATGTTCAGCCTTCAGCCTTTGTACTTGATGCAGCTCCTGCCTGGAATACTTTACCCATGGTTTTGCATGGCTGGCTCCTTCTCCTTCACGTCTCAAAACGTCACTTCCTAAGAGAGGATATCCTTAGTCACCACCTCCACACCCAGTCAGAATGTTATATTACCTCGTTTTATTTTCTTCTGGGCACCTGTTACCATTTGAAATTCTCTTGTCCACTTAATTGATTTTTCGCTTGTACTCTTCTGCCTCCCTAACATGGGACTGTAAAGCCCTTGAGAGCAGTAACCTTGTCTGACATGTTCAAAGCAATATCCATGCCTAGAGGGTGCCCATTAGATATCTATTGAACAAATGAATGCACTGTAGATTTGTTATAAAGTTAAGGAGGGTAATGGGTGTAAAATATTCAGGTTGACAAGAGATTTGGCTACGCAGTCACACTGAGAACTAGGCTGGTAGAGTCTCTGTCATATTTTGATATTACCATTTCCACACATGGTTTCCAGGACTATTGAGTCAGGGAAAGAAAGTATAGAGAACTCATACTTGCCCTGGCATTTCAGGGCAGGTATGAGCAGCAGTGATATGTGTCACTTTCAACTAAGATTCACTGACCAGAACTGGAATTCAGTGGCTTCATTCTTACTATAAGAGAGGCCTGGCAGTGAAATAAAGTGCGCATAAAGTCTTCAGAGAGTTCTACTATCTCTACCACATACCCATTGTTAGAGGAGAGAAAACCGAGGAGCAGAGGGATTAGAAACTTTTTTCTCCATGTCACAGAGCTGGCAATTGGCAAAACCTAGGCTGAAACCCAGGCTTCCTGGCCTGGGAGCCTGTCTTCTTGACCCCAACACTGATGTTACAATTCCACACAGCAAATCCACTGACATCCAGAGAGTATCTCATGGGCTTTTATTCCTGTCCCTATTCTCTTTCCAAAAGTGACTGATTTTCCTGCTGTAATAACAAAGTTTTGGGGCCAGTCAAGATGAACCGAATCTCTGGGGAGGTGAAACCCAGGGCTCTGCTACCCATCCTGACTGATCGCATTGGCACAGTGGACAGCAGAGCAGAATGTATTGACAAGATTTCTCAACTTGCTGAAAGATGCTGAACTAGTGAAGTATAAGGATCAGATCAAGAAGATGAGAGAGAGTCCTTCAAAGAATATGGTAATATGGTCAAGCAGAAAGCCTTGTGGGTATTAAAGCAAAAGTGGATGTACAAGCAGCAGGACAATCTCGCCCAACAGTCATTTAACACGGAACAACCCAACTACACCATCCAGTCACCGAAGGATACCAAGACCACGGTTGATGCTGTGAAACTGGGAGTGAAGGAAATGAAGAAAGCCTACAAGCAAGTGAAAATTGGCCAGGTTGAGGATTTACAAGACCAGCTAGAGTATATGAAGGAAGATGCAAATGAAATGCAAGAAGCACTGAGTCATAGTTATGGCACCCCAGAGTTAGATGAAGATGACCTGGAAGCAGAGTTCGATGGACTGGGTGATGAGCTTCTGGCTGATGAAGACAGTTCTTACTTGGATGAAGCAGCATCTGCACCTGCAATTCTAGAAGGTGTTCCCACTGGCAGAAAGAATAAGGATGGAGTCCTGGTGGGTGA
This sequence comes from Sturnira hondurensis, assembly GCF_014824575.4. Lineage (NCBI taxonomy): Eukaryota > Metazoa > Chordata > Mammalia > Chiroptera > Phyllostomidae > Sturnira > Sturnira hondurensis. Next base: position 20,887 of record NW_028088370.1, on the reverse strand, counting down.
ATTCGGATTGCCACAGATCCTTGCTTCATAGACTTGCATTGTTCAAGTACATGGTGTAAAATAAATACTTATTCTGGGACTAGGAAATATTTATCTTTCCAAATTTACCATAACAGATTAAGGTTTCTTTCCTTTCTTTAAAGGAAATGTTCATTATGTTGCTCTCCACCCCCCACCCCATTAAGAGAGTCAATGTTTGGGGGATGATCTTTTTGTACTAAATTTTTACTTTTTTTCTCTTACAAAAGACTAACTCAGTAGGTATATATGATTTCATCCCTCACTAATAACTTGAAAAGAAACTAAGGAAATGGGATTCTTTAGATTTTATGATAGTATAATTTCATAATCTCAAATTGACCTGATAAATTAATAAGGCAGATGAGCTTACTGGGACTGTTCATGTCATGATTCAAAATAATTTTCCATTGTGGTACGTATTATAAGTTGGTGTAGGGGATGGGTTTGATTTGGTCTGGCAAATGTGACTCAGCTCTGTATGGAAAACCTACAAAAGCGAGGTGGTGGGCAGGAGCCAGACCTTCAAACCGAGGTTTCCCATGAGAATCAGGCCTAGAAAATGCGTACAGACTGTTATGGCTTGCTCTTGCCAAAAATTTCTCATGCTGGTCTGAGACAGTAGATGTGTATTGTCTATCTTCCAGGTAATTTCCAAAGCCTGTGTGAGTTTTCCTAAGGACAGAGCTAATCAGCTCACTGCCTTTCCCTTCTGCGTCTGTTGTTTTCATTTCCTTGACTGTACCTAAAATGTGGACAACAATATTCTACGTAATAGATCATAAATCCTTCTTTGATGTAAGTCCCGAGAAAAACAAAAGCCTGTCTAGGCAAGGGTTGGGGCGCTCTCCCCTTGAGAGAGTGGCCGTGCCGTCCCCCTTCTCTCCATAGGATTGCTGTAGCCTGTGAATTTACTCTTGTCGTCACCCACAACAGGCGGACTCTGCTGGCCAGAGTCTGCCACAGAATGGTTAAAATGATGGTCTTTTATTTTTTATGAGTTGTGTTGTGTCTTGTGAGTAACCATTACTGTGTCCAGTATGGGAATGGAATTATCACTACGTTGTAAGTGAGTGTTTGAAGTCTGTGGTTCCCTCAGTATTACAGCCTGACTTATAAGCAATAATGAATATTTCTTGATATTTAATGTGTGAGACATTTATTTATATTCAATAAATATTTTTCAATAGAAAAAAAACAGAGTTTTTGCACTTTGATACTTTTGGTGTTGAATCTTTAGCTTATTGTGGCCAGTCAGCTAGACTTGCCTTCTGACTTACTCCTTCCCATAAAATAAAAGCCTGTCCAGAGCTGAAAGTTCATCATGAATGAATCAGTCAGAAAGAGCAAGACCCACCTCTTAGAACCTAGAGCTCCCCTTCAGCCCTGGCAGGGATGCTCTCAGTGTTTCCAGTACCCTTTGGTGGTGACTTTGAATGGTGGAATTTCTCTCCCTGATTCAAAAGAGGCTGGGAGGCAAAATGTACTGGGAAAGTTGGATCAGAAACCCGGAGACTTCCCTATCACTAAACAACACACCCAAAATGGCTCTAGTAGAAAACTGACAGTTCAAGTTACTACCTGTGACAAGCCAGGCTTATTCAGTGCAGCCTCAATATCACCGTAGTGTGCGCAGGCCTAGCCAGGCACTCTACAGGCATTACAGCATGCAGTCCTTTCAGAGATGCCATGGGACAAATTTATTAACAACATCCACCCCTCCATTTTTCAGGGGAGAAGGTCAAGGTTATAATAGGCAAATGCCTTGCACATGAGCCATCTTATAAGTGGCTGAACCAGAATTTAAGCTCCAGGCTTCGGGATTCCAAAGATCCCTCATTTTGCTACTACACCAAACTTCCACTTAGAATCCTAAACTAATAAAAATAGCCAACCTAGATTATGCCCAGCATTGTGCTATGTGCTTTCACAAACTATTTCCTCTCATCCAAACAACAACAGCACAACCACAGGAGACAGGTGGCACTACTGTCATCCCCACTTTACAAATAAAGAAACTGAAGCACAGAGAAAGGAGGTCAGCGAAGGTCAGAAAAATTGTAGATGGCAGATCTGGGGCTTAGACACAAATATTTCTGCCTCCAGAGCTCTGGCTTTAGCTGCTTACTAGGCACACTATCATTTGGTTCTCATTTAAATGAAAACATTGGAGGCACACTGGTGGGCAAGGGGAGCAAGTTAGCCACAAAGAACAGTGACAGTGGTCCATTTGACTTTATTTGTTCATTCACACTGCAGGCCATCCCACGAGGAATTGGAGGTGACCTCAAATAGTTTGTTTTTCTAACTGGTTGTCTCTTCATGAAGGCCTGTGATTGCTTCCTGGCCCATTCCACCTGAGTATCTTCTTCCTCCTGAATCACTTCATTCCCGCCAAGTTCTCCACTCTCTCTGGCAAGAGTTAAGTTCAGTTATGTACATATTATTAGAAACTGTTGATCCGAGAAAACTAAACTTGCAAAGTTCCCTTTTTCACACCTGTTCAAGGCCTGGTCCAGCTGTTTCCAAGACAGAACCCAGTCCTAGGTAAGATGAAGGTGAATGAGAAGTGAATGACTGCTTTTTTGTGTGAGTGTGTGCGTGTGTATGTCTGGGGGCAGTAAGCATATACAGAGCCCTGGACTTAAAATCTGAAAGCCAAATTTCAAGTTCTGGCAATGCTGCTTACAGATTAGCTGACCTTTAGCAAGTTTCTTAACTTCTCCGATACTTCATATCAGAGAAAAGAGAGGGAGAGAAACATCAAGGTGTGTTTGCCTCTTTCATGACATGCACTGGGGACCTGGCCCGAAGCCCAGGCATGTGCCCTGACTAGGAATCGAACCAGAGACCCTTCAGTTTGCCAGCCAACACTCAATCCACTGAGCCACACCAGCCAGGGCTATTTTGTACATTAAAAAAAATCCTTACTCAAGGACTTTTTTCTCACTGCTTTTAGAGAGAGAGGAAGGGAAAGAGAGAAACATCAATGTGAGAGAGAAGCATTGATTGCCTGTCTCCCATATGTGCCCAGACCAGGAATAGATCCCACAACTTTTTAAGATTTATAGGGTGACACTCTGACCACCTGAGCCACACTGACTAGGGAGGCTGTTGTCATTTTTTATATGACAGTCTAAGGGAAAAGAGGCCAGTGCTCTTGACTCAATAGTCAGCTACTGCATGTTTTTAAAAAATACTTGTTTATTGCCCTGGCTCATGTGGCTCAGTGGATTGAGTGCTGGCCTGTGAACCAAAGGGTTGCTGGTTTGATTCCCAGTCAGGGCACATGCCTGGGTTGCTGGCCAGTTCCCCAGTGGGGGCATGTGAGAGGCAACCACATCTTGATGTCCTCTCCCTCTCTTTCTCCCTCCCTTCCCCTCTCTCTGAAAATAAATCCATAATTTTTTAAAACTATGTATTAATATTGAGAGAGACAGAGAAATAGAAACAGGGAAAGAGAGAGCGAGAGAGAAACATCAATTTGTTGTTATATTTACTGAGGCATTCACTGGTTGATTCTTGCAAGTGCCCTAACTGGGGATCAGACTCTCAACCTTGGGGTATCAAGACCACACTCTAACCAACTGAGCTACCTGTCCAGGGCTATTGCATGTTTTGGAAATTCTTGGGCCACATGAGTGTGCCTCTTGCAGCAGGCATACGGGCTAGAAATGCTGCCTTAGACTGTAAACTCCAAGAGGGTAGGAACTCTTGCAGCCTAATTAATCTTTGATGGTATCTGTGTCAGGATGGGCAGGGTAGGACAAAATGGTGGCTGAACTACAACCTGGAAAAGATGGCTGATGTCCAACCAGGGAGCCAAAACGACAGGCTTTGCCAAAATGGATATCTGCATAGCAATCTGAGCCCGAGGAAAAGCACCAATGATATTTTGCCGCTTTGTTCAAAGGGGACCAATCCCCAGCTCCCATGAAGAGAGCCAACCAAAATAAAACCACGCCATATTCCCTGCTTGGGCGTGACTTCCCCAGCCCCACTTTGTGGCCGGAGAACCTGGCCCAGGTGTGCAAACCCCAATAAAGCTCTATTCTGCCTGACTTTGTGGCTGATTGGCATTTTTTCCTCGGCAGAGCCCAAGAAAACCTTTCAGTCTGAAACCATATGTGGCATAGTAAATATTTGATGAATAAAAAATATATTTATCTGTAATTCAGACATTCTGTAGGCGCACTGAATTTTCTCTTCCCAGTTTCCATCTTTTAGTTTTCTGATTTATGACAAAAAGGGAAAATATAACATTTTGCTGAGTCCTGATATGTCAGTTATCATGAGGAATAGGTATACACATACATATGCAAACAATTACAGATATAGATATAGATGTAGTTACAGATATGGTAGTTATAGATACAGATAATGATAGTAGATATCAGCATAGTTATAGTTGTAGAAATTATACTTACAAAGACAGATATACATGTAGATAGAGATGGACATATAAGTATAGGTATCTTAGACTTTTAGTCTTCTTAACACGCTGTGAGATTCGGTTCTTTATTAATGCAGAAGGTGGACATTGCAGGTGCCTATGTTCAGGCATTTATCCCTGTTCCTTTTCTAATTCCAAAGATCAGGCAGCCATTTCTTTTTTTGAAGTCTAATTATTCAGTGAGAGTTTCCTCAGAGAGAGTTTGTGAACAGTAACTCCCATATCTGGAGTACTCATCTGTGCTGAGTCTGTGCTTTCGTACTTTATACAGGATGTTTGTCATTTATTCACTACCACAACTTTAGGAAACTGGCATTGCTAATATTTCCATAGTTTAGAGAGAGGTTAAGAAATTTGCCTATGCCCTGGCCAGGTGGCTCAGTTGGTTGGCGCGTTGTCCTGTACACCGAAAGGTCTCTGATTTGAATCTTGTTTGGGGTGGGTCCAGGAGGCAACCAACTGATGTTTCTTTCACACGTCAATGTTCCTTTCTCTCTTTCTCCCTCTCCCTCTCCCTCTCCCTCTCCCCACTCCAGCCCTCATCCTCTCTCTAAAATCAACAAATATACCCTTGGAGGATAAAGAAGGAAGGAAAGGAGGGAGGGAAGGAGAAAAAGAAGGAAAGAAATACATTTACCTAAAGCTGTGTGGGTGAGCAAAGAAGCTGCAATTTGAACCTTGCTGTTTGGCTCCTAGAGGGCATGCTCTCAGCTACACAAGCTGGATGCTTGCGGTGTTCGGCCCAGTCATATGATGAAGATTAGATTAGAATTTCAAACACATTAATAAGATAATGCCTATGTAATTTCTTTTTTATTTGATTAAAAGAGGTATATTAGTACCAGAACAAAAAGGCCACAGCCTGGGGAACTTAAGCATCAGAAATTTATTTTCTCACAGTTCTGGAGGCAAGAAGTCTGAGACCAAGGTGTCAGCAGGGTTGGTCTCTCCAGAGGTTCAGTTCCTTGGCTTGAAGATGGACGGCTTTACGTTCACATAGCACTCTCCTTCTGTGTGTGTCTGTGCCCTAATCTCTTCTTATAAGGATGTCAGTCACACTGGACTGGGGTCCATCTAATGACATCAGTTTAACTTAATTACCTTTTTAAAGATTCTTCTTCCACATACAATCTCATTCTGAAGTACTGGGGGTTAAGACTTGAACAAATAGATTTTGAGAGGATGCAATTTAGCCCCTAATAAAGGATTAATTCATTTCCTTGTTATTCCTCTCCATTTGGTTTTGGTCTTCAGCCACTTATTGAGGGGTTGTTTGACCTGTTCTTTTTAGGAAGCTTCTGGGTCATTTACACACCTGGGCCTAAAAATAGCAACTGAGTCTGGTATTCTTTTTTTTTACCCATGGATATGTTTAATGATTTGACAAGGGGGGTGGCGGGGGGTGGGTGCCTGGAGGGAAAAGAGTGAGAGAGAAAAACATTGATTGGTTGCTTTTTGTACACCCTCTGACCAAACTCACAGCCTAGGTATGTGCCCTGACTGGGCATTGAAACCACAACATTTTGGGATATGGGATGATACTCCAAACAACTGAACCACCTGACCAGGGCTAGTCTGGTATTCTTGCTTCAAATCAGTTCTTGCCTGTGGAGGAAATAATAGCAAGGAGGGGAGGCTTCTAGAACCACCTCTGCTACTAAACTTGCCTTGCAACTTTGGAGAAATTCCTGTCCCTCTTGGGGTGTTGGCCTAGATCAGGGTTTTAAGCTTAAATGTCCACAAAAGCTGAACAGGGGCAATAAGTGGAGACGCAGGGAGATGTGGCAAAATAAGGAGTGGTGGGAACCCTGCAAAGTTGAGGAACAGCCTGCTTAAATGAAGCAAACAGTTTTTCCTCCAAAAACTAAGGGACAAAGGAAATATATCTGAAGGCTAGGTCTGGACCAGCTGATATCTCAGGACTTTTCTTTCCTAATGGCACTCTGGCCAAACAAAAGATGGTACTGTTGACTGACAGGCACTAAAAAGGAAGGGACATATCGTAGTTTATGCGGCCTACAGACTCATGCTGACAGGCAAACTCAAGGGGTGAGTTTTTCACATGTCTATGCTTGTTTCTGCAGACAGTAACCCAGTTATGTATTTGGCTGTGGCTTTCCTACTGGGAATGTGAAGTGGAGCCCTGAAGACGGCAACATGATTAAGTGTTGGGTTCTTATGGGTAGAAATGGCCTGGAAACAAATTGAGTCAAGTTTTATTGACCTATTCTATGGGTCTCTTGTCAAATAGCATTATCTTACTGCTGAAACTGAGGGACGGGAGGCTGAACTGCGGCGATATAGTGCTTGAATATCAAAGCTGTTTGTGAGGCAGCTTCCCCTCAGTCAATATTCTCATGGAAAGATCAATTCTAGCTTCAGCCAATTTTTACATTCAAATTTCAAGGAAGGCACTAGTAAATGAGATTTTGCTCCTATTTTATGGGCATTTGTTGGTATCTTCTTTAAACAGCAAAGAAGTTTCATGGGTCAAGCCTGACGGATTTGTATAGCTGCCCGGAACGCTGTCCTGGGGAAGACCCTGAGGCCAGACTCTGGTTCAGTAGGGATGTGCTGTGGTATTAGCCTCATCTGTCCTGAGTATGGTGGTTTGTATTTACCAGTATCCTTATAGTCTCAAGTCACTGAAACTAATCTTAGGCAGGAAAAATCATTGGCTCACAGAATCCAGGACAAGACATTAACAAGAGAGGTAGAGGTGCACAATATGAACCAACAACGGGAATGCCTCTGAGATACCCCCTGCCCCTCAGTTCCTCAATCCTGCCCATCAGTTTCTTTCTCTCATGCAGAGCAGTCATCTCTGCACGACAGTCCCTCAGATGTGTGCTTCGTGCCTTCCACCAGAGACTGCCTGTACAATCTTCAGAAACAAGCACACACACATACAGATTTGGGAGGGGAACCATGAGTAGCCCAGTCTTGATTAAAAAATTGTGAGGAGTGACTGCTCAACCCTAGACCAATCAACTTTGGGCAGGGGCTGGAATCATCTAAAAATATAGTAGCTTTCATGAGAACTACACAGGTGGGCTGGCAAGAGGAGAGGTCTCCAGAGCAAGGCTGGTGTGGAGTACAGGACTTTCCAAGGGTGGGTTTCTACCACAAAGGGGCTGGCCACCTGGCTGCCAACCTGAGCTTGAGTCCCAGGGGGTGAAAGAGAAGAAGACCCTCAGGAATATGTACCTGCCTCAGCTAGTAGCTATAATTCCTCCCCATAATCTCCACCTTGTAGTTCCTGAGCTGGGAAGAAAAATCCTAAATCCTAAACCAATGAATTGTGCGTTCCAAATACAGGTCACCTGGAACAAAGCTCTAGCCATTAATCAGAAATGTGCCTTCATCTCGTGGAGGAAACTCCTGCTCCGTGAGCAACCTATTAGCCATTTCTTCCCAAGCAGGTGGTGACCTGAGAATTCCACGCTTGCTTCCTGAGGACTGGTCCCCATGCGGTGGCTGATGAGGTCCTAGGTCCTTTGGGCTTCCTGCGAATCCTACCATGGCTTCTACCCTGCTTCTTGCCCCTTGTGCTGCCAGTCTCTATCAGCAACTGGAGCCCCGAGATGGAATAACTATGATATACTTGAGTAATTAACTTTGCGAGTGATGTAGTGGGGCTACTGGACTAAAATGGAGAAGGCAAGGAGGCACCTGTGATGGGGGTGAGGCCAGGAATGGCCTCCCTGGCTCATCTTGCTCCTAGCAAGTGGAGGGCCACAGAACAAACACAGCTTCTGCCTCAGCTTACCAGTATCGTGGGAAAAACTTATATTTGGGTGTTCAATTCTCAGGGCACTTCTTCACTTCATTGAGACTCTTCGGTTTTATCTATGAAATGGGGATGATCTTATTTAAGAAACAAGATAGCAGATAAAAGTATCTGGTACACGGTCAAATAATTGTGACCAAATGCAAAACTCTAATCACAAGGTCAGTCAGTTGATACTAGTCTGAATTCTGAGCTTCAACTAAGGGGACTGTGAGTCTAACTGGAATTCATCACATCAAACTTGGACCTAACTTCAGGCCACACCCAGAGGGAGGGGACAGACCACCTGACTGCACACAGGAGTACCTGACATGTAGAGCTAAGTCATGTCATCAATCTTCCTATGAGGACAACAAGTCCAGCTGAATCCTCCCAACCCACTTGGATGTGGCATTAGACCCTATCCAGAGAAACCAGTTCCTATAGCTTCTGGAGTTTACATGTCTCTTCAGAAAAAAACAAGCGCTTACGGTTTTTTCCCCCCAATAGACCAAAAGAGGAGCAGTGATGCCACCAGGAGCTGGGGTAGGCGGTGGGTAGTGTCCAGCTACTAAGTTCAGCTGATGACGTTCACAATGTGAAAAGTTACCGAACATCATCTTTGTACAAAGAGAGAATTCACCTGCAATGAAGTGAGAGAGTTGACAGAATTTTTCAGTTTCCCATGAACATGCATTCATGTGTTAAGATTCAAGGCTTATATGTCCTCCACGGGGGCTTTCTTCTACCTCTTTCTTTTTCCTTTCTCTGAATTTTCATAACAACTTCAAGGAAAAGAAAGCCTTCGGTTATGAAGAGCATTCTTCATAAGCCATGTCAAGCACTTTGCATTTAATGGTCTGATTACATTGGCACTTTTATTATTCCCATTTCCCAGATGAGAAAATTGAGGCTCAAAGAGTTTTAAACAATCTACAGAAATCACATACTTAATAAGTAAAGAAGCAGAATTTGTCTGGGTCCAGGCTGTCTAATTTTAAAATCTGTGATGTGACCTGGTTCACAATCTGATGACACCAAAACATGTCTTCCCTCAAACTGAAATAACTTTCATTTCTGCTCAGACCAGAAATCTGGTGAAGACCTTTTGGACCATGAGATGGCTTCACACCTCACCTTGCAAAACTTTAAATTTCAAATCCACCTTAAGGGCTGTGTTTTATCTTCTCAAAAGCAGCTATATGTCAATATCATTATATCAGACTAATTCTTAGCGCAAAAATACATAACTGCTTAAGCGATATCTTCTTCAAGGTGCAAGAATCGGGGTCTAACACACTATCTGGATTCTGAGCAACAATTGTTTTATATTTTTAAAAGATTTTATTTATTTATCTTTAGAGGGAGAGGTGAGGAGAGAGGGAGAGAAATATCAATGCATGGTTGCCTCTCATGCATTCCCTGCTGGGAACTGGCTTGCAACCCAGGCATGTGCCCTGACTGGGAATTGAACCGTGATCTTTTGGTTTGCAGGCCTGCACTCAACCACTGAGCTACACCAGCCAGGGCTGTTTTCTATTTTGATATGCCAACTAGTCCATCATTTTTAAAACTCCTACAGAAATATTATATACTATGCTCTTCTTATATAAGCAATACACTGCTTGTCATAAATACTTGTTATTATTTTTTAATCAGCTGGCAAAAAGTTTTTCATAGCACTGATTTTTTATAGATATAAAAACACACATATGTATATGCACATATATTAATCTTATCTCCCATGAGACATACTCTTTTGTTCCAGTCATCTGAATCAAATGTAGTGGGATCATGTTTGTGTACCTGTGGGAAAACAATTGCTGGAAAAATATACACTAAACCATTTTCAGTGCTAATGTCAGGAAGTAAAGTGTGATGAGAAATTTGAAGAAACATTTTTGTTTATAAGAACTTTTTCTGCTCATATGTTTCTGCATTTTGCCTTGCCTCAATCTTTACTCTGAATATGTCTTGTCTTGGGAATAAAAAAGTGTGTGTTTATTTTCTTTTAAAAAAGCTCATTCTAGAAAACTTGGAATAAAACAAGTGATTTAAACAAGAAAACAAAAATTATTCATAAACATTTAAAACCATTTGTATATGTGCATATATGTGTGTCTTGTTTACCATTGTATTCTTCTGGTCTAACAACAGTACCTGAGAAATCATAAGAACTTAGTAATATTGAATGAAAAAAGTGAATAATAATTTTTTTTTAAAGATTTTAATTATTTATTTATCTTTAGAGGGGAAGGAGAGGGAGAGAAACATCAATGTATGGTTGCCTTTCATGCATCCCCTGCTGGGAGTTGGCCTGCAGGGAACCAGCCTGCAACCCGGGCATGTGCCCTGACTGGGAATTGAACCGTGATCCTCTGGTTCGCAGTCCCGCACTCAATCCACTGAGCTACACCAGCCAGGGCGGTATTTTTTAAAGATTTTATTTATTTATCTTTAGAGGGGAAGGAAAGGAGAGAAGGAGAGAAATATCAATGTATGGTTGCCTCTTGTGCATCCCCTGCTGGGGACTGGCCTGCAACCCAGGCATGTGCCCTGACTGGGAATCGAACCTCGATCGTGTGGTTCCCAGGCCCGTACTCAATCCACTGAGCTACACCAGCCAGGGCTAATTATTGTTATTTATTTACTAATTTTATTTTAATTATTATTCTATTACAGTTGTCCCATTTTCCCCCTTTTCCCTGCTCCGCCCACCCCCAATTCCCTGCTCCCACATGCCATCCCCACCCCACTGTCCGTGTCTGTGGGCTATTCATACATGTTCTTTGACTAGTCCCTTCCCCTTCATTCCACCATTATCCTCCTCTCCCCTCCCCTAAGTGAATAATTATTGAATTTCAATTAAAATATAAATATGGTTTTGCTTTTATAAATTGCTATTATCTTATTAACATTTTATTGCAAAGATCTGAATTTTTATTTGTTTTATTATATTCTATAATTTTGTAGACAAAATATTTGTCTACTATTTGTAGACACTGTCTACAGATAGTTGGCTACTGTTATTTTTTTAATTAGTTCTGTCAATCTTTGTCTTTTGATTGGGAAATTTAGTTCACTTATATTTAAAATAGTTACTGATAGGGAAGGACTTAATATTAATGTCATAGCTTTTATTTTTGTCCCTCATTCTCTTTTTTTACATCTTCCTTTTGTGTTTAGTTGATTTTTTTGGTAGTGATATGTTTTGATTTTCTTCTCACTTACTTCTGTGTATATTGTGTATTGTGTACATTATATACGATATCTTAAAGTCTAATAATCTAAACTAATAACAATTAGTTGTTATTAACAATTGCATACAAAAACCTCACTCTTTTCTAAGGACATCTCACCCCCACTGAAAGTTGCAAATGAGTTTTGCTCTTTTCCTTCCGTCCAAAGGAGGGGCTGGCAGTTGGGTGGCTTTCTGCCAACCAGGCAGCACCACGGTCAGAGAAGGGGTGGTGCAAAAGTGAGCAAAAACATCACGAAATGTCCTGCCACTCGGAGTATGGCCTTAATTATTTGGGCATTTGTTGGCTGCTACAGAACCTTGGCTGTTTCAAGAGCTCCCACAAGGTTATTTTAGTGTGTTTTTACTTGATGCTTCTTTGAAGGAATGGGGGGCCTGGAGCTTTCCGGTCTGCTTCTTGTGAATTTCACCTTTAGAGGTAACTTAATTTTAAAAATAAATTCTCCCAAATATTCAGAACTTAAATCAGCCTCTCTTACTGTATAGCAATGATAATAATAGTAATATTTATCGAGCACCTACTTGTGCCATACACTGTTATATACACTTTACTCACTCAAATAACTCACTTAGACTTTACTACCTTCTGTATAATATTTCTGTTCCCACCTCACAGATGAGAAAACTGAAGCACGAAGAGGAACTCCCTGTCTATACAGAATTAAAGCAGACACATGGGAGAACGGAGCTTTAAGTCTTCAGCTGGTGACATGAGGGCTATTCACGGTTCTATGTGACGTGAGAGGAGGTGGCTATGGCAGACCAGAAGTTGGCCGGATCACACCCCACCCATAACTCCTCTTGGCTATTTAAGTGATTTAAAATGGGGTCTCAGTCTCTGAGCTATGTTCACACTAGAATGTGACACTATGACAGTGGGTTGGGGAAAAAAACGCCCTTTTCCTTTGGAGCAGGAAGTAACACTTGGTGTGTGACCTGGACCAGGAAGGCAAAAGAGGCCCCAACCCAGTCCTGTGGTGGCTGAATGAGCAAGGAGACGAAGTGAAGTAGAGTTTCAGAGAGGTGACCAACTCAACCTGCCGAGCAGCCAGCGTCCTCACACAGGCATGTGGCCTCCAGCAGGGAGACCAGCCAGCCTTGACGCTGCCTCAAGTGCCTGAGTGGTGACTCGTGTGTGGCCCTGGGCTGCATCTGAACAGGTCAGCCACTCAGAGAGACCCCTAGAGACCTCAGAAACGTCCCAGAGCCAACTGGTTCTGGGATATTAGGTGCTTTTTCTTCCCCTACGTTCTTTCTTCTTCACAGTCTTTTTCTCAGACTCCTTCAGATATTTTTTACTCCTTCTCACTCACTCTCTGCCTCACACTCACATGTACTCAAATGCAATGTTGTAGTTCTCTTTCATTCTCACACACAAACACATGCACACACACACACACGCACACGCACACACACACACTGCAACTTTCTCTTGCACAATTTCAGGTTTTATTACTTTTTAAAGATTCATCAATTGTTAACCGTTAGCCATATTTGAGCTCCCCACCCCCAACTCAGATATTTAAGAATCAGTTGCTGCCACTGTGACACCCATAAATGCCATATGAAAACCCATAAACACTGGATCCCAGACACTTCCTTCACATAATCACAAGTGACTCCTCACACAAGAAGTCTGACATTGATAAAATACAGTTACCTGATACCCATTGTCAAAATTCCTCAATTGTCTTAATAATGTCTTTGAGAGCCATTTCTTCAAGTCTAAAATCCAGCTGAGGATCATTGCATTTGGCTGTCGTGTCTCCCCAGTCTGGCTCCCTAGCCTTTTCTTCATGACAATGACATTTTTGAAGTGTCTAAGCCAGTTGCTTTGCAGGAGAACCATCCAAATTTGTATTTCTGACTCTTGCTTTACAATTATATTCATGGTAAACATTTTTAGCAGGTGCACTGGGAGGACACTGCTGTGTCTTTTTCAGTGCATCACATTGGGGGCGGTGCATGAAGTTGTTTTGTCCTTTCGTCACTGATACTATCTTATCTCATTAGAAAGGTCGTATTCATCATTGTAGAGGCATCTTTCCCCTTCGTAATTAGTGAGTAGTGATCTGTGGTGTCCTACGTACGGGGCTGAGTGAATATCCTGTTCTCTGACTACCTTTCACCCTGTGATTTGAGTGTCCACTGCTGATTCTTGTCTGAGTAGAATCTTATTGTGGTGGTTTTACATGAGGATTTTTTGTTTCTATCCCTCCTCTACCTTTATCAGTTAGCATTCTTCTGTAGAGACCTGTCTGGCTAATTTAGTATCAGTGCGGGACTCATGGATTCTTTCTGGAATCCCTTCAGAAGAAGCACATGTTGCAGGGCCGCAGAGCAATCCGCTCCTGCTCTTGGTTGTATACTCTTTCTCTCTCACAAATAGAATAGTTGATCAATCCATCAAGGTTACTTGGAGTGAAAAAGGAACAGCAGCATCCTTGGCTGGTGTGGCTCAGTGGACTGAGCATCAACCTATGAACCTAAGTGTTGCTGGTTCGATTCCTGGTCAGGGCACATGCCTGGGTTGCAGCCCAGTTTCCAGGTTGGGGGAATGCAGGAGGCAACATGTTGATGTTTCTCTTCCTTTTTCTCCCTCTCTCCATGTCATCTGAAGAGCTAAGAGATGGTCCATGATAAATTGAGCCCTCTGGGATAAGCACAATTAAAGAGAAGTAGAAGCAAAGGAAGGGAATACCAAGAACTGGATAGTACCTGTAAAGTTTTATAGTCAGGAGTAGCATATGTGAAGAATGGCCACCTTGAAATAGAGGATAGAGTTGTGGGGGAGGTGGGTGGAGTGTGGGCACTGTCTTCAGTGTCAGAATGGGTGCTGCGACATTTTCCTGGAGAGAGGGCACAGGTGTTAGGGAAGACAAGAAATTCGAAGGGGGAAAGTCAATGCTCTGGGGGCCTTAAGCAGGGAATAATATGGAAGATTCAGGGCAAGATATGTGGTGGAGAGATTAGAATCCAATAGGTGCACACAAAGGCTCGAACTAGTTTTTGGTGATAGAAGATGGAAGGGAAGATAAGAAAGTACAAGGGACAATGTGTTTACATTTGGATAGAGGAATGAAGTAAAGAGCAGGGATTCACAGTGACACAGGGACTGACAGAGGAGAAAGTGGGGGGAGAAAAGTGGGGTCAGGAATGAAGGTAGACTTGATGTCGGACACTGGCCCACTTACGTCTGTCTCCCCAGATCCCACGTAAACCTGTGCAAAGTAGGGGCCACCTGTCTACTGGCTGCGTCCATCTCCAGGAGAAAAGTTCTGGGCAAGCTTTTCAAATTTCAATGTGCTTGGGAATCACATGGAGATCTTGTTAAAATGCACATTCTAATTTCATGGGTTTGGGGTGGGGCTGGGATTTCATATCATGACTGAAGATGCCCTTGCCCCAGAGTGTCTTCTAAGTGTCTTGCTCTGAAAACCAAGCTCCTGGTGTCTGACCACAGCTGCAGAGGGTGGATGGACTTTCAATCTCGATTAAGTGAGTTTCCAGTCTGATAAATGTGCTCTCTGAGGAGTGGTGGAAGAAGGCCATCCACTCCCAAGTGCTGGTAGACAAGCAACTGGTGGTAGGAAACTCACCAGGTCTGACTTCAGAAAACTCTTCCCAGCTATGTCACTGACTTGCTGTGTGACCCCGGGCTAGTTACTTCTCCTCTCTTAGCAAAGGTTGCTTTATATGTAATTTAAGGACATTGCACTTCTATGCTTCTCTCACTAAAGCATGATCACCCCTGGGATGATCATACGTTCCTCCTGTACAAAGGAAATGTGTAAAGTCAGAGGATTACTGTGTTTCAACCTTCTCGTAGGTGGGGAATCCAAAATATCACTCTTTTTTTTTTTTAAGAGTGAAAGGGAGGGAGGGCCCAAAAGAGGGAGAGAAACATCAATATGTGGTTGCCTCTTGAGCGCCCCCTACTGGTGAAACTGGCCCATAACCCAGGTATGTGCCCTGACTGGGAATCGAACTGGCAACCGTTTGGTTCACAGACCAGCACTTAATCCACTAAGCCACACCAGCCAGGGCAAAATATTATTCTCATATAATCATATAAATAAGTTGAATGAGAGATTAAAAATGAAACTTTAAGGTGAAACTTAAATAAAAAATTGAGGTTGTGGCTGGCAGGGAGTTTTGGGAGCATATCTCTTGATGGTACACCTTGCAAGAAAAGTTAGGGAAATGTTGGGGGTAAGAAAGACCCCTTCCACCTCCAAAACTCTCATTCTGTAAGCCTTCAGGCATTTTTGTATCATACACACTATGCGTAAGAAATGATCAAACCTGTAGAGAAGTTTTATTAGAGTTCATTTGAGCCAAACTGACCCAATATGCCAGGGAGCAAGATCTCAAATGCTCCAGAGAATATCAGTTTTGCGGCTTCTTTTATGCATTTGAAATTAAGGAGGGGACTTAAAGAGTCTAGGAAGGTGGGAGCAAGCAAGGTGGGGATCTGATTACAGGGTAGGTAAGATTATATACTGTCTTGAGGGTTGATACCCCCTTCAAGGGGTATTACTTTCTGGATTTCAAGGTTGTGTTAACCTAGATGCACAAGAATAATGGACAGGGCTGGCTTAAAGCCTTTTACTGAAGAAGCGATATGCCAGGTTGTGACTATAACCCCCAGGAAGTGATATACTCACTGTGACCTGCCCAGTCAGGAATTTATCCACCACCCAGTGAGCTTAGTTTCACAGAAACTCTTTTATCCATCTGCAACGCGAACCATGCTGTGTTTATTTTCTGTCTCTCCCTCTCTTTTATTTTACTGAGGTAACATTGAATATTCTATTATAGCATTTCATTGGGTTTGTCTTCTTGAAGTAACCCTTCCGTTTTTAAAGTAGAAAGCTACTTCAACTCCAAACGGCAAACACTGCAACAAAGTCACATCTTATGCTAGATTCTGAAGTCGGAGAGTTAGCTCTGCCCCTCTTGGGAGCGCATGGGCGTCTTTCCGTGGTCCTCCCCTTGCCCCCAGGCCCCTTACCTTCGCCTTTCTGTCTCCTGAGCTCCAAGGGCCCTCTTTCTGCCTGTGACTTGTTTCTTGAGCTCACACAGCTGGCCGGCTCACTTCTACCTCTGTAACTTTCTACATACACTTCCTCTTATAACTTGAAAAATACATTTTTAAAAAGCTGGATCATTAAATTTAAAAAGCTTAAATAAATAATGCTGTTTAAAACCCCCTTAAATTGCCCAGAGTCAGGATGGCAGCATTTCTCAGCAAGAGCCAGTGTTTCCTCCAGCATTGAGTCTATCCACCTGCAGTTCATCTGAACACCACAGGAAGCAGCGCTGTCAATCACCACAGGCCCAGGAGACTGATGTCCAGAAGCTCCCAAGCATCAAGGCTGACTGAGGGAACTGCTGATTTCACTGCAGTCTCAAGTGTACACCAGGGCAGATACACACGTATATTCCTCACTCTCCTTTGCTTTCTTTTCCCACCCTTCATCACCAAGGTTATGGCATTAGTTAAATTTCTGTAAAGCTAGTTTGTGTGAAAAACAAGCTCAGCAGTGTGATTAACAGCACAGTCCATCGATCAGACTGGGTTGGAACCCTGGCTCTGCCACTTGCCAGCTGTATGTATTCAGGCAAGTCACTTACCTTCTCTGAGCCCCAGGGTCCTCATTTGCAATGTGGGCCTGACAAAGTGCGCATACTCACCTCTTAGGATTGCTCTGAAGACTGAATGAGTTCTTATCTGTCTATCATTTAGAGTAGTGGTCCCCAACCTTTTTCGCACCAGGGGGACTCGTTTCATGGAAGATAATTTTTCCACAGAAGGGGGATGGGGGTGGCTTTATAGCCTGCCACCAGATGTAGCTTAATTGTCACTTGCCACTCACTGATAGGGTTTGGATATGAGTCTGCAAGGAACTGATGTATTATGGTCTCTGTGCAGTCACAACTCCCTGCTAATGATATTCTGTATTTGCGGCCACTCCCTAGTGCTGCATCATGGCCTCGGCTCCACCTCAGATCATCAGATGCTAGATTCTCATCAAAAGACCTGCGCAACCCAGATCCCTCCAATGCACAGTTCACTGTAGGGTTTGGGCTC
The DNA here is from genome assembly GCF_014824575.4 of Sturnira hondurensis. NCBI lineage: Eukaryota > Metazoa > Chordata > Mammalia > Chiroptera > Phyllostomidae > Sturnira > Sturnira hondurensis. The sequence goes on along the minus strand of NW_028088370.1, from coordinate 3,294 downwards.
CCTTGAGAATCTAATGCTGCTGCTGATCTGGCCAGAGGCAGAGCCCAGGCAGAATTGTGAGCGATGGGGAGTGGCTGTACATGTAGATAAACTTGGCCTGCTGCTCACCTCCTGCTGTGCAGCTTGGTCCCTCACAGGCCAAAGACCAATAGCAGCCTGTGACCCAGGGGGGTGGGGTGGGGTGTCGAGGATGCCTGATTCAGAGCATTTTCTGAAACAAAGTAAGTTCTATTTCAATGTTTGTTAAATTTAAAAAATCTGCTGTGTTTTCCCTATTTTTTAAATAAAAAATAAAATGTCAGTCCTCATATCTAAGTCACCATAAACTTGGTTTGATGCCTCAAACTTGGAGAACCATTTTTCCCTTCAGTGTCTGCAAAACCAGTTTTCTGCCCTGGCCAGGTACTCTGCTGGCTGGAGTACCATCTGGATACACCAGAGTTATGGGTTTGATCCCTGGTCAGAACATGTACAAGTATCAACCAGTGAACACATGCATAAGTGGAGCAACAAGTGGATGTTTCTCTCTTCTCTCTCCCTTCCTCTCTCTCTAAAATTAAAAACAAAAACAAACAAAAAACTCCCAAGATCCCAGTTTTCTGACCTTGAGCCTCGTTTTGCTTCTTTTGTTTACCTTGAGGTTGGGATCCGGGAGATGTGACTTCTCTCCTTTTCTATTGAATCCCTGGGTAGATCAGCATCTTCAGATCACACCTCTATTAAGCCAAAGACCACAGACCCAGTGGTCATCTTCTTCACCAGTGGGACCACAGGCTTCCTCCCCAAGATGGCAAAACACAACGATGGACTTGCCTTACGATCCTCCTTACCTTCACGGTAGGAAAGAGGGCACCGACTTGGAGGCTGGGTCACAATTTGGAGCAAAGTTTGTGGGGGGGGGGAGGGAAGGTGTTCTAAGTAGAACTAGGTCCATCCTGCTTCTCCCTCCTGTTCTCTTTGGTTCAGACCACTGTGGGTCTAAGAGAGGAAGGCCTGGACTCCTGGCGTTTGTTGACAGAAGCTTTCAAATGGCAAAGGAGGTCCAGCCTGAGCACCTTCTTAGAAGATGTGGAGGAAATGTGGGTGGAGGCAGCAGGCATTCTGCAAGCCACACAGATGACAAGCCATGGTGTGTTTTACACTGGTTCCAGGATTTGGTAGGGGGAAGACAGAATGTTCTAGCAACGTGAGCAGAGGTGACAGAACCTCTTTTCTCCTTCATTATAAGCCAATCAGACTTGGAGTTTCCCAAACATGAGCTATTAGGAGAAGTAATACCTGGAATCATGCCTCTGCCTTTAACTTAAATAATTGTAGAGGCTGAAGCTATAGCATTGGGTTCATCATTTAATCATGTTAAGCCAAACCTCTTCTCCTCCCTTCCTCCTCCTCCCCTAATTAGTAATATTCAGACAAGACCAACTTTTATCTATTTTCTATCTTATTAACCAGACCAGGGGCCAGAGGAGGAGTCTCATGGACATTGGGTGTCTGTGCTGACGATGCACTTGAACAGGAAACATCCTTAGTTATAGGACTTTTGTTCAGCTAGATTCCAGGCACTTTGAATGATGGTTATTCTGTAGTTTAGTTGTAATAGTGCTGTGGTTGTGAAAGAATGTGAGTATGGTATTTACACATGCCACCATCTTAACTGGAAGCTTCTTTTGTCCTTTTTTTAAAAAAAATTGTCACCTGAGGATATATTTATTGATTTTAGAGAAAGGAAGTAGGGAGGCAGGAAGAGAGAGAGTGAGAGATAGATAGAGAGAAACATAGATCAGTTGCCTCTTGTATGTGCCTTGACTGGAGATCAAACCCACAATCTAGGTATGTGCTCTGACTGGGGATCAAACCTGCAACCTTTCGGTGTACAGGACAATGCTCCAACTGAGCCACTCAGCTAGGGCTCCTTTTGCCATTTTTAATTGGGTTATTTGTTTTGTTAATGAGTTGTAAGAGTTCTTTATTTTGAATATTAACCTCTTATCAGATATATGCTTTACAAATATTTTCTCCCATGTGAGCTACCTTTTCGCTCTCTTGATAGTATCCTTTGATATACAGTTTTTAAATTTGATAAAGAACATTTAACCTATTTTTCTTTTGTTTTGTATCTTTTTGGTATTATATTTAATAAATCATTGCCAAATTCAAAGTTGTGAAGATTATCCTCTATGTTGTGTTCTAAGAGTTTTCTCATTTCAGCTCTTATATATCAGTTTTGGATCCATTCTGAGTTAATTTTTGTATATGGTATAAGCATGTGGACATCAAAATATACCAGCATCATCAGCTGAAGAGACCATTTTCTCCCACTGAATGGTCTTGGCAACCTTGTCTCAAATCAACTAGAGATATACCTGAGGGTTTCTTTCTGGCTTGCTATTCTATTCCAATTATTATTGCTTTTATGACAGTACTGAACTGTTTTGATTGCTGTGGCTTTGTAGTAAATTTTGAAATCAGGAATGTAAATTCTTGAACTTTGTTTTTCTTTCAAAAGTTTGTTTTGGCTACTTGGGATTCTTTTAGATTTTATATGAATTTTAGGAGAGGTTTTTCTATTTCTTCAAAAAACACTGCTGAAATTCTGATAGGTATCGCATTGAAACTGTAGGTAGCTTTGGGTAGTATTGCCATCTTAATAATATTAAGTCTTCAGTCAATGAGAATGGGGTGCCTTTCTGTGTATTTGTCTTCTTTCATTTCTTTAGGCAGTGAGTTTTAGTTTTCAGTTTCAAGCCTTTTACTTTCTTGACTAAATTTATTCTTAGTACTTATTGTGCTTGATAGTACAGTCAATAGAATGGTTTTCTTTTTTTCAGTTACATTATTTTTATTTTTTGAAGTTATAATAATAGATATATTTTATTTTTTCCCAATTTTTTATTTAATTATTTTTCAAGTACAGTTTTCTGTCTATTACTCCCATCCCATCCCACCCCCATGCTCCCCCCTCCCTCTCATTTCCATCCTTCTTAGTTGTTGTCCATGTATCCTTTATATGTGTTCCTCAAAATCCCTCCCCTATTTCCCCTGAAATTCCCTCCCCTCTCCCCTCTGGTCACTGTCAGACTGTTCTCTATTTCAGTGTCTTTGGTTATATTTCGCTTGTTATATTTGCTTTGTTTAGCTTCCTGTTAAAGGTGAGATCATATGGTATTTGTCCTTCAACACCTGGCTTATTTCACCCAGCATAGTGCTTTCCAGTTCCATCCATGATGATGCAAAAGGTAGGGGCTCCTTCTTTCTTTCTGCAGCATAAAATTCCATTGTGTATGTGTACCATAG